>NC_088385.1:106065500-106711000 GCF_037993035.2 Macaca fascicularis
AGTAGTTATTATTTATTTAATTCAACAAGAATTTTTAGGCACTACAGTGCATCATATATATAACATCATCCCAGATATTGTATATCTAGGACAATATATATAACATCATCCTAGATATTATATAAATGCCAAAGGGAATAAAGTTCCTACCTTCCAGGAATATGTAATTTCCTTGGGTATACATTTGAAATACATACAAATATAGTTCTGTGTCACTTAACCACAGGGATACATCAGAATGCATCCTTAGGTGATTTTGTCATTGTGCAAACATCATATAGTGTACTTACGCAAATCTAGATATCACCTGCTACCCACCTAGGCTATTGCTTCTAGTCTATAAACTTGTCCAGCATGTTACTGTACTGAAAACTGTAGGCAATTTAACATAAATCACTAGGTGATGGAAAATTTTCAGCTCCATTATAATCTTATGGGACTGCTTATATATGTGGTTCACTATTGACCCAAATGTTGTTACATGGCATATGACTGTATACAAAGATAAATGCCAGTTTTTGTAAGTTCTAGAGAAGAAAAAATGCTAGAGTGAATTGGAGACATTTTGGGGAGTTTCTTTTACAGTTTCTCTTGGGGTTAATATATGGGGAAGGAAGTGATTGTATGTGTGTTTGTGTGTACATGTTTGTCAGAGGGGGGGATGGAGGTGGGGGGCAGAGAGAGAGAGAGAGAGAGAGAGAAAGGGAGGATGAATATGGACATCCATTTCTCCTTATTGTCCCTAGTCCTAGTCCTAGCAGGCACAGGCGGCACCCTCTGTCTGAAGTGACTCCTTCAATGTCCTAGTTGGCTAAAAACACCTATTCATTCTTTGAGATTCAGTTCAAGCATCATCCCCCTGTCCAAAAAGCCTTCCCTGATGCCCTGCATTTAGCTCTTCTCTCCTCTTGTAGCGTTTTCCACATAGTATTCTAGTTTTTGACATATCTATCTCTATCTAAAATGCAGGCAGAACTCCTTGAGGCAGGGACCAAGTCTTCTCCACGTTTCCATTTCCATCTCTGGACTTAGCATAGAGCTGAAATGAATGGACAGTCTGATTGAAGGGATGAACAATGAGCAATTTGCTAGTGAGTGTCTGTGCATGGCCGTGTGGGTGTTTGCAGACGTTATGCCTCTGGAGTTGCTCTAGCTTCCTTTCATCTACCTCTGAGTCTGCTGGGTCTGGGGACACAAGGTAATTGTTACTTTATGTCTATATCACGTGGCACTAGGAAAAGCGATCTGGCTGAAGTGCATGATAATGTAATTGAGTCCCAGAGGTGACAGGCAGGGAAATGGATCTCTCTACATTTACTGAAATAATCTCTTGTACATCTGTGGGGAAAATTTCACATTCAAAACTTTCTTATAATACATTTACCTCTTAGTATTTAGAAAATTGTAAATACAATCCTTTGCCACCAAGCAGTAGCTTCCAAATAAAGAAGGGGTTGAGGGTTAAAACTAATATAACGCATTGAAGGAAAAGCTTTTAATCTGTCAGGACTCTGTGATTCATAAATTATAACCTTATAAATGATTTAAAGTGTATCCATTTAGCACTTATACCTTCATGAATTTCAGGGACGACAAGTAAAGCTAAAATATATTTCCTCTTGAAGACATGAAAGAGGAATCTGGCAGTTTCTTGGGTACTCATTTCCTTTGATAAGGGCAGTAGTTATCTATTAACTTTAAAAAAAGAAAAAGCTGAATGTCTACTTACTAAAATAGAAAGTCATAGACTTGTGTGAGATAGTAAAAATGGCCAGTCATTTTTTCCCCAAGATGAGCATATTGATGGGTGATTCCACAGAGCACAGAGATGGGGCACTCCAGCAATAGGAAGCAGAGGAAAGCAGTTAAGCGCATAGACTCTGGAGCCAGGCTGGCCAGTTTCAATCCTGACCCTGACACTTACTAGTGGTGTGACGTTAGGCAAGTTACTTAACTTCTTTGAGCTTTAATCTCTTCACCTGCAAAATAGGGATTTAATTTTGAGATTTAAATGTGTTAATTTCGAGTTAATCTGAAGTACTTAGAATAGTGCCTGGCACATAGGCAATCTTCTATTTAAGTGATTGCTATTAACATAGGGGTTTGGCCCAGAATGTCTTTCTGGCATGCTGAGGAACATCTTGGAGAATGTGTATTCTTTAGGTAGAGCGTTCACTATGGGTCCACAGAAGACCAACCATCAGGCTAGAATCCAAAGCCAAAGGATAGGTGTAAGGACTACTGGTTTGAAGTTGAAAATCCCATTGATTACTACCCCTCCTCACCCCCCACACAAATAACGATAAAGAAATACCACATAATGAAACAGTGCTTAGCTTAGGGAAGAAAGAATAGTAACTATGTCACTAGTTTAGCCTGCTCCATTGAAGCTCACTAGAGGTATTTGTTTGGGTTTGAAATATTTGTCTCATTACAGCTTGAAGGACAAAGTGATGAATGAAATTTATAGCTGGATTGATGGCCCTAGTTGTATTTCAGCTGTAATAACCAGAGGATGGTTATTACGAATGAGAAAAAATAGCATCTCTATCTGCCTGTTAGCTAAACATATGCTTTGGATCACTTTTTGCTTGGAGTGTCATGAGTTATCACAAACTTCCACAACAAAGAAGTTTCCTTTTTTAACTTTGATTTATGTATTATTTTTTCTCAGATACAGGGTCTCATTCTGCTGTCCAGACTGGAGTGCGGTGATGGGATCATAGCTCTCTGCTCTCTAACTGCTGAGCTTAAGCAATCCTCCTGAGTAGCTAGGACTATAGGTTTGTGCCACCATGCCTGGCTAATTTTTAATTTTTTTTTTGAGAGACAGGGTCTCACTATGTTGCCCGGCCTTGTCTGGAAGTTCTTCCCTCATGCGATCCTCCTGCCTTGGCCTCCCAAAGTGCTAGGATTACAGGCATAAGCCAACATGCTCAGCCACAACAAAGAAGTTTTAAAGGTACATAGGAATGGTTTTTTGATTCATCTGTCTCCTTCTCCAGGAACCTACTCCTGATTCCTTGAACAAAAGATACCTTCCCTTTTACTTAACATACAAAACTTGTACTTTTACTGCTATCATAGCTTGTTTCATGTTCTGACTTGTATTATATTAAGATCACTTGCATATTGGTCTGATTTCCTTTGCTAGACTAAAATCTTCTTGAAGGCAGATACTGCATAATTTCATCTTATTTTTCTCCTTGCACTGTGTCTTGGGACATAGGTAAATGCTCAATTCATTTGCAGACATAACTTGAACAGAAATATCTCACTTGAATGCCATCGATTGAAAATAAGAAATATAGCCAAATTCGGCTGGGCGTGGTGGCTCATGCCTGTAATCTCAGCACTTTGGGAGGCCGAGGCAGGCGGATCACGAGGTCAGGCGATCAAGACCATGCTGGCTAACATGGTGAAACCCTGTCTCTACTAAAAATACAAAAATTAGCTGGGCGTGGTGGCGGGCGCCTGTATGTAGTCCCAGCTACTTGGGAGGTGGAGGCAGGAGAATGGCGTGAACCCAGGGGGCAGAGCTTGCAGTGAGCCAAGAGATCGCGTCACTGCACTCCAGCCTGGGCGACAGAGCGAGACTCCATCTAAAAAAAAAAAAAAAAAAGGAAATATAGCCAAATTCTATTCCATAATTAAGTTAGCACTTATTTCAATTGTATGGTAAAGGCAGGTGACAATGCCTTATTCAAAATTGCGAATATGCTATTTTACAGTTTTTGTGTAAAAGCACAGTTCTGCTTTTCTATGAAATCACAATGCCTTTAGCAACTAAATGGAACTACACTGTCAAGATCTGATTGCTCAGCTTCTCAGTTCACGTCCATTCCATTCTACACTATGTGTATTTATATTGAGTCCTTACTGTTTAAGGTACTCTTCATTTCTCCTCCTCTTCCAACTTCTCTCCCATTCCCACTCAGTGTTGGGAACTGACTGCATTGCTTCTAAGAGATGCAGGCAGGAAGACCTCTCTGTATTAGGCTTATTTATTTTATCAGTTTTTTTTTTTTTCCAGATGGAGTCTCACTCTGTTGCCCAGGCTGGAGTGTAGTGGCGGGATCTCGGCTCACTGCAACCTCCGCCTCCTGGGTTCAAGTGATTCTCCTGCCTCAGGCTCCCAAGTAGCTGAAACTACAGGTGCCTGCCACCATGCCTAGCTACTTTTGCTATTTTTAGTTTTTAGTAGAGATGGGGTTTCACCATATTGACCAGGGTGGTCTTGAACTCCTGACCTCGTGATCTGCCCGACTTGGCCTCCCAAAGTGCTGGGATTACAGGCATGAGCCACCGTGCTCTGCCTATTTCATCTTTTAAATAGGGAGGCATGAGTTATGACTTTAAATACCTTATCTTCTAGCTTCTGATGGACTAAACAATAAACTTTAAATATATTTCAAAATCATCAGTTTAGTAGATGACAATCAAATTGGAAAGTTTTGCCAGTTTCTTATCTAGAAAATGAATAATCTGCATTGTGAGAAATCCACTAGCTGAGAGTAGAATGTTCACTACACAATGCAGTCACGGGCATTTTTAGTCATGGACTCTCTTATATCAGTAATTGAGTTCTTTTCTGTTACTTCTTGGCTCCAGGCAAAAGCAACATCAAAAATGTATTGATTTTTGTTAGTTTAGGGAGAATTTATTGAACAAATGCAAGTGGTCATAACTAATATTGAGTTCCTCTAAATGTCAGAAACTTCATATGCATTTTTGTATTTATATCTTATAATGACCTAATGTGATAGGTTCCTTATCTATTATTTTATAGATAAGGACACTGGGATTAGAGAATTTAAGTAACTTGGCCAAGGTGACATAAGCAGTAGGTGGCTAAACTAGGATTAAATTAGATTTAACTAAAAACTCAAAGAGTTATTTTTTGAGGCCCTGCAAGATTGCAAATTCCTTAAAGATGCCTTAAGTGGATTATTTAGCTTACTCATCTCATTATCCCCTTAGTATCCTTAGGGTGCTTTGAAGTACAGTGTTTAGACAATACAGTGGGGTGTTTAAGAACCTCAGTTAAGCCACCTCAGTATGAATTCTAGTTTATCCACCTAAAATGGCATTCACAAATTCCCATCATTTTCTGTCCATTTCTTGCTTAATAGTTCTCCACAGCATTGATCATTAACTGAAATTACATAGTTTTTCTTCTTTTTTGGGGGGTCCCTCACTAGAATTTAAGCTGCACGAGGAGAGTGACCTTGTAGGTCTTGCTTCCCAACACCAAATTCTCAATAGCTAGTACAGTGCCTGGCATGCAGCAGGTGGTTTATAAATATCTATTGAATGCAAATGAAAGGAGATACATTTTGCTTACTGTTTATGCCTGGAGTAGTAATTTTCAGGTACAATTAATGGGCCGAATGAACCCTACCTTTTTTCTTGGTTCAGCTTCAAACCTTGTGTATTTAATAGACATGAATATAGCACATATGCTTTGGAAAGCTCCATTTTATGTGCTTTACAAATATTGACCCATTTGATTCTATAGAGTAGGTGAAATCATTACACCCATTATAAAGGTGAGGAACCAGGCACAGAAAGATGTAGAAACTTGCCCATGGTCAGACAATTAGGCAAAGAATGGAGCCAAGATTCAAACTCGGATAGTCTGACCATGTTCCCAACCATTCATTCCATCATGCTGCTTCCTAGATTAATCCCACAAAAATGTCATTTTCTTGGAGTTTAATGCTCTAAAGATGTGTCTTCACTTTCTCATAGAGAATGACCTTCCATCTTGCCTATTTTTCCTTCCTCTCTACCCAGATTAAGAAGAAAAATAAATTAAGATTATTTTACTTGTTGAAACAGCACTGTATGCTATCAGTGAAGCTTCTCTCAGGCTACCTTCAAGGATAAATAAGTGAATGACCCCGGTGGCTGCTGGACAGCTCACATGGCCTATATCTGCCTTTCTTCTTTTCCATATTTGTCTTTTTCCTGTATTTCTAGAGCTCTTGGATTCCTGCCACAACCCTTCCTTCTAGCCTTGAAAAAGGAGTTCAGTGGTCCATGGAGGCTGCAAAAACTGCCTTTTAAGCCTGAAATGTAAAAGGCAGGCTGATTTTATAAATGATCCCTGTTCTTGCTTCTAGTCAATTGGTTCTTTCATTTCCTGTCCCTTTTTGGATTCTTTCACAAACACACAAGCAACTCACAGCCTTGGGTCTCTGACACAGCACAGTATTCACTCAGGAGGCAATTGTCATGAGCACAGATATCTGGGATTTAGTTCCAGTTCAGTTACCAAGAAGCAATCTTCCTTAGGGCAAGTCAATTAATAGGACTGGGACTTAGTTTCCTCACCTGTGAAACGACTCCAGTAAGATGATGAGCTGGAGATTCAAAGGTCCCTTCCAGCTCTAAATTGTGATTATTCTTCGATGAATTATGTAAGGAAGGGAAAGTGCTCAGATATCTAAAGCCCTATTTCTCTCACTACAGACTTCAAGATAACTCCAAGGGAGCCACTGTTCTTTATTAAATGGGGGTGAACTTCTCGGAGTTGAAGGATGACAGCTGCTGGAGATAACAATAGATCAGAACCTATTTTCCTGACTAATTCCTTCCCCCTTTCTCTGTAAATATCAGAGGGAGATTAGGAGTAAAAGTGATATTTCAGCTCTGTGGTCTACATAATAAATGATTTAAAGATAAATTCTTAAAAAAAAAAAAACACTAAAAAGTTCTGCCTCTTTAGGTTGGGAAGAATGTAGTAGCCATCTTGCTTTGTGAAACCGCACAAGAAACTGGGAGCAGAGCACAGGTAAGTAAGTTTGAATTGTGCGCTGTCACACCCAGCAGTTGTTTAAAATAATCTATCCAGTCCATACAGTTATTGCTATTTTGCATTTTGTACATAGGGGGCTTTGTCATTTCAAAGGGTACAGAGAGCTTCATGAACATTGGCCATTCCTTCTCTCGATGTGACCCCGTAGAACAGACTAGTTACTGGTCATCACTTGTAAACAGGAAGCATGAATCTCACCCTAGGAAATGCAGGCTACCAGTGCTGTCGTGGTTACATGCATGAAGGACACGCCCTATCAATTTGTAAAACATTTAAAAATAAAGGCACTCAGTTTGGAAATATCTTTGGGCATCCCAACCTGACCCATTTGGAACTGACCTCTAATTTGCATTCTTGTTTGGTTCAGTCCAGTCTAATAAATATTAACTGGGCATTATTATGTTCACGATCTGTGTGCTCCATACCCAGGAAAGGAAGATGAACATGGCCAAGATCCTAATCTTGAGTGAGAGACAAATTAGTCAATAGGTGGTTTTTATGAGGTGTAATGGGAACACAGAAGGGTTAAATTCATCTATCCCAGAGAGAAGATATTGTAAAGATTTCTGCAAGGCTTAAGTATTAAGGAATGAATAGGAGTTACCCATGGGAAGAAGGGTGACAGTTAAGGTACAGAAGGAGATGACGTTGCTGGCACAGAATGACTAGATTCTCAGGAATTCTATCACATATTCCTAGGAAGAGAAATAATATGTCTTGGACTACTTTGCAGTTTAATGAGGGCTATGAACCTGAATCCTGGTGAATCAAATGTGGCTTAAAGTAAGTGATGCATTTCCAGTCATGGCAATAGAACATCCCCCAAGTGATCTTCTATGTTCCTCTCTACCCTGCTGTCATGGCAGCCCACAAAGAACTCCAGGATGGAAGGGTCCGAAGAAGCCAGGGTCCCTGAATTACTGGTTGGAGGAGAGCTGCCTGACCCACACTGGACTTAGCATGTGTGAGAAATAAATTTAACGGTGTTAAACCACAAGAATTTGGAGCTGTTACAGTGGCTAGAGTTCATTACCCTGATCATACTGTGTGCCAGGCTAAGGAATAATAAAAAGTATCTGAATGACTTGCTGTCACTTCAACATTTATATAGCCCAAATAACTTAGGTTTTTTACCTTAATGTCAATTAGTCTTTCTTCCTTTCTCATCCATTGGCACCAACCATTTCTTTTTTAGAAAGGTGATCTTTTGCAGTCTTTCAGCAAGTCAACTGCTCTTTCTGAGTATATTATCAGCACCTTGTGTCTTTTAATGACATTTGTCTATTGCATATAATTATATAACATATTATAATTATTATATTATTGTATAACATATCATATAATATACAACAAAGAAATGTATTAGAGTATATATATGTATTATATTAATAAAAATAAATTTGTATTACAAAGTATATATTATATGTAATAGGTTATGATATAATATGAATATAATATGTAATATTATACAATATAGCATGTATATATAATGAAATATCATTTCAAAGGTATCTCTATATAAAAATAAATTTTTCTCATTAGAATACACATTTGGTGAGGGCAAGGGCTTCATCTATATTACCCATTACTGTAACCCTAGTGCTAAGGGAAATGACTGGTAGATAGTAGGCACTCACAGTTATTTTCAGAATGAATGAATAACGATTAATATAATAGAATGGAGGCTGGGTTTTTTAAAAGAAATGGACTTCAGCTGTGTTCAGATATAGGCGTTCTGAAGGCAGAAAGAGCTCCAAACCCAGACGAGGGTTGAAAGTTGCTCACATGAAGGTGATAGCAGAAGCTATGCAGGCAAATGAAGGTGCCTCAGGAGGGTAAGGGAAGGAAGAAGATGAGAGAATTAAGGCTGAATTTTAGGGAATATCAATGTATAAAATAGACAAAGCATAAGAAGCTAATGAAACAATATTAGAAAAAGTAAGGAAAGTTTGCGGCACAGAAACAGAACTCTGTAAGAATCATAGTTTTGGCATCAGATCTGCGAGTACAACATATTCAATAAACACTTGTTTATTGACTGAAATAAGTGCTGAACACTAAATAGCATATAGTCCCATGAAAATGGCCAAAGGAGCTGACTCCTTTTCTAATAGACATACAGCCAATGTCATCCCTGTTTATTTTACACATTTCTTTGGGATGACATCAGGAGGCTTGGGTCATCCTGGGGCCTTTCACTAGTCTGATAAAGTAGGCTATATTTCTGATCTGAGTTCTTCCCTGTTTAGAAGATTCTTAAAAGTATGGAAAAGCTCTTAATCTAGCTGGATATTTATTGGTAAGTCACGGGTCAGTAAACTATGCCGACAGTCTAAGCCTGGTCTATTGCTTGTTTTTGTAAATAAAGTTATCTGGAACACGGCCAAACTCATTCATTTCTGAGTCATCTATGGCTATTTTCACTCTGCAACAGGGTTGAGTAACCACAATATAGGACATACGACCTGCAGAGTATAAAATATTTATGATATGGCTTTTTACAGAAAAAGTTTGCCAACCCCTGAGCACCGAGCATATCTGTTTTGCACCCCCAGCAAAAAAACAAACAAACAAACAAAAAACAACCACAAGACATTTTCAGAACTGACTGGAGCTTATAAGAACCCTGGGAATACCACAGCCTATCTTACTAAGGAATGGACCTATAGGAAATAGAATATTCTATGCCCTCAGTTAGACTGGGTCCCGTCGTGTATTTACTTTAGGTTAGGACCTCCATGCTAACAGTGCACATATGTGGGTGTGAGATTCTCTTTGACCATGTATCTTTAACTGATGTCCACTGGGTGGTAGGCTAACATTGGGTGGCAGTGAGTTTAAGACATGCAATAAAAAGAATAAAAAGAATTGCAAGTGAAAAGAATGAGGGTAGATGGAGAGTGAGTGATGGGATGGGAGAATGAAAAGTTGCCCTGTCAAAAGGTACCATGAGAGCATCTGTGCCTGTGGGCTATATTTTGTCATTGCCCTTCTGAAAAATAGCAGAAGAAATAGGAACAAGTTTCTATCATTTTTCTAAGTGACAGGGAAATAAGACTGAACCTTCCTTTCTAGACTTTTAAAGAAATAACATTGGTTGTACACTTTTCTGCTAAAGTTTACACACATCTGCGTCAACCATCAAGACTAGAATTAACAAACATCTGAATGTTGAGGACCTTGAAGGAACTAGTGCCTTTCAGAGAATGACTCTGTTCTCTTGAATGACTGTTCTCTTGAATGACTCTGTTCTCTTGAAGATGCTGATTCTTTCAAGTTCCTTAAAATTCTCTTCATAGAATGTCTCTGTTCTCTTAAAGACTCTAGTTTGTTCAAGGTCCTTAAAATTCAGGTGTAACTTCTTTAAAAGAATGTCACATTCATAATAGTCCTTTCTAAGGCTGAAATAATCTGTGATCTCATCATATTAAGAGTTATTTCTAGAGTGATTCTCTTCTTCTATGACATAAGGGTAGCAAGTGACAGCTATAACTAAATCTGGCCCCCAATGCTTTGTTTTGTTAACAAAGTGTTTATGAAAAAAACACCATGTTGGGGGTGAGGAGGGGCAGGACTTCTGCTCCCCAGTGTACCACAGTTTCCACCATTCCATATTATCTTTTCTTTAAAAATGTTTGAGTTTTCAATCCCTACCATCCCTGCTCATACCATTTTGAGGGGGTCAACTGTTGCTTTGATCTATTTTCTTTGTTCAGGCCTAAAATTAAATGATCACTTGTAACTTGCTAGCTATGTTAGTTTATTAGAACCTGTTTTATTTGCTAACATTCTTAAAGTTTTGTCCAATAGAGTTTAGTAGACTCACTGACCTAACATATATGGGAAAATACTCTTTTCAGTAATGAGGCAACAATGAAGAATAAATACATTTTAAGAAACTGTGCTGTTTTATGGGATTACTGATTTGTATATATCACTTAGATCAGTGATGTTCAGGTTATGAAGTGATTATGTACAATTTGCAAATCTCTAGTGTCCCTAACTTCTGCATTATCTTACATCATGCTACATTATACCTAACTCTACAGACCAGAGACATGTGCCTCTTTTTTGAGTGGCAATAGCAAAGGTGGCTCTTAAATCATCAGATTGTGAATATCACAGTCCCAGGAAATGGTCCAAGGAAACACAGCGTGTTTTTTTTTGTTTGTTTGTAGTTTTTGATGGGTTCTTCCATTTTAACTACAAATGCGGACAATGGAAACTAGACTGTAAAGTAGATCATTATAAAATGTATCTGGCAAACTTCTTTTTTTTTTTTGAGACAAAGTTCTACTCTGTCAGCCAGGTTGGAGTGCAGTGGCACCATCTCGGCTCACTACAAGCTCTGCCTTCTGGGTTCATGCCATTCTCCTTATCTGGCAGACTTCTAAGATGTGCCCCCACCCTGCCCGCCCTACCCCATGGTCCCCACCTCCTGGTATTCACACCCTTGTGTGAACACCTCCTTTTGTGTAAGAACTGAATCTGGTGACTTTATTGTAATGAATAGAAGATGGCAAAAAGATGGGATGTCACGTCTGTGATTAGGTAGCAAAAGACTGTGACTTCCATCTTGCTAGCACTGTCTTGTCCTCTCACTTGCTCATTCTGTTGAAGCTGGCAGCATGTTGTGAGATGCTCTATGGGGTGACAAGGAACTAAGGGAGGCCTCAGCCAACAGTGTGTGAGGCACTGAGGCCTCAGTCTGAAAATCCCTAAAAGCCTGAATGAGTGAGTTAGGAAGTAGATCCTCTTGACTTGAGTCTTGAGACAGCTGTAGCTCCCTGAAAGATCCAGAGACAGAGGACCCACTCACATTGTACCTGGATTCCTGACCCACGAAACTGGGAGATAATAAATGTTGTTATATGCCACTAAAATTTGGGGTAACTTGTTCTTTAACAATACAGAATGTAAATCTTCTATTGGAATAACAGCAAAAATATTTTTGGCCAAAGCCTCAAACTGAGCATAGAAAAGGGGGTAATTTAATCCAATCATTCAGAGGTTCTCAGTGCCATTCAGTGAAAAAAAATAATTAAATATATGTAGCTCCAATAAATATTGGTTAAACTGGGCAGAACTCAGAAGTAAAGGGCCACTAAAATTCAGGTGTTCATTGCGTAGTAACGTAACAGTAGCAATGAACAAAAGTGAATACCAGACACTGCACTAAGATCAAGAGTCCTGTGATAACAACACTTACTAGCCATCAAATATTTTGGGGTCTGAGTTTTGAGGAACTCCAGGATTTAACCGAGGAGAATGAGTAGGCAGAGAGACAACAGCAGAGATGCAGAGAGTAACTAGGTATCATGGAAGCCGAAAGAAGACAATGTTAATAGTGAAAATTTGCCCCATAGAGTTAACAAGAGTGCTTGAGCTTGCCTTGCAAGAAGACAGATGAAGAAACAGCTTGTTATAATTCGCTCTGCTTGCAACAAAACTGGCTGACTGGCTGAAACTGGCTGGAACCAATAAGGCTGACTGGAGTCAGAATAGCACAGAATAGACTTGCTCCCCTGAAGGGTGACGTTTTGATGTCACAGCCTGAATTTCCACGTCATGTTTCAGACCAGTTCCCCATGAATTTGCAAAGGCAACCCACGGAAAAGCACGAAGGGACAACTGCACATGCTCAAGGGACTTTCAAAACTTCCCATTCCTTTCTGCCAATCACTAACCAACCCTGAAGCCCCTCCCCCAAAATCTCTCTTAAATATACTGCTTTAAGGCTGGTACAGGGCAACGGATTTGAGCTGGACTCCTGCCTCCTTGCTTGGCCGCCTTGCAATAAACCTTTCTCTCTACAAAATCCAGTGCTTCAGTGTTTTGGCTGCAATTGTGTGCAGGCAAATGAACCCAGTTTGGTTGATAACAGTAATTGTCAATAGTATCAGAGTCTGCTGAAGTCAAATAAGGTGGAGATAACAAAGGGCTTATGGAATTCCTGCTCTTCTGCTTACTGGTGACTTTAGCACTGGTTGTAGGGGGTCACAGCAGAGAAACAACTCAAGCCAGTTGAGGGATTAGTGGAACAAAGGAAACGGGGAGACATTGAGTATAGACAACTACTAAGTATTTCCAAAAGGTATTATAAAATTGGAAGACATTAGAAGAGGAAATACTGAAAAACAGAGTGAGCATACAATATAAAAGTTGCTTATGTGTTGAAATACACTGTCAACTCAGGATGAAGGATATGAAGAAAGCAGATGCAATATGAGCCTTGATACAAAGTCCTGCAAACCTTTAAAATGAAAATCCTTTGGATGTCTGACCTTCAGGTGTTACATTATCAAAGGACAAAAGTGTTTATGCCTTTTTAAAAAGGAAAATGTATTAGAGGATTATCCAAAGACTTGGCCATATACAATTCTTATCTGCAAAAAACTAAGTTATATGTTGAAAACAAGTAATCAGGTAATATCCCTGTGTCCAAAGAGACAGAAAAAACACAATACACTTAACATTTCCGGGAGAGTAGAAAAAAAGCCATTTTCTCTTGGAACTTTGGGTTTGCTTCCTTTCATAGAAAGGGAAAAAGGTGAAATTTGATCTTTAAGAAGTTCAGGAAAGCTTTCAGAGCTGAGAAAAGACAGAGTTGGGGTTAGTGAGGGAAGTAGATGCTGGGTAAAAATGGATAATTAAGCTTTACAAAAGGTCAAGCACTGCAAAAGACGGCGAGAAAGATGCATTCTATGTGTTGAATGTATCAAATGCACTTGAGAAGATGTACATCTTTGCTTTGGTGAATGTTTCAGTATTAAAAAAGACATATTACAAAATGGCTATTCTTACAAAAGGAATAAACTTTTTTCTTTGAAGCTTGATGCAACAAATACAAACAAAGCACAAAAAATATGCTTTGAAGTGTGCTAACACATCAAGATTGTACTGAGCAAAGCACCTTTTCTCTGTTTAGGAACAATCTCACTAATTCCACACCACAATATGTTAATTAAAGAATCCCAGGTAGCAATCATGGAATATTTCTTCTCATGACAGATGAAGAATACAAATATTCTGAAGATTGAAATTGCATAAACAAAATGAAGAGGTATTTTGTCCATTTTCTGGCAGTGCAAACTTAAAGTGAATGCAAATGAATGAGCTGGCAATAAAATGACACTATTAACCATCTGAAGATTGGGCTCATTACCTAAGAAGGCAAAGCATCAATTTGTGGCATTATAACACTCTGTTTGTGCTGCTGAACATGCATCTGGATGTTTTTATATACTCTCTACTAATTTGTGTGCATAGTAAGCTCTTCCATCAGCCTCTCGATAGAAGCTTAATTTTGTATTGTTTCTATTATATTATTTTCTCTAATGAGAATAATAATATTCTGTATTAGAAATAAACACTTCATTTATTCTCCAAATAATTCTAGGTTCAGTTTCTCTTGTTTTGCATTATCAAATGGTGTGTACAGGATTATAGGTATATCTTAAAATTGAGGTGCTCTGATTAAAAATATACATTTGAATGACATGTGAGGAAAATATTCATTCACTCACTCACTCACTCACTCATTCATTTTTAAAAGAATGTCCATGTACTGGGTTAAGCATCATGGGAAATTCAAGGATGTTGCACTGTCTCTGCCCTCAGGATGTTTATAACATAGAAGTGGTTGAATGTTGTTAGTACCTTCTGATAGGAACAAGCACAGGGCCATAAAATCTCAGAGGAAAGGGAGGGTCAGTGTATTCTCTCATACCACAAGTATTTCTTGAGTACCTACTATGTGACAGGTGCTATTGTAGGGGCTGGATATATAGAAAAGAGAATAAGACAGTCAAGGTCCCTGACCTCATGGATCTTGCTTCCTGAGGGTGAGATGGAAAATAATGAAGAAAAAAAGCAAATAAATAATATAACTTCAGATTGCTCTAAGTGGTGTGAAGAAAAAATAAAGCAGAGCAATAGCAAGGACAGTGATGATAAGGGAAGGATGTGAATTTTAGCTCACGAAGGCCCCTGTGAAGATGTCACATCCGAGTAGAGATTTGACAATGTATAGGAGCAAGTGTATGAAGTTCTGAAGGAAGGGCTTTCCAGGTAGTAGGACCTTTGTAGGACAGGATAAAGACTTTATTCTAAGTGGGAAGAAAATTCATTGGGGAATTGAAGCAGGGTATAGCATGATCTGATTTATGTTTTAGAAGGATCATTCCAGATACTGTATAGAAATTCAATTATAGAGGGGTAAGAAGGTAACCTGGACAGAGATTAGACATATGTGAATAGTCCAGGCTGGAGGAGACCAATGAGAACTTGATTCATGTAGTCTAACCAAGGATGACAGATTAGAATGCACTGTGGTAGTTCATCTAGATAGAGGCGGTTGGTGAGAACTAGGTTGATAATTACTTAGATGGTAAGGAGTGGTTCCATTTTGAAGGAAGTTGCACAAATTAAGTGACATGATATGATAATATCTGAGTTGAACTTCAAATGAAGGGCAGCATGTGACAAAGCAGGTAGTCATTCATTGATTAATTGAGTGCTTATCTATTTTTATGAACCAGGCACTGTGCTAGGAGCTAGAGATACAGCAGTACAGAAGCCATTGCTGAAAGTGAGAACAAAACTTGCTGAGAAGGTAATATTTTAAGTAAACATACACAAGCAGAGAGGTGAACAATATTCTCATAGGAATTACTTCCAGAATTGGTTCTAAGGACGTTTTATTCTTTTCCATTTAGTGCAGAAAATTATGTGATTAAACTCCTTTGTATATTTGGCTCAGTGAATTTGCAAAAGGAGTAAGTGTCTTATCAGTAGAAATTCAATTCACTGTCAGTTGGGAAATTTCATCAGATAATTTCCTTGGAAATAGTGTTTAATATTTACTTTTCCCACTCTGGGAAGGAGAAAGTATAGCCTCTCTAGAAAGAACAAGAGGATAAGAGAGTACAAAACCTAGGACAAGCTCAAATATCCAGGTGCCTTTATTACAGTTCATCTACCACCTGCCTCAAATCTGCCCCACAGTCTTTTTGCAAACAGATGACCCAACTTCAACTTTCCTTCCTTCTAATCCCACTTGTACACTGCCTCCAGAATTAATTGGCCTAAAGTAGTCCAGTCATGTCCATTCCCCAGTGCCTACAGAATAAATTTCAAATTCCTCAGCCTGACACACACTGACCCAACCTACTTTTTCTGCTTTATCTCTGACTACACACTCCTCAATTGTTTTAATCACCTTGAATTTTCTTCTCCTTTTTAAAATTATTTTTTGAATTGTGTGAATATGTTATGAAATACACATAACATAAAACTTACCATCATCACCATTTTTAGGTGTATGGTTCAGTGGCATGAAGTACATTTGCATTGTTGTGCAAATCCCATTGGATTTTAAATGTCTATTTCCCTAATACTTCCAGCAATTTGTTGTCTGAATCATATTTGTTTTTATATGCTTCCTGGGGTCTCCTGAAATGCCTTTTCCCATCCAAGTACTAACCAGACCCAAACCTGCTTAGCTTCTGAGATCAGACGAGATCAGGCATGTTCAGGTTGGTATGGCCATAGACCTGAAATGCATTTTCCTTTCCTTATCAATTAAAATCCCACATATCTGAAAGATTCATGCTCAGATTTTGCCTCTTCCTTTAGGCAACTTTGACACCTTATCTGGAAACAGGAGGTCAACTCTGTTGCTAGGTAACACATTGCTTACAGTAAAAATGATGCCTGGTTGGTAAATTGCATCTGGACTAGGAGGGCCTATACATGAACTATAAATACATGATGGGGATGTGATACTTTAGACTTCCCTGAGTAATGACTCTTGTAATTAGTCAGGTCCCTTATAGGGACCACGGAGGATAAGTCTATGGAGCTGTTACAGGAGATATTGCCTCTTATGGGGCAGGAGGCTTTGGAGCCAGGGCCATTCCTGTACCCACCCAGTATGAATCTAGTCTTCTTGAACCTGAGCTGCCCCCTGGGGGGCCAGAACTGATATTTGTACTGATATTAGGACTCTCACTGAAGAGAAAATCTGAAGCTTTCCCTGATGGCTAGCAGTGTTTTCTGTATTACATTTTTCTAGGTAAATCTCAAGCTAAGTGCTCATGCCTGTAATCCCAGAAGTCTCGGAGGCTGAGGTGGGTGGATCACCTGAAGTCAGGAGTTCAAGACCAGCTGGCCAACATGGCAAAATCCCATCTCTACTAAAAATACAAAAAACCAAACAACAACAACAAAAAAGACAAATCAGCCAGGCGTGGTGGCATGCACCCGTAACCCCAGCTACTCAGGAAGATGAAGCAGGAGAATTGCTTGAACCTGGGAGGTGGAAGTTGCAGTGAGCCTAGATCATACCATTGGATGCCAGTCTAGGTGACAGAGAGAGACCTTGTCTCAAAACAAAAAAACAATAAAACCTCAAGCCAAGTGTGGCCCATAGTAGTCTCGTAAATCTGAATGTGCAGTTGGACCTAAGAAGACCTGCTCTTGAGGTTGCATCAATATGTGGAAATATTGTACTAAATACAAACACTCCTTGCATGCCTGGACTCAAAATCACTGGGAACCGTACACAGGACTAGGACAACAAAAGCATTGCTCACCTTTGGAAGGAGCTGGATTGCCTGTAGAATTCTTTGTCGGTGCCCAGAATTAAGGATTCCAATTTCCAACAAATCCTGATCTTCCATAACATTGCTTCCCTGAAACAAAACAGAAATGTTACAAGTTAAATCAAGTATTTACAGTGTGGATAAATAACAAGGATTTATTTAATACACAGAAAACCAACGAGTGACCTGATTTTTATGAACAAAGACATAGAGTCATTCTTCCGTGATGGTGAGGGCAGAGTTGGTCACCTTGTTACTGATGTGAAGGCTAGGAGAAAGCTTTCCTCCCCTCACAAATATCTATTGTGGCTTACGTCCACGTTCGGTTATCTGTATTGGAGATTCATTCCTGTGACTTCAAACTTTGTTTCTGTAAAAATGTGAATGCTTCTGGTAAGAGTTGCCATTTAGGATTATCAGTGACTTACACATTGATGTGAATGAATCATTTTCCCCCTCTTGACAACAGATTTTGTGAGGAGGGCTGATAGAAAAATTGACATATATTAGGCAGGTTAAAAGTGAGAATTAATACTTAATTTCAAAATACTGAATCACAATAGCAAACACATAGAATCAACCTAAATGCCCATCAGTGACAGACTGGATAAAGAAAATGTGGCAAACATACACCATGGAATACTGTGCAGCCATAGAAAAGAATGAGATCATGTCTTTTGCAGGGACATGGAGGGAGCTGGAGGTCATTAACCTTAGCAAACTAATGCAGGAACAGAAAACCAAACACCACACATTCTCGCTTATAAGTGGGAGCTAAATGATGAGAACACATGGACATAGAGGGGAACAATACATGCTGGGACCTGTTGGAGGGTGGAGGATGGAGGAGGGAGAAGATCAGGAAAAATAACGAATCAGTACTAGGCTTGATACCTGGGTGATGAAACAATCTGTACAACAAAGCCCCATGACACAAGTTTACCTATGTAACAAACTGCACGTGTACTCTTGAACGTAAAATAAAAGTTAAAAAAATTATTGAATACCAGACACCAGATCATGATATGAAGATAGAATGATGAATAAGATGCAGGGCCCTGCCCACAACTGCCTTTATTCCTTCCAGTCCAGTGATGGAAAGGGACTGTTCAAAGGCAGTTAGGTAGGATGCTGAGACTGTGCTATGACGATGACACTTGTTTGGGAGTCCAGAGGGAATCTAGGATATTTTTTCAGAGAAAAGGACATCTAATCAGATACAGGAAAAATGGGTGGTTAGAGCATAGCACCTAAAAGAGGAAGGACAATGGGGAAATTATGTGCAAAGACCTGTGAGTAAGAAGGAATGTAGTATACTTGGAAGCATTATGTTCTGGGATAATATGGAGAGAGGAGTAAATGGTAAGGCTGGACAAGTAAGCAGAGGGCAGACCATACAGATACTGCATGCCATGCTGAGGGCTTCAGACTTCATCCTGACCATAATGGGAAGCCATGGACAGCTTTCAAGAAAAAGTGTTACATGCTGAGATTCCAAATTTAGAAAGATTATTTTGATTTCTGGGGCTGGGCCTCAGTTTCCCTACCTATAAAATGATACAGTTGAGCCCACAATGTCCAAGGACCAGTTAGTCCTAAAATTATCAGATTTCAATGGTTATTTTAAACCTGTGATTAATATTTGAATGCAGAAGTTTACAGATTGCTCATTTTATCCCTAGATTTTAATCTTTCACAGTTTGTAAGATAGAGTTTCTCTTTAAATTGAGGCATCTATAGAAGTTCAAGAATTCAGATCACTATTTTTTTTTGACAAATCAAACTCTGTCCTACTTATGTGTAACACAAAAACACAAGAATAGAAACGACAGAATATCTATTTATTTAGAATGATGAGTACCATTAGACACTCAAAGCAAAGGAGAATGAATTGGAAAAGCGTGATTCTGGGGCATGAAGACCACTGCGGTTGTTCTCTAGAGGCAATGTGGGCGTAGACTAACGTAGTAGTCATAGGAGCAAAAAGAAGCAGGTGGATTTGAAAACTATCAGGAAGTTTGACTTGGAGATTGAACATGTGGAATGATGGAGAAATGTGGAACACGTACCGAATCAAGGCTTGGGCAGTGAGGGGAACTTGATGCCTTTTCCTGTCATAATAAAGGAGGAAGAACAGCCCTAGTGGGGTGCAAAGTGAGACTAATGTCTTTCCCTGGACAGGGACAGAATAGATGCATGTAAACAACTTAATAATATCAGACTATGTTATAAATGGATAACTGGCTGTTCTTAGAAGGATTAAAGTCACTGGAATGGCGCCACAGCTAGGGATTTAAAATGGGCATTCACTGGACAAAAACATTCCACCTACTCATAGTGTCATTCCTATGCTTAAGCAACACCAGCCATCTCGGAGGAAGCAGAATGATCCAGGTATTCAGCAGCATGATAATGAAAAGCCTAATGAAAAACAAATAAAGCCAGTCTTGGCAACATGCCTTAGGAAATATTGCTCTCAAGAAATTACTCAGTGCACAAAACAGAGCATGGCTGAGAATACAAATGACTTCATTTTGAGAAAGTGTTATTATTTCCAGAAATGGACTAGTATGACATGAGTGAGATATGTGATACCATTCTGACTTTTACTCTTTGAGGAGTTACCTGGCCCTTAAGAAAAAATCTTTGGCCATCTTTGTGTTAGAACATTACCAGGTTTTCCAGGTCCTAACTTACCAACCCACAACTTCAGCCCATGTAGAATAGAGGAAATGGTTTCTTTGCATAAACAGAAAGCATATGAATATCCCAAAGTGTGCATAGCTACTATCTCTAGGTAATCCTGACAACTGGATTTCAGTGTTTGAATACTGAAAAATTTTGGAAAATTAAAGTCTTAAGACCACTGTTCTTCCTGTACACCTCCAATATGCTCTTTTCTGTATCTTCAGTAAGAGAGGAGACTTTTTGAAGAATTATAAGGAAGTTAGACATTTTTAAAGAAGGTGTTGAGTACATAAGAACATCTTTTTCAGTCAAATTTCGTAGCCTATAGGATAATTATCAAACATTTTTGAAAAATGAACCAAAATCATGGGAAACACAAGAAAAGTAGTAAAAATGTGTCAAAGGGAAAATGGCACTAATTGGGAAATGGAAAGGAAAGGATTTACTGTCCCCAGTGAGGCATACTGTTAGAAATTTTCTATTTTATCTTTTTCTATAATACATAGGGATGCCAAAAATATCCTAGTACATCATTCAGCCAGCCTTTTGTCCAAACAATAGGGGACTTGGAGTCTGCAGAACTGGGTTCGGATCATGGCGGGGCAAACTTTGCTAAGTCATATATTCTTTGTAGGCTTCCTGGTCCTCACCCATCAAATGAAGCAGTTTAATGAATATGTATTCAGTTTCAAAATGCTATGATTTCAGCCTTGTTTGTCTTTTGGTTGGTATCATTATATAGAAATATAGATCGTCTATTTTGAAATTATGTTTCAGTGTTTCAGAATTGTAACCTAAAATTAGCTTTAAGAAGTGATTAAATTCAAGAATATATTTTTTTTGACAAATCAATCTTGGTACGATGGACTTATAAAATTTCGTATTAAAGGAAATTATAGGATAACCTATTTTTGTAGTAGTACAGATTCTTATAGCTTTTCAGGGAAAAACAAAATGTTTCAAACCTTATAACTATGTAACCATTTCTTTGGCATCTGGGTGCAGTTGTGCCATCAAAGACAATAAACATTCCCATTCTTCCTAGGGAGCTGGAATTAATTCCCACTTTATCGCTTGCCTTTCCTAAATGTTAGGGAATCTCAGTTTAACTTTTTTTTTTTTTTGAGATGGAGTTTCGCTGTTGTTGCCCAGGCTGGAGTGCAATGGCACGATCCTGGCTCACTGTAACCTCCACCTCCTGTGTTCAAGCGATTCTCATGCCGCAGCCTCCCAAGTAGCTGGGATTACAGACATCCGTCACCATGTCCAGCTAATTTTTGTATTTTTAATAGAGACAGGGTTTCATTATGTTGGCCAGGCTGGTCTCGAACTCCTGACCTCAGGTGATCCATCTGCCTTGGCCTCCCAAAGTGCTGGGATTACAGGCGTGAGCAACCGCTCATTTTTCTCAATAAAAACTGAACACAACTCTAGCTTTCTTCCTCCTCCATTGATTTTTTTTTTTCACATAACTACTAGGTCAATGATTTGGGGGCAGAGCTCCGTCATGTCCATCTTCTGTTTAGTCATCTACTACTTTGCACTCTCAGTCTCCTCTCCTACCCAGTACACTCTGGTCCCACTTTTTCATCTCCCATTTTACTCCTCAACCCACCAGAATAAGCTGTTCCCCCCCATCAACTCCATAGCACTTCTCTGTCAAATGTTAAGAATGACTTCTCAATGGCCAAATATAGTTGATTCTTTTAAATCTTGATTTCAAGAATTCACTTGCCACATGTAGGTGATGGCCACCATGTTGGACAACAAAGATATAGAACATTGCCATCACTGTAGAATGTTCCATTAGACAGTGCCACTCTACACTTACAGACATTGAAACTTTAGTCAAATCACAAAAATGGGGCAGTAGCAGGGAATCAAATCAGGGACTCAAAAATACTCGTGAGTTTTTCTCAGGATGTAATTATTCATGTGCCTCTTAGTCAAAGTTCATGAACATTAAGTTTAGGATCTTTAGCAAATTCTCTTCTAATTTTTCAGTCACCAAAAGAAATTAGAAGGTTGTTCTACTTTCAGCGACATTTGTTTACGGTAGGGCTATAAATCTATGCTATGACAATGAAAAGTCCAATCACTAAATTATTTGACTTTCTTAGCACCCACCAATCACCCTGCAGAAGGTGTTTAACAATAATCAATAAATAAAGTTGTTTAGTTAATGACTTTCTAGAATGATCAAAGGCCCAAATGCAGTATTTTTAGAATAGCTGTTCTTTGCCTGTCAAGAAATGTCTAATGCAGGGTGTCTTTATTGATCTCTTAAATCATGGAATGGAAAAAGTCACCTAACGTTTTATGCACTAATAGCTGAAAGTGGAAGTTTCTTTGACCATGGGGAGAATATCTTAAGTATTGAACTTCTTCTGCTGTGATAAACTGTTAGCATGCCCAAATAGAATGAAAAGCAGTGTTTTGTATTTAATGATTCATTAGAAGTAAAACAGCTACTTACCAAAAACATCTCAAAAATGTCTGTACTGATGGTTCTGTCTCTCCACACTCTGCATTTGAAATTTCTCCTAGTTTTATAAACTTAATATTATATTTTATTCATTTAGCAAGCTTTCCTTCATATTATATATTATAGAAAATGTTAGGAAAACATATTTAAGGACCACAGGGAACTGGCTTATTCTTAATATAAACTTGAGTTGGATAAAGTTATTTATTCTCTTCCTTCAACCAGTCCAAGACTAAAAAAATCAAGAGGATAACTGTTGACTGGGGAAACTTGCCTTTGCTCTATAATTAGCTAAATCAGATTCTTCTCCACAATTTATGTGACCTTAAATATTTAAAATAGAATCCCTCTATAATGGAATGACAGCAAGATCTTACAAACTTACACATAGAAAAACATGTACTTTAGTTTGTTTTTAATATTTAGCCTTTTATAACATAAATAGCATGATAGCATGAAACTGTACATAATTTTCTTGGAATAACAGTGCTACCTCTCTGCTTCTATAAGAGCTTTGAGTCAATTTGATATCAATTTACAAGTAAACCCAATGCATGTCTTCTCTGCATGGTTATGATAATGGTTATTGTGATAAATACCAGATTTATTATTCCTCTATCAGTGTTGGAACAAAGCTTTATTTAGCTTATCATACGGAAACATGGGTGACTATAACTGATCAAATAATGGATGATGTGCTTCTTCCAACTTTAACTTCCTCTCTCACACTAATGAAATGACCGTGGAAGAAAATTTTATAGTACACTAAAAAATCCCTCTACCCTAATCTTCCATTTAAACATGTTCTGTCTACTGCAATAAAATTTCCTGCATGCAACTTAACTAAATTTTCATGTTTTTAGCTTATGAAGAAAGCTTTCTGAATTCTTCAGACTATGTGGATTATTGATTCAAATAAATATTACATCACTGATCAATAAGACAGCATCTTATATGTGCAAGCTGTGTATTTTGATAAATTATATATTTTTTTTAAATTTATTTTTTATTGTTATTATACTTTAAGTTCTAGGGTACATGTGCATAACTTGCAGGTTTGTTACATATGTATACTTGTGCCATGTTGCTGTGCTGCACCCATCAACTCATCAGCACCCATCAACTCATCATTTACATCAGGTATAACTCCCAATGCAGTCCCTCCCCCCTCCCCCCTCCCCATGATAGGCCCCGGTGTGTGATGTTCCCCTTCCTGAGTCCAAGTGATCTCATTGTTCAGTTCCCACCTATGAGTGAGAACATGTGGTGTTTGGTTTTCTGTTCTTGTGATAGTTTGCTAAGAATGATGGTTTCCAGCTGCATCCATGTCCCTACAAAGGACACAAACGCATCCTTTTTTATAGCTGCATAGTATTCCATGGTGTATATGTGCCACATTTTCTTAATCCAGTCTGTCACTGATGGACCTACCATCAGAGTGAACAGGCAACCTACAGAATGGGAGAAAATTTTTGCAATCTACTCATCTGACAAAGGGCTAATATCCAGAACCTACAAAGAACTCAAACAAATTTACAAGAAAAAAACAAACAACCCCATCAAAAAGTGGGCAAAGGATATGAACAGACATTTCTCAAAAGAAGACATTCATACAGCCAACAGACACATGAAAAAATGCTCATCATCACTGGCCATCAGAGAAATGCAAATCAAAACCACAATGAGATACCATCTCACACCAGTTCGAATGGCGATCATTAAAAAGTCAGGAAACAACAGGTGCTGGAGAGGATGTGGAGAAATAGGAACACTTTTACACTGTTGGTGGGATTGTAAACTAGCTCAACCATTATGGAAAACAGTATGGCGATTCCTCAAGGATCTAGGACTAGATGTACCATATGACCCAGCCATCCCATTACTGGGTATATACCCAAAGGATTATAAATCATGCTGCTATAAAGACACATGCACACGTATGTTTATTGTGGCACTATTCACAATAGCAAAGACTTGGAATCAACCCAAATGTCCATCAGTGATAAATTATACCTTAAGGTTAAGATATAATGTAGCATTATACATTTAACAGCTACCATGATCACAATGAATTTTCTGTCACCAATGTTTTCTTTATTTTTGAAACCCAATTCCCCTTGAAACATCTGTTGTCAAGCTACAGAGAAAGAGAAGGAATTTAAGTAACCAGGTATTTATTTGTTAAAGTATAGAGCAGGATTTGGTGATATCATAAATTATAACTGTGATTCACTTAAGATGTGTTCATGTAGGTTTTAGAATTATGTGTATTTGTAAAAGACTGCAAAATAATTTATACAGTAATTTGTACTGCCTTTGGTCAAACATTTTATAGCTATGAGAGAAGGAGTCTATTCTTCATTTCTAAGGATGCTATCCCAGAGCTCCTTCAAGTAAGAAGAAAAGTTGATGGGAATAAAACTTTTTTGTATGCTTACTTCTTTCCAGATGCATATATCTGTATAAATATAAAGTTGATGAATACTTACTGTCTTCCTTCAACCTTCATGCTGATAGCAGTTGGTGTTCATTAGTGTAAATAGCACACTTGCTGTGTCAGGCACTGTTCTAATACCTTCCATATATCACTTTCTTTAATTCTCACAATAACTTTCTGTGAGGTAGGTAGCTTGTTCCCATAGCTGATAGGAGACTTTCTCAAAACTTACCCTATACTACCTCTGGCGGGAATCACATAGGAGATAAAAGGTTGAGTTAAAAAGCATGGTTATATCCACACCATTTATATTTTTACTTAAGAGTCATCTGAAATTCACATTTGAAAGGGAGTGTTCCAATGCATTTTATGTTTGATTTCACAGTACCGAAGCAACAATGAACCCTCTCTGTGGAAGCGAACTTGGAAAGCTGTCTGGCCTGTTCTTCCCTCCTCTGCTCTAGTCCTTTCTGTTCACTGAATCCTGGAATCAGGCTTGGCAGGGACCTGGGGGTTTCTAGTTTCTAGTCTAAACGTTCCCTAACTACCCACAAAGCTTTAACTTCTCTTTTGAAGCGTGGTGTCTCGCTGGGTTGACACCATCCCCAGAGAGGTAGGGAGGATTTGCTTTAAATGGTCTTTCCCAGCAGCTGAGTCTGAGCAGGGGGTGTGGCTGGGGTTGGGGTGGCATCTCTGTCCTACTCTTTTAGCTCCCACTGTGGTGCAGACCAAGTGTTGCAGGAGAGCTATCAGAAGAAGAACGTGCCAGAAGCGGAGATGAAAGGAAAACAGTTAGCAGCTGTCCTGTGTCCTTTTGTAATCACAAGCTGTGAAGTTGAAAAAAAAAAAAAAAAACTTCCTTGGGTAGGCTGTACATAATCTTGGCAGATATCTGAGTGTTGTTCTTCTGTCTAATATGCTGAACATTTCCTAGTGCCTAACAAGAGAAAAGTGAGATGGGATTAGGTGAGTTTGGGCACCTTGCTCCAAACTGGCAGGGAACATGGCGCCCTGGTATGTTCATCAAGCTCTTGCAAATGCCCTGTCACTGTAGATGCTGATGCGAGCTCCAAAAGGAAGGGCTCCTGTGCAGGAGAAGCAAAAAGAATTTGCTCCTGGGTATTTCCAACACAGCCACACATAATGAGGCAGAAAGAAGTACCTAAAAAGATTACCAGCCATTAAGCATTCACTGTGTAGCAGGTACTTTGCCCACCTTATTTATAAACCTTAAAGCACTCTTGTAACATGGGTGGTATCATTTTCATCTTACAGAGGAGGAAACTGAGCCTCACAGATGTGACACTATTGAGTCAAGTTCACAAGGTAAGTATAGGATGGATCTGGGATCTGTGTTTTATTTGGTCAGACTCTGATGCTACAGAAAGAGAACCAAATGTTTAGTAGGGGACATTTTCTGGATGGAGATTCCGGTCCATAGATATGAAACATTGCCAAGAAGTTACTCCCACGACCCTATTTTCACACACACAGGCTTACATCTATATTGACAGACCATAGGGAGTGACTGCCAGAGTTTCTTTAACACACTGAATTTCACATAAATTATTTATCTTCTGAAAGGTCAACTGGTTAGTTCTCCTTCTAAACTACCTTAGTGTATTCTAGAACCAAAAATGTTAATCAAAGTGACCCAGGGTGTTTCTGGCTAAAGCACTAACTAACTTGCCATGTTTCCTGCTGGGAGGCAGGAAATATCAGCACGGCATTAGGTTATTGTGAGAGGTTATTCAGCTCTTCTGCAGTGCCTTGTCAAAAGACCTGACTGGTCAACTGGGAAAATGAAGTTCTCAGGGCCAGCATCGTGTTTGTGTGTCTTTTCTTTAGGTCTGTATCAAAGCCAGATTTAAGAGGGAGGGTGTCTACAAATGAATGAAAGCAGAGGATGTCTGGGGACAAGCTAAGGACATTTGTGTCCCACACTGTATGTATTCTGAATCCAGAGAAAAGAGAGTGAGTTTCAGCCCCTGAGAAGGATATCCAGGCTGAGGAGCCTGTGATGGTGAAGGTGGATAATTTAGCCCTCTGGGAAGTGTAGACCTGTCAAAAAGGAGACTCATTAATTCATCAAAGATATGGTTGTCTTCAAAGAACAGATATCCCCAGATTTAAGGATGATAGGGTCTCTTGACACTGAGAACTACATTCAGAAATAGCCAAACAAGAGGAAAGGAGCAAAGAGGAAGAGAAAGGGAGGGAGGAAAGGAGAGGAAGTGCTTATTCTTAAGGGTGGAGGTAGCGGTGAAGGGAGTAGAATTTCCCAATAAAATACAGAAATTCAAATTTAAGTGCCATCATGTATTTTTATTCACTTAATCTGGCAGCCTTAGACAGGAGGTCACTGAAATCTGGAAATGAGCTGGCAGAGTCCAGTCCAGAGCTACCACTGAGGCAGGCATTGTCATTCATTAATTTATCAACATTTGTTTGTTCAACGAATATTTTTTGAGCATTTATTATATGCCAGGCACTGGGCAGTGGTTGTGAGATACACTGAGATCAGGACAGACAAGGTCCCTCTACTTTTAAAATTTACAGTCTAGTGGGGAAAAAGGGAAACAACTAAATAAAAAATATATAAATAATTATTTAGCAAAGTTTTACTATATACCAGGTATTTACTGTATTAGCAGGGGCTATTAAGCACTTTGTCTGGTTTGTTGTTCACGATAAATTCTAATGTTAGTGTATACAATTATTATCCTTATTTACAGATAACAGGCTAAGAATTGAAGGCACAGAAAAGCTGATAATTAGTTCAAGGTCACACAGATAGTAAAACTGACATAAAGGGAATCAATGGAGTTCTAAAATAAAAAAAAAAAATAACAAGTATTAGAAAGACTGGTAAGGAAAGTTTCTCTGAGAAAGTGACATGTAATTAAGACCTGAAGGGAAGGCCGGGCGCGGTGGCTCAAGCCTGTAATCCCAGCACTTTGGGAGGCCAAGACGGGCGGATCACGAGGTCAGGAGATCGAGACCATCCTGGCTAACACGGTGAAACCCCGTCTCTACTAAAAAATACAAAAAACTAGCCGGGCGAGGTGGCGGGCGCCTGTAGTCCCAGCTACTCGGGAGGCTGAGGCAGGAGAATGGCGGGAACCGGGGAGGCGGAGCTTGCAGTGAGCTGAGATCCGGCCACAGCACTCCAGCCTGGGCGGCAGCGCGAGACTCCGTCTCAAAAAAAAAAAAAAAAAAAAAAGACCTGAAGGGATTAGAAGGAGCAGCCCGACTGTGAGAAGGGCTGTTACAAGGACATTCCAGGCAGAAATAACAGTAGGCACAAAGGCACTGAGATGAGGAAAAATGCGAGGCATGTTTTAGGAACAAACAGAAGCCTACTAAGAATACAATTTAGTGACTGAGGGAGAAGAAGACCTGGGAGGGAAACACAGAAAATAAGATAATACAGAGACTTGCAGACTCTGATAAGGACTTTGATTGTATTCCAAATGCAATGGGAAACATTGGAGGAAATATACTAATTTGCGTCTTCAAATATACTCTGGATTTGGTGTGGAGAACCGATGGAGAAATTGGAAGGTATGGAAGTTGAGCTCAACAATTAAAATAGAAATAACAGCCTAGATACATAAATAATCTAAAGGAAATGTGATGAAATATGACCTTTTGGGGAACTATGGGACTTGGCCTCACTGGGGGATCAAGTCTCCAAGCCAAATGCGTCTTTTATTTGAATCAAAGAGAAAAGCCATATGACAAAGATGAAAATCAGAATAGTCTTTGATAAAGGTTCTATGTGGATACAACTATGAATAAAGATTTAGCAGTGCCCATGAAAATGAAAACGAAAATGTTCAGACTTCATGGACCCAGCAATTCCATTTCTTGGTTCTGGCAGACATTGCTGGGAGGCTGAGTCCTTTCCCTCTCACTACCTCCCACTACAGAGGCTGGATAACCTAAAGTTCTCAGCGTCCCTTTAAAGCAATGGTTGAACATGTGACAGAAATTGTCATTGGGGAAACTTCTGGAAACGTTTTTGCTTTCTAATGAAAAGGGAAAAATTCATCTACTGCCCTTCTGTGCCCACAAGAAAGGACTCTCCTCAGGACGAGTGGCTAAACTGTTCAGAGAAGGCGACAGCGATGGGCCCGCAGTCTTTGGACCTCCAGTGATAGATATCTCCATTGGACACCTGGAGGCAGGCAAGGATAGGCCATGGAAGGGTTAGTTCTGCATGAAAAAAAGTTATTTAAAGCTCTCTCCATCTTTTGCATCTAAGTTGCTCTGACTAGTGTTTATCTGTCAGTGAAAATAATGACGGGGATGTGTACCGTGGCATGTAATTAATAGAGGTTATAATGGAGGCAACAGGATATTTACTATTTATTTTAGGCAGACAGGGGTATGATAACATAAAGAATAGAAGAGAAGGGATACTAGGAAGAATGAAAGTTATCACATCCAAGTTGGGGGGTGTGTGTGTGTGTGAATTATAGTACTGCCTCTTCTCATTTTGACTTAACATTGTGAGTTTATCATAAAAAGATTACTTGAATGAATTTCTTTCCTCTGGATTTTGGTTTCTATTAAAAACCAAAACAGATGCAAAATTACCAAAGTGTTCATGGGACTAACAGGTTTTAAATCTGGGAGTGGGTTTCAGCTTATAATTGAAGATGACAGGTATCCAGAGATTGTATAAAGTTATGGTTCTAAAGGAAGCACACTTTTACATAAACCTGGTATTCTACAGGAAAAAATGTTATTCTTGAAATCCAAACACGTTATAATCTTAACAGGGCAGAAACAATAAGAACATTTAGGGGTATGTTAGGTTGGCCTTAGTGTGTAGCTATTCCGTGAACTCTTGAGATGTCAGAGTTTTTGTTCAGGTCCTTTGTAATCTGGAATGCCTTTGGTGGGCAGTGAATGGCGATTATTGAAAGAGTTGACTGATAGAATATTCCTGACTTTTCCCCATGTTTATTTTTAGTTTTGGTTTTGGTCTTGAAGACATTTTTCTTAAGATGTCTTCAGGAAAAAATATTTTTTTCCACGTTGAAAACTCTGTTTTGGCTTTTTCAAGTTTAAAATTTGGTGATGGGAAAACTTGCTTGCATCACATCAATGGGATTAAGTGTGAGGAGATGATCGCTGTGGGCAGACAGGCAGGAGGCTAACCCCACGAAGGGCTAAACTAAAAGCTGAGCAAGAGCTCCACGAAGAAGAGCGCTTTGAACTGTTCTGGGACTGGCTAGGACCACCAATTGTCTTTGGGTTGAATATGAAGGGAAAATGTGTACCAGGCACACAAATATCCTTATCCTTTGTATAGCATCTATAACATGAAGGATATTCTCATTTTTTAACTCCATTTTCTTCACTGAATAATATTACTCAACCTGAAAGAAATACAGGGAAAAGAAAAGGAGGGACATCCATTCTCACAGTGAATGTAATTAAATGTCCTCCTGGCTAGTTTTTCAAGTCAAAGGTTCTGAGTTTTGTTTCCAGAATATTTAACTGGTCCTAAAAACATCATGAAGGCCCTCATATTTAACTAAATGGTATATGATTAAAAGGGGGCACACTCTGTCTAGGTTAAAGAGGTGATAAACAGCTATAGAATTTCATGTTTCTTTCTACTTGGTATTATATGCCTTGTTTCCTTTACTGGACAGCAAACTTCTTGAGAGAAAGGATCATGCCTGAAGCATCTTTGCATCTCCCCTAACATCTGTTTGCTAAGTGTTGAATAAAATAAAAGCTTGAAAGAATGACTCTGTAAGTAAAAACATGAAGTTTTTTAGATTCATTAAAAAACATTTAGTCTAAATATCACTAAGTAAGTTTATAGGAAAAGCACGGAAAAGTTTGAGCTGGAAATTCTAATATGCAGGATGCCTGATGTGTTTTTCCCCCCTAATTGAAAGAAAGATAAAGATGGAATTGCTGGTACACCATAACACCAAAATGTTCTTAATTTTTTTTCAGTTTTGCAAATTCTCATGATTTGATTTTCATCCAGGACTGTCAGTTGAGACATCTGATAATCTAAAAGCATTCAGAGAATTAGGATCCCATATGGCTCGAAAATATCTCCTATCCGGCAGGAAAAAGAGAACATACTGTGAAAATAATACTGGTATATCCTTCAATTTACGTGTAAAGGGAGCATCATCATTCAAAGTATAATAATTATAATGATCATAAGGACTGATTATAATAACCAAAATAAAAAGAATATACAGTTCTTCATAATCATGCAACATTATAAAAAATCAGAAGTATACTTCAAATCAATGATAGTATTAGAGTTCTGTTTTGTCTAACAGAAGCAACAGTCATTAGAAATGAGCATGGGATTAGGAGTCCCGGCTTACTACTAATTAACTGTATAAATCTGAAAAGGTAATTTAACTCCCTTAGGTCTTAATTTTCTCAACTGAGCCATGAGAGGGCTAGACCAGATGTTCCCTTCTAACACAACATCTGTTCTGCAGCTTCTAACAAGGAGTACATCTACTCATACACTCATATTGCCTAAAGAATAATTAATTCTTCTTGCTTTGGGGGTAATGTCATTTTCCTCGGCTAAGTGTTCAGTATTGAGAGGTGCACTTACATAATGGGGAGAGACGAAGGAGACCTGGGCTTAGTCAGCTAATTCCACCAACAAAATTATTACTGTTACTAATAATAACAATAACGGTTATTCATTGAGAGTTAACTGCAGGCCAGACACTGTGCTTTAATCCTCTGAACAATTCTATAAAATAGATATCACTATTATCATCCCCATTTTACAGATGAGAAAATGGAAGCATAAAGATTATTAGGAACTTGGCTGAGATCTCACAGTAAGTGGCAGAGCTGCTGTGGACACGAAGGTGGGTGTTGGAATCAGATTCCCCTCACCCCACCGGCTTCCCATAGCTTCGACAGGTGTCTTCTGCATGGAATTGCCTCAGATCTGATGGATGGAGTCTCTCTCTGCCAGCCCAGCCTTCTCCACGAACCTCCTTTCCTACCATTTCTACCCAGGGATTGAGGATTATTAATAAAAAAGAAAAGGAATTGAGTGCTCCTGGGTTCACCTTACAGCTCTGCACTTTAATAGCAGTATGACTCAGGATCAGCAGTCGTCTTTCTTTGTCTGTACAATGGGGATAACACTAATGCTTATCTTTTAAGGATGTGGTGACATAATGTTTATGAAGTTGCTTTATAAACTCTAAAGTAAAATTGCTAAAAATAAAGCATGCCTGCTAGGAACTACTTTTTTTTTTTTAGAACATAGCACTGTAAATCTTCTAGTTTCATGTTGTTTTTGCTGGAAATAGTCTATTCTGAAACAGGCAGCATGTGTGATGGAGGAAAAATTCAGGTTTTTTTTTTCCCCCTAGCTCTGCCATTTACTTAGCTTTGTGGCCTTGGGCAAGTCACTTGATCTGGCATCCCACAGGGTCCCATGCTCTACGAGCCCTGCATTTGGGGTTTAATGTTCTGTGGTTGCTGTTTTGAAGTTCTTCCCAAGTTTTTTCTTTGAGTTTGCGTGTTATAAGTGAAGTCTGAAGGCTGGGCTTGGCACCTTAGATCATGGGAGGTCTTGCTTCCTGTTGCATCTCCAGGATGGGTTCTGCCAGAGACTCTCTTCATTGGTCTCTCTATCTTTGGTCCTGCCCAACCTCCATTTCTCTGTTAAGTCCTAAAATTGCTGCCATCCTTCACTCCTAGCAGGAGTCTGGGTGCTGGCAGAGGGAGGGCTTGGGTGGAGCACTCAAGCCCATGGCACCTTGGGGCCGAGCATGGCATCACCCATCCCCACCCTAATGGGTAGCACCATACCAAATCAAATGGGTGAGCAGCCAGAAGCTATTCCAATCCAAATATCAAGCATGTCCTGATGGAGAGACTTAAAAATCCTTGGAGAGGGGGTCCCCTGTCTGCTATGGATGGAGGTAATGGGCCACTGGGTAAAAGAGATGCCTGGTTAGACTTCCCGGGACCCTGCTCTATCCAGGACACTGTGGTAGTCTGGAGAGTGGTGGGGGCCTGGCAGTGGGGCACCTGTGCCCTGCACAGGAGGCAGGGTCCATGGCGCCTGCGTGGGGCTGCGCTCTCACTACAAGTGTCTTGTGCCTTGGAATGCTCCTTTGGCTGGCTCCAGGCCTGGTGCATTCTCCCTCCTTCTAACCTTCCTGGGTTTGGCCTGTATTTGTCTTTTTTGACCAGCTCAAGGCATCCTTTGAATAAAAAACACAAAATATAAACTGGGGAATTTGGTGATCCTTCACAGGAGTTAAATGCTTTAATATTTTCATCTAAAAGTAGCATTGCACAATATAAAAATGAATGACAAAATTCATGCTAATAACATAAAAGTTTAATTTTTCTTTACACAGAACATTAAATAGTAAATAAAAAACACCATGACAAATCTAAAGAGAGACCACAAAAGGAAGGAAAAAGGTTTGTATGTATTTTTAATGGCACTCTTTCCCCTGCCTTTTGAATAGGGGGCCCCACGTTTTCATTTTGGACTGAGCTCCACATATTATGTAGCTGGCTGCACTCCCAGGATGTAAGGTTTGCATAATCACCTGGTCCTTGCCTCACTTCACAGGTATATTTGCAGCAGCTCTGCTTGCAATTGGTAAGCTCAGTTAAGGAACATAGTTGGAATGACTCAAGAATAGCTTACCATCCAATTATCTGTGGCTTTATCTTTACCTTTCCAAGTGGGTGGAAAAGGAGTAATGGGAGCCATTCCCTTGGAAACTACTGAGGTCATTTAACCCTAACAAGGATAATGCTTTGCCAGATGTTAATTAGAGATAATTTCCACTTTTAGTTTTAGTTCTAGAGGTTGCCTTAAAAATTATGAGGGCAACAGGAAACACTGAACTTGCCTAGACTTCTGGGGCTTCTTTATGCATTCGCCTATTCATTCACCCATTCATTAATTCCCTCCTTCACTCACACTATCATTTCACAACATTTACTGAAGTGCTACCATGCTGCCTACACTTTAAGTACTGAGAATTCAAAAGTGATTGAGGCAGTCTCCTAAAGAAGCTCAAAGTCATTGGGGGAGGGGTAAGGTGGAGGTGGGATCAGAAGGCACATAAAGAGATTATTTTTATTATTATTTTGAGATGGAGTCTTGCCATGTCGCCCAGGCTGGAGTGCAGTGGCATGATCTGGGCTCACTGCAACCTCCACCTTCCAGGTTCCAGTGATTCTCCTGCCTCAGCCTCCCAAATAGCTAGGATTACAGGCACATGCCACCACACCCAGCTAAATTTTGTATTTTCGTAAAGATTGGGTTTCGCCATGTTAGCCAGGCTGGTCTCAAACTCCTGACCTCAAATGATCCACCTGCCTCAGCCTCCTAAAGTGCTGGGATTACAGGTGTGAGCCACTGTGCCTGGTCAAAGAGACTATTTTTTTGATGAAGCACATACAGTGATTATGGCTATACAGAGAAAAGATTCCTGAAGTACACAGCTTTGGATCAGGAAACACATTTTGGGAAAGGGAACATCTCTGCTACCTGCTAAGTGATGAGGAAAAGTTAACCATAATACAGACAATGGTTGAAGCAAGAGAGAGAGGGCACTGCATGGATCAGTTGCAACTTGAACAATGGCAATGAGAAGAGAAACAGTACACTGAGAGTGAAAACCAGCAAGCAGTTTACAGTTAACCAGGTGGAAGAAACAGGGAGGGAGAGACCAGGTAGCGAGCCTTGTAAGCGATGATGTGAAGTGGGCTTTAACCTGTGGTTCTGGGCAGTTGGCAAGTTGTTTTATGCCTGGAAGGGAGATGGCTGGATTTACAATGTAGAGAGCACACTCCAGTGGCTATCTGAAGTGTGGACATGAAGGGCTAAAACTGGAGGTTGGAAGCCCATTTAAAGAGTTCTTGCAGCCATAATACAAGAGACAATGAAGGCCTGGACTAGGACAGCAGCAGGAATGGTGATATATTAAAGAAATACTATAGAGTCAAAACTGACTGGACTTGATTATAGATTACATATAGGTATTGGTAGAAGACAAGTGTTAAGAATAACTGTCAGTGCTCTTGTTTGGGTAACTGATGATTAAGGAGTCAGGTGAGAAACAGACTTTTGGAGGAGGTAGAGGGTTTGGAGGTACAGTGTTTTGTTTTTGTTTTTGTTTTTGAGATGGAGTCTCATACTATCACCCAGGCTGGAGTGCAGTGGCATGATCTCAGCTCACTGCAACCTTCACCTCCAGGGTTCAAGCAATTCTTGTGCCTCAGCCTCCTGAATAGCTGGGATTATAGATGTGAGCCATCATGCCCAGCTAATTTTTGTATTTTTAGTAGAGACAGGGTTTCGCCATGTTGTTCAGGCTGGTCTTGAACTCCTGATCTCAGGCCATCCACCCACCTCAGCCTCCGAAGGTGCTGGGATTACAGGCGTGAGCCCCTGCGCTCAGCCTGGAGGTGCAGTGTTGTGTTTGGGACATGCTTAGTGGCCTATGGAACCGGAAGGAGGGGATGTTAGCAGACAGTGAGAGGAGGCTGAAGTTGGGGAGAGGTTCAGGCTAACGCTGTAGATTTGGGGATGATCAGGACTGAGGTGGTAGCTGTATGAAATGGATAAAAGCACCACTGAGAAGAATGGGGAAACGCCATGAAAGAAAGAAGGAAAAGATGAAGGTAATGAGGAAAAGAGGGAGAGTGTGTTGTCACAGATGCCAAGAGGGTAACTAACGAGTTTCATGAATAAGGATATGAACCAACTGTTAAATATGGCAGAGAAGTCTTAACAGAAGTGGAAAAGGCCCTCTGGTTTGGTAAAATACAGTAGCTCATGAGGACCCCAGGTGGAGTCTTTCCGGGAGACTTTCCATTGTGGGTACCAAAACCAGATTAGAGAATTGTGAGACAAAAGGGGTGGAGACAACAAATGTAGATGACTGTTTTGAGAAATCTGAATGAGTAAGGGAGGAGAAAATGTGCAGCACAGCTGAAGAAGGAACAGGATCACAGGAAGTTGCTTTATTTTCTTCTTCTTCTTCTTCTTCTTCTTCTTCTTCTTCTTCTTCTTCTTCTTCTTCTTCTTCTTCTTCTTCTTCTTCTTCTTCTTCTTCTTCTTCTTTTTTTTCACTCGTAAGAATAGGAGGTGACTGGGCACACTGGGTCATGCCTGTAATCCCAGCTTTTTGGGAGGCCAAGGCAGGCAGATTGCTTGAGCCCACAAGTTCTTCGAGACTAGCCTAGGCAAAGGAAAACTCCATCTTTACAAAAAATAAAAAAGTTAGCTGGGCATGGTGGCATGCACCTGTAGTCCCGGCTACTCCAGGGGCTGATGTAGGAACATCATTTGAGCCTGGGAGACAGAGGTTACAGTGAACGGTGGTCATACCACTGCACTCCAGGCTGGGTGATAGAGCAAGATCCTGTCTCAAAAAATAAAAAAATTAAAAGAATAGGAGACTCTTAGCCGGGCATGGTGGTACACACTGTAGTCATGGCCACTCAGGAGGCTGAGATGGGAGGAAACATTTTTTGAGGTCAGGAGGTTGAGGCTGCAGTGAGCTATGATCACGTCACTGCACCCCAACCTGGGTGACTGATAGATATGTGTTTTGAAAAGCTAACGCTCAGAGCAGGATGAAACTGTGTCTCTTAAAACAATAATTAGAAAAAAAAGGAGACATTTAAGTGAGTTTACAGGCAGCAGGTAAAGCACTAGTGAAGAGGGAAGTTGGATCCACAGAGAGGCAAAGGAAAACTGCTGGAGGTAGGAGGAGTAGGTCTTGAGTGAGATAAAGGGCCTGGAAGTGGGAAGCAAGGATGGGTGAGGTGTAGAATCCTTACTCCCGAAGCCCTTCACTGCTGATACGTCTGCTATCCTTGGCATGTGACAATTCCTCAAGCTGGTCAATGCCACTGTGTCAACTGCACAGCAATTCTCTTTCTTGGGGATTCCTATAAAAACTCCCTCATAACAATTCCCCAAGTCTCTGGTCTTACCTTGACACCCCTCAGTCTTACACAATTCCTTGCTATTTTGAGTAGTTTGAGGTTACCCATCATGAACTCCTTCGACATCTCTCCTATCTTGATTATGTACTCTCCTTGATCTCATTTTTTCCTGCAATATTAAAAATTCTACTGATCTTTCAAGGTCCAACTCAACTGATATCCCTTATCTATGTCTCGCTTTCATCTTACGTATACATTTTTAAATTATTTGATGTCTTTTATGTTATCTTATAAGCTACTTTAAATACTTTTTAGAACAAGGAAGGGATTCAATCAACCTGTCAATCGTCATGATGCCTTTTCTTATCTCATCTTCTTTTCATCTTCTTCATCTTTTTGACTCATTTTTATATCATTCCTCTACGAAACTATTAAACCCCTTAAGGACAAGTAAATGTTTTTTCACCTGCTCTAATATGTCAATGCATTATACATAATACCTACCTACTACAATTAATACATTGTAAGCTCCTGGAGGACAAGAATTTAGAAGCTAGCTAGCTAGACAGAGATGAACACATACGCAGAGACATATTTACATTCTCTCAAGTATACCAGTTTAATCTAATACTTACTATATACTTGCTAGCAATTGAGGATATATAAAGATAAATAAAACAAAACACAGTCTCTGTCTTCCAAGGGTGCAAATCTAGTGTGGCAATCAGAGAATGAGGGGCTCGAATGACATGCTGATAAAATTGGACTGTATTCTGGTAGGTTTCTCGCAGAACTTGGGCAAAGGATATTAATAGATATGTATTTTGAAAAGATAATGCTCAGAGCAGGATGAAGGATGAATTTGAAAAGAATAGATTGGGGGTAGGTAGATCTATGAGGCTTTTGCAATAGCGTAGATGACAGATAATAAAGATCAAGTGAGGACAAGTTTGTTACAGATGAGATATTGAGGGTACATGCGTGTATGTGTATGTTGGGAGAGTGAGGTTGTGGTGCGCAAGAATAAGGGTTCAGAAGTTATTTGCTAATCTTACTTTTTAAAAGACATTAAATGGTAAACAGTAGTAATGCCTATAGCTTATTACATATTGTGTAACACATTCCTCTAGATTGGCCTTAGGCAATATTGAGATCTGTTCCATTTCACCACTTAGGATCCTCTAGGCCCAATTTTGGCACTTTATTCTATATGATCAGCTGTTTGTTTTTCCCTTATTACTTCAGGTCTCAAGTTTTGAGTGTTCTATGAGCCCATATATCCTTCAGAGCAAGACAGTGTGTGAATAGGCATCCTTTGCACTTGGTAGAGGGTTAGGCCAATAGTGGATGCCAAATAAATCCTTGTAGAATTTAATGGTATTACCTGGAGTTTCCTGAAGGTTGTATGTCCTCTTACTCCTTGGCCTTTGGAACAACCTTCTCTATACCTGGAATTCTTTCTCTCTCTCTCTTTACCTCCTCTGACTACTGTTTCTTCACCTCACTTTGACCTTCCTAGTCCTGTTTATCACTTCCTCTGAGAGTTGTTGCTTGATGCCCCTGCATTGGGTCAGCAGCTTTTACTAAGTAGTCCACAGAATCACCTACTCATGTGTTTCTCTGCCAGCTCTATAAAGACAGACTAGACTGCCTTTCGGTAATTTGTTCAGTATTTATCCCCAGGTTAAGCACAGCACCTGTCATACAGTAGACGTTCAGTAAATATTTGTTAAATGAACATGGTTTTGTGGGGTTTTATTTGTAAATCTGAACATTTTGAAATTTGAATCTTCAATTAGCTGGACATAAAGTGCTAGATCCATCCAGAGGAAAGAAATAATGGGAGACCATCTAGAAAAGCATTTTGTTCTTTATGCTATTAAACTCAGTAGAAATTAGTTATTATATTTTTTGAGGGCTCTTATGCAGTTAACACTCTGGAGAACACTAAGACAAATTTCATCTTTCTATCCTGCCCCCCAAGAGCATGGAAAATATCTGCTTGGGTACCCATTTTTTCATGTGTACACACTAGCATCTTCAGTCGGTAAGTTCCTGTGGGACAGGAACAGTAAACATCTCATAATTAGAAAGTAAAAGTGACAGCAAAAACACGACAAGATCAGAAAGCCAGATTCTACATCAGAAAGTCTTAGGGGGTGTAGCTTTAGTGTTTTACAGACAACCCAATGTCACAGGCAACACTAATTCCCTTGCTCTGGTGAATTTATTAAAAGCAAAATTTTACTTCCTACTGCCTGGTACCCTATTACACAGTAGAGACAGAGGGGTTAAGAAAATCAGGCATAGTCCTTGTTCTCATGTAGTTTATAGTTAAGGAGTGAGAGAACTGGTGGTGACCTGATTTTGAAGAGGTTGATTCAGGTTAAGACCCAATTTTGAAGTTGGTCTCCAACAAGATGAGTGGTTTCTAGGAATATAGCTCTGCACAAACAAATACATATACCTTAGACAGTCTGTGACATGGAGTGCGAAACCCTCCCTGACACATCCTTTACTAGGGGTCTCTGCAAGGGCTCAGATCTCTACTTCAATAGAAATGCTCATTGGTACCATCTGAGGATGATTTTTTTCCAACAGGCACTAGGAGATCAATTACTACTGGCAGCCTAATTTGCAAGATAAAGAAATTCCCCATTATTCTAGTATCTTCACAACCAAAGTCTACTTAAGCATCATCAGCCAACATCATGGCATAGTGGAAAAAATTTGGAATAGCTAAAAAGTTACAGATTAGAAGTTCTCATAGCTGAGATGCCACTATGTGCTTCTCGTTAAAATCCACAGTTAGGACCAGGGTCAGAGGATTCTTGTCCTTCTACACTTGAGTGGACTACAGCCATGTATTCTTCTAAATTGTGTTTTGAATTTTGTCTTGAAAGATAATGTTTTAAGAGTGCTAAGCCTGTATACTCATACAACAGAAATAATATGTGTGATAAAGTTGGGCAAGAAGTGCTTTTAAAGTTGTCAGTTTCGAAAGGTGTCTTTTTTAATGGGTACTTAATGGTTATACATATTTATGGGACATATATGATATCTTGATACAAGCATACAAAGTGTAATGATCAAATCAGTATCCATCACCTCAAGCATTTATCATTTCTTTGTGTAAGGAACACTCCAATTCCACTCTTTTCGTCATTTTGGAATATACAAGAAATTGTTAATCATTGTTGTCTTGTTGTGCTACAAAAAAGTTGTCTTAAAATTTGGTTACTAATTGATAACACTAGTCAGAATCATGATTTATATTCTGTAGAACATTTTTTCTCATTTAGCTTTCAGTTATAATACCTCACAGAATAATAAAGGCTGATAGGTTAAGTGTCTTGGCCCTGACTATCTTGAGAATAGTGGTTGGAGCAAGAACTATGGTCCAGACGTCTGCTCTGGCTGCAATGTTGCCGCTCCCTACTCCATTACACCACAATGATGGATGAATGACGGATGCTGCAGCTGAAGTAACTACAGTAAACTCAGGATATAAGAAATATATATAGTGAAAATATAGAAATTAATAATAAATATAAAATAAAGCATCTTTAATATTAAGATGTAATATAATTAATAAATTAATATAATACAGTAATATCTAATGGACAGTGATCCTATCACCCCACTTTTACACCTGCCTCTCAGGAGCCGTTTCTTATTTTTGAAGGGGAGCAGCTACACCCTCACTCTTTGGGTTGCGGTGCCCTGTAGAAGTGATGAGAATGGGAAACTGATACACTCCTGCACAGAAAAGCCGATCTGAATGCCAGATGATTAATTAGAAACCTCCACTGTGCTGCCTCAGACTTATAAATGAAGTGCAAATGAAAATGTTCGATAGACATACTCAACAGCCTGTAACATCACAAAGACTGTCTTTGGGGTATCTATTTCTATAAAAAGAAAATCTGGCATTCGTTTTTGGAACATTAGACCAAAGTAGAGGATAATGAAAACAGAAATGCCTTATGCAGTCTTAATAATCTTTATACTCAGAGGATGCAGGGGAAACTAGTAACTAAAAACGACTAGCCTTGCATCAAGACCAAGCTATCCAGACATTGCTCGGCCTGGGATGCAGATTCACTCAGTTGAGTGAGTTATAACACAGGCTCACCTGTAGGTTAGCCACAATTTTCGTGCAGTTCAGTTCCTTCCTCTGTCAGGCTGCAATAATGAGATGAATTCCTGCAAGAAAGTACTCCCAGAAAGACACAGGGAGGTCTGAGTAGATAAATAACATAGATATCTAGAGAACAGAAGTGCTAGACGAAGACAGAAATAAATACACACAATAATTAAAACAAAGATTTTTTTTTAAACTATAGACACATTAAACTTATCTCAATCTTTAAAATCCAGGATATCTATATCTTTGTGTATTTCTCACTGAAACTTTCCCTGGGCCTCCCAGGAAGAATATAAAGAATAAAGAATAGGTTCATTTTCTTACAGATTAAGAGATGTGAGGCTCAAATGACCTTATCCTGGTAACATAGCGACATTAGTGCAAAAGCAGCATCTTTAATCCCTGTGACTCCTACTCCAGTCACTCTTTTCCAGTGAACCATCATAGTAGGTGATGATGCTGAAAGAGGTACAGAAGATTCAGCTTGTGAAGATAAGCCAGAATGACAGAAAATGCATTTTGTGCAAACTTCCATGCAGTGATCACAATGCATTTTAGCCAGTGGTTCAGTTCTCTCTCTCTCCAACTAGACTATGTACCTTGAGGATAGTAATCATCTGTCTACCTAATGTCCCCAGTAGTCAGCACAGTAACTACATGTAGTAGTCAATTAATATTTGAAGAATGTATAAATAAATGAATGAAAGCATGAATGAATCTGGAAAAGTTGCCTTCAGGAATTGGGGCCCTGAAGAAAGAGTGGGGTTCATAAATAACATTCAGCAATCATAGCCACTGAATTGGGTACTAATATTAGTGAAAATAATAGATTAGAGACAGTAAGACCAATTCTAAATAGATAAAGAAGGTAGTGTTTGTTCTGTTTTGTTTCACGAAAGATTGACAATTTTATTTATGAACACAGGATTTGAGCTAAAAAGAGAATAGATAAGAAGGTAGGTGACTAAAGAAATGGTTGCTAGGAAAAAGTATGAAACAAAGTTTAGAACAGAGAAGAGGGTACAGAGACAATTATAAAGGTGTTTGACAGAAAAATGGAAAAGGAGTAAAGAAAAAGCTTTCAGTAGGACACTTTATGGGCATAACAGGGTTCTTCTTTAGGGCATTTCAGAAGTTGAGAGAGCAAAGATGAGAACTCAAGATACATGGAATGGACCAAAGAGAAGGGGAGGTGAGATACATGGTACTGACCACTCACAGGGAATGAGGAAGGGAAGTAAATGGCCTCAAAGAAGTCACAGCTGTCATTGAGCAGGAAATGCCTCCTGTCACGCGGGTGGAATTAAAGCTTAAATATGAACTGATGGTCTGTCTTCAGCTTCTTTCTCTTCTCACTCTGATACCTGCCCTCAAGGTTGCTCCCTGGCTGGCCAGGGAACTCACACTGAGCTGTAGAATGTTCCCAAGCTCTGGACATTTCTGTCCTGTTATTCAACCATCAGCACTTGCCCAGCTTCTGTCCTATTCTCTCAGGATGCCTGTTTTTATTAAATGACAAAGGAAGCTAATTGGTTCATCAAGTAAAGCAATTCCTATTGTGGGCTTAGCTGGCTACTGGTTACCTTGCCTATTACATATAACATCAGTGCAATAAACATAAAGGAAATGAATGGGTGGGCTTTCATTACATGCCAGGCCCTGAGTTAGATGCAGCAGAGTATGGTGGAACAGGACATGGGCTTTGGAGACAGACACACCCAAGACAGAGGTCTGGTCCATAATTTCCTAGCTAGAAGCTTGAGGAAGTTATCTCCTAGGGTTCTTGGATTCTTCATCTGTGAGAATGAAGAATAATTTCATCACCCTCAATTTCCTCCTCTATGAAACGGAGATAATGTTGCCTACTTCGCAGGGTTCAAAATACATGTAAGTGTCTAATAATGTTATTTACTATTTATTCATTTATCCCCACTTTAAAAAGGAAAAGCTGAGGCACAGAGATGTAAGGTGTGACTAAGGTCACGCAGCTGGGAAATTCTAGAGCTGGCATTTACATCTAGCATTTGTCTTCATGCACTTACCCAACACGCTATGTCATCTTAACCAATACACTAAAGCATCATTAGACGTTTCCATCTACAGCCCCTTACAGTGGGGAAACTCTTTGATATTCACCAATCTCATTTAACCCTCACAGCACCTCTGTGCAGTACTATCATCTTGCTTTAAGCCGAGGAAAGGGAAGCCCAGAGAAGGTAACTGTGGCCAAAACTCAACATAGGCCCAGAGAAAGGAACACCAGCCAAAACTCAAAGAGCTAATTAGTGACAGAACTTGAAATTAGATGCAGGGTTTATGGCCACAAATATAAATATAAGAAAGAGAGCCAACTCTGGGCCCAGAGTAGATGCCCACATCTTTACTAGTTATCTAGGTAGTATTTCTACATTGCTTTTAAAGTTCTCTGATAGCAAAGCTGAAACCTGGCTAGGTGTTGTCAGATAGATGAGAAACTGCAAGTGAAGGCGTGAGTTCAATGAGTGGATTTTACCTCCTAACTTGAGGAGTACTGGTCAATTATCCCTTACTGAGTGGTGCTATCAGCCCACGGTAAAATAAATTAGATTTTTAAGAAGGTGCAAAATTGCCACTATAAAATCAGATAAGCCTACGGCAGTTGGGAATAAATTCTATCATAGAAACACATCTTGCCTGATGTCAAAGGAAGCCAAGAAACCATGCCAAGAGTTGGATGAAAACTGACATTTTCTGCTGTGGAGACAGAAGTGGTAGCACTGATTGGAGAATTATATTTTGAAGAGTTCTAAAATATTTATCATCATTCTAGGTCATTTACTCATTTACCCTTTTAATGCTCATTTCTTTTGTGCCACTAGGTCGAGCTTAAAAGCAAAGAATGAAAATTCACTTTGTTTTTATATAGTAATATGAAGCAGGAAGTTTCTCTATTGCTTGACTTGAAAAATAAAAGCATTTCTGAGAAATATTAGAACACTAAATGTTCTTTCAGAAATATGGCTTTTGTCATTAATAAGGATGCTGGGTGTATCTGACTGTGTTATGAATTTCTACTTTTTTTTTTGTTTGATAACTTCCTGTAACTTGAAGTATTTCAAGAAGGGAAAAAACTGATAAAAACTATTAAAATTGCCATTGCTTCACTGTATTGATTACCCCATTATGTTTCTTTCTAGACTTGACTCAGGAATCTCCTTCTCCAGGATGCCTTTTCTGCTCTCCATTCTAATTAAGATGGCCTTCCTCTGCGCTCTGGGAGCATTTACACAAACCATTATCCATCACTGCCCTTATCACACTGCATCAAAGCTATCTGCCCGCACATCTGTGCCCCTGGAAGGCAATCAGGACAATAACCATGTCTTACATCCACCTGGTGTCCTCAGTACCTGGCATGGAGCCAGAACTCTGCAAATTTTTACCAAACAACACTGAATTTTAAAACCTGACTATAGAATGGCAGAATGCTCCTTCTGCCTCCATGAAATTCACTTTCAAGTTGAATAATTATATTAAAAATTCCATTTTCTAATGGTATCAGAGACCTGCAAAGTTAAAGAAAAAGCAAATCTTATTTCCAGGTCAGAACTTATTTCCCAGGTCTTCACTATTTGGCTTATATAATATTAAAAGGTATTTTTAAGAGTATAATTTCTATTTCTCAGGCTTGAAGGATACTTTTGTTAGTGTCCTCATAGCTTTCTATTTTGGCTTTGCATCCAGAGAAATGAAAGAGGCTTGACTCAGCTGCCGCTTAATACTGCACAAGCCTGGGAGAGAAGACTATTATATAAGCTAATGTGTATTTTAAGGATTTTTTTTTTTTTCATAGCCAATACCTAAATGCCACCTTCCAACCTCATGAAAGTGCTGAACCCCAGTGTGTGGGAAAGCGAGGTCCCTTACTCGGCTCTGTATTCCTTATAAGTGTAAAAAATAAAAGCAGTTGATTAAGGGTTAGCAATTTTCTTTTCTTTCTTTACACGTACTTGTAATTCATTTAATGCAGGAAGTGGGCTGTTTTCTTGTTCTTTCCAATTCAACTGTCAGGGAGCTTTCTTGCCAGCCTGCTATGGTTACCATGGCAACAAGGCGATGGTGGCAGTAATATGATCTCATATGCCTTGTGTCAATAGCATCAGATCATCACGCTTGAGGATAATTTTGACAATAAGCTTCAGATATAGATTCAGGATATATTAGCATTTGATTGATTTACCAGAAAGACTGAGCAATTACAGCCCTAAACTTCTAATAAAAGCATGTTCACAAAGGTGAGCGTTTTTCCCTAGATGACATATTATATGGCACTCTGAAATTTATAAAGTGCTTTTGTATAATATATCTGCTTTAATTCTCATTGGGCAGGACAGATATAATCATCCCCATTTTACAGAAGGGGAAATAAAGGCCCATGCAATGTGCTGTGTAAGGTGGCAAAGCAACTCCACAATGAAGCTGAAACTTCAACTTGGAGGCTTCTGGCATCAGAATCACACTTTCCTTATGCCCATGTTAAGAATTCATGGATATCATCAACATGTTCTTAGATGCATAGGTTAGACCTTGGAATGTCCGAATTAAAATAATTTAAATATATCTGTGATAAAATAACAACTAGTTTGAGAATGCTAGTCTTTTATATTTGGGTGATGCTTCACACATTTCATATCTCCCATTACACCTTCCTTTCCTAAGGCTTTTCTGATACTAGAGGCACAAATAGACACTTCATCTCTTTCTCCCATTCATCATCGTCTTGTATTTTTGTTTTTGTTATTAGTGACATTTATTTTCCCATTGTGAGCTCCTTGAAAGTGGGGATCATGTTATTCATTCTTGGAAGGTCCCTGATCCTGGCACAGTATGTATGGTGGATCTATTACATATCAGGTACTGTAAATAATATGTACCAGATACATAACAGATACACCATAAATGCTTGTTGCTTGTTAAATTGAACTCATCTGACACCCACAAACCCCATGAGGTACGTACAGCTGGCATTATGATCCACTATTTTAATAATGTGTAAATAGAGGTCACGGACATATCATGGGCAATTTAATTCTTCCCACTCCTAGCCATGTGCTCTTTCCATATCATCCTGTTTGCTTTATTCTTTCATTGTTTCTCTTTCATTCATTCATTCATCAAACTTTTATTGGTTGCTCTTTCTATATCAAGCATTGCTATAGATAATGGGTTACAAACACAAATAAGACACAATCCTCACCACCAAAGGGCTCACAGATAATGCAGATAATTTTCTGCCTAGGCAAGTAGTAAAATAAAACCTTATATGGAACTTCGAGTATGCATTATATTATTTCCCAACTTTATTGGCTCTTTAAAATGTATCTTGAGAATATGTTTCAAGTCCCTCTTTAATGCAGCGTTTTAGAACTGGATAAGCCTTGAGCCATTGCCAATATAGGGTGATACTAATTCTGCATCTCCATTTTTTTTCTTGGGCATAAAATCAGCATTTCCAACATCCCACAGAATCCCTAAACTTAACGTGTCCTAAATGAAACTCAGTATCTGACCTGAAGGAATGGGAAGTGGCAGAAAGAGGCAGATGGTCAGGGTGAGATGCCAGACTCTGCCATTTGATATGACCTTGGGTCACTTACACCATCTAGGGGTTTCTTCATTAGTATCTGGCACAAAACTCTGTGTTCAAAATACTTCTTAAATGTATTAATTAATGAATGAGTGGTCAAAGAGGATGAAAAATGATAATATAAAATAGGGACACCTGAAGCAGTGTTAGCATTAGGAAATACTCAATAAACATCTTTTAAAGAGTGGACTAAATATATACGATTCAGTTCCCCTTCCTGAAACATATTAAATTGCCAAGACAAAACTTCTAAATTATCTTTATGTCTCTTTCCACATCACAAAGTCGGGTTTATTTCACCTCTGCAATGTCTTGGACTTGTGCTTTTCTCTTCATCCAATAGCATGATTTGATCCAATCCCCACCCTTTCACTGGTAGACTCTCAGAGAAGGCCCTTGACTGAACTTTCCCTCTTTCCACGGTCTCCCATTCCATGTTACTGGTGACATTCTTATTTTTAAAGGATAACTAGGAGTATAACTCTTCTGGCCAGAGATTTTGTATTGATTTGTATATTCTAATTAAGAAACTTTTTAGAATGGCAATCAAGATCCTCTAAAAGGTGATCTTTAGTTATACCTATAGTCATTCCTTTCCATACTCTAGGTTTTAGCTTTTCAGTCCCCTACACACACTTTTGGACTTTTAAGCTTTCTTCCTTTATTCCTAGTTAATGGAGTAATAACAGCTTTGTCATACTTTTGCACAACACTTTGCAATTTGTAAGGAACTCACATATATATATAATGAAACTTCGTGATAACCTCAGAGTAGGCAGATATGATCATTTTCATTTCACCAATTAGGAAATAGAAAATTGAGAGTTAAATAAAACAATTCTCATAATCTTTATGAGAATTCCATTGGAAAATATTTGTGTCTATGATGATTGTTTAACCATGGAATACTTGAATCAAAATCTTTAAATTAACAACTGTGACTTCAAAATGCTGATGATTGACATTTGTTCAGCTCATTAGCCCAGAGGCTAATAATGATGCTTTTCTTCTCCACAGCAAAAGAAATTATCAACAGAGTAAATAGACAACCTACAGAATGGAAGAAAATATTTGCAAACTATGCATCTGACAGAAGTCTAATATACAGCATCTATAAATAATTTAAACAGGGTGGGCATGGTGGCTCATGCCTGTAATCTGAGCACTTTGGGAGGCTGAGGTGAGTTCACTACTTGAGGTCAGGAGTTCGAGACCAGCTTGGGCAACATAGTGAAGCCCCATCTCTACCAAAAATGCAAAAATTAGCTGGATGTGGTGGCGTGCACCTGTAATCCCAGCTACCCAGGAGGCTGAGGCAGAAGAATTGCTTGAACCTAGGAGATGGAGGTTGCAGTGAGCCGAGATCACACCACTGTACTCCAGCCTTGGTGACAGAGCAAGATTCTGTCTAAAACAAAACAAAACAAACAAACAAACAAAAACCCCCCCAAAAAACAAACAAACAAAAAAACCTTAAATTCACAAGAAATAAAGAAATAACTCCATTAAAAAGTCGCAAATGATATAAACTGAGACTTTTCTAAAGAAGACATACATTTAGCCAAGAATCACATAAAAAAAGCTTATTATCACTGATAATTAGAGAAAATGCAAATCAAAACCACAATAAGATACCATCTCACACCAATCAAAATGGCTATTAATAAAAAGTAAAAAAATAATAGATGCTGGTGAGGTTGCAGAGAAAAGGGAGCACTGTTGGTGGGATCGTAAATTTGTTCAACCATGGTGAAAAGCAGTATGGTAATTCCTTAAAGAGCTAAAAGCAGAACTACCATCTGACTCGGCAATCCTATTACTGGGTATATACCTGGAGGAATATAAATCATCCTCCCATAAAGACACATGCATGCGATGTTTATTGCAGCAGTATTCACAATAGCAAAAACATAGAATCAACTTAAATGCCCATCGATGACAGATGGAATAAAGAAAATGTGGTACATTTACACCATGGAATACCATGCAGCCACAAAAAAGAAGAAGATCATGTCTTTTGTGGGAACATGATGGAGCTTGAGGCCATTATCCTTAGCAAACTAATGCAGGAACAGAAAACCAAATACTGCATGTTCTCATTTGTAAGTGGGAGTTAAATTATGAGAACTCATGAATACAAAGAAGAAAACAACAGACACTTGGGCCTCCTTGAGGGTGATGGTTGGGAGGAGGGAGAGGAGCAGAAAAAATAACTGTTGGGTACTAGGCTTAGTACCCACTTGGGTACCACTTAGTACGTGGGTGACAAAATAATCTGTACAACAAACCCTCATGACACTAGTTTACCTATATAACAAACCTGCATATGTATCCCACAACCTGAAATAGAAGTTAAAAAAAAAGTGATGTTCTTGGCTGGGTGCAATGGCTCACACCTGGAATCCCAGCACTTTGGGAGGCTGAGGTGGGTGGATCACTTGAGGTGAGGAGTTTGAGACCAGTCTGACTAACATGGTGAAACCCTGTCTCTACTTAAAAATGACAAAATTAGCCAGGCGTAGTGTCACATGACTGTAATCCCAGCTACTTTGGAGGCTGAGGCAGGAGAATCACTTGAACCCAGGAGGCAGAGGTTGCAGTGAGCCGAGATTGCACCATTGAACTCCAGCCTGATCAACAAGAGCGAAACTCCCATCGAAAAAAAAAAAAAAAAAAAAAAAAAAGATGCTCTTAAGCTAGATTGCCTGTGTAATCCTGGCTTTACTGTTTCCTAGCTGTGTGGTCTTGGATAGATTACTTAATCTCTCTGTCCTTCAATTTCCTCATCATTAAACTGGGGATACCAATAGTTTCTATTGTGTAGGATTGCTGCAAGGATGGAGTGAATTTTATGTGTGTAAAGTGCTAGAATAATATCTGACACACAGCAAGCACTCCTAAATGTTGCTACCCTTAAAGACACAACCTAAGAACTTCTTTGGCTATTCCCTGGTCTGAGAAGGAAAATCAATTGCTTCCTCATTGGTGCTACCCTGTTTGGGTCTTCTATACTGGGGACACTATAGCTGCTTCAGGGTGTTGGCTCAGGATAGATTCAGAATATCTGTATCTACTAATTAGGGCCAGTCACTGAGTTTCTCTAAGCCTCGCTCACCATCTGAAAACACCTGGATAATAACAGCATTTACATTATAGGATTTCGGTGATCATTTTATTAACTACTACAGATAAGGCATCTAGTGCCTGGCATGGAGTAACTAATCAGTAAAATTTAGTGACTATTACTCTTACACAAATGTTTCGCCCACGATATTTTGACCTTCTTGGGTTAGGACCTGTCTTTTTCATTATCTTTCTGCCTATCTTTGTTGCTTCTACACAGTAGATTTTAAAAAATAAACATTTAAATAAAAAAGATTTTTGCTTAGGAGTGTCTTGGCTATATGGGCTCTTTTCTTGGTTCCATATGAAATTTAAAGTAGTTTTTTTCTAATTCTGTGAAGAAAGTCAGTAGTAGCTTGATGGAGATAGCACTAAACCTATAAATTACTTTGGGCAGTATAGTCATTTTCACTATATTGATTCTTCCTGTCCATGAACATGGAATGTTTTTCCACTTGTTTGTGTAGTCTCTGATTTCCTTGAACAGTAGTTTATAGCTCTCCTTGAAGAGGTCCTTCACATCCCTTGTAACTTATATTCCTAGGTATTTTATTCTCTTCGTAGCAATTGTGAATGGCAGTTCACTCATGATTTGGCTCTCTGTCTGTTATTGGTGTATAAGAATGCTTGTGATTTTTGCACATTGATTTTGTATCCTCAGACTTTGCTGAAGTTGCTTATCAGTGTAAGGAGATTTTGGGCTGAGATGATGGGGTTTTCTAAATATACAATTATGTCATCTGCAAATAGAGACAATTTGACTTCCTCTTTTCCTAACTGGATACCCTTTATTTCTTTCTCTTGCCTGATTGCCATGGCCAGAACTTCCATAACTATGCTGAATAGGGGTGGTGAGAGAGGGCATCCTTGTCTTGTGCTGGTTTTCAAAAGAAATGCTTCCAGCTTTTGCCCATTCAGTATGATATTTGTGGGTTTGTCATAAATAGCTCTTATTATTTTGAGATATGCCCCATCAATACCCAGTTTATTGAGAGTTTTTAATATGAAGGTGTGTTGAATTTTTTCAAAGGCCTTTTCTGCATCTACTGAGATAATCATGTGGTTTTTGTCATTGGTTCTGTTTATGTGATGGACAATGTTTATTGATTTGCTTATGTTGAACCAACCTTGCATCCCAGGGATGAAGCCAATTTGATCGCGGTGGATAAGCTTTTTGATGTACTGCTGGATTCGGTTTGCCAGTATTTTATTGAAGATTTTAGCATCGATGTTCATCAGGGATATTGGCCTGAAATTCTCTTTTCTTGTTGGGTCTCTGCCAGATTTTGGTATCAGGATGATGCTGGCCTCATAAAATGAGTTACAGAGGAGTCCCTCTTTTTCTATTGTTTGGAATAGTTTCAGAAGGAATGGTACCAGCTTCTCTTTGTACATCTGGTAGAATCTGGCTGTGAATCTGTCTGGTCCTGGGCTTGTGTTGGCTGGTAGGCTATTAATTATTGCCTCAATTTCAGAACTTGTTATTGGTCTATTCAGGGATTTGACTTCTTCCTGGTTTAGTCTTGGGAGGGTGTATGTGTCCAGGAATTTATCCATTTCTTCTAGATTTTCTAGTTTATATGCATAGAGGTGTTTATAGTATTCTCTGATGGTAGCTTGTATTTCTGTGGGATCAGTGGTGATATCCCCTTTATCATTTATTTAAATACAAAAAATGTGGATGGATGCTGGGACTAAATGCAAAAACACTAAATTATAGAAAGAGTTAAATGTGGAAATATCTATTCTTATTACAAAATATCGATCTAGTGGTTGTTGGGAAAATTCAAATGTACCATATAATAAATTGGGTTTGAATTATAAAAATTATATTATCTTGTCCACAAAGGAAGTAATAATATAAATGACTTTATAACACTAAAAAGTTTAAAAAATTTTTTCTGTACGTTGGCATATCTCAGAAAGGAATGGAATTGGTTACACTGCATATGAGAATATTTTAATGCAGTATAATCTTTTATTATGCAGCTTTATATAGCACCCTTTCCTGAAAGAGTGACTGTACAGCGCCTGGTGTTCTAAATCCAGTAGCTAACTCAAATCTTTTCACTTTCATAAGGAGGTTTTGGGAATGAAGTTAATATTCCATTTACCAAATTAAAATATAATATTATGTGCTGCAATGCTGTGAGCCCACCCACCCACCAGACTGCAGATAAGCTTCTATTCATATGCTCAAATTAAGTACTCTGCATATTTCTAGCTCACTATCAAAAGTAACTGCACATATACACAAAGAAAGGATAGAAGAAAATGAATGAGCAGTCAAAAATGACTGCAGGCAACTTTAACAATACAAGATGAAACATTTTTGACAAATATTTGATTTGAAATTACTGATCTTCTATTAGGACTCAAGGGCTGGCAAGAGTAACGAATTTCCTGAGCTTCTCTTATGTATGTTCAGAAGTATTGGATCAGTTTTTGGTCTCAGGGTAACAACAATAGCAGCAAAACAGTAACAGCAACCAACATGCACTGAGTTTACTTCACACCAGCACTCAGGCAGAACTTCTGCTTCAGTAGGGTGAATAAGAGCCCCCAAAGGTATCAGATCTTAATCCATGGAACCTGTAAATTATGCTTTATTAGGAGACAGGATCTGTGCAGTTGTGATTAAGTTAAGGATCCTGAGATGGGGAGATTACCATGGATTATCTGGATGGGCCCTAAATACAAACACGTGTATCTTATAAAGTAGATGCAAAGGGAGCTTTGACAGACAAAAGAGGAGGAGGCATTGTGACCACAGAGGCAGAGATTGGAGTGATGTGGACACAAATCAAGATATGCTGGCAGCCACCAGAAGCTAGAAGAGGTAAGGGACATATTACCCTCTAGAGCTTCTGGAGGGAATGAGGCCCTGCTGACACCTTGATTTTGCCCAAGTGATACTTATTTTGAACTCCTGGTCTCCAAAACGTGGAGAGAAGAAAATGTTGTTTTAAGCCAGCAAGTTCATGGTAACTTGTTACAGCAGCCACGGGAAACTAAATTAAGCATCCAACCATTGAACTAATATACTAATATATTGCTGAACTTTGGTTCATTCCTCCATGAGCCTCCCAAATTCTTGATTTCTTTATTCTGTGGGGGCTGCTGCTGGTAAGAGTAGAGCTATTAAAGCATCCTTCCATGTGAAGCATCACCTGCTGACATTTTTGCAGAATCCCTTCCATTGTCAGCCCTACCCACTTACAAGTTGAAATTGACACACAGGTGCAGTGAGTCAAGGTCTGACTTGAATGCCTTGTTTTTCTCTCAGTAGCTTTTCTTAAATTCAGCAAGTCCTCAACGTCATGATAAGTTCTTGGAGATTGCAACTTTAATTGAAACTGTGTATAAAGAAACCAATTTGACCACAGTCAAATCAATATAAACAAGAGTTCAGTTCCTATGGTATATTTCTAGTCATAAAAAGTAATCACCAAACTTCTAAATAAAGAAGCAAACACTTCTAATATTAAACATCAAAATAAATGTGAGCTATACATACATTTAAGAAAGATTAATACAAAGGAGGATGATGATTTACCCAGTTATTCAAGTTCAAGGTCGCCTGTCCCGGCAACTCAGGGCACCAGGTGGGAATGCACCCTGGATGGGACACCCTCCCATCGCAGGGCATGCTCACACCCACATTCGCACTCACCCAGCCTGGGACCATGTAGACTTGCCAATTCACCTAGCCTTAGCACATCCTTGGGATGTGGGAGGAAAGTGGAGTACCTGGAGAAAACCCATGTAGTCATGGGGAGAACAGGCAAACTCCACCAGACAATGGCCCTGGCTGGGAGTCAATTTTTTTTTCTTATCAACCTCATAAGGAAACAGCATTACAGGATATGGTGTAACTTGAGGACTTGCTCTATAGAACTACACATGCCGTTATTTCACTGTTTCTTTTCTTGTTTGATCTCATTCATTTGCACATTTGCATCCACCAATAATTAAAAACATCTATGAATATAATCAATACATAAGCAATGAATTTATTGTTTCTTCGGGCAGAAAAATGTTAAGAACTTGTTATATGCAAGGCATTGGTTTAGAAACCAGACATTCAATGATAAATATGATACATTTCTTGACCTCACTTAAATTCTTATTGAGATGAAAAGAAATATTATCAAGTCACAAACAGTACAAAGCTGGGTGTTAAAATGCCATAAGGAGAAGATGGAGACAACGCTGACATTCAAATTTCTGGCTTAAATGACTGAAAAAATAGTGATGCCATTTACTGACATGGGAACTGCAGGAAAAGCAGCAGATTTGGGAAGAGCAGTGGATTTGAGGTCCCTGTGGGGCATCCACATGGAAAAATGGGCCTGATGTTAAGGACAGAGAACTTAGAGGTTTTGAAAGTATCTGGGCATTGGTGATAGTTAAAGTCCTAGGAATGGAACTCATTGCTCCTGGACATTGCATGAGGGTAGAAGAAAAGAGAGACTTAGAAAAAGTACAGGGCTAATAAAGCATATCGCATATTAAGAGAATGATGACTAACATAATTTGAGATTTAAAGGGATCTGATAGGAGATAAATTAAAAGTCAGTTGGGTCTATCCAATGAGGATGACCCTATATGCCAGCCTCAAAAATTTAGAGTTATTTTTTGTTATATGTATTGAGTTATAGTTAGAGGTTTTAATTTGGGGACTAGTAGGATTATAGCTATGCTTATAAGGTAAATCCAGGGTAGTGTGTAGGATGGACATTAGAGAGAAAAGACAGAGGCTGAAGAGTTGAGTTGGAATGTTAATGTGATGATCTAGAATTAGAGGTAATGAAGGCCTGAAGAACTGTTTTAACATTGTGTGTGTGTGTGTGTGTGTGTGTGTGTGTGTGTGTGTGTGTGTGTATTTTTCCCCCAAATATACTAAATAAATTTGGTATCAACATTTCTTATCAATATTATAGGGAAACAGCATTAAAGGAAATGATGTTACTTAAGGTACTTGAGGTTTGATGTGCACTCAAACACTTTTGAGTATTTATTTCTGCATTAAAGGTCTTGCATTTCATACATAAAAGTGAAAAAAGAGGAAGGCAAGATGTCAAGAGAAAAAAATGTGGCGTATGGCCTGACCCAGTTTATTTGTTGAGAACTTCGTGGAAGCAGGATCAGTAGGATGTGTTGTGATGTATCCTGGCAGTGGAGAGGAAAGTTAATAATAACCATAGCCATGGGATGAACAGTGGCTGCTCGCTGAGTGTTGCTAAGGGCCATCAAGAAGTGAATGAAAAGAATTATCCTTTTGTTCCCTTTATGGAGATGCTGACAAATGAACTGAATTTAACTCAATGAACCACAAAGCCCAAAGGTAACTGTTTTCCTTTGTGGTTTGCTTCTTGAAAGTCACTGCTGAGCTGATATGGGTGTTGGGGACAGTGTCTCTGACCTTGGAGTTCTTAAAATCATCCTCAGACTCAGTGAAGAGTTGGTAAGGTTTTAGGAATGTCCTAGCAAAAGCACTCTGGATTCTGTAGGCAAGTGGGATAATTCCTGAAGTATTATTTTAACAATTGTGTGAAACAGTGGAAATACACTCTTTGGAGTCAGACAGATGAGGGTTTGAGTGCCATTTCTATCACTTGGTGACCCTGAGAAAATTAGTCTCCTTAAGCCTTAGGCAAAATGGGGATAATGATAGATTTTGTGAAAATGTTAATAAAATAATATATGGAAAAATCATATATTTGAATTTATAGATGACTTAATAGATAAATGTGACTGCCCTCCCATACTTAAGGTCACTAAAAATATTAATTAAGAGTATGTTTAATAGACGACTTTGGAAAAGAAAATCAATCTAGAGTGAATGGGAGAAATTTCCTTAAGAAACAAAAAATAAGATTTTGTTAGGGCTATTTGATTTGCTTAATTGCAACCCTATCAAAAGCCATTTTCTGATTTTTCACATGAATCTTCAAACATTTCTAATCAGCAGATTTTCTCTTAACTGCCACTCAACTTTTAGTTGGATGACGCAGAGATGTAGGTATTTCAAGTAACTAATACAATCCCCTTCTAGGGTATGTTGCAGGGTGCCTTAACTTACTGTGTATGCAAGGTAAATAACTCCTAATATGAGACAACAAACAAAATACATGTCTAATCAATTCAGAAAAATGTTTAGGAAGCTCCATAAACATGTTTTCGTAAACGCATGCTGGCAGCCAACTTGCCTGGCTTTCAGAGTTGCTATAACAACCAGCAGTCCTCTCAGCAGCCTTGGCACTTGGCATTCTTACATCTTTTAATAAGAAATATCATTATCTTGTCTGGGCTCATTAGCTCAATTATTTAAAGCATGGTATTAGTAAAGCCAAGGTAGAGGGCTCAAAAGTATGCATTAGCAAGAAAATTCTGTTCATGTGCCCTTTGCCAAGGCGAATTGTTCATTCACTCATTCATTTAAAAATATTTATTGAATGTCTGCCATATGCCAGGTTCTGTTCTAGGAGCTAGAAATAAATCAGTAAAATTTAACAAAGTATATATATATATATATATATATATAACATATATATAAACAAACAAAACAACAAAAAAACCCAACAAAACAACAATAAAAAACCAAAAATAATTAAGACGCCAGTTTTAGTGATGACCATAGTCTGGTGTGAGGGGCCGGGAGGGAGACAGATGCTGACTAAGCAACGAATTAATATACATGTAGAAATATATATAGAGTGAGTACAATGAAGACAAAGCAGGGAAAGGGGACAGGTACTGTGTTAGGGTGAGGAGAAAGCACCTCTTGATATGGTGACATTTGAGCAGAGATTTTGATGAATTGAATAAGAAAAGCTGTAGATGAGTCATGGAAGAATGTTTTAAACAGAAGGTTAGCAGGGCACAAGCTCTGAGGTGAGAGTGTTCTTGGCCGGATCAGGACCAGCCAGGAGACCTGTATGACTGGGGTATTAGTCAGGGTTCTCTAAAGGGACAGAACTAAGTGGATACATGAATATATGAAGGGGACTTATTAAGGAGTATTGACTCACAGGATCACAAGCTGAAGTCCCACATTAGGCCATCTGCAAGCTGAGGAGCCAGGAAACCAGTCCAAGTCCCCAAACCTCAAAAGTAGGAATGCCGATAGTGCAACCTTCAGTCTGTGGCCTAAGGCCCGAGAGCTCCTGGCAAATCACTGGTGTAAGTGCAAGAGTCCAAAAGCCGAAGAATCTGGAGTCTGATATATGAGGGCAGGAAGCATCCAGTACAGGAGAAAGATGGAGGCCAGAAGACTCAGCCAGTTTAGTCCTTTCACGTTCCCCTGCCTGCTTTTATCCTAGTCATATTGGCAGTTGATTAGATGATACCCACCCAGACTGAGGGTGGGTCTGCCTCTCCCAACCCACTGACTCAGATGTTAATCTCCTTTGGCAACACCCTCATAGACACACCCAGGAACAATACATTGCATCCTTCAACCCAATGAAGTTGACACTCAATTTTAACCATCACAACTGGAGTGGAGTGCTCAAGGGAAGAACAGAAGGTGATGAAATCAGACAGGAAGAGATGATCTGTCCATGCAGGGTCTTGGAAACCACTGTAAGGGATTTTAGATTTTATTCTCAGTGAGATGGGAAGCCAATGCAGAGTTCTGAGTAAAGGGGTAATATAATCTGATGTCTACTTTAGGAAAAATCGCTTTGGTTCCAGAGACTGTAGGGGCTCAAGAAGGAAAGGGGATCAGTTAGGAGGTTATTGCAATTAAACAGAGGAGAGGTGATGACAGCTTAGAGCAGGTGCCAAGGGTTTAAGAAATAATCAGACTCTGGATGTTTTTAGAGGTGGAGCCAGTGGGATTTGCTGACGAAATAAATGTGAAGTACAAGAGACTGAATTCAAAGATGACTCCAAGGTTTTTCTCTTGAGCACTAGAAAAATGAAGATAGCATTTCCGCCCTGGGGAAGACTGAAAAATAAAAGCATGCACAAACATATTTGTGTGCATGTGTGTCTCTCTGTGTGTGTGTATGTGTGTAAGGGAGAATGGAGTTGTGGACACTTTAATGTTGAGATTTCTGTGAGACATCTAAGTAGATACTTTCATCTAGGCAACTAAATGTACATAATAAAATATCTTTATAGATTTCAGAGTTCAGGAGAGATGTCTGGGCTAAAGATACAACAGTGAGAGTCATCAGTTTATAGATGTAATGTAAGCCACGGGTCTGAATAAGGACGCCTAGGAAGTAAAAATGACAGAGAATAGAACACAAAGAACTGAGCCTTTGGGTAATACAATGTTAGACTTGGGAAAGATCGGGGAGAAGCATCCAAAAGGAGAGAATGAGGAGGAATGATCCACAAGGTGGAAGAACCAAGAGATAATGGGGGTATTGGAAGAAAATTAATTCAATATGAAGGAATTTATCAGTTAGGTCAAATGTTGATGATAGGTCATATAAAATGAGGTCTGAGAATTGACAAATTCGGCAATGGGGAAGTCATTGATGACTGTGGTTAGATCACTTTTGGTAGGGTGGAAAAGAGAAAACATTTCCTGTTAAAGGGAGAATAGAGGGGAAGATGGTGATTACAAGATCTTTTGAGAGGTTTTGCTATAAAGGGAGCCGAAAAATTGGACAGTAACTGGGGGTAATGTAGGGTAAACAGAATTTTAAAAATTCAAATGAGGACTTATTGTGACATGTTTGCATGCTGATGAGGATAATCAACAGAGAGGGGAAAATTGATGATGTGGGTGAGAGCTGGGGTAGTGAAGCCTTTGAGTAGGCAAGAGGGGCCACATAGTTTAAATGTGGGAAATTTCATTCATTCATTCCAAAAAGTTAAGCAAACATCTACCATGTGCCAAATACACAGCTAAGTACTGGGAACACAGAAATGAATAAAACATGGTTCCCATTATCAAAGAAGTCATTTCTTTGAGAGGGAGAATAAGCATTTTCTTTAATTAATAATTCACATTCAATGTAGTGATGATAATGTCAGAGAAGTGTACCCAGGGCTCTTTTCTGGGCTCTTTTCATTGCAGCATGATGATTCTTGGGCTGCCATGTCATTAGAAGCCGAGATTCAAGACCTTCATTTCCATCATGCATTGACATGTTCTGGGCTATACTACTAATGAGACTGATTCAGGCAAGAGTTTTGGGCATGAATTGGTGCTGTGGCTGCACAGATAAAGTCGAGGTGACAGATTTGAGAACTGTGTGCTAGGTAAATCAGCAATTCTGGTGACCAGTTGACTTGAAGTAAGGTAAAGAAGAGGGAGGCTCAAGGATAACTCCTAGGTTTCCCATATTTAGTTTTATCCTGGAGGTGAAGTTGCTGATAAACAGATTCCTAACAGGTAGCATGGGTGGATAAGAAGAAGAATCTGTGCCCTTTTCTTAAAAAAAAAAAAAATTAAGGTCTGATAAGTGTATGATACGTTCAAAAATATTTGAAAGGAGCCAGATATTACTGTGTATAAAAAGAAAAAAAAATAGACCTGATCTCTATAGAATGTCACAAGCACTCAAAAAAATAAAAGACAGGATAGACTAATAATACAATTCTAGAATACTTTTTGATACTACCTAAGAGACTTAAGAAAACAAAACAAACTCCCAAAACACAGAGCTCTTGGTATAATGTATTTGTTTTTCCATAGAATGGTTTGAGAAATTCAATGAAAATTAATTGGAACATATGGTTGTCATTCACATGGTTCCAGACTTTATGGGCTTAATAAAAACATTATGAATAGTTTCTGGAGTTTTGGGAGAAGCGAACATGGTTAGTCTAGGTATCTGCTTTTAGGTTAACTCCTCTAAGCAGGAAGTTTCAGTGTCATACGGTGCTTTTCAATTTTTCCCACTCAAATGCTCCCACTATCAGAGGGATGAGAATGAGCTTCCCTGGATGGCAGAGGAAGAAAGGGGGTAGGGTAGTCGAGGGTGTAACTTGAAGTTTCAGGTTGCAAACATAAAGTTCCTTTTAAGTCTAGTATTTCAGTTTAACAGTTTAGCAAATTTTATGTGCAATTCCGTAAAATATCCATTTCTTTCATATGGAAATAATAGTCTCCCCCTCCCCCCACCTTACCCTGCTCTGAATCACTGAGGAAGATATGCCACGTTTTATCTCATGACTTTGTTTGCATCCTTCTATCCTGCCACAAAGCAGGGGAAGGGGAAAGACACAGAACCAAGTTTCAGGAGGCCTGGATTCTTCTATGCCAGTTCTACATTTATTTTTTAATTTTCTTGGCACCCTACTTATTTCTAAGAGGAGTTTTGGAGTTGCTGTGAGACTTTTAGAAAATATAAATGATCTGTGCCTTGATTTCCTTATTTCTAAAAACAAAGAAGTTGTTCTACATGATCTCTATATTCCCTTCTTACAGATTAAGAGTCTACCCATTTTTGGTCCAAGCAAAATGTTAACAGGGCTAGTGGATAGTGGTACCAAATGTATACTGGTAACCGATCAATTAACATTTTGGAAAAAATAGAATATTCAGCTGAGATCTGAGTCATGATGGAAACCTTGAATTTAAAAAAACTAACTTTGGGAGATGATTAGAACTTAGAATCCACATATTTGACATGTGCTGTAAAAAGAGGTTATTTCTTGGGAAGTGGAATTGCAACTTTCTGCTGAAGAAATATCAATCCTCCAAGGCATCCTCAGCAAGCCCACAGGCAAACTCCCACCTCAGGAGACTGAATAATTTGCCTATAAAATATCATGTTGAGTTTGGGAGGCTGAATATGGTGGGAAAAGTTCCATGTAGGAGAAGACCTGCCCTGGAGATGCTCGCTGAGGTGGTAAAGGCAATCGAACTCTCAGCGTGGTCCTCTGTTTAACAACATCCCTTTCTCAGGTACTTCTCTCATCTGCCTGATTACTTTTTTTAAAGCCTGGCAGGAATGATGCTTCCAGATTCTGAGATGGTAACAATGATCTAAACAGACTGTCATCATTTATCAGCATTCACATAGAGAAAACAGCTATGAATTTCCAGTGAGAAAAAAAACTTTAGAATCAAAAAAGCAAAAGGTACATAATGCTGTATCCAATGAAAACTTACAAATAAGTGTGGTGTTCCCTTTAAACACAACACATCACCCTGAAACGGTTGCCTCCAGTATGGAACTGTTTTCCTCTGTGAAGGAAATCATTGGCAATACCAAACCTATAAGGAGTGCCTTAGAAACTTGACTGCACAAAGGGCCATGTAGTTTTGGGAAAACTCAACCTGTTTTCTTTGTCTCTAGACATTTTTTAGACTTGACAATCCCTCACATGGGTGTTTGGGTATCTTCAAGGTCTCCAACTCTGTGCTGTACTTCAAATAGCAAATGCTTGGGGAGACTTTCTGTTTTGATCACATCTGCCATTTGCCTCCACAAATTAGACTTTGTTTAATAAAATGGAAACCTTTTTCTCTGAGACAAGGATGAACACAATTTATTTTGAAAAGATACATAAAGTCTGTTATAAAAGACACAATGTGCAAACCAGAAATTGAAAACTAAAAACGAACATCACCTACACAGAAAATCCTAAGTTCTTAAACCAGTTGATTGAATGACCTTGGGCAAGTTGTTTAACTTCTTTGAATCAATTTCTTCTTCATCTATAAAATAAATGCTTATAATAGTTTCCAGAAAGTTTATTGACTAGAATTCCTGGAGTCATTCAAACAGATTCAGTTTAGCCCTCAGTGTGGCTAATGGCTTCATCTCAATTCTAAGTGCGGCACATACTTTCTTGAAAGTATTGTTAAGTATTTATTTTATAGATGAAAACTGGTTTAAAACTACACAGTAGCTGCATACTGTAATGGATTCTGAAAAAGCCTAATTCAAACTCTGACCCTCTATAAATAACATTGTGACCTGCCATATGAAGAGACAGTATTGCTAGTGTCCTGTCTCAGCTGCATGGTTGATGAAATTAGGACACGGACCATGAATGAGTTGCCAGATTCTGAGTCAGACTATCAGGCAGTACGGAAGGACGCCTTCCTCTAAGAGCTCATTATTTCCTATTAGAATGCTGTGTGTGCCACACACAGAATTGAGGGGGAGCCCTTAGCCACACTGATGGCTAATTTGAACCTGTTTGAATGGCTCCAGGGATTCCAGTCAATAAACAGAAACTTGCCTGTTCGTCTGTATGTTCCTATCAAATTGGTTGAAATAAATCCTCAACACTTGATGTTTCTGACCTGGTTCTCAGATACTCAGCACCAGCCTGTGGTATAGCATTATGAGAAATTTTCCAGTCTGTTGAGTAGAAGTAATCCAATCCTGCCACTGTTTGTGGTAGAAAGGAGAGAGAATATAGAGATGAGATCCAAGAAAACAAGAAAAGTTCTGAGGCCTAGGAGAAGTGGAATTCTGTGGCAGAAAGTCTATAGAAACTGAATTTGAGTTTATGGAGAAAGCCAAAAGACAGAACATCCCAGAGAACAGAACCACTCTTTGACTGGAAGCTTCGAGGATGGTTAAGAGTAGAATGGCCTATGTCTAATTCTGCATGCAGGAGAATGGAGCAGGTGGGGCTGTTTCAGGACCAGGAAAAGGGCCTCCCTTCTACTGGGATGAAACAAGAGCCAAGGAACCAATTGAGTTGCAGTAGCAGATAGAGGAGGTCCAGTCAGAGGGTAAAGCATGGTGTCCAATTAGCATTCAGTAATGGCAGAGCATAAAGTAGATAGTTCCAACTGGTAGCCTAAGATAAAGAAGCACTCAAATGTATGCCTGTGGATTGTGTTCCCTTCCCACAAGGCATAGAGGATTCTGGGTCAGGCATCACTCAGGGTTCCAGACAGAAGGGTATACATCTGTCAATGCATAGCAGGTCTCAGTTATTCAGCCCAAAGCAAACCATTGCCTAAAACCTTTGATAAAAAGAAATGTGACATGTAGCATGGAGGGTGGGGCAAGACTGAGGCTCAGGAATGAGACAGGGCCTGTCAGAATTACCAGAAGTGAGGCAGCACCACAAGACTAGATCAGCAGCAATAATTATTTGAGGCGCAGTCACAAAAGATGAGTTAGAATTTAAATACATGCCACTTTGGGTTTGGTTTGATCTTAAGAGTGTGGGCCAAGGCTCAGTCTTGAGGTAGAGAGTGATCTCATTTGTGGTAAGTTGAGGGTGTGCTCAAATTCAGAATGAAAATGGGGAGCAGAGATCCTCCACCTTGCTGTCAGTCCAGACAGACCTCGCTGTCAGTCCAGACAGAGACTGAAAAACTGGGTTAAAAATTTAAAGTCTTTATAACTTGGATATGGAGATAAACAAGGTAATACTGCCTGGGTAAATAGGGGAAGAAGCTATCAAAATGATATTGATCTTTCCATTTAAGACTATCTATGACCATTCATCTCTTCAACATTTGAAAAGATGTTCCACATAACATTGGGATTTTAAGTGATGACTGTGTCAAAAAAAAATGATTAGTTAGAAACATTTTAAACTTATCGGCCAGGCGCGGTGGCTCAAGCCTGTAATCCCAGCACTTTGGGAGGCTGAGACGGGTGGATCACGAGGTCAGGAGATCGAGACCATCCTGGCTAACACGGTGAAACCCCGTCTCTACTAAAAATTACAAAAAAAAAAAAACTAGCCAGGTGAGGTGGCGGGCGCCTGTAGTCCCAGCTACTTGGGAGGCTGAGGCAGGAGAATGGTGTAAACCGGGGAGGCGGAGCTTGCAGTGAGCTGAGATCCAGCCACTGCACTCCAACCTGGGCGACAGAGCGAGACTCCGTCTCAAAAAAAAAAAAAAAATAAATTAAAAAAAAAATAAACTTATCAGTGCACAAGAATGGGATGAGTGCTTATCCGGTATTTCTTCCTGTATTTATTTATTATTTGAGTAAATTATGAGTAATAGGTTGGTCCCTTATTTAAAATTTTAGTTATGGTCAATTTTAAGAGGAACACAATAATCTTTTTTTTATCCTCTGTACAGTTATATCAATTTTAGCAGTTTGTGGTCTAGTTTCACCAATGCTCTTTTATGATCTCTGCCATTTACCATGGTACAATGTGTTTAAATGGCACATCAAGGTATACTGATGGTTGCCATTTGCTTAATAACTTAAAAGTAATCTTTAGCAATTTCTTCCACTTTTATTTCTTAACATATGATTTTGTTTTGTGAAACATGAAAGATGAGTCTTATATTTAGGAACCATTTGGTCGGGAAGCTGGGAGAGTAAAATTTAATTGATTTTTTTTCTTCTGCAGCTCTTGAAGAAATAGCATGTGAATCCAGATTAGGTGGCATCATGTATATTTTTGTAAAACGAATTTTTACTTGCTTAGGCTGAATTCATCCTTATAAGCCTCCCTCAGCCATCCTTGATTCCTCCCTTTCTCTCACTCCTGAAGTCAAGGATTACTATGTTTTACTCCTTTTTCTGCTGCAATATCCCGGACTCCTCTCTGTCCATCACTATAGCCACATCAGCTAATAAGCTCCTCTTCCTGTAGTCCTCCTTCCATCTCTACTCATCCTCTATAGTGCCATCAAAGTCAGAGTATTAATACACAAATCCTGACATGCCAGTGTGCTACTCCCCACGTTTTGTACAGGATTAAGTTCAAACCTCATAGAATGGCATTTGAGGTGCTGGTCCTAATCTATCTTTCTAACCTTGTTTCTTGCTTCTTTCTCCCATTCCTGACATACAAACACTGAACTCCAGTAACACCCCTTTGTCTTCTCAACATACTCTGCACTATTGTTCTTCATGAGCCTCAGCACATACTGTTTCCTCTGCCCAGATATTCTTCCGGGGCTTCTGTACCTGTTGATCCCTTCAACTCATCCTTTAAGGATTGGTTCAAAGACCAGTTCTGTGACATCATCCCTGATTCCCACAGAGTTAAACAAGACTTCTATGACACTCCACAGTATCTGAAATACATCTGTGTTAGAAACTTCTAACTATATTGCCTTGTAATGATTTGTTAGTGAATCTCTCTTCCACTTGGTCTGTAGCTCCAGAAAACCAGTGGCCGTTTGTTGCTTACTCATCTTTGCTTTATTCTTCCTCCTGCCTCTCCACCTGCTCTCCCAACCTCCAAGGGCCAGGAGAGTCCCTGGCACACAATGAACACCCAACAAACACTTGGTTTAAGCAATGAGTTATTATCTTGCACGAGATTTCATGAATCTCTTTAGTTTTGCTTTCTTAACTTACTTAATGCTTATTAAGAGAAATTTTCACTTTCAGTTCTTCCTGTTTGATTCCAGTCCTTAGTCATGTCTTCCCCTAGGCACAAAACTGATTGTGCAATATATGCTGAAGCCTCACTCTTCAAATTTCATGACAAAGTCTGAGGGTCCCAGGACTTTGGCCAAGCACAAATAGTAAGTGTCTGGGAGGCATCGACTAAATTATCTGCCAGTGAAAATGCTCTGTCTTCTTTGTCTCAGTTGTTTATGCAGAACAACCGTTCCTGTAAAGCTATTTTTCCTAATTTTTAGCTTAAACTTTTCATTAGATACAGGCCATTTCTCCCTGTCTCCTCCTATCTCCTCATCTTCTGAGACTGTAAATTATCCTGTAACTTCATTTATAATGGGAACATATTTATTTTCTGTGATGATGGCTCCCCTGAGCCTTCCTTTTTCTTAGCTACATAAAGTTAACTTCCTCTGTGGCAAATTAAGGACAGATTACAAGCAGCCTGGGAACCAGGCTCCGTCACCATAGGGGGCCGCCTACTCAGCCTCCTTCTGTTCAGCCATCGGAAAGATGCAGCTGCTAAGCCAGCCGGGTGCTGGGCTGCTCTCCCTCTGCCTCTCCTGATCCCTTGGAGGGAGTTGAGAAGTCCCTTTCTCCATCAGTCTCTGGTTGGTGTCTGATGCTCTGTTTTCCAGCCTCTCCTCTTCTGCTCCTCCCCTCCCCCAGCTGCCTACCGTCTCCTTCCCACCCCCAGGCCAGCAGTGACTGCCTCCAGGACTCCCCCTCCTTCCAGCACCGCCTCACGGTTTCCATGGCAACAGAAAATGTTGGTGGGAAGCAAAAATGCTGAACTGCAACTCGTGTTGGGGCTGGGAGGAGGAGGTGAAATGTGGGCCTCTCTGGAGGCCATAGAAAGGTGGGGAGAAAGAAGCCAGGTGAGAAGCCCTGAGAAGAAAGGACCACAAGGCTCGAGAGGAAGGTTCATTGGCAAACGGGGATCACTTTTATCAGAAAAATCAGCTAGGAGGAAGAAATACGAAAGCGTTACAAAAAGTAATAGAGAATCCCGGGCCGGGTGAAGTGGCTCACACCTGTAATCCCAGAACTTTGGGAGGCTGAGATGAGAGGACTGCTTGAGCCCAGGAGTTTGAGACCAGCTTAGACAACATAGCAAGACCCTGTTCCTAAAAAAAAAAAAAAAAAGTAATGAAGAATCCTATATACAGTGGTTGATTGAGGGATTACATTAAGGATAAAACTGGGAATAGGTGACTCTATATTGAAGGTGAGTAGTGAAAGTCAACAAGCATAGTGGCTAAAAAAAGGGGGGCTTGAGAGTTTAACAATAACATACTTACATGGAAAACAAAAGTAATGTTAACAGACCTGGGCTTGTAAATTACCTATTGTCCTTACTTATCAGCTAAGTGTTACTTATCTTCTCTAAGCCTTATTTTTCTCTTTGCTCGTCTATTAATATAGCGTTATCAATATCCACCTCAAAAAGTTGTTGTGAGGATCAAGTTTAAATAAAGCACATAAAGCGGCCACTCATATAGTACATAAGGTAGCAATTTTTCTTTTAACCATTGTTTGAGGTTGAGGAATAGTACTTCAAATGGGTCTTGCGGCTGGAAACTTAAAATTCATTGAAAACTATGCCTGGTCATATGTTTGATTTTTGTATTTATTTCAGTTTTCCATATCTCTTAAGTATATGGCAACATGGTTTTTTTTCTTTTTTCTTTCTTTCCTTTCCTTTCCCTTCCTTCTTTCGTTCCTTCCTTCCTTCCTTCCTCCCTCTCTCCTTCCTTCCTTCCTTCCTTCCTTCCTTCCTTCCTTCCTTCCTTCCTTCCTTCCTTCCTTCCTTCCTCCCTCCCTCTCTCCTTCCTTCCTTCCTTCCTTCCTTCCTTCCTTCCTTCCTTCCTTCCTTCCTTCCTTCCTTCCTTCCCCTCTCTCTCTCCTTCCTTCCTTCCTTTCTTCCTTCCTTCCTTCTCTCTTTCTTCCCTTTCCCTTTGTCTTTTCTTCTTTCTTTCTTTTTTCTTTTTGAGACAGAATATTGCTCTGTCTCCCAGGCTGGAGTACAGTGGTGCGATCTCTGCTCACTGCAACCTCTGCCTCCCAGGTTCAAGCAATTCTTCTGCCTCAGCCTCCCAAGTAGCTGGGATTACAGGAACATGCCACCACACCCAGCTAACTTTTTATATTTTTAGTAGAGACAGGGTTTCACCATGTTGGTCAGGCTGGTCTTAAACTCCTGACCTCAGGTGATCCACCTGCCTCGGCCTCCCAAAGTACTGGGATTGCAGGCGTGAGCCAGCACACCCAGTCAGCATCATGTGAATATGTCCCGAAGTACATAGTGCCATGGCAATATTTAGTGTTAACCCTTTCATAAAAAATAAGAAGAACCATCCTTGCCTTTCAAATAACCTCCCTGTCTGTGCTTTTCAAGAAGCCTGTGGTGTTGACTCATTCTCTTTCCTTTACAGCCACAATATTGTTGGCATCATAACTTCTCATTTCTTTTCTCTCTCTTTAGTGAAAGGGGTTGCTGCAGAAATTATGTTCTAAACCCACAATCATGTTTATAACGGTCCATGAATATTTTTTGACTGAATGTCTGTGTCATCACTTCCTTCAAAGTCCAAGGCAAGAAAAGCTAAGAAGATGTGGCCCAACTAGAGACACCCAAAAGCCCATTTACTCCAGGCTGTCTCTCTGCAATCTTAGAGGATGTCAAGTTACTGCAGAGGCTCTACTTCATGCCTCCTCGTCCTGAAATAGGGACAATAATAGCAACAATAATAATTAGCGCCTGAACTTGTTGTTCCAAGTGCCTTACATAAATGGAATCATATAAATCTCACCTCAACCCGATGGGATTAGCATGCAGTTGTTACCATGACGGTTTCCACATGTGGAAACCGAAGCACAGAGACATTAAGTAATTTTCTTAAGGTGCTATACCTCGTAAGTGTCAGGGCTGGAATTTGAATCTAGGCAGAATCTACCTTCTTAATCATCCCACTGTGCTACCCTCTAGGGAAGAAATATCTGGAACTGTGGCTTGATGATATTACTACTGCTTTTTATAGACAACTTTTTTTTTTCCTCACTTGGTATCATCTAATGAATAAAGAAGGAACGTGTTACTGTACTTCTATTTCAAGATGTGTGCTGAGCCCATTGGTTTATCTTTTTTTCTCCTCTTAGATCCCAGTAAAAAAAGCTAGAAAAAGAATTCATGATCTCACAATAATGAGGATAACTGGAGAAAAGCTATATAGATCTGGGAGATTTCAATAAATTTCCAGAAGTCAGAAAGAGTGTGGAAAGATGATACAGTGGGGCAGAGGTAGCTTTGGACTGGTATGTCTGCAGAGGGCCCTGAATCAAAAAAAGAGCCCAAGTTGCCCATCAGAACCTTGGAAGTTTCAGTCTGAGAGAATGGAGATGGGATGGAGGAGGAGATAGAGAAGTGGGTAGAAAAGGAGGATGAATTTAAAGGTCTTTGTATTGAACAGCTGCCCACCTGCCTGTAACACACATAGCCCCACCCCAATCTCTCTCTCTCTCTGTTTCTCTCTGTCTCTATCCCTTTCTCTCTCTCTCTCTCTCTCTCTCTCTCTCACACACACACACACACACACACACACACACACCCCCCAGGCATTTACCCTCCATTCTCAGGAAGTAAGGCTTACTCTCTAAATACATTTTAAAAAGCCTTTGTGGGGAAAGCTGGAGCAACCAGTACAGTGGTGTTTGGGGCACCCTGATCATTATAGAGACATTCTGTTCACCACAACACGAAGCCTGGGAATTTAAAACAAATGCACACAGAATTTCCAGTTTGCTTTTCCATTGCCTCTTCCTGAAATATGAACAGAAAGTCACAAACTACAGTCATTAGAGGATAGCTTTTAGCACGACTGACAAAGATCAAATGGGAAATAATGCACAGCAGAAAAACTATCTCAAAAGACAATTCCAATAATCTCAATATAAAAATAACTAACCTCTAACTGGTGTTTCTAACAGGTTCAAAACAATACATCAGAGGAAAAAGAAAAGGGTGCCAAAAAAGGAATAGAGAAAAAGAGCCTTGAGAAATTGAAAATATTGCCAAAATTCACAAAATCTATTTAAACATTGAAAGCAATCTCCTAGAGTGTAAGATGAAAATACAAAGAGGTGGTAAATGTGGGCACAAGGATAAAAGACACGGAGGAATGATGGAAGAAATCCAACACCTGGCTAGGAAGATTTCACAAAAAAGGCAACTGAAACGAAGAGATAGATAGAAATGATCAAAGAAATAATAGAAGGGAATTTCCCAAAATGTACCTTTATATTTAAAGTGCCTAACAAGTGTGGAACAGGATGAAAAAGACACCCCCTCAGTCACATCTTAGTGACACATCAGGACACTGAGGATAAAGAGAAGATCCTGAAACTTCCAGAGAGGGAGAAAGGTCACCGATAAAAGAAACAACGTCAGACTCCTCATCAAACACATCAAACACTGAGAGACAAGGAAGCATTGTCTTCCATACTCAAAAAAAAAAAAAAAAAAAAAAAGAACACATCCAGCCTTGAATGACATACTAAGCCATGCTACTAATCAACCACAGGGGCAGAATATGGGCCGTTTTACATTCACAAAGGGTTAGAAATTAATCTCTCATGTATTTCTCAGCTGTTTCTTTTATAAACAGTTATTTGAGTGTGTGCTCTGGCAATATGAAAAATGACACAGGGAGGAAAGCATCCAAGAAACAGTGGATTCAATGGAGGACTGCAATGAAGAGAGTCCCAAAATGATGAATGTGTGGCAGTCTCAGAGAACAAGTCCAGCCTCGGACAGGAAGACTAAGGAAATGGGTCCTAGGAAAAATGTAGATCAGAAAAACAGATAGTACGATGGAGACTATGAAAATCTTAAGGATAAAGTAAAGATAGGAAATGCAAGATGAAGGAAAAGTAATCGGAGATGACAGGAAAGATTAAGCAAGATTAAAGATTAAACAAGATTAAGAAAGGTAAGTTCTAGGATAACTCTAATGTTCCTAGTAACTGCGCAAATGGGTGTAACCATCATTATCCTGGGTGCCCTGCCTCTCAGGATCCAGGTATGGGGTTTTCATCCTTGATACGGCTTCCCACACCCCACGAGTTGGCATGGAAGCAGAGAAACACTTTAAGGTCCCAATGCAAACTTGGATGCTGAGGACTTCAGCAGGGACCACCATACAGTACAGATTTCCCTGTGTGCCTAGCAGCAGTAGGGTCTCTAGTATTATGGTGACAACAGGAGAAGCCAATCCAGATGGCAATGGAATTTCATGCTGGCTCTGCCATGGAGTGAAAACTAAGTTGATTTGAAACACACACACACAAAATGATATTTTGTAGCACTTGAGTTTGTGAGGTAAGATTCAGTTTGCAACTGTAGTGTGGGTAGAGGAATTAGGAGAGAGAAGAGATGATAGTATTGACGATGTAAAATCCTCATCTCTCACATCAGGATGTCAGTAATAATATCTAAAGTTGATAAAGCCCAAATTAAGGGCATTTGCATATTATATGGAGATAACAACCAGAAGGACTAAGCACAGAAATGTTGAAAGTATTTACTTTTGGAGAGTGGGGCTGGGAACAGGGAGAATAATGCAGGAAATGGTTTGTTCTAAAGTTTTATTTATATATTTGTTTCAATGCTTGAAAATTATATAGTATTTCAACTTTTTTAAAGTGTGCTTCTTTCTGTCAATTTTACTCTCCTTGCTACAGTGTAGTTGTTTAAATTGTCCTTGGTATCATTGTTCCTGTGTCTATGTAGACCACCTGTTTTGGAAGAAGGTGAGGTTATCAATCAAACAGCTAAGCAGTCACAGGCATTCACTTGCTAAGCTCCTTCCTCATTCTCATTTCCAAGAGTGCTCTCAAGGACACAAGAGAAGATGCTATTTAGTGCTGTCATTGTTTTGGTTGTAGGGTAATAGGAAGCAGAGAAGCCTTAATTTTTAGCATCTAGGCTTCGGTTCCAAAGACTGCTATTGAAATGGGAAGCTCTGATTACAGCTTCTAAAGTACACTGTTTTCTCTGTGCTACAGAACTGTCTTCTGAATTAGTATCAATAAAATGCTTTCTAACAGGATCTCCGACACCAGAAGTCACCACTGATGCCAATGTAATTACCATCCCTGGACGCTAGGCCTTGTCAGGCAGCACAGATAATCATCCACAACCTGGGGCCAATGATTACCCAGTCAGTCAACTGACATTGACTGCTCACTGGGAGGTACTGCACGGGTAAGAGAGAGGAGAACTGCAATGTCCTTTCCTCAAAGTACTTCAAACTAAACAGGGCTGAGGGTGTGGAGGGGAAGGAAAGCAGAGATTCACACACATCAAAAGACAGAAATAAACAAACCTATCCATTCTCAGTTACACAGACAGGGCTGTGGAGATCTGAGTTGGAGCAGAATAAAAATGGACTTTTGCATCACCTGGTCCCTGTTTGGTAAAAACCTCCTTGGTTTTATGTATTTCCTCTTTTCAATTTTTTAATGGTGTTATGAATTTCCTCTTTTCATTTCTTCTCCTGTCCACTAACTGGGCTCAACTACTGAATACCCCCTGTGTGCCATGATTTTTCTGGGCTTCCATGCTAATTATATGCTGTTCCACTTGCCTGAAAGCTGTTCCTCTCACTCAGCCCTTTCAGCCTGCAAATTTTTCTAATCTATCAAGAGCTAGTGTAAACCTGACCTCTTTTATGGAGCCTTGCCTGAGTCACTCCATTTTAGTTCCAATCAGTTACAGTGCTGTGAGCTTTGTGAGAGGAGGGACAGAGTTTATATCATTTGAAAATAATTAAAATTGTTAATATATGTAAAACACTTAGAACAGTGGTGACTGAAATGTAAGCAAATGTGTTTATTATTATTATTATTATTAGCATCATTATTATGATCAATGTTTGTATTTAGAAGCCCTAGCGTAACATCTGGCACATGAAAGTGGAAACTAAGCAAATGTTTCTTTGTTTGAATTCTTGGAACATTTCAGACAAACTGAGTTTTATTCATGAGAAGGTTGATGGGTGTTCTTGGCAGTGGTCATTATTCCAAGGTGAAAGTGAGGATGACTGCTTTAGCTATTGCAACTGAGAACACAGAATATCTTTTAAGAAGTAGAAGCTCTAACAGGTGAATAGGAGGATAGGAGGATATTCCAGATGATATGAAACTACTGAAAACAGATTTGCTGCTGGTTTTCAGAAAGTGTACTAGCCCTCAGGAAGATGGGCTTGTTTGGAGAGATACCTAATGTAACACAAATAACTTCATTTGCTTCAGCATTATCTGGAATAGATGGTTAATTAGTCTCAGACAGCTGTTTCCTTGCTCAGCCGCCTTTGCTGTCTGTATGTGTGATGTGCACGTGTGTGCTGTCATCTGGGTGAGCCCATCTGGGCACAGTGATGGGTCATTAAGCTGTCTTCCCATATGGTGCATGGATAGTGTCTGAAGCACAGTTTCAGGAGATAGGTAACACTTCCACTCAGAGAGGCAATACATGACCCCTAGGGTTGTTACTAGATCTGTAGCTCTTTTGCTCTTCAAACACTACATGCATTTTGACATCTCACCATCTTTGTTCATTGTTCCATTCAGTGTTATGTCCTTCACCCCATTCTTCACTGCTTACATAAATCCACTCAAGTCCAGTTCCTCTAGAGATTTCCCCATTGCTCCAACTCATAGACATCTCTTCCATCTCCATCATAAAAACTTGCTTTTTCTTTCTTTCTCTCTCCCTCTCTCTCTTTCTTTCTTTTATTTCTCTTTTTTCTTTTTCTTTCTCTCTCTTTCTCTCTCTCTCCCTCCCTCCGTCCCTCCCTCACCATGTCTCTGTCTATTTTTTCTGAAACAGGGTCTCACTCAGTTTCCCAGGCTAGAATGCAGTGGTGTGATCATAGTTCATTGAAGCCTTGAACTCTTGAGCTCAATCAATCCTTACGCCTCAGCCTCTCAAACAGTTGGGACTATAGGCCACCACGCCCAGCTAATCTTCCTTCCTTTCTTTCCTTTCTTCCCTTTCTTTCCCTTCTTTCCCTTCTCTTCCTTCCTTCCTTCCTTCCTTTTCTCCCCTTCTCTCTCTTTTCTTTCTTTCCTTCTTTCTCTCTCTTTCTCCCTTTCTTTCTCCCTTTTTCTCTCTCTTTCCCTCTCTCTCTCTTTTTCTCTCTTTCTTTTTCTCTTTCTTTCTCTCTTTTGAGATAGGAGTCTCACTGTGTTGCTCAGACTGGTCTTCAACTCCTGGTCTCAGGCAATGCTCCCGATTCAGCCTTCCAAAGTGCTGGGATTACAGGTGTGAGCCACTGTGCCTGGCCAGTCATAGATTTCTAACACTAATTTCTCCAATAGTTACATTTTATGTTGTGAAAACACATTGTTGGCTTTTATTAACATTTGAATGTGATTTGCTATTTGCTGTCAAGTATGCTAGTCTGAGCTCCCTGAGTAGACTGTTGGATCTTTAAGCAGATGCTGTACTATGCCTCTTTGTAGTTTCTACCACATTTAGCACAGTTAGATGAGTACATAGGTGCTCAATAGGTGTTCCCTTAGGAATGAATGGATAACCCTCCTGGGAATCCATTCAAAAGGATTTTCCTGAGAACTCCTTAAAGACTTATCTGCTTTCTACTTTAGACTGTCAACACATGTTAAAGGATAAAAGATGCAGATTTGAAACACATAGATTTACATTTTAAAATGCTGTGGCATATTTGTTAATATACTTCACAGTCTGAATGCAAGTTTAGGTTAGTTACCCTCAAGGAAAAAGCTACTAGACTCTTGAGGATTCAAATAGTCTCATAAAAATCATCACAATGTTATCACTGATAGTTAAGGGAACATTTTGTAATAAGCGGGCGTCTTTGAGTATGTTTCCTAGGGAAAGTGGTAAGTGCAATCTAGTGCATGGAAATCCCACAGTACTCCGCCAACAACCTGCACTTCTTTATGGCCACTTCACCTGAATGGCTCAGTTCTTTGAGTGTCCATGTAGTCAACTAATCAGTCTGTGGTGAGTAAGAGTGAATTAAGGTGACTGACTTCCCAACATCCTTTAAAGTTATTTGATTTAAGGTCGCTGAGCTAGGTGGTTTATGGATATTTCAGTATTCCTGGAATAATTCATGTAAGCTTTTTCCTTGTATCCAATCTATTATGAGGGTAAGAGCAATGAAGCCCTGTGCTGATTTCCCTGTTTCACTGGCTAATCAGTAATTCTAACATTGTTTGCCAGGTAAGTGGAACAGGCACTCTTGTCACCATCATGATTCATTGCCTACCGAAAGCACAGAGCTGGCCTTAATCTAATTCTTAATAAAACCTTGCGAACTAGGTATACTGTTTCAATTTGCACATGGAAAACAGATGTTCACGAAGGCTGAGGGACTGGCCCACGATCTCACACCAAGTAGGTAAAGAAGCTGGACCATGGAAGCAATTCTGTGCCTTAAAGTGCAATTGTCTTTCTAATTCCTCTGGAGCATGATTGTCTTTTCCATTCTGAATCTAATGATTACAAATCTCAAATGAGCCCTAAACATGGCCCTGTAATCCTACTCCATTCTCCTAGGAAATTCTCCTTCTCACTCTCTGAAACAACTTTTTAATATCTTCTCTATCCTCATTCTTCCACATCCTTACAGCATTATTCACTAGAAAATAGAAACCATCAGAAGAAACATATCTACATATTCTCAATGCCTCATATACCAGTCATGATGGTACCCACTCTCTCTGTCTTCCTTACTGTTGTCACAGGAATGTCCCCATTAACAACCAACTCTCCAGAGCCTCTTGGCTCTGGATCCCAACCTCTCTCATCTTTATTCTTTTGATCCTTCTTTCTTTTCCAATATCAATACCTCTTTTTCTACCTGATCATTCCTTTCAGTAGCCAAACATGACTCCAGTCTCTCCTGTTTTAAAAAATTCCTCCCTTTGCCCCCCAAGTCACCCTTTAGCTATTAGTGTATTTGTGTACTACCATTATCAGAAAAACTTCTTTTGACAGTTATCTACTACATCTTCTATCCAACGCAATATGGCTTCCATGGCTCTTATTTCACAGAATGTGCTCTTGTTAAGTTCTCCAGGGACCTCTGTGTTGCCAAATCCAGTGGTTACTTCTCTAGTCTCATTTCTTTTTTTTTCACCTTCAACTTTTATTTTAATTTCCAGGGTATATGTATAGGATGTGCAGGTTTATTACATAGGTAAATGTATGTCTTGGTGGTTTGCTGCACAGATCAACCAATCACCCAGGTATTAAGCCCAGCATCCCTTAGCTATTCTTCTGGATGCTCTCCCTCCCCCAACCCCCACCCCTGATAGGCCCCAGTGTGTGTTGTTCCCCACACTGTGTCCATATGTTCTCATCATTCAGCTCTCATTTATAAGTGAGAATGGGCAGTGTTTGGTTTTCTGTTCCTGCGTTAGTTTGCTGAGGATAATAGCTTCCAGCTGAATCCATGTCCCTGTGGAGGACATGTTATTATACCTTTTTATGGCTGTGTAGTATTCTATGGTGTATATGTACCACATTTTCTTTTTCCAGTCTATCATTGATAGGCATTTGGGTTGAATCTCATTTGATCTCTCATCAGCATTCTACCCAACTGATAACTTTCCCATGGAGCAAGCTTTTGGGGGAAAGATTATTCCACTTCTAAACACTTTGAATTTGAGGGGTCAGTAGAATATATAGGACGTAGAAAACTTTGCTTTTGTTGAGTTTCGGTGAAGTAACCTAAGATGAAAGTGCAGAGTGAGAAGAGAAGAGACTCAAGGACTAAGCCTGAGGGTACAGGCAGAAGCAGGGAGGGCTACAAAGAAGACTGAGAAGGTAGGAGGAGATAACAGAGACAGGGTTAGAAGTCAAGGACAAAAAGAGTTGTCATAAAAAAAAAAAGAGTGGTCAGAATCAAAGGCCAGAGAAAGATCAGGTAAATAGGAACTAGTAAGAGTATATTGTCTTTGGCAATTAAGAGTTTATTGGTTGCCATTTATAAATAATTTAAAGATGATGACAGAGGCTGATGGTATTAACACCTGACTGCATTTTTCTGAAGAGCAAGCCAGCAAGTGTAGGCATTCTTTTGGGAGGTTTGGTTATGAAGAGAAGAAGAGTAAGTGGATAGTGTCTAGAGCAGAATAAGAATTGAGGAAGGTTTTGAAAAAAACATCAGGTTATATCTGAGTTTGCTCAGAGAGGGTACAGAAGAAGGCTTCCCTAATATCACAGCATTATGCAACAACTAAAAATAGAATCTATTTCTTCTGCCTCCAGGATAATTGAGATAATACACGTGTAAGAGTTAAAAAAAACTATAAAGTACAATAAGAATTTGATTTAATGTTCTTCTTTCCACTATATTTTAATTCATTACCAGGAATTCGGTGGATTGCATTTTTAACTATATAACACACCCTTTACCCCACTCACTGCAACAAGAACCTCACTGCTATTTATTCAGCAGTTCTTAAATGATTGACTTGTTATGGATGATCTTTTGCTTGCTTCCTTTTGAAAGAGTGAGGGATTTCTGGAGTAAATGTTTGCCAGCCTGAATATTCCTGTTTACTTGTCCTAGGCTAACAGATAACTGGATGGGCCATATTGTTATACAGGCCTGATGAATGCCAAATGTTCAGCTCTATCTCTGCAGGATTACACCTTTCTGAAAAAAGAATGTATAATATAACTTCTGTCAAATAAACTTGTGATGTATTTGTTTCTAGGCCTCAAATTTCAAGCTCTCCCTCAAAACTTGGGAAGGACAAGCCTAATTCTCTTTGCCAGGCATCAGACCAGACATCAGCTTATAAACTCAAGATGTTCCATAATTTTTCAATATGAATTCTAATTATCTTTGCTCCTTCTAAAAGAAGGTAAAAGTATAACAATGTGGAATCTAATTCTGTGGACTCAAGGGGCAGAAATCAGTGACCTGATATTCAGAGGCCTATATTAATTATCCATTTTATTTTTCTCACCTCTGCAATTTGTAAGTAGAGTTGCAAGGGTTCTTATTCTTCAATGCTATTTTAGATCATACACTCTCAAATGAATGGATAGTTCTCAATGCCTATGATGTGCTTGATTCACACAGACTAGCCTAGGTTGTCTGAAATGAAGTCAGGGAGATGCATGCAATGACCTGTAAGGTATTGTTTCTGTGTCTTTGTAGCCTGAGTTCTCTTGTGGATAAAAATCTATAGCCTTTTATTATGACAGCTCATTACACCATAGGAAAAATTAAACTGAAAGACAGATCATATCTTCCATGAACACTGCTACTGTTTGATGTAGTGTCTCCTGCATGAATGAAATGACTGCCACTCAGAAGGTCTCATGGTCTGAGAACAAACGTGACCTGGAAATTCATCTGTATTTTTATAACCCTGTGTATGGTGAGAAGGTTTCCTTAGTCTAGACTGCATGAGGCCATTTTTTTCTTCTCTCTCACTTCTCTTGTTGCTATTCCTCTAAATCATCATCCACCTAAGATGAAGGAATGCTTATGCTATTTTTGTTTGTCCAGGGCTCAGATCTTTCTCAGCTCACTCAGATATGTTGCCCCAGTATCTTTTATTGAAAACTTTTCCCTATGGACTCAAATTGACCTGGGTTTAAATCTTGAGTGCTTTGGACCATATACTTAGTCTTTCTATAACTAAGTTTTGCCCTTGTAAAACTGGAATAATACTACATACTGTGTAACATTTGAGAGGGGGTAAAGATAATGTATGTGATAATCATATAACAAGTTCTTGATAAACAATAGTTACATTATTAAATTGGCTATATATTTTTTCTTTTGCCTAATCATCGATTTCCTTGGAGTGCTTCTATCAAGTAGTTATCAAGGGTAAGGATGGAAACCAAATAAATATTTCTTGTAAGTGTGATTTATTTAGGTACCAGAAGAGGCTGCAGAATGAAATGGAAAGAGTGTAGGGCTAGAAAGGTAACAAGTTCCTGGTTCTGGTGTTGCCAGTTCTCATATTAAATAGCAGTGTTATCTGTATATGATTACCCATCTATGACAAACTCTAAGTTATTAGAAAGATCGCATTCATCATTGATGAAAGACATCCTTCAGGTATCTGGAAGCTCATGTAAACCTCATGTAGATTGAGTTAATTCAATTAAATAGCTATTTATTGAATGATCATTATGGACTGTGCTTAGCAATGTGAGGGATAATAAACAAAGGTTACACACATACACACATTTATTGAGAACTGTTATGAGTTGAATTGTGTCACCCCAAATTTATATGTTGGAGTTCTAACCCCTAGTAGATATGTGGATGTAGATACACATCCTAGTAGGTATAGTAGGATGTGGCCTTATTTGGAGATAGGGTCTTTACAGACGTAATCAAGTTAAAATGAGGTAATTAGGGTGGGCCCTAATCAAATATGACTGGTGCATATTCGACATGCACAGAAGAAGAGAATTTGAAACACAAGGAAAAGGTGACCAAGGAGATAGGTCCAGAACGGCTCCTTCCCTTATAGCCCTCAGAGGAACCAACCCTGCTGGCACTTTGGTCTCAGGCTTCTGGCCTCCAGAACTGTGAGACAATAAATTTATCTTGTTTCAGCCACCTAGTTTGTGGTTCTTTGTTATGGCAGACATAGCAAACTGACATGAAGACCTACTGTGTGCTAGTAACTGGGAAACAACACTGAACAGGGCACTGTTCTTTGTTTCAGGGGAAGGAGTTTGGAAAAGAAGCAGATGCTTCAGTTCCATGTAATAAGCCTGCTCCAAGAGAAGTATGCACAGGGTGTCATGGGAGGACAGTGAAGGACAGTTGAGCATTACCAAAGGTTTGCTTAAGGCTCCTCAGCAGGGACTCCTAAGCCAGACTTTTGAAGTAAGAGTGCAAGAATGAGTGCAAGAAGCAAGTGTTCTGGGCAGAAAACAGTGTTTATATGAGGCAGTATATGCAAAGACGTGGATGTCTGAGTAGGTGTAGCACTGTTGTAGAACTGTAAGTAATCCAACATGGCCAGAGCTTAAGAGCAGTGAGATAAGGCTGGAGAGGTGAGCAAGTTCCAGGTCAGTAGCGGAAGGCTCCCTGGAGCAAGGGGAACGCCTAGGACCTTGAGGTAGGTCTTCCGTGATTGGTAATTGGGAGGACATAGGCTATGTTAGGTAGGAGGGAAATTGTAAACAAAAGTGAAGGCATATATTTATTTGGCAGTGAGCATTCTTGTCTGGTTAAAATAGACATCCTCTTGAGAAGCAGAGCAAGCAAGTGAGAAGAAAAGAAGTAAGATAAAGTCCCTCAAAGGACCAGAAGTATGACAAACTTGGAGTGCTTTGAGGGCAGGGCTAGTATCTTGTTTAGTGCCTGCAGTATAACAGTGACTCAAGAAACAATTGCTGAATAAGTGAAGGGAGAAATGGTGAATTCTGTCCTTTTACTGAATTGAGCAGGGACTTTTAGGTTACAGAGGTTTGGTTTTGAAATCTAGGCTCTGCTGGCAATTTTTTCTAACCTTGTTGAGTTTCATCCTCTTTATTTCTAATTGTAAGTATACTAATACTGATGGTATTGGTGAGAATTATATGGGATAATTTATGAAACTACATAGAACTTAAAAATTCCATTTGATCAATATTTATTAAGAAGCTACTATATGCCAAGCTCTGTGGTAGGCTTTAGGAATAGAAAGATAAACAAGACCCAATCTCTGCCTTTAAGGAATTTACTTTCTGTTGGGGGGACAGGAAAGCAGACATCTGAACAGATAAAAGAACTGTGATGCGATATAATAAGGACTAGCATAGAGCTAAGAACAGAGCACCGTGGGTGCACAGAGAAGGGACAGTTACGCCAGCCAGACGGCAGGATAGTGTTGGGGAATACTTCCTGGAGGAAGTGATGCTTAAGCTGATTCATGAACAATGATACACAATTAGGTGAAGAAGGAAGAAAAAGGAATTCCAAACATAGGGAACAACAGGCTTCCTTTGCAGCTGTGTTTTTCTAGTTCCTGTGCCTGTGCAATTCTCTTGCTGAAAATATACCCCAGTCGGCTTGGTGAAAGCAAAAACACCCTCCCTAGCTCTCGTCAGACTCCTGAAGGCTGGATTGTGCTCTGAACAGCCTCAGCTATTGGCTGGGTTCTCTTTAAACTAAACAGGCCTTCAGAAACCATTCATGTAGCCACCTGCCTGATATCCTCACTCTCTTTCTCCTGCCTTCTTTCTTTTCCTTCTATCCTCCCTCGGTATCTGCTTTCTTCTTCCTCTCATTAAACATTTCCTGTGTCTATGTGTGTAAACTATGGGCTGTGCCTGGAGATACAGGGGATAAAAGCATATATCTAACTCATAAGGAACTCAAAATTGAGAGTAGGGTCAGCAAGTTATGACCCATTGACCAGATCTGCCTGTTTTTGTAAATAAAGTTTTATTGGAACATGCCCACGCCCATTCATCTATGTACTTGGCTATGGCTGCTTTCATGCTACAATAGCTGAGTTGTGTAGTTGCAATAGAGACCATGTGGCTTGCAAAGCCTAAAATATTTACCATCTGGCCCTTTACAGAAAAAGTTTGCTGGCCCCTGTTCTAGTGTTTATATATGGCAGAAGTGGTGGGGATAGATGGACAAGTAAAGAGGTAATGTACCCCTGTAAGATAAGTTTTTCAAAAGGGTACGATAGAAGGAGAGTTCCTAACCCATACTTGGAGGTTGAGAAAAGAACTGAGAGCTAAAAAAAGTGACAAGTACGCTTAGAGCTAAAGGATAAAACGGAGTTAAGAGGGAAAGGAAGATCATTCTTGGCAGAGACAGTAGCATGTGCAAAGCCAGGCAATGAAAGAAAAATATGCAGTTCTCTATTGCAAAAGAGGAAGCGGTGAAAGATAAGGCTGGAAATAAGGTTGGGCCAGGTCATTAAGGATCCTAAATATGAAAGTCATATTAAGGATTTTAGCAATGTCCTATAATCTCTCCCATAGGTAACTGAGAACCTTTGAAGGATTTTAAGCAGAGTAGTGCTAAAGCAAGTGGTGCTCTAGAAAGATCACTCTGGCTGTAGGATAGTTAACATTTACTGGACATTTATTCTATGCCAGGTCTGTGCTAAATGCTCTTTGCATCTGGAAATGTCTATTGAGTAGCTGGACAGCGCTGGGAACCAGGTAGAAAGAGGTGAAACATGGGGAACAGATATGGATCTATGAGAACCAGGGATCTCCCTGAGGAATGGAAAGACGTAGAGCACCACCCTTGTTTGGAGGCATGAGGAGAAGTAGAACAACAGAGGTGATTGCAAAGGGGAGTCTAATGTCATGGAACACAAACAGAGAGTAAATAAGAAGGAGTGGATAGTGAAAATCAGATATTGTAAAGAGAGCTAAGAGAAGAGAAGTGGAAAAACAAGCAGGGGGCAGGGAACTGGTAAGAAGCAGATCAGAGCTGACTTAAAAGAGAGCAATTTCAGCAGAAAAGTTGAGAAACAAGCTGGGTTATAGGGTTAAGAAGTGGTTGGAAGTGAGAAAATGGAGGTCACTGCCACTGAACACTTGTTTGAGAGATGTATCTTTTTAAAGAAGAATAGAAATATGACTGTGGCTGGATTTCTTAAAATTAGGCTGTAATTCAGCAGCTTTGGTAACTTTTCTGATTCATGAGGAAAATTTCTCATCTCAAATATCTGGTCATTTGAAGTAATACTGGAGATCAAATTATGCAAATATGCTGCATGACTAAATTAAAGGCCTATTCATGTGAGCATTAGTTAGTAATGGGAGTTATATACTGCATTATTAGAAAATGGGGCAGCATATTTTAGTGCTTAAAAATTTAATCAGAGTAACTTCCAGAAGGAGGAAAAGGCTCATTTTTAACACAAGATTTGAATCATGGCTATTTTTTTTTCTTTTTCAGAAATCCATTCTTCCAAGATGGTCATCCCTGCACATGCCCTCATTTCTGACTTTCTGCTGCACAAGCAATCAGTATTCGTGCAAGGCTAATGGGATATACAAGAACAATTAGTAGCTCTGCCAGCACCAATATTGTACTTGTCTCTTTAAAGAGCTCAAAATATTAAATAACAATTGAAAAGAACATTTCTTCTAGACCCCTCATTAGATTGATTTTACAGATGAGTAAACTGAATCATAGAGAAACAAGATAGTGGAAATGAGAAGTCTTACTTTGGTTCTATCTCACACCTCTATAGGCTGTGCCTATTATATTTGTAATTAAGCTGTTGTCCAGATAAAGAATAACTCCCTCTTGGCTTTGACTTTTAGATACCAACAGATTTTTAAATTCTGGCAGTTGAAAAGGTTATGTTTTTTTTTTTCCTTTCAAAAGTGGGTTTGTAACTATTGGCCTAAATTATTTTAGAAAACTATAGCTGTACTTTCAACATAAGGCCACCCACTCAACTCTGAGCCTAGACTCTTTGAGAAATAAGAAGGTATAGGAAATTTGGCAGGTATTTTTCTCTTGTATCTTTAAATCTCAGTAAGTTCACAACATTTTCCTAACCAATATTGGAACAAGAAATTATCACAGGGGTGGGGAGGTGGTGGTGACTAGTCTCACCCTTTAAGGACAATTAATTTTTCTACTTCACAAGTTTAACTTCTTATTTGGATCACAATATGCTACTAAGATACTTAAAAGGTCACTTTTTCAGGCCAACTTTTCATTATAGAAAAGTTATGTAAAAGTGGAAAAGAGATGTAAGTACATTAACGTGTAAAATGCACCACAGCAATGGGAAAAAATGTTTTAATTAAATATGTATGAGCTCTATCGTGCACAAATGTTTTGTTCAAATGGATGACTCCAAGAGCTCTGTGGTTCCACTTCAGTGTCTAATAGGCACTACTCACTTTAACCTTCAGCAAGTCCTTTATGAATACTATCCACCCAAGTGTACAAAAATGCCAATTCATGTAGGGCCATCAGTATTATTGTTATTTCTTATTCTGTAAAGGCTGCATTTTGAACATTTTAATAAGGGTCAAAGCATTCCAAGTCAATCTAGTTGGCAATTGTTGGAAACACAGGAGGTGCTTTAGAAAATGAGTTGGTAATAATTTCATTCTTCCCCGTTTTGATTAGAGTTTACAAATATAACTGTCAGCTAGTTATCATGGTGAGGTTATGGATCAGCCCTCCTCCAAGTAATATAAACTTCTTTTTTTTTTTTTTTTTTTTTGAGACGGAGTCTCGCTCTGTCGCCCAGGCTGGAGTGCAGTGGCCGGATCTCAGCTCACTGCAAGCTCCGCCCCCCGGGTTTACGCCATTCTCCTGCCTCAGCCTCCCGAGTAGCTGGGACTACAGGCGCCCGCCACCTCGCCCGGCTAGTTTTTTTTGTATTTTTAGTAGAGACGGGGTTTCACCGTGTTAGCCAGGATGTTCTCGATCTCCTGACCTCGTGATCCGCCCGACTCGGCCTCCCAAAGTCCTGGGATTACAGGCTTGAGCCACCGCGCCCGTTCTTAATACAGTCTTCAGACTATGAATCTACCATAACACTGCCAGTGTTTTGATATCATCAGTATATTCATCTTCCTTTATTTCAAGCTATGTTAGATTTTACCTCTTCTATTATCTACTGTAATTTTTTGCTGACAACCAACTGTTAGTAAATACATATGTTGAGTGATGGTGATTATGTGAAGAATGAGGGGCAAGATCCCTTTGGTGCAGTGTGTGTGCACCCATGTGTGCATGAAGAAATGTGTGTATGTGTGATATGCATGTAAATAATATAGGTCTAAGGGAAATACTGTACTCTCCTTGAGGGTAAGGATCATGTCTTACTCACTGTTACATCCCTAGTGCTTAACACTGTCTCTGGCACATAAATGATGTCTGAGGAGTGTTTTTTGCATGAATGAGTGAAGGGTACTAATGGTCCATGTTCCCATTGGCAAAATAAGGCTTCCAGTTTAAAAATGAGACTGGAGGTCCACCTACAACAATCTGTTGTGTTTTTGGTTTTTACAGGCTGATTTCTATGCACACGGCATTATGCCGGGACTTGTGAGGAAAGCAAGGAAACTGAATACACAGAACTTGGGCTTGAGAAGCTTCCAGTCTAATTGGGGAGACAAGATACATACAAGTGAAAACTTAACTCCTAATTCTAGAGAGAGAATAATGGCATGCCAAATGTATTTTTTTTTCATGTCAAATGTAACCACTGGGTGAGTTCAGAAGAAAAGAAGCTGTTCTGTACTGCAACCATTAAAGAAAGCTACCTAAACCGGGCAGGAATTGAGTTATACCTTTGAGGATAAAAGACATCAGGGAAGGAAATGAAATGTCTGTCCAGGAGGAGTGGGTAGAGAATACAGATGAGCAAAGTTATTAAGATAAGAATAGATTCTTTGGGGCTTAAAATTTAGGAAGCAGTCATTAGACTTTGAAAAATAAATATGATGGTAGAGACAAATATAACAAGGAAATAAATAAGCATGCACGTTTTGTATAGTAATCACTTCATACCTAAACTCCTTGGTGAAAAAAAGTGTTGAAACTTAGACACATTCTCCATGTTGCAAACTCAGGGGAAGTGAGTGAAATGTCAGAGGGCATGGCAGCATTCCCAGAGGTTAGTGAGTATCAGGTAGGCTTTGCCAAGCATGAGGGAGGTGGTGATATTTGACTTCTGAGGAGATGAACAGGTAAGGTGGGATCTGGGCAGATTTTCAGACAAAAAATTCTGTTGTGAAGTGGCTTTTGGATTTAACATAGATGTAACTCTCCTAAAGTCTTAGGTGACCCGATGTACTTTTGAAACTATTCATTGATTGTACAAATTTCTATTTATTTTACATTTTTAAGGACACAGAAAGATCTAAACTGTGTGCATAACTATTCTACAAACCAAAATGAAAACCAAAATGAAATACATAAAGGAAAAGTTTGAAATTTTGTCTTTAAGATACAGGGAAAAAAAATCACACATCAGTAAAATCAAGGATAAATATCAGCCTGAAAGAGGAGCAATAATCAACACACATTTAAGAACAATTGGGGGCCAGGTGTGGTGGCTCACGCCTGTAATCCCAGCACTTTGGGAGGCCGAGGCAGGCGGATCATTTGAGATCAGGAGTTCTAGACCAGCCTGGTCGACATGGTGAAACCCTGTCTCTACTAAAATTATAAAAATTAGCTTGGTTTGGTGGTGCACACCTGTAATCTCAGCTACATGGGAGGCTGAGGCAGGAGAATTGCTTGAATTGGAAAGATGGAGGCTGCAGGGAGCTGAGATCACACCACTGCACTCCAGTCTGGGTAACAAAGTGAGACTCCCTCTAAAAAAAAGAACCAAATACCAAAAAACAAAAAACAACTGGGGTCTTTCTTTTCTAACCATATCTAGACATTGGTGAAAACAGTCCTTATTAAAGATAATCATAGCCATGGAGATAAATCATCCATGTATTGCATTAATGTGTGAGAGGATGTATTTAGACAGATTTAGCAAATAATTTTTAAAGCTTTCAATAAATACTTTAAGTTACTTATATAGACGTTTTAAATTCGCATTCATTAATGGATTCTTGATTGAATAAAAAATTAACTTCTGAAAATATTTCCTAAATAAAGTACATCTATGCATGGATGCACTATGATGTTTCAACCAACATTAATTATATCCTTTTGATTTCTACTGTCTTGTTCAAAAACGCTAATAAGACCTGCACTACATCATAGTTAATAGGAGTGTGGTGCTTGTTGCTTAGGCAACCGGAGGAATAAATGCAGGTCAGAATGTGCTTCAGCAAAAACAAAAGCTAGAATATGATACTGAGTGGAAACTAAGTAAGTCTAACAGATTTTTCACCACATTAAAGAAATATGTTTCTTACAGCAAGCCAATCATATTCATGTATTTAACTAAGTTTGCAATTATATAAATTAGATTATGTAGATCAATAAATAATTTTTATAAAGGTAGAAATTAATCGCTTATGATACTAGTAGCAAATAAATGGTGTATAACAGCATGTAAAGCACTAATTGATTATACCACTTCATGATTTGCTTCATTTTCATAATTAATTAACTCCTCTAAATGGCAATTCAAAGTTTTTTCAAAAGATAATTCTGTCTCATGAAGAAAGTATTTGATTGGTCCATCTAAATTAATAATATTTTCTTATTTTCTAGGAAATTATACCAAATACTTTGAATTAAACAAGTAAAGAATATAATCTACGATTAGCCCTTGGTTACATCACATATACCCAGGATTTTGCCTTCCATATAAATTTTGAAGTGCTTATACATGATTCATTCATGAATAATTTTTACAATCTCTCTTTGAATGCTTATTTGAAACCTGTTTGATTAACCTTTAAGTTCGAGGCTTTCAAAAAGGTATTATATTTGCTCATAAGTGTTTAACATTCGGAGGAAAAATAAGCTGAATTAAAGTCTTTCAGCGTGGCCAAATGATCCAGGAAATCCAAAGACCTAACTTCTCATGGGACCAGAATAAATTTGGAGAAGGATTTGAAGGGTGGGAATGAGAAACCCTTATTTCAAGTAGACGTAGGGAGAAATAATTAAGATATTGAAATGTACAGTAAACATAAATAATAATAAGAAGACTTCAATTCTCTTTGATAGTTCCTCTAATTCTTAATGCCATCTGTTTAGTGTCCTAAGTCTGTCCTAAATCTGCTCAGTGTTCTAAGACTTTCATAGCAATTGAATAACTTTCACTTTTTTCCATTTCAATACCCAAATATCTTGTCTATATAACCAGTGATAGTACTTGATAAACACAAGAAAAATAACAGTAGCTGCATATCTCAGTATAAAAAAAACCAACAAATCACTCATAAAGCATTCTGTGCATATAGTTACTTAGAGCTCATATATCTTACTATACTTATGTCTTTTATTTTTAAAATCTCTTGGGCATACATACTTTTGGAGAAGAAGCAGAAGTCGAATAATGTTAATAATCTTCAAATCTATAATACTCAAGTCAACCTCAGAGAAAAGTAATCTAAGACAGAAATTAAAAAATCTAACCAGCTTTCACTATTGTGTTATCATTTCTGGTACTAGTAAGCTGCAGGTGTCAGCCCTATTATTTTATTTAGGTAGGGCTATTACTTATTTCCACAAGTCATTTGTGTTCTACATGCCCGTGTTATGTAGGTCTCTCTAAATTTAGGGAGTGATATGTGTGATGGGTACTTAAAATAAAGGAAAGGTAATAGAGCTGTGACGTAGCTTAACAAGGGGAACTGATGAGCACCGGGGGAGGTATGGGAATGATTAGAAAGCTGAATTGTTGGTTTGCACAGTTCCCCATCCTCCTTCCTCACCTATACGCAAAACGGTGGAAACTTAGCACATGCCAGGTTTCGACTGCATGTAGAGCAGAATTCAGAAGTACATGACTATACTTAGTCCACCAACCTCTCTTTCTAAATATTGACAGCTAAATAACCAAAGTGTTTATTTTCCGCCTAAAGTAATAAACAACACTTCATCGTTCTTCAATCAGCATGTGGAAGTAAACGCTCTCCATAAATGACCATCTGAAGCAATTTGCTAATGAACTGAAGGTTGTCCACATGATTTAAACTGCTTATTGAACAATTATCAGGAAAAGAAACGATCTTCACACCATAAACACAGCAAATTGTCTCATTAACCACTAAATGCTGATGCTCAAGTGAAATAATATAATAATCAAGAATTAGCTGAAGAGTGATATAATCCAAGTATTCTAAGATTACAAATTTATAAAAAAATCATACAAAGAATGACAGGGAGAATATCAGTATTAATTTTCTTTCACTGCCTATAAATAGCACTCTCATCAGTTCATTCATATAACATATATGTATATAGATACATACAGATCTCATTTTTTAGCAAGAGTCTATATGTACACAGTAAGTTCAGTCCTGAGGGCATCCAATTTTCCAATGCAGTTACATACATAAATCTGACCGATTTTGGTGCAAATCAGGCTGCCTCTGAGCCACGTAAGACACATAAGAAGCAAAGACAGACAAAAGGCAGCTCCGTGGACACAGAGAGCGTCTTACCATAAACTGCACATTGTCAAATCCATTAGCCATCAGGTGGTTCTCGTACTGAGGTAGCCCAATGCTTTCCAACCATTGTCCCACTGTTTGGACAGGGCATCTGGGTCCTGTAAGAGGATGAAGAGGGAAGCGTTTAAGCAGGGAGTAGCCGTCCACGGGGTAATAGCGGTAGTCCTGGGCTGAGAGGTGGCATTGCCACATCATGCCCCTGGGAAAGTTGCTATCAAAGGAGCCCGCCAGCTTGACAGATTAATGTTCTCAGCGAGACAGCAAAGTCAGAAGTAAAACATAGTTTGTCAGGCAGGCTGTGGAGTATGACTTGATCCTAGCTCCACATTTCTTACATATTAATCTTTACTACCGACCAGTATGTCATACAGCCCCCAAAACCAGGCAGCAGAAGAAGGCATATCAAGCTGTCAGCTTGGGCTGGTCTGCGTTCTATGTGATTGTTGGAGTACTCCACAATGAGCAATGCACGGCCGGCAGCCAGAATTCTTTTTTATCAAGTACTCCTACACTCATCAGTATGCAGCTCCATGCTCCTTGCTCCCCCTCGCTCGCTCCCCTTCATTACCCAGCCCAGGCTACACCTCGCATTTTCAATAATAGCCATCAGATAAGGCAGATTTTTTTTGTCTGCAAGCTGTAAGCCTGCTGCTGCTGCTTCCTCCTACACACCCATCCAAGCGTCAATCTTGAATGATGAGAGCAGTCAAAACAAATGCAGAAAATAGCAAGATTCAAAAGCAAACCAAAGTGCTTAAATCTGAATTGAATCTTCATACTGGTTATACGTTACAGAGCTATTTGTTGTGGAATTTTACGTTTCAAAAGACACCAGGAAACGCGAAGCTTGAACTATAGCTTATAACAGAGCTCACGACAGGTTCCCTTTTTCCTTTTCCTTTCTTCCCTGTCTTTTCTTCTTCTTTTTTAAATGCAGCACAGATAAATGTTTCTGATCTGAAGCTTTGCAGTGTTTGGAGAATAATTATTCTGTTTCTTTACCATGCTATAGCAAAATAAGCCTATCCGAGATATATATATATATATTTTTTTTCTTTTTTGAAATACTGCAAAATACAGAAACTGCATCGCAATCTTGAAGTCAAGATAATTTATTTCTTGTTTGCATGGTTTCTTCCAAACAAAAGTATTATTAGGTACAAGAAATCCTTTTTCCCCTTTGATATTTATAACCCGATCTACCAGGGTTACCATTCTAAATTAGCTATAAAGGAAACATTAACAGGGTATAATTGTTTTTTAATAAAGAAGATGAGCCTTAACTCAAAATAATTCAAGAATAACAGATGTAAATGTGTGAGTTTTACTGAATGGCAGATAGACTTGGTAATTTATTTAACAATTGGGAGAAACCAGGGATTAAGAATAGAACCCACAGGACTAGATCATCAGAAGAAATAGACTCTTAAGATTGGGAGAGAAGTTGCAGAAAGGTTAGTCTAACCCTTTTCCTAACGGAGGCATCCCTAGCTAAAATGTTCCTAGAAGAATATCTTCCAACTTCTACTTGAATACTGCCTGTAACAGAGCTCTTACTACTTCTCACGAAGCCTCAATTTATTAGAAAGATATTTCACTTCCTACCTTGCTTCTACTCACTGCTCCAGCTCTGCCTTTGGAGAAGCACAGATTGAGAACGGTGCCTCTTCCACATAAAGAGCTTTAAAATTTAAAGACAACTCTCTCATCCCCCGAGAGCAGCCGCCTGGCACATAGCAAGTGCCTAATACAAATTTATTGAATAAATGAAACATCACTTTTCTTTTTTCCTCAAACCTCATCTTTCTCTGTTTCCTTTCTCTTTTTAAGGGCATTGTCAACTTTCCTAGCACACAGACATTAAACCTTAAAACATCTTCTACCTCTCTTTCACTACTGAAATCAGTCCCCAGGTTCTATCACCCCTCTTTCCCAGTGTGATCCATTCCCTTGATTCTATTTCCTGTTTTACGTTTACAGAACTGCCGCCTACATTGATTTTGTCCTCATAGTTCAGGCACACCTAGCCTAGCGGAACAACGACTTCTATATTGGTCTTTCTACCTCTGATATTGAAAAAAATTAATTTTATGCATGGTATCAGAATAATCCCTTCAAGACACAGTTTTGATTACTACTCCCTGTTTCAAAACCCTTCTGTGGTTTTCTGTTGTCTTCAAAATCAACTCCCAGCTCCTCTGATGACATTTTGGGGTCTTCATGATTGACTGCAGTTCATCTAACTTTATTTCCCCTTTTCCACTGCTCTAGCCAGTCAGGATTACTTGCCAGTCTCTAAAGCCACCCCATAATCCACTTTGGTTGGCTTTATTATGTCCCCACATTTCTGTCCCTTTGTTGGCTTTGAATCAGATGCTATTTCCATTATGAAACCTCTTCTAATCTTCTATCAGGAATAAATCTCTTTCTTTTCTGTCTTAAATGGCATTTTTAGGCCCTCTATTGTAACAGGTATTTTCTGCCTTCAATTTTAGTTGTTTGTGTCTGACTTACTTCTTGAAAGCAGGCAATATGCTTTGCTAATATTGCACATAGTAAAGATTCAGTACATACCTGCTAAACAAAATAATGTAATTTCACAATCCAAAGTACAAAAAATTCTTCTATTTTCAAATTTAAAAACAGTTTTAACTTTATCCCAAGTCTCTACATTATTTATTTAGAAGAAGATAACTTGTTTTTTAAACAGATTTTTTCAGGTCTTTTAGCTCATCATCCTCATCCTCTTTTTGAATAAGCAGCCCTGGGTGGACTGCATCGTACTTGATTATGTTTTGTTGCTGATTGGTCCTGGATTTTTAAATAAGATCAAAGAGTTTGTAGTAGTCTATGAATCAATCTTAATAGATTCTAGCTGCTCAACATTACCTGTAGGAGAAGCTAAAAACAAGACGCTATTTGTCCCTGGCCAGCTCTAAAGCTGTTACAAGGGGGAAAAAAAGGAAAGTCTCAATTATAGCTTCTCCTAGGATCACAGCCACAGTGCTCCTCCTGGTCATTTTAAATTATAAATAGTTAAGTACACTACATAGAAATTGAGTAAACATGACGATAACATTTTGGCTTGGCAAGGCACATGCTGATTGGCCAGCTCTTCAAATCTGTTTCATCTCTTAAAATGCAAACCAGGGGCCAAGTACCTGGCAGAGCACCATACACATCCTACTTATTAAATAAACTTTATTAAATAAATGCCTGAGTAACTAAATGAATAAATGATATTGGAAATGGCTTTCTTGAGATTCTCACTTCTTAATATAGAGAGAGGTAAAGAGGGAGAGGAGAGAAAGAATGTGTGTGTGCACAGACATAGAGAGTGGACTAATAGACACTGCAGACTCAGAAAGGGGGAGAGTGGGAGAAGGGTGAGAGATGTGAGATTACATAATGGGTACAGTGTACACTATTTTGGTGGTGGGTACACTAAAAGCCCAGACCTCACCACTATGGATATATCCATGTAACAAATCTGTACTTGTACCCCTTAGATCAATAAAAATAAATAAAATTATATATTACAAAAGAGAGTATATTTGTGGTGGGGGTTATTTCAAGGTTCAGACTGCTATATAAGAACACAAATCAGAGAAAATGGTGGTTATGAACTGCTTTACAAAGTTTATATAGACTGCCTGAATTTTATTCTTTTAGCTATTCAATCCTTCAATTTTTATTCAATAATTTTTACATGTTGACAAAATGTTATAATACATGGAGGATGAGCTGGGAGAGGATGGGGTAGACTGAGGTATAAAACAGAAGGAAGAAGGGGAAAAAAAAAAGACCCTGAGTCATGTTGTTTGTCTGTGGTTTTGTTAAAGTATTTTTCTCATGAGTCAAACCTCTAAAAGAATCTTGGTTCAGGTCTGAAGATCACTCTGTAATAGTGTTTAAATATATTACTCGCTTTACCTAAAATACTTTTATGGAGTCTTAAAATTCTTAAAGCATAACAACACACTAATTAGGCAGGAACCTTTATTCAACTAGAATGTCTTTAATTCCAAAAGTGAGACAAGAGGAAGGAAAGAAGAAACTGACCATTATTTCAGGCTACCATGTCCTAGGCAGTGTGGTGTGAATTATTATCCCTATTTACCATAAGGAAACTGAAGCTCAGAGTATGTGGTGAAAACAGGAATTTTCTTTGTCACAGTCTTTTAAAAAATAATAATTCTAGGGGTTTTACTCCCATAATGGCAGTGTGAGGAGCTCCACAGGTCCAAGCCCCAGTCAAAAAACTTAACTGTTGAAAATTATAAACAAACAATAAAAAAAGCCTACACAAACAAAAACCGAAAACAATGCCAACAAAAACCAACCATCAAAGTCTTTGCAAAGTGTCCTAAGAGCATATAATGTAAAAATGTTTATTCCAAAAACAGACACTAAAACTTGGTAAGAACAGAGATTCTGAGATTCTGTAGCACTTGAGCCATGACTTCCTCTGGCCCCTCCTTCCCCTGCAACTCATCTCCATAGATGCTCCACTTTGGTTGAAAGTGTCCAAGAGAAAGGGCTTCCCTTCCCCTCAAATCCCAACCAAGAGGCACGGGATCTCATCAAAAGGGGCAGGCCAGCATTTCCAATTTCCTCTAAATCTAAGTTGTAGAGGTTCAATTCCTGGTAAGTGTGCCTGAGAGGTCAGGGGCTCCCTTCTTCCACCCAGACCCCATTCATAGAGTGGAAAGTTCATCCCAGCTGGGTCAGGCCAAAAATATTGGGATCTTGACTGCCCTCGACTGCTTACATATAGGATAGAGGTTCCATGCCCAGAAAGGTAAACTAAGAAGACCAGAGGCTATCATTCCTGCCCCTTGTGTGGAAGATTGGCTCAAAGATTTTGCTTAAAGGGACAGTCAGTTTATAAGAACAGAAAGCTCTAAAGCTTTCCCCCAAGAGGTTGACTTATTTGTTTGTTTTTAATTTTTATTTTGTGTTTAGGAGTACATGTTCAGGTTTGCCACCTGGGTATATTATGCGATGTTAAGGTTTGGGGCATGAATGATCCTGTCACCCAGATACTGAGCATAGTAGCTAATAGTTTTTCTTACCTTGTCCCCCTCCATCCTTCCCTACTCCAGTAGTCCCCAGTTTCTATTGATGTCTTCTTCATGTCCATGAATACCCAATATTTAGCTCCCACTTATAAGTGAGAACATACAGCATTTGGTTTTCTGTTCCTGCATTTATTTCCTTAGAATAATGGTCTCCAGCTGCATCTATGTTGCTGAAAAGGATATAATTTTTTTTCTTTTTTAATGGACGTGTAGTATTCAATGGAATATATGTACCATGTTTTCTTTATCCAGTCCACCATTGATGAGTACCCTGGTTGATGCCATGTCTTTGTTATTGTGAATAGTACTGCGATGAACATATTAGCACAGATATCTTTTTGGCAGAATGATTTATTTTCTTTTGGATATAGACCCAGTAATGGGACTGCTGGGTCAAATGGTAGTTTGTTTTAAGTTCTTTGAGAAATCTCCAAACTGCTTTCCACAGAGGCTGAACTAATTGACATTCCCACCAACAGTGCATAAGCATCCCTTTTTTCTGCAGCCTCGCCAGCAGCTATTATGTCTCTTAGTAATAGCCATTCTGACTGATGAGAAATGGTATCTCATTGTGTCTTTGATTTGCACTTCTCTGATGATCAGTGACACTGAGCATTGTTTCGTATGTTTTTTGGCCACTTGTATGTCTTCTTTTGAGAAGTGTCTGTTCATGTCTTTTGCCCATTTTTAATGTGGTTATTTATTTTTATTTGTTAAATTAAGTTCCTTATAGATTCTGGATATTAGATATTTGTTGGAAGCATAGTTTGTAAATATTTTCTCCCATTCTGTACATTCTGTAGGCTGTCTTTTTATTCTGTTGATAGTTTCTTTTGCTGTACAGAAGCTCTTTAATTTAGTTAGGTCCCACTTATCAATTTTTGTTTTTGTTGCAATTGCTTTTGAGGATTAAGTCATAAATTCTTCCCCAAGCCCAATGTCCAGAATGGTGTTTTCTCAGTTTTCTTCTAAGATTCTTTTTTTTTTTTTTTTTTGAGATGGAGTCTTGCTCTGTCACCCAGGCTGGAGTGCAGTGGTGCTGTCTCGGCTCACTACAATCTCCGTCTCCTGGGTTCATGCCATTTTCCTGTCTCAGCCTCCTGAGTAGATGGGACTATAGGCACTCACCACCATGCCAGGCTATTTTTTTCTTTTTTCTTTTTTTGTATTTTAGTAGAGATGGGGTTTCACCATGTTAGCCAGGATGGTCTCGATCTCCTGACCTCATGATTTGCCCACCTCGGCCTCCCAAAGTGCTGGGATTACAGGCATGAGCCACCATGCCCGGCCTCTTCTAGGATTCTTATAGTTTGAGGTCTTATATTTAAATCTTGAATCCATCTTGAGGTAGTCTTGTATATGGTGAAAGGTAGGGGTCCAGTTTCATTCTTCTGCATATCGCTAGACAGCTATCCCAGCACAATTTGTTGCATAAGGAGTCCTTTCCTCATTGCTTATTTTTGTTGATTTGTCAAATATCAGGTAGCTGTAGGTATGTGGCTTTACATCTGGGTTCTCTATTCTCTTCCATTGGTGTATGTGTCTGTGTTTGTACCAGTATCATGCTATTTTGTTTATTGTAGCCTTATAGTATAGTTTAAAGTCAGGCAATGCAATGCCTCTGGCTTTTTTCTTTTTGTTTAGGACTGCTTTGGCTATTTGGCCTCTTTTTGATTCAACATGAATTTTAGAAAAGTTTTTTCTAGTTCTGTGAAAACTGATGTTGGTAGTTTGATAGGAATAGCATTGAATCTGTAGATTGCTTTGGCAAGTATGGTCATTTTAACCATATTGATTCTTTCAATCCATGAGCACAGAATGTTTTTCCATTTGTTTATGAAACTGAGTTTATTTGACACAGAGTGTGAGGAAGTTTAAACCTAAAGCTGTTATCAAAATCAATGGAGATTACACAGTGGCTCATTCCTGTAATCCCAGCAATTTGGGAGGCTGAGGCGAGAGGATCGCTTGAATTTGAGACCAGCTTGGGCAACATAGCAAGCCCTCCATCTCTACAAACAATTAAAAAGTAGCCAGAGATGATGGCATGTGCCTATCATCCCAGCTACTCAGGAGGTTGAGATGGGAGGACTCCAAGGCTGCAATGAGCTATGATTGCACCACTGCACTCCATCCTGGTTAACACAGCAAGACCCTGTCTGTAAAAAAACAAAACAAACCAAAACAAAAAAACCCCCCCCCAAAACCCAATGGAGATATTTTGGTGACAAACAATCAAAAAGTGACTAATAGCTACAGTAGAGAAATAAGCTAAATGGTAGGTTAGCTAATTTTAGAGAAACAGAGAAAGACAGTTAAGAAGAGCCCTGTTGAGGTCAAAAGAAACTTCAAATACTAGCTTCAAAAGTTCCTCCTTCCCAAATTTAATTGGAGCAGACTCTGGAGCAATTTATAGCTGATGGATTGTCAAAAACAATGGAGCAATCAGCAGGCAATTACTGGAGTCTAATATCTGGATGTGATATCAAATGAGACAGACAACAGAAAGATTAGGAAAAGAGACAAAGAGAGCCCTGGTATAACCACCGCCATCCCAAAACTGTGCAGATGGCCAAGGCTACACCCTTGAGAAGATAAATACAATGTGATGCATCCATACAATTGAATATTACTTGACAATAAAAATAAATTAAGTGCTGATATATGCTGCAAATTTCACAAACCTTGAAAACATCATGTCAAGTGAAAAAAAAAGCTAGTTATAAAAGACTATATATTGTATAATTCTGTTTAAATAAAAGGTCAAGAACAGACAAATCTATAGAGACAGAACGTAGATTAGGGGTTTCCTAGGGCTGGAGAAGGGAACTATGGAAAGTGACTATTAATGGATTTAGGGTTTCTTTTTAGAGTGATGAAAATGTTTTAAAATTGTGATGACAGTTGCACAGCTCTGTGAATATACTAAAAACAACTGAATTGTACCTTTTAAATCAGTTATTTTTATATATGTATTTTATATACTGTATCAGTAGATTTAAAATTATTGAATGATGATATAAAATAACAATAAAAATAAATCTTAAAATTTCTTTAAATTTACAAGAACAAAATGCACATACATAATTGTATATAAATATACATTGGGATTGTTTCATGCATACTGGTAGTTTTAGTTTTAGTGCTCTGGGTTTTTTTTTCTTCTCTAGTTTTCTTGGTTACTCCTTCTTCCATTCCTGTCCTACAATCTGCATCATCCATCCTCCCTGCAAGGTTATTCATGTTAACAAACTGGTATATATATTCACATATATTTACCCATTTTCAAATAACACACACACAAAGGCAGATATGTTTGGATATATATGTATATGGGAGAGTATTTTTGGTATGGTTTCATCAAAATGAAATAATATCACTCACTTTTCTGAACCTTAGTTTGCTCATTTAACATCTTATAAAAATTCTACTGGCCGGGTGTGGTGGCTCACGCCTAATCTCAGCACTTTGGGAGGCCGAGGCAGGCGGATCACAAGGTCAGGAGTTCAAGACCAGCCTAGCCAATATGGTGAAACCTTGTCTCTACTAAAAATACAAAAATTAGCCAGGCATGGTGGCAGGCACCTGTAGTCCCAGCTGCTCTGGAGGCTGAGGGAGGAGAATCACTTGAACTCGGGAGTTGGAGGTTGCAGTGAGCCGAGATCACACTACTGCACCCTAGCCTGGGCGACAGAGCGAGTCTGTCAAAAAAAAAAAAAAAATTCTACTAAGTAAATGAGTTTTAATTAATTATTTATTGGTTATTTCTAAAAACTTAAAATAGTTATTTTTAGTTATTTAAAACTTTTAAAAAATAACTACATAATAGTCCATAATGTGGATGAACCACTGTTTATTCAGTTCTTTGCCTGCTATCTCTAGGATATCTTTGCCTGATATCCATCCTTTTATTTTCTTTTTTTAAAGATTTTTATTTTGAAATAGTTGTCAATTTGCATGAATTTATAAGAAATAATAGAGTGATTCTGCATACATTTTATTCAGTTTTCTCCAGTTGTGACATGCTGTATGACTTTAGCACAGTATCACAATATCACAGCCAGGTCATTGGCAGTGAAAAAAATCCACTTACCCTGTTTATATGTCCTGTGTTTTACATGCACTCTGTGTGTGTGTGTGTGTGTGTGTGTGTGTGTGTGTGTGTGTAGTTCTGTACAATTTTATCACATGAGTAGATCATGTGGCTGTCATCACAGTCGAGACACTGACAGCACCATTGTAAGAATCCCTCCTGGAACTTTTTTTCTGGCCATAGCCTTCTTCCTCCCTTTCCCATTTTTTGACCCCTGGCAACTACTAATCTGTGTCCATCTCTATCATTTTATCATTTCAAGAATGTCACATGAATAAAATCATATACTGTGTAACCTTTTGGAATTGGGATTTTTCATTCAGCAGAATTCCTCTGAAATCCATACAAATTATTCAGTGTGTCAGCAGCTTATTTTTTCGTTTCTGAGTAGTATTCCATGATATCGATGTCCACACCATTTACCCATTCTCTTCCAGAGTGGCTGTGCCATTTTACATTCCCATTAATAGCATACAAATGATCCAGTTTCTTTGCATCTTCACTAGCATTTGGTGTTGTCAATTTTTTTATGTAGTCATTCTGATAGGTATGTACTGATATTTCATTGTGGTTTTAATTTGTATTTCCTTCATGGCTTATCATGTTGAAGAAAATCTTATTGACTGTATTTTTCTGTTAAAACGTCTGTTCATGTCTTTTGCTCTTTTCTTCATTGGATTGTTTTTCTACTGTTGAGTTTTGAGAATTCTTTACATAGACCAGATACTAGGCATTTGTTGGATTTTTTATCAATTTTTTTTATGGATCATGTTTTTGGTGTCTATTCCATTATTTTTAACTTTAAAAAATTAGCATTTAAAAATGTGTCTCATAAATAGCCTGGAGCTGTAATTTTTTAATCTGGAGTTTTATGGGCTTACATTTTAATGGGCAAATACAGTTTGGAGTAATGACAATCATGCTTGATTTTAACTATTCCATCTTATTTTATGTTAATATTTATTTACATTGTTGTTTCCTCATTTTCCTTTTCTTCATTTTTGGTACTCTGGTGACATTCTTATTCACTCTATTTTTCCCTTTTTAACTTTGCGACTCTGAGATACTTCTCTATTCCTTTCAAGGTTACTTTATCTTTCTCTGCTGTAATGATCAGATATATACTTTTCTATGACTATTTGAAAATAAGTTACCAATTATTTCCCTCTCAAAAATGCTCTATATCCTTCATACTCCAGTAAAATTAGACGCTCAGAATGTTTTCCCTTCTTTGTTCTCTTTTTCCTACAACCACATGTGATCTCTGGAATGCTTTTCCTTTACCCATCTGCCTTATTCCCAAACAGTTCCTAGGTTTTCCTGATAATCATTTAGTAAACATTTTCCTAGTTGATTACTAGAATTTCCTCATAGTGTATTCCTCCTATTTAAAGAGTCTTAGGCACACTCCCAGTTGGTTTATACATTTCATTTTAGATTTAATTATTGTAAAGATTCATTGGTCACCACTATTTCATATCCTTTAATCTTGAGGTTTCTGTTTCCATTTGTTTGTAGTTTAGTTAGAATAGTTTCCCATATATTCAGAAAATATTTTAAACTGATTAATCATAAAAACAGAGTGAATCAAAATTTGTGATATGCAGGTAAAATGGTACTTGAAGATAAATGTATAGTACTAAATGTCTATATTAGACAGGCAGAAATACTCACCACTATACTAGTAAGGAACAACGCCTACCTTAGAAACGACAAGAATTTCAAATCATTTACCTCAGAATTCACTTTAAGAAATGAGAGTAAGATGAAAGATAACTCCAACAAAAATAAGCAGAAGTAAGGAAATTAAAGATCAGAGGGGAAATAAAAGAAACAAAAGGTCAATAGAGAAAAATCAATGAAACCAAAAGCTGTTTTTTGAGTTGATTAGTCCAACTGGTAAATCTCTATTCAGGCTGACCAGGAAATAAAGGAGAATAAAGAAGTAATCAATACCAGGAATGAGAGAAGTGACAGTCTAAGATATTTTATGGCTATAAAAAGGATAATAAAGAAATGTTATGAATAACTGTTAGTAAATATAGCAACTTAGATGAAATGACAAATTCACTGAAAGAAGCAAGGTACCAAACCTCACTCATGTAGAAAAATTCATAACTGACTAGCTCTCTACCTATTGAAGTAATTGTATTTGCAGTTAAAATCTTCATTCAAAACAAAACAAAACTTCAGGCCTCAATGGCTCTAGTGTTAAATTCTACCAAATATATAATGAAGAAATAATAGTAATTCTTCCAGAAAGTTGAAGAGAGAGAATATTTGCCAACTTATTCTATGAAGCCAGCATTATTTTGATACCAAAATCAGATCAAGACATTATGAGAAAAGAAAACCATATATATCAGTGTCTGTCATAAACATAGATATAAAAATTCTAACAAAATTTTGGCAAATAGTATCCAACAATATATATGAGGTAATACAATATGGCTAAGTGAGGTTTACCCCAATAATGCAAGGTCTGTTAAACATGGGAGAATCAATTAATGTGATTCATCAGATTAACTAATAAAGAAAAACTATATAATCATCTCAGCAGATGCAAGAAATCATTTGACAAAATCCAGCATCTACTTATCATAAAAACTCTCAGCAAAATAGAAAGAAATTTCTTAATCCTGATAAAAAGGCATTTATAAACAACCTACAGTTATCACCATACTAAGTTGTGAAAGACTTAATGCTTTTCTGTTAAGGTTAGAAACACAGCAAGGATGTCCACTCTCAACACTTCTACCCAACATTGTCCTGGAGGTTCTAGCTAGTGCAGTAAGTTACAAAAAGAAATAAAATGCATTCATACTGGAAAGGAAGCAGTAGAAGTGCTTCTTGCTTCTATTCACATATGGCATGGTTTTCTATGTATAAAATCCTATGAGACCTACATAAAAACTACAAGAAATAATAAGTGAGTTTAGCTAAGTTGCAGGATATAAGATCAATATACAAACATCAACTGTATTTCTCTACACTAACAATAAACAATTGGAATTTGAAATAAAAACCAACATAATTTACAACAGCACCAAAACTATGAAATTCTAAGGAATAAAACTGTCAAAAGATGTGTCAAACCCAATTAAATATTGCTGGGAAAAATCATACAGGACCTAAATAAATGGAAAGATACACTATGTTAATGAATTGGCACAGTCAACATTGTTAACGTATCTGTTTTTCCCAAATACGTCTATAAATTCAATTTAATCCTAATCAAAATCCCAACAGAGGTGCTTTGCTTGGTAGAAATTGTCAAGCTTCTCCTAAATTTCACATGAAATGCAAATGACCCAGAATAACCAAAACAACTTTGAAAAAAAGAACAAAGTTGACACAGCTATATTACCTGACTTTAACACTTATTATAAAGACATTATCTACACAATAGGATATTGGGGTCAAGATAGACAAACAGATCAATGAAACAAAATATAGGGTTCAGGAATAGTGTGACACACAGAGGGTCAATTGACTTGACAAAGGTGAAAAATCAGATCTGTAAAGAAAGGAGAGACTTTCAATGAATTATGTTGGAAGAATAGAATACCTATATGCCAAAAAATTAATTTGATCCATATCTTTCATCATATATAAAAATTATCTCAAACTGTATCATAGGCCTACACATACAATCTAAAACTACAAAATTTCTAGAAGAAAACTTAGGAAAAAATTTAGGGAAAGTCTTAACCTTATGTTAAGTACTAGAAGTACAATTATAAAAGAAAAAAATGATAAACAACTAAAATTTTCAGACTCTTGCCTTTGAAAGACAATATTAAGAGAATGAAAAACCACTGATTAGAACATTTGTGAATCGTGTGATAACAAACGTATATCCAGAATATATAAAGAACTCTCAAAACTCAGTAAAATAAGAAAATAAATCAATTTTTAAAAATGAGCAAAAGATTTGAACAGAATCAGAGAAGATATATGGAAGGGAAATAAGCATTTGAAAAGATGCTCAACATCGCTAGTCATTAGGAAAATGCAAATGAAAATAACAATGAGATACTACTTGTTAGAATGTCTAAAACTAAAAAGGCGGATACCAAGTGGTGACAATGATGCGAATTAAGAGAAACTCTCATTCCCTGCTGGTGAGAATAGAAAATGTTACAACCACTTTGGAAAACAGTTTGATGGTTTCTTAAAAAGCCAAATATACACCCACTAGATGACCCAGCCATTTTACTGCTGAATATTTACCCAAAAGAAATAAAAACATATGCCATACAGAGACTTGTATAGGCGTGTTCACAGCAGCTTTATTTGTAATAGCCAACAACTAGAAACATCCTAAAAGTCCATCAACAGATGAATGGATAAACAAATTGTAGCATATCTATACAATTGAATATTATTCAGCAAAAAAAAAGAATGGATAGTTCATACACACAAGACAGGGATGCATGTCAAAATCATTTTGCACAGTGAAAGAAACCAGACCAAAAGAATACTTTCTGTATGATTCCATTTATATAAAGTTCTAGAGAGTACAAACTTAACTATAGTGACAGAAAACAGATCAATGGCTCCTTGGGGATAGGACAAGGTTGGTAGGATTACAAAGGGGCAAAAGGAAACTTTTAGGGCTGATGAATATATTCCTTTTCTTGATTGTGCTGATGGTTTCACAGGTGTGTATACATTTCTCAAGTATCAAAAAGGGCACACTTTAAATATGTGCCATTTGTTGTAGGTTAATCATACCTCAATAAGCCTAGTTTAAAAAGTTAAGCCTGGCGTGGTGGCTCACGCCTGTAATCCCAGCACTTGGGGAGGCTGAGGCGGGTGGATCGCCTGAGGTCAGGAGTATGAGATCAGCCTGCCCAACATAGTGAAATCCCGTCTCTACTAAAAATACAAAAAAATTAGCTGGGCAGGATGGCGGGAGCCTGTAATCCCAGCTACTCAGGAGGTTGAGGCAGGAGAATTGCTTGAACCTGGGAGGTGGAGGTTGCAGTGAGCTGAGATTGCACCACCGCACTCCAGCCTGGGCAACAAGAGCGAAAATCCACAAAAAAAAAAAAAAAAAAAAAAAAGAAGTTAAAAAAATAAAAGTAGAAAAAGGAAATACGGAATGATGGGGAGGGAAGTAACTGATTTTAGACAGAATAATCAGAGACTACTTCTCAGAATAATCAGAGAATGCCTCTCTGAAAAGGTAATATTTGAACAGACTTGAAGGTATTGAGGGAGCAAGCCATTCCGGCATCTAGGTAAAGTCTAGGCAGTGGGAACGGTAAATTTGAAGACCAATGATCTGCTCTATATTGTAATGCCATGGTGATCCTAAGGGGGTGAAACTCTGTAGTACCTCAATTTTGGCATGTTCTTAATATCAGTCTTCTTATGTATTGCATAGCCATTGAAGTCCTAGGAGATTGGGATAAATGTGTTATTTCAGGACATTGTCTGAAAACTGTCATAACTGTATTAAAATAAACTCATAATATTAGTTTAGGTATCTAAAATTAATTTACTCTTTTAAAAGTAAAAGGCAGCTAATATTCTGATTAATTTCAGACATTTCTTAATTAGGTTCCAGTTAATTAGGGGAGAAATACTTCTTTTTATACTTTATTCATTTCTTCAGCATTCACTGATTTCTTCAATAAATATTTATATTCTAAGCATTTTGCCAGGCGGTAGGGAGATAGCTTTGAATATCCATATACTTGTGAAATTTATAGCCTCGTGGAGAAAATGAGTTCCTCATTTAGAGAAATGTCCTTTGAGATGAGAGAAATTAAAACTTAGAGACATGACTTCCTATTGTGAACACATAGAGAGGAGAAATACATTAGCGAAAACACTACCTGATTTAATAGGTGTTACTTGGTAAAACTCTGATGAAACAGTTAAGGTGAGTAAAATGATTTGGCAGAGGCAGCAGTTAATTATGTTTGCTAAGTAGGAAAATGACATTTGGGAAGGATGAAGGAAAACTTCTGGACAAGAGTTTAAAAAAAAACATGAAGAAACTGGCTGAACCCTCCAAAATGTAATAATTATCTGTTTATCCTAGCATCAAGGTGACTGACATAAGGCACATACTTTTCAAAGAATGTGAGTCTTTCCAGTTATCAAAGCCATAGAAAATAGAAGGTAGCTAATATTTATTGAGCACCTACTATGTGTCTGGCCTTTTATATATGTTATCTCATTATGTAAAACAATGGCAAACATATTGAGCATTTATTTACTGGAAGTCAGTTTCTATTCTAAATGTTCTACATGTATGGGCTACAGTAAACTAGTAGTACTATCATTATCATCTCCTTTTACAGGAAATGAAAATAAGATACAGAGAAGTTATGAACTGTCTAAAGCTACCCGGTTAAAACTTGAACCCTAAGTAGCCTGGCTCCAGAGCCTAACTAAGCTTTTAGCCACTACTCTATGCCACTTCTCTGTTCCAAGTGCACAGGATGGGAAATTTGCCCTTTTGCAGGAATGAGAATGCTCATCCATACACATGCCAGCAAGTTTGTTTTAAAAGGGCTTCTTGGGGTTATTTTGTTGTTGTTTATTCTCCTTCCCCCCTTCACCTTACATTCATTATTCTTGGCTTTAATGTGAAAAGCTATGAGAAAAGGCAGGAGGAAATAACAAGAGGTGGGAGAAGAGTAAAGCCCAGCACTTGGATATTTTTATTTCATGTCAGCAAAGGGCTCTGCTGTGATTTTGAAATATTGCAGCTTCAGTGCTGTTTCCACATGGGTGCTCAGCTGGTCTGTAATGCATGGATGCCTGTGCTATGTGTCCAGAAGACAGCTGCCTTGATGAGAAGGGGGACAGTGTGGAGGTCGGTAGCCCAGACTCTCGAGCCAGACTGCCTGGGTTTGAATCCTGGCTCTTTTCCATGATTTAAATATTTGCTGCTTCTATTTTTAATATAGAGCAATAGACTAGTTTCTGGGGGCTTAGCTGTTCTTTGGGAGAGTGAGGGGGGACACCTCACCCCATCTATCTCATGGTTTTATTTGAAACTGAAATGAAATAGCACGTGAAAAAAGCACTGTAACTTAGAGTTATTTCAATCCTAGGGATATATTATTATCTTTATTGCCAGTAAAATATATACTTGTGTTGTTCATTCAGTCCCTCGACCAAGAGACTGGTCCTGAGCCATCAGTGCATTTCCTTGCCCAGTTCTCTTTGTTTCCAACAGACAAAAATGCATGGGGTGAGCAGTCTGGCCAAATAACAGGAAAGCTAATTTTACCGTGAAGTGATCAGAATTCCCAAACCCATGATGTTGTTAGAGGCTTTGTCTTATCTAATATGCACCAATAGCCAGGTCTTCAGCATTAAGCAGCCTGGTCTTTGAAATTTATCTAAAGGTAAAAAGAGAAAAAACTACATGGGGCCAAGACTGGCAAAGAAAGGATGATTCTTATTTCTACTGTAATTAGCAAAAGGGATAATTAGTTATTTTAACATATTTTAAATAAAGTTGGTTATTTTTGAAGGCACTGGTTTAAAAAAAGCACACAATTTTTAAAGAAGGCTATGCCCACATTGGGGAGAGAAACTGTATTCCACTAATAACTAAAGTGCTGGTGTCTATGTGAGCCTGCCTTCTTGTCTTTTACATCTTGTGATACAGGTGTAGAACCTAGGAGTGAACAGTGTTCATTTCTGTAGAATAGAATAAGAAAGATCTTGACTAACAAATCTATTTTTAACTAGTAAGGTAAAAGTATCTCATTTTTCCAATCCTAGATGTCCTCTGAGCTGAGAATTATAAACTACATATCCTTCTTCCTTATGGAGAAAAACTGACAATAAGAATTAGCAGGAGGCGGGCGGATCACGAGCTCAGGAGATCGAGACCATCCTGGCTAAGACAGTGAAACCCCGTCTCTACTAAAAAATACAAAAAATTAGCTGGGCGTGGTGGCGGCCGCCTGTAGTCCCAGCTACTCAGGAGGCGAGGCAGGAGAATGACGTCAACCTGGGAGGTGGAGCTTGCAGTGAGCCGAGATAGCGCCACTGCACTCCAGCCTGGGTGACAGAGCGGGACTCCGTCTCAAAAAAAAAAAAAAAAAAAAAATTTGCAGGAAAAGAGGCAACCCATAAGAACAATGCTTCCTCCTGATAAAAGGATAGCCGTTCTGAAATTCAAAAACAGAAATGCAAAGCAGAGGTAGCAGACAACAGAAAAAATGAAAAAGATTCAGTCATTCCAAGAATTGGGGAATGCTGTGGGTCAACAAAGTTCTGGATCATAACGCCAAGATTTAAATAGGAAAATACTCCAAGATTATGGTCTGATGTTTAAATGCTAAGGGAAGTCAGAGCTTGGATTCAATTTTCCCTAAGGCCTTGCATTTTTTTTCTAACTAAAATTTCATGGAGCACTTAAGAAATACCAGCCTTTACAAAACAGATCTGACAACTTATGTGCTGGGGTATGGTCTAAAATAGGAAATGAAATTTAAGCCTAAAATGCTAAAATCTTTTGGCAGACAACAAAATTATATATATAGGCCATACCTGATTGGAAAAAAATAGTAATTCCGTTGATTTTGTTCTTGTTTTCCCTTCTTTAAGGTTTCTGGCAAATGTTTGAATCCTCATTGAGAAGAAGGTGATCAGAGAACTAAGTCATTGAGCCAGTCTGTGTGACAGCCTTTGTGTTAGGTCCAGGGAGGAAAGGGAACATGTCCCAGCCTCAAGGATTTTAGAGTTTAGTGAGGAGAAAATTACCATAAAGGATGATCAGTACTATATTAAAGATGTGTGCAAGATATATAAAATGTTGAAGGAAGGGGAGGATGCTTAACTTGGCTTGGATAGAGAGCTTATAGAGGAGACCATCTAATCTGTGCCTTGAAGATGTAGTAGGAGTTTTTGGGGCAAAAAGAAGGAAGATGGTGTTCCAGGCAGAGGGAACAGCATGTGCAAAGGTATGTTTGAGGAACTACAAATGATTCATTATTGCTGTACTTCAAAGGTTATATGTGCATGTATGAGGAGGGAAATCTGCACAGAAATGGAGGCAGGGTAAACAGGAAACAGACAATCAAGGGACTTGTGTGCCACGAAAAAGAGAACTGTTTTCTTCCCTGAGAGCAGAGAGATTTGATCAAATTTTTGTTGCACCAACATCCCCTGGAGGATGTGGGAGACAGACGAACACAGGAAAGAAACTGGAAGTGGAAAAGTATAGAAAACCTGTAAGGCTCTTTCTCTTAAAGAGCAAATAGATGAAATGACCTAACTAATTATTTTAGGAGACAGTCTTTAATGCGGAGGGGCCTCCAAATATTCTTAGTCTCCTAGAACAAAGTAAGCCCTGGTTCAACAGCTAATTGGACTTCCTGTGAAAGAAATTTAGTCTGCCATGCCTCAGCTGCAGAAGTCAGACATGAGAGGATTCTTCCCATAGAGAAGACGTGGTCTAATGTTGGTTCAAACTTAGCTTAATAGCCATGGCAAATGAACACTCTTCAATTGCTAGAAGAGCAATGTTGAAATTTCAGGTGTTTTGTTTATTCTTTACAAAGTGATGAAAAATAAATTAATACACAATTTTTTTAAAAAGATGATAGCTGAGAGGATTAAAGATGTTGATAAATACAGAAAGTGCTTAGAACAGTACTTGCATATATGCACTTAATAAATATTAGTGAAAATAAATATTAGCTATAACAATATTGACTATATATTATTATAATAAGTATTTACCTATAATAACCATAATACATGTAATAATATATTAATAATAATTGGCTCCCAAATTAGAAACAAATTTCAAATAATCACCTCTCTCAGTAAGTTAGGTACTATCTAAAATCCATTAAATCTGTGATTTTGAAAGAATTTATCAGGAAATTCTGGTTCAGTTTTAACATCCATCACTCTTCAGCAGATGCATTAAGTATGAACACAGAAGAGGCACTGAATTTATTTTTTTCATCTTAGCCTGACTATTTTAACTGTTCTGAAATCTCATGATTAGAGTAAATACCTTCTGTGATGGATGCTTATTTACCTTCTTGATAAAATCAACCGGTAAATCTGTAATTCTTATAAATCAGAAGCCAGAAAAATGTCTTGACCTCAAAGTTAATGCTTATTTCCATTTTCTACTAATATTCTGAAAATCCAGGGCTAAAAACTTGTTTCTGCTTCATTTTCCCAGCAATCATAAAATGTTTCTTTGGGTAAAGTGGGATAAATTTTCAGAGAATTTCACCCTCAATTCTGTGTGTATTTTTCACACTTAAGACAATCTCAGAAACTTCACATGCAGGAAATTTAATTTATTTCATATAGAAGCATTGACTGAAAATTATAACATAAACCAAAAAAAAAAAAAAGAATAGAGCTGGCTTAAAAATGTTGAATTAACAGACTAAAATATCTTTATACCATAATATAACCATATAATCAGGTACTTTAAACTAAGTATTGAGATTCATAATGACCCAAAGTCTGGGGGTAGAAAAAGAGCTTTCTTTTCTTCTGTTTTCTATACAACTCAGAGCCAACCTGGGAATCTATCATGGACAGTTATATTCACCACCAAGCATGTGTCCTTCTCTTCTGATAATCACAATTTTCCTTGGGGGATTTGCCCTCTCACTTACTCTTTGTTCCTGTGCTTGGGAGGAGTTTCTTTGCTATCATCTTCCAGGATAGGTATATGACCCAAATCTGGTGCTGTAGGTGGCTTCTGAGATGGTTGCATTGATTCTTAGTTCCTTCTACTGAAGGCTTTGTGCAATTCCCTCTCCCTTGAATAACTTTCTTCTAATTAATAGCATACCTCAACATTGGGAAGATGTCACTTCCATCATTAGATTACAAAATTCTGACTTTGATCTTACTAAGAGATTCTCTTCCTTGCTGGCTTACTAGGAAATCCTCTTCCTTGATGAAGCAAGATTCTATGTTGAGGCCCATGCCAAGGAATTGAAGAAAATCTATGACCAACAGCCATCTAGGAAATGAGGCCCTCAGCCCAACAGATCAAAAGGAACTGAATCCTATCAACAACCATGTAAGTGAACTTGGAAATGTATCTCAAGATAAGCCTTCAGATGAGCCCCCTACCCTGGCCTACTCATTGACTGAAGCTTTGTGAAAGGGCCTGAAGCAAGGACCCAGTTAAGCCATGCCTAGATTACTGACCCACAGAAATTGCGAGATTAAAAAATGTATGTTGTTTTAAGCTGCTAAATTTTGTGGTGATTTGTTATACAACAACAGACAATGCATCTCGGTGCTTTTTACGCTCCCCTGGCCAAAATATTTCATTCAGAGTTGACCACATGATCCAACTCAGTACAATAAAAGTTAGGGTCTCCCTCCCTCTGCTGTACACACAGGGCCTAAGATTGCAAAGACTTAATCTTGGTGGTATTGGCAGTCTTACTTGAACCATTTGGAATCTGAAAAGGAAGCCAACATAGAACATAAAGAGTAGAAAAATGGAAAGAGGCTGGTTCCTAATAACCTTTTTTGAGAACTGGGAATCAAGCTGCAACTGAAACTTGATTTTCCCTTGGATTTTTGGATATGCCCCTTTATATTTTATAAATATAAAAAAATCATATTTTCAAAGTATATGTTTTTGCTTAAAACAATTTGAGTTATGAAATAATATACTACATCATGAAATAGTCATTGAATTCCTCTTCTTGCTTTTGGTCTTGTAAATAATATTTTTTTCTCTCTATAAAACAGTGATTAATTGTTAATAGAGTTAAGAAAACTGATGCTCATTGAAGGAATTCTTTACTTCAGTACCTGTGGAGTCTAAGATAAATTTTTTTAAAATAAAGTGCTAAAAATCAGCTCAGTAGCATTTACTTAGCTAGCTGATGTTGGATATAAGAACATTGACATGGATTTGAATTGTATAGTCACAATGCATTTTGTTTTTTAAAATAATATAGAGACAAAATTTCCAACATGTTGCTTTCTACTGTGTCCACAGAACCCTTTGTTCTATGTTGAATTCTACTCAAAGCCAAATAACATCTTTAAGTTTCCATGGACATTGAGCAAAGTTTCTCAGATTCTACTCTGGTTGTGTTACAAGTTGAGTATTCCTTATCCAAATGCTTGAGACCAGAAGTGTTTCAAATTCTGGAATATTTGCATATACATAATAAGACATCTTGGGGAAGAGACCCAAGTCTAAACATGGAATTCATTTGCGTTTCATATACATCATGTACACATAGCCTGAAGGTAATTTAATACAATATTTTAAATAATTTTGTGCATTTAAATAAGTTTGTGTACCTTGAGCCATCAGAAAGCAAAGGTGTCACTATCTCAGCTGCCCATGTGGACAATCTGTGGTTGTTTGGCATTATCACAATTCCTGATTCTGAAATTATATGCTACTGATAAGCAATCTTTTTTTATACTTATGCACACACAAGTACTTAATAGTAAAAAGTAAGACATAACCATTAATACAGGAAAAAATAACATGTTCAGGGTAGCAAAGCCACACAGTAGCATCACCAGAATACCTGCATCAGCTGTTGAAGAAGAGCAACAACAAATGGTTGCAGGCTTCCAGGCTCCACCTATGATGCTGTGTTTTGGTTGAAAGGTTTCTGTATATTGTTTTATTTTTTATTTTATTTATTTACTTATTTTTATTTTTACTTTTGAGATCGAGTCCTGCTCTGTTGCTCAGGCTGGAGTGCAGTGGCATGATCTCCACTGACTGAAACTTCTGCCTCTGGGGTTCAAGCGATTCTCCTGCCTCAGCCTCCCAAGTAGCTAGGATTACAGGTGCCCACCACCAGGCCTGGTGAAGTTTTTGTATTTTCAGTAGAGATGGGGTTTCAACATGTTGGCCAGGCTGGTTTCAAACTCGTGAATTCAGGTGATCTGCCTGCCTCGGCCTCCCTAAGTGCTAGGATTACAGGCATGAGCCACCACATCTGCCCTGTGTTTTATTTTTTTAGGTGGGAAGAAACATCAGACACAGGTGAGAGACCAGGAACTGGGTCGCCCAGGGATCAGGAGGCATTCTACTGGTTGGCTTTTTGAAATGTTTCCTCCAGAGTTATTTGCCTCATTTACAACGTTTTTTGTCTTATAATGTTTTGATTTCATAAACTCACATGATTTCTTATTACGAATGCATGCTGCTCTAGACCTTCAACAAGTCCATCACACATTTTCACCATGTCATTACAGGCATTTTTTCCTCAATATGAATGTCATCTTCATCATTACTATGATCATGATCACCTTGATTCAGAACCATTTCAGCTGCTTCAGGATTGGTCAGTGAATGAACAAATGGAACCTCAATGTTAAAAAACTTCATCAATATGCACTTCTACCAGCTTACTGATTGATATAGTTTGAATGTCCTCTCAAAATGTCATCTTGAGATGTAATCCCCAGTGTTGGAGGTGTTTGGATCATGGGGGCAGATCCCTCATGAATGGCTTGAGCCATCCCCTTAGTGATAAGTGAGCTCTCATTCTCAGTTCACATGAGATCTGGTCATTTAAAAGTGTCTGGCACCTCCTCCTAATTCTCTCTCTCTCTCTCGATCCCATTTTCTCCATGTGAGATGCCTGCTGCTCCTTTGCCTTCTACCATCAATAAAGGCTCCCTGAGGGCTCCCCAGAAGCCAAGCAGATGCTAGCACCCTGCTTCCTGTACAGCCTGCAATAGAGCCATGTGCCAATTAAGCCTCTTTTCTTTATAAATTACATAGTCTCAGATGTTTCTTTATTGCAGTGCATGAACAGCCTAATATACTGATAGGCTCTGAATGCATATTTTCTGCATATGAGAGGAGGTCCAAAATCATTTTTTTCACACTTGACATATGGGAATCCTTCAAAGCACCGATTTGTTCATCATCATCACTGAACATAGCCACAGACAAGAGGTTGTACCAGGCATGCAAAACTGTGTCTTTAGTCACTACGTTCCAAGTCTTGACAACAACATATACAGTATTCTTCATGCTAAACTCCTTTTCGAAAACGTCCACTCCCATACCTCTGTTACCTGATGCTAGCATGCTGTTTAATAAAGTGTTTTAATATTTCCTTTTCATTGACTTAAGGATACCCTAACCACATAGCTCAATGAATGAAGTCACAGTTGAGGAAAAGTGCATGACATAAACATTTTTTATGAGAATTTCAGCTGGAGGATGAGCAGAACAGTTGTTAAGGAATAACAAAATATTGCAGTTGTTATCCAGTACAGCTTCCGTGCAGTGAACATGAGCCACTGGTACAAAATGTTTGTGAAATCAATCAGGAAACATGTCCCTGATGATCTATGGCTTTGTTAGCATAACAGAATGGTAGGAAATTCACTCCTTGAAAACAGCAAGGACACAAGCTTTTGCTTATCACAGCAAGTTTACACTTATGTATGCCTGCTGCATTAGCACATCCCAGCACAGGTATTATCCTTTGCCTCCTTAATTCCCGTCTGGGCTGTCTCATCAGCTGTGGTTAGTTTCTTCCTGGGGCAATAATGGCAATAATGCCAAAACAGTGATGTTTCATCACATTATAGACTTGTTCTGGCATCAGATTTTCACAAATGATGACCTTGGCAAACTTGTTACTAAATTTTTTTTTCACTGCTTTGTAATCAGCAGATGCTTTACTGCCACAATCTTTACAAGTCTAATGCTGTGTCTTTTCTTGAATATTCATGGTTAACTTCAATTTTCAGTTCATTGTGATAGATCTTTGTTTGTTTCATAATCAGAATACCATTAAGTGGCATGTGTTCACAAAAACACCAATAGATCCATTCCTTCCATACACAATTGAGATATTCCATTTTGGCTTTATGCAGTGTTTTTCTATTTTTCATTATCTTCTGCTCATCACTTTCAGTATAGAACTTCAACAGTTTATCCTGCTGTTTCGTCAGGTCATATCTGGGGTCATTCCAACACCATACTCTTCTGTAAGATGCTTTACACTTTCACCAATATCCAGTTTCTCCAACAGCTTGACTTTCTGTGCCACAGACAAACATAAATGCTTCCTCTTTTAAAAATCATGATTACTCATACCCATAGGGGTATCTGTAGACCATTTGGATACTTTCAACAATAGCTTTATACCACAAAGCAGAGAATAAGCAAAAAATCCACAATGGGCAATGCACATGTCTTGGCCCCACATGGGGCATCATGGGGCCTCATGGGGAACCTCCTGTTGGCACATCCAGTTCACACACATTCTTTCTTATTACCCTTGACTGGCAGCCTCGTTGGGGAAGAGAAATCTGGGCAGGCATGTAAATATGTTGCAATTCAAGAGGGCTGGGGGGCCTTTTTACCCTTGGGGATGCTGAATAAATTAAAATAATTTCAGCTACTATCAACTTTATTGTTGTGTTTCTAACAACACAAGGAATGTTTTCCCAACCTTTTAAATGTTTATTTCCTATTGTTACCATATTTTTCTGCTTTGTTCATTATTTATTTATTTATTTTATATCAAATATGGTTTCATTGAAAATAACTTTATATGCATAATTTGCCTAATAGATCATAAATAAGTAACTTAAGACCATTCATGTAATAAAATAACAAAAATAACAATATTTTGTAGTTTTAGATGTGCTTTAAATAAAATAGAACAAAAGTTCATAAAATGTTATCGAGGTCAAATGCTAGCCCAGTTATTGATCCAAAACCAGATATCTCTTCAACTCACCTTAATGAACTATCAATGACTAATCTTATATTAGGATAATAAACATAATGCTTTAGCATGATAAAGGAATGCCAAATATAGAGACAAAAAATGGTTAGCAATAATGTAATAAACCTTGGCTATAACATTCATTTCTATAAACTATAGTAATTCTCTATATCAAGTACGTATTAGGGATTGACTAAGTGTGATGATAGAAAATGGGCTTAGAAAGGATATAAATTTAGTTGAGTTACCTATTTTAACGACTAAACTCTGAAAAGACATGCATTGCATCATTTACCTTAACAAGTAGTTTACAAGATTGCCATGCATTCTCTTTCCTCCCATCCTTCTTGACTTTAATAGCATTTTGTAAAAGATGATGGTTTAGGGCCATGTAACAGCTGGCTTAGTATATTAGCCCCAGAGATAAGAAAACTGAGGCTTACGGTGACTACGCAATTTACCTAAGATCATACAGTTAGTAAGTGGCAGAGGAAATTCAGGTCTAACTGCTTTTATCCATTCATTCTTTCATGAAATAAATATTCATTGAGGATACATTGTAAGCAATGCTTTGCACTAACTCTTGATGAACTTAGATAAATATAGTTTGAATCCCAAATCTTAACAACATACTATGCTATCTATAGGTGTTTTCTCCTAATAATATTTTGAAATAGACAAAATAGGCATTATTTTCCATAATCTATAGATAGAAAAAATAGCTAAGGTCACATAGCAAGTGACTTTTAGAACTGGAATTGGAATCTAGATCTCTAACTCTAGGTCTAGGAGATGTTCCTAATATGAACTTGTAGCCCTAAGTCTTTTCTTTATTTTGTACATGTTCTATCCTTGAACCCAAATGGAGCTAAACTATACCTCCTATCAGTCCCCTAGGCCAAATTCAAATCTTGCATCCACCATGAAACCTTCTTCTCTCTCCTCTATTGACCTCCACTTGTTTAATATTCCGTGGCTCAATAACTTATTGACCTTGATATATTTTTTGAACTATTTTGCCAAAGAAAGTACCTTTAGAACTCTGGGGAATTGCCATCTAAATGGGAAGATATATCGTATTACTATCTCTAAATGAGGGTTAAAAATTATGCTTATATCACAAGATTGCTCTGGTTAAATGGAAATTGATGAAAATTTCTTAGCACAGTAGTTAGTATATACTTTTCATCACATATACATCCTATACATTGGATAATTAAAGATAATTTATCAAATATAAAGTACAGTGATTGTGTTTATGATAAATACTATCACATAGCAGAGAAGGAGAAGTGAGTGTTCAACATGTAGTTATGAGCTGACATTTTTGGTTCAAGAGCTGCATCAGAACATGATGAGTGACACACAATATGCACCGTAACATCACCAAGAATGTGAGTTTATAAAGAATCATATCATTGACTGATTCTTCAGAAGGATCCTAGTTTACCATGCCATTTAAAAATAAGTGTAAGAAAAGTGGAGCTCAAAAATTATGTATGAGAGGCTTTCCATTGTATGTTGAGCCTCAAAGGAATAAAATAAACGGAAATTTAGATGTTTACTCACAATGATCGGTATGGCTCAGAAGTGATAATCTCTGGAAAGAGTATTGATAATGTTAATCATTTTATAGATTTGTAAATTGGTTTTTGTTCTATTGGGAACCAAAGAAGATGTCACGAAGGTGGCTGGCAAGATGAATGAATAGGAATAGCTCCGGTCTGCAGCTCCTAGTAAGATCAACACAGAAGGTGGGTGATTTCTGCATTTCTAACTGAGGTACCTGGCTTATCTCATTGGGACTGGTTAGACAGTGGGTGCAGCCCACGGAGGGCGAGTAGAAGCAGGGTGGGGTGTCACCTCAGTGCCATAAGGAACTGTGCTGTGAGGAACGGTGCATTCCGGCCCAGATACAACACTTTTCCCACGGTCTTTGCAACCCACAGACCAGGAGATTCCCTCCAGTGCCCATGCCACCAGGACCCTGGGTTTCAAGCAGAAAACTGGGCAGCCATTTGGGCAGACACTGAGTTAGCTGCAGGAGTTTTCTATCATACCCCAGTGGCCCTGGAACATCAGTGAGAGAGAACCGTTCACTCCCCTGGAAAGCGGGCTGAAGCCAGGGAGCCAAGTGGTCTAGCTCAGTGGATCCCATCCCCATGGAGCCTAGCAAGCTAAGATCCACTGGCTTGAAATTCTCGCTGCCAGTACAGCAGTCTGAAGTCAACCTGGGACGCTCCAGCTTGGTGGGGGAAGGGGCGTCTGCTATGACTGAGGCTTGAATAGGCGGTTTTCCCCTCACAGCAAAACAAAGCTGCGAGAAATTCCAACTGTGCACAGCCCACTGCAGATAGGCAAAGCCGCTGTAGCCACACTGCCTCTCTAGATTCCTCCTTTCTGGCAGGGCATCTCTGAAAGAAAGGCAGCAGCCCCAGTCAGGGGCTTATAGATAAAACTTCCATCTTCCTGGGACAGAGCACATGGGGGAAGGGGCAACTGTGGGCACAACTTTAGCAGACTTAAACATTCCTGCGTGCTAGCTCTGAAGAGAGCAGCAAATCTCTCAGCACATTGCTCGAGCTCTGCTAAGGGACAGACTGCCTCCGTAATTGGGTCCCTGAGCCCCATGCCTCCTGACTGAGAGCTACCTGCCTGCAGGGGTCAACAGACACCTCATACAGGAGAGCTCTGACTGGCATCTAGAGGGTGCCCCTCTGAGATGAAGCCTCCAGAGGAAGGATCAGGCAGCAGTCTTTGCTGTTCTGCAGCCTCTGCCACTGATACCCAGGCAAACAGGGTCTGGAGTAGACCTCCAGCAAACTCCAGCAGACCTGCAGCAGAGGGGCCTGACTGTTGGAAGGAAAACTAACAAACAGAAAGGAATAGTATCAACATCAACAAAAAGGAAGTCCACACCAAAACCCTATCCAAAGTCCAAAGGTAGATAAATCCATGAAGATGGGGAGATACCAGCACAAAAAGGCTGAAAATTCCAAAAATCAGAATGTTTCTTTTCCTCCAAAGGATCACAACTCCTTGCCAGCAAGGGAACAAAACTGGATGGAGAATGAGTTTGACGAATTGACAGAAGCAGGCTTCAGAATATGGGTAATAACAAACTCATCTGAGCTAAAGGAGCATGTTCTAACCCAATAAAAGGAAGCTAAGAACCTTGAAAAAAGGTTAGATGAATTGCTAACTAGAAAAACCAGTTTAGAGAAGCACATGAATGACCTGATGGAGCTGTAAAACACAGCACAAGAACTTCGTGAAGCATACACAAGTATCAATAGCCAAATTGATCAAGCAGAAGAAAGGATATCAGAGATTGAAGATAAACAATGAAATAAAGCGTGAAGACAAGATTAGAGAACAAATAATGGAAAGGAACGAATAAAACCTCCAAGAAATAAGGGACTGTGTGAAAAGACCAAACCTACCTTTGATTAGTGTACCTGGAAGTGACAGGGAGAATGGAACCAAGTTGGAAAACACTCTTCAGGATATTATCCAGGAGAACTTCCCCAACTTAGCAAGACAGGCCAACATTCAAATTCAGAAAATACCGAAAACACCACGAAGATACTCCTTGAGAGAGCAACCCCAAGACACATAATCATCAGATTCACCAAGGTTGAAATGAAGGAAAAAATGTTAAGGGTAGCTAGAAAGAAAGGTTAGGTTACCCACAAAGGGAATCCCATAAGACTAACGACGTATCTCTCTGCAGAAACCCTACAAGCCAGAAGAGAGTGGGGGGCCAATATTCAACATTCTTAAAGAGAATAATTTTCAACCCAGAATTTCATATCCAGCCAAACTGAGCTTTATAAGTGAAAGAGAAATAAAATCCTTTACAGACAAGCAAATGCTGAGAGATTTTGTCACCACTAGTTCTGCCTTACAAGAGATCCTGAAGGAAGCATTAAACATGGAAAGGAAGCCACTGCAGAAACATACCACATTGTAAAGACCATTGACACTATGAAGAAACTGCATCAACTAATGGGCAAAATGACCAGCTAGCATCATAATGACAGGATCAAATTCACACATAACAATATTAACCTTAAATGTAAACGGGCTAAATGACCCAATTAAAAGATACAGATGGACAAATTGGAAAAAGAGTCAAGACCCACTGGTGTGCTACCTTCACGAGACCCATCTCATGTGCAAAGACATACATAGGCTCAAAATAAAGGGATGGGGGAATATTTACCAAGCAAATGGAAAGCAAAAAAAGGCAGGGGTTGCAATCCTAGTCTCTGATAAAACAGACTCTAAACCAACAAAGATCAAAAGAGATAAAGACGGTCATTACATAATGGTAAAAGGATCAATGCAACAAAAAGAGCTAACTATTCTAAATATATATGCACCCAATAGAAGAGCACCCAGATTCATAAAGCAAGTTCTTAGAGACCTACAAAGAGACTTAGACTCCCACACAATAATAGTGGGAGACTTTAACACCCCACTGTAATATCAGACAGATCAATGAGACAGAAAATTAACAATGATATTCGGGACTTGCACTCAGCTGTGGAACAAGCTGACCTAATAGACATCTACAAAACTGTGCACCCCAAATCAACAGAATATAAACTCTTCTCAGCACCACATCACACTTATTCTAAAATTAACCACATAATTGGAAGTAAAACACTCCTCAGCAAATGCAAAAGAACGGAAATCATAACAAACACTCTCTCAGACGACAGTGCAATCAAATTGGAACTCAGGATTAAGAAACTCACTCAAAACCGCACAACTACACGGAAACTGAAAAACCTGCTCCTGAATGACTACTGGATAAATAATGAAATTAAGGCAGAAATAAGTAAGTTCTTTGAAACCATTAAGAATAAAGACACAATGTACCAGAATCTCTGGGACACAGCTAAAGCAGTGTTCAGAGGGAAATTTATAGCACTAAATGCCCATAGGAGAAAACAGGAAAGATCTAAAATTGAAACCCTAACATCACAATTAAAAGAACTAGAGAAGGAAGAGCAAACAAATTCAAAAGCTAGCAGAGGACAAGAAGTAACTAAGATCAGAGCAGAACTGAAGGAGATAGAGACATGAAATTCCCTTCAAAAAAATCAATGAATCCAGGAGCTGGATTTTTGAAAAGATCAACAAAATAGACCACTAGCCAGACTAAAAAAGAAAAGAGAGAGGAATCAAATAGATGCAATAAAAAATGATAAAGGATGTATCACCACTGATCCCAAGGAAATAAAAACTACCATCAGAGAATACTATAAACACCTCTACATAAATAAACTAGAAAATCTAGAAGAAATGGATAAATTCCTGGACACATACATCCTCCCAAGCCTAAACGAGGAAGAAGTTGAATCCCTGAATAGACCAATAACAAGTTCTGAAATTGAGGCAGGAATTAATAGCCTACCAACCAAAAAAAAAAAAAAAAAAAAAAAAAAAAATCCAGGACCAGACGGATTCACAGCCAAATTCTACCAGTGGTACAAAGAGGAGCTGGTACCATTCCTTCTGAAACTATTCCAAACAATAGAAAAAGAGGGACTCCTCCCTAATTCATTTTATGAGGCCAGCATCATCCTGATACCAAAATCTGGCAGAGACCCAACAAGAAAAGAAAATTTCAAGCCAATATCCCTGATGAACATCAAAGCAAAAATCCTCAATAAAATACTGGCAAACCAAATCCAGCAGCACACCAAAAAGCTTATCTACCACAATCAAGTTGGCTTCATCCCTGGATGCAAGGTTTATTCAACATACACAAATCAATAAACATAATCCATGACATAAACAGAACCAATGACAGAAAACCACATGATTATCTCAATAGATGCAGAAAAGGCCTTCGATAATATTCAACACCCCTTCATGCTAAAAACTCTCGATAAGCTAGGTATTGATGGAACTTATCTAAAAATAATAAGGGCTATTTATGACAAACCCACAGCAAATATCATACTGAATGGGCAAAAACTGGAAGCATTCCCTTAGAAAACGGGCACAAGATAAGGATGCCCTCTCTCACCACTCCTATTCAACATAGTATTGGAAGTTCTGGCCAGGGCAGTCAGGCAAGAGAAAGAAATAAAGCATATTCAAATAGGAAGAGAGGAAGTCAAATTGTCTCTGTTTGCAGATGATATGATTGTATATTTAGAAAACCCCATCGTCTCAGTTCAAAATCTTCTTAAGCTGATAAGCAACTTCAGCAAAGTCTCAGGATACAAAATCAATGTGCGAAAATCACAAGCATTCCTATACACCAATAATAGACAAACAGAGAGCCAAATCATGAGTGAACTCCCATTCACAATTGCTACAAAGAGAATAAAATATCTAGGAATCCAACTTACAAGGGATGTGAAGGACCTCTTCAAGGAGAACTACAAACCACTGCTCAAGGAAATAAAAGAGGACACAAACAAATGGAAAAACATTCCATGCTCATGGATAGGAAGAAACAATATCATGAAAATGTCCATAATACCCAAAGTAATTTATAGATTCAATGCTATTCCCATTAAGATACCACTGACTTTCTTCACAGAATTAGAAAAACAGTGCTTTAAATTTCATATGGAACCAAAAAAGAGCCCACATATCCAAGACAATCCTAAGAAAAAAGATCAAAGCTGGGGGCATCATGCTACCTGACTTCAAACTATACTACAAGGCTACAGTAACCAAAACAGCATGATATTGTTACCAAAACAGATATATAGACTAATGTAACAGAACAGAGTCCTCAGAAATAACACCACACATCTACAACCATCTAATCTCTGACAAGCCTGACAAAAACAAGCAATGGGGAAAGGATTCCCTATTTAATAAATGGTGTTGGGAAAACTGGCCAGCCATACACAGAAAACTGAAACTGGACCCCTTCCTTACACCTTATACAAAAATTATCTCAAGATGGATTAAAAACTTAAATGTAAGACCTAAAACCATAAAAACACTAGAAGAAAACCTAGGCAATACCATTCAGGACTCAGGCATGGGCAAAGACTTCATGACTAAAACATCAAAAGCAATGGCAACAAAAGCCAAAATTGACAAATGGGATCTAATTAAACTGAAGAGTTTCTGCACAGCAAAAGAAACTATCATCAGAGTGAACAGGCAACCTACAGAATGGGAGAAAATTTTTGCAATGTCTCCATCTGACAAAGAGCTAATATCCGGAATCTACAAAGAACATAAACAAATTTACAAGAAAAAAAATAAATAATCTCATCAAAAAGTGGGTGAAGCATATGAACAGACACTTCCCAAAAGAAGACATTTATGCAGCCAACAAACATGAAAAAAAGCTAATAATCACTGGTCATTAGAGAAATGCAAATCAAAACCACAATGAGATATTATCTCATGCCAGTTAGAATGGCAATCATTAAAAAGTCAGGGAACAACAGAGAGGATGTGGAGAAATAGGAATGCTTTTACACTGTTGGTGGAAGCATCAATTAATTCAACCATTGTGGAAGACAGTGTGGTGATTCCTCAAGGATCCAGAACCAGAAATACCATTTGACCCAGCAATCCCATTACTAGGTATATACCCAAAGGAGTATAAATCATTCTACTATAAAGACACGTGCACATGTGTGTTTATTGCGGCACTGTTCACAATAGCAAAGACTTGGAACCAACCCAAATGCCCATCAATGATAGACTGGATAAAGAAAATGTGGCACATATACACCATGGAATACTATGTAGCCATAAAAAGGATGAGTTCATGTCCTTTGCAGCGACATGGATGAAGCAGGAAACCATCATTCTCAGCAAACTAACACAAGAACAGAAAACCAAATACCGTATACTCTCACTCATAAGTGGGAACTGAACCATGAGAACACATGGACACAGTGAGGGGAACATCACACACCGGGGCCTTTTGGGGAGTGGGGGGCTAGGGGAGGGATAGCATTAGGAGGAATACCTAATGTAGATGACGTGTTGATGGGTGTAGCACACCATCATGGCACGTGTATACCTGTGTAACAAACCTGCATGTTCTGCACATGTATTTCAGAGCTTAAAGTATAATGAATTGGCTGGGTGCAGTGGCTCACGCCTGTAATCCCAGCATTTTGTGAGGCCAAGGTGGGCAGATGACGAGGTCAGGAGTTTGAGACCAGCTTGACCAACATGGTGAAACCCTGTCTCTACTAAAAATACAAAAATTAGTTGGGTGTGGTGGCAGGAACTTGTAATCCCAGCTACTCAGGAGGCTAAGGCAGGAGAACCATTTGAACCTGGGAGGTGGAGGCTGCAGTGAGCCGAGGTTGCAGCACCGCACTCCAGCCTGGGTGACAGAGGGAGACTCCATCTCAGAAATAAATAAATAAATAAAAAATAAATAAACAAGATGTCACATAACATGTGATCATAACAGAGGTAGGTGTTTGACCTGGTACTCTTATTCTGATGAGCATCCATTGGCTTTGATACAAATTGTATTGTTAAAAATGATTTGAAAATTGAAAATTGTCTTGCTTGATTTCCCTACTATCTTTGAAGTATTTTCAGTTCAATACTTTTAAGTATTTTGGGGTTCAATAAATCAATAAGACATATGGATTATCTAGGGAGAATCTACTTGTTTCTCTAGGCCATTAAGCTGTTGGAAGCACATTAATTATTCATGATTTCTTCTGATTAACAAATTTGTATTATCTGAAATATATGTTCAGTACTATTCAATACTTTGTTAAAAGTTATATTATTTACTCCTAAAAAACAGAGTTGGGTACATAATTATTTCTTTTGTTAGCATTTTAGAGATATAAAAGGGTCTTATTTTTAATAACAAAAGATTAACCATTGCACAAGGCATTCTAGAAAGGAGTGCTCATAATATCACATTTTAAATAATTGAAAAATGTATTTAAATATATGTTGCCCAAAATAAAACATGACATCAACCATCTGTTATAATATAACATTGCATTTTCTTACATACTCTAGGTAAATATTATAGGGACTATTATGTAAAAAATTTCCAAATTATTCTAATAGTTCTGTTCTTAAAACCATTAAAAATGTTATCTCTGTTTTTATTATTCAATATAACAAATACAATTTGGGTGCAATAGTTTAAAAAGTTTTATACTATATTTTATATATTTTATATAATAATAACTTGTGCTACTTTACTGTCCTAGTATTGCAAGCTAAAAACTTTTAATACCAAAGTTACTGAAAGAAGAAAAAAAAATTTAAATTAACACTTTAATATCTTCTGTCTTCCATCTCTTAGACAACCTGTTGTCAAATTCTAGCATCTCTTCCTACTTCTTCAGTTTTGACTTTTCTTTTGATTCATATTGCATACCTTATACCTGGAATAAATTATAAATACCTTTAATATGCATATTCCTTGTACATAACAGCTATAGCTACTGTTGGGCTCAGAACATGATACCCCGAAATGTGGCACTTTGGCAACCGAGAAGACTGCAGAAGCAGGAAAGTTGCTTTTACTTTCTCCTGCCTTTTACCTCTAAAGAATGTTCATAAAGAATTATCGACCTACCTCACCTGAATGTAGGTCATAAGAACCTCATACCACAGAGATCCTACCCTATACCCAGAAAATAAGAAAAATCTGAACAAAGAGGTCCTGGTAAGTTCCTTCCAGTTTATTACAAATAGTTCATATTCACTTTTTGTCCAATCATGCATCTACACAACCGTTCATTCTTCATTAAACTTAAGCATAAAAATACAATTTTTTCTAGTTCTTTGGGTCTTCATTTCTGAAGGCTCCTGTGTCCTGCAAAACTTTGGTTAAATACATTATGCATTTTTCTTGTTATCTTGTCTTATGTTGTAGGAGTGTCAGTTGTGAACCTTGTGATGGGTGGGGAAAGGACACTTCTTTTTCTCTCCTACAATACTCAATACATGTTATATGAATGAATTGCTCATCTGACTTTCTTCCTGGTCTCTCTACTCAGCCTGAATCTCTGGGGACCTAGTGTAAGAAGACAGATTTTCCATGTATTTCAGGATTTTTTTTTTTTTTTTTTGAGATGGAGTCTTGCTCTGTCACCCAGGCTGGAGTACAGTGGTGCAATCTTGGCTCACTACAACCTCCGCCTCCCAGGTTCAAGAGATTCTCCTGCCTCAGCCTCCTGAGTAGCTGGGACTACAGGCACGCACCACCACGCCCAGCTAATTTTTTTATTTTTAGTAGAGATGGGGTTTCACCATGTTGGCCAGGATGGTTTCAATCTCTTTACCTTGTGATCCGCCCGCCTCAGCCTCCCAAAGTGCTGGGGTTATAGGCATGAGCCACCGCACCCGGCCATATTTCAGGCTTTAAATGGAATGGAATATGTTTTTTCTAAAGGTAAGTTTAACCAGAATTACATTTATTCACAGAAATTTTTTTACTTACACCCATTTGAAGACTAAGCTACATTTGAAATTGACCTCATATTACATAAACATATACATACATTTATTTGTCTAACATAATCTTCAATAAATATTTATTCAGTGAATGAATGAATGTTATACTCAACATAAATGAGTTTAGGTCATTTCCTGATGACTTTCAGGGGTCACAGGTGTGCTGGGTGCTTTCCTTGACACAACTTACCCTTACCCCTTTAGTTTAAATATATATATTTAATTATTTTAAAAACAGAGTTTCATATTTTGAGTTTTATTTAACAAAACAGATTATCAAACTCATAAATGAAGCTTGTAAAACATTTTGGAATGACTTCATCCACAAATTTTGGGGAATGAAACAAAAAAGAAACGGATATTAAAACTCTTAAAAGACCAATCGACCATTTGTGTTTTGACATTATTAGCACCCCAATTCAAACACAGAAAGGTTAAAATATAAATTATAAAACAATTGGGGACATTTGGACATCAAGTGGGTCTTGGATAATATTAAGCAATTATTGTTTGATATCCCATTAGGTACTAAAATGGTATTTTGGTTATTTATTAAAGTCGTTATTTTTACATGCAATATATTAACAGATGAGATGATATTTCTTAGACTTCCTTCAAAATAATCCTGTGTGTATCTGGGGAGTGAACGCTTGGTACAGGGGAAATATGATTATTTGTTGATAGGTTTTGAAGTTGGGTGATGGGTACATGGATGTTCATAACACCATTTTCTTTACTTTTGTATATATTTGAATTTTTCAAAAATAAAAAGGTTTTTTAAATCATGCTAATAAAACTATCAGAGGAACTTTGAAAACACTGGATTCTTGAGATAAAGTGGCTTTCCAGAAAAAAAGTGGCATGAGATAAAATGCTCTCATACTTTAACTGATGTACTTTATTTAAATATCTTTACTATATATTATTGGTTTCCTAGTTAGCTATGCCAATATGTTAGATGGTGGAATCATGACCTATAGCTAGCTGAGAATTTTAAATTTTACTGACTTTATTGACTGCATACTCTTCATAGATACTAATTTAGTCAGACAAGTTACAGAACTCCAATAACATAATAAACATGTTAAGTTCCTAGTGTATTAAATCTCTTCTGAAAATCTACCTTTTGGATGATTTTGAGCATGGATTTCTAATAACTAAATGCCATAGTGTCAAATGTTGATTTGGTCAAAGATGCTGTTTTTGACTGGATCAAATAAAAACACTTCCCCAAATGCAGCAGCAGCACAATCTGTTATATTGCAATGAGAAAAAAAAAATTGGCAAGGACTATAAAAGTTACTTAAGAAAGAACTTCACAAGGAGATGAAGTACAAATGGAAATGCCTCAGAAAGTAGAATGTAGGGCAAATTTCTAAGGAGATCACAAAGAAATAGCAAAAGCTTGTAGGAGTTGGGTCAAAAAAGCTCAGCAGGAAACAGGATGCCACATCTAAGAAACATGAAAGGAGACAGAAAAAAGAATTCTTTTACTATTTCAGGAACAAAAGAAAGCTAAATGACACACTTTGCTCCTTCAGTGAAGAGAAAAGGAAATCTAATGGTTCATGATAGTAAAAATGCACATGCAATTGGTAATTTTAAAAAAATCCTCCTTAAAAGAAAGATAAAGTAGAATTACTAGAGCATTTATTGAGAGGTACAAAATTTAAGGCACAAGAAAATATTTAAAAAATTAATCTAACATAACTTAGCCATTATGATATGATTTATATGCAAAGATACCTAAAGAATTCACCATCCACATATAATGGAATATTATGCAGCCAATAAAAGTTATTATTAATAATATAAAAGAAATTGTTAATAATATGATATTAAGTAATAAATGCCAAATCGTGTTGTTGTCTGGAAGAGAATAATCAAATTGTTAACAGTAGTTATTGCTGATGATATTACTGGTGATTTTTATTTTTGTCATCTATTTTTTCATTTGTTGGATATTCTGCAATGGGAATTACTTTTATAATCAAGTATAATAATAAAAATATTATTCAAAGTACCTACTGTAGTCTCCAACAGTTCAATTCCAAGTAGTAGATTTAAAGGACTCTTGTTAAGTTACCAATAATCACTGCTTTGATAAATCAAATGGATACTTGCTCTTATTTCCTGGCTCTGTGAAGCATTTGACATTTTTTTAATATTCCATGCTAAAATTCTCTGCTCCCTTGGCTTGGTAGTTCTAATTTAACCATACATCAGCTGTCACCTGGAAGACTGTAATGGCTGGCTGTCTTTACTACAAGCCATTCTGTCAATTACCACCAGGGCAATCCTGACCACATTACTCCATTGCTTTCACCCCTTCAAAGACTTATCTTACAGAACATAGGGTGAGTTGCTCTGGATGCTTTCTGTTTATTAGTGACCCAGTGAAAAGAAAAGGACCACTTTGGGTCCAGGGATTGTAAATTGTGTTCTCAAATCTCTATTTCTTGCTTCTGTTCTTTCTTAGGTAGTTGTATCTCATAAGCGAGAGAGCTTCCTCTTAGTAACAGGGATGAGAGGGCAGGGTCATAGATAATTCCAGGCTTATATTATCCCACCTAGCAACCCCAAAGCCAAGGGAGATACCCTCTCTCTCAGCCTCCATGTATGAAATCCAAGGGAAAGTCTCTGGTTGACTAACAGTACCACACCTAATTGCTAAGGCCAAGAAAGTGGGCCTGGGTCATAGGTCCAGTCTGAACAGAGAGGTATTGTACTATGATTGGTAGCCTCATCAGAACTATAGCACTTGGAAGGCCCAAGGGTAAGTGCTTCAAAGGAAATCAGGGATAATTAATAACAGAAAAGAGTAAGGAATATTGGAAAGATGAAAAACCAAATATCCTTTATAACAAGTAATATTCAATCTCCTTAGCCCAGCACTCTTAGAATTTCTTGGATTGGCCTCTGCTCATGTTTCTTGCCTCATCTTTTGCCATGCCCTCCCAAGAACTCCAGTCTCTGACTGTGCTGAACACTTGGATCTTTTCTGAATAGGCAGTGCTAGGTAGAATAGTGGACCCCAAAGATGTTCATGCCTTAATCCTAGGAGCCTATAAACATGTTAATTTGCAAGACAAAAGGTACACTGCAGATGTGAATAAGATTAAGGACTTCAAAATGGAAAGATTATCCTGGTTTACCTACGTGGGCCCAATCTAATCACATGAGTTCTCAAAAGCAGAGAATCTTTTCCAGATTCAGAGAACCAGAAATATGGCAGTGTGAAAAGAACTCAATCCACCATTGCTGGCTTTGAAAATGGAGGAAGAGGCTACAAATCAAGAAATGTGGGTGGCTTTTAGAAGCTGGAAAATAAAAGAAAATGGATTTTTTTTCTGAGAGCCTACAGAAAGTAATGCAATCCTGTTGGTATTTTGATTTTAGCTCAATGAAACTTGTGTCTCACTTTGGATCTATTACAGAACTGAAAGATAATACATTTTTATTGTTTAAGCTTCCAAGTCTATGGTAATTTGTCACAGCAATAAGAAGAATTATATAGGCCATTCCATATCATGCTTTCTTGATTTTGTACTTTCTGGTCATTTCATGTAAAATATCCATCTTCCGCATTGATGCACCCTGCTCAATCTCAGCCCACTTGGTGAACTCCCTACCCTTATTCAAACTATAACTCAGGTTTCACTACCTCTCTAAAGCCTTCCTTAGCATCATTCCTAGGAATATGTGAGTACTTTTTTCTTATGGTCACACAGCACTCTGCATTTTTCCACTATAGTATTTAAAATGCTGTATGAAATTTGTCTCAGACTGTAAATTTATTTTAGGCCAGAGACTATATCCTATTCCTCAATGTATATCACAGGTAAAGCAATGTTGAGCACATAGTAAATTTTAATAACTGCTTGTGTATGCATGAAAAATCATTGCACTGGTTACTCACTTTGAGATTTACATAGGAATGAGAAAGAGTTGAAAACTGAAAAAGGTCCAGCATATTTTAAAAAGAGAACATGAATATAGCACTAGGGATTTAACTTCTACTGCCATAAAAATGTTGGAAATCAAGAAGTAGTAGGTCAATTTTCAAATACCTTGAGGATGGCAGGTACATTTTTATTATGAGCAAATCTTATCTAAATTAGTTGTCTAGTCTAAACTCTTCCTCCTACGTCAGTAACTGAACTGACAAATTTGGGAGTAAGAAATTGGTTGTAATCAATCTTTCTTGATGTGACAAGGCTTTAGATTGAATTCTAAATATCATTGAACTTGGAAAATGTGGTCTCTTCTCTAATGGCATTAATTAATAACATCTAATATTATCAACTAGAATCTGGCCAATGCATTTACATAGAATCAGCCTGCAAGAGGGTCCTCAAATGATTCTTGGCTTCTCATATTCACTCCCTTATGTAGTCCCTCCCAATACTGAATAGGGCTAACCTGTGTGGCCAATGGGATTTTGAAAAAGTAACAAGGTATGATTTCTGAAGATAGATCTTAAATGAATTGCTGGTTCCACCTTACTTTTTTGAATTGAATTGCTCCTTGTAGGGGATGATAGCTGCCATGTTGTGATGACACTTAGGGGCCCATTAGAGAAAAACTAAGGTCTTCCAGCAAAAGCTAGTACCAAATTGCCAGCTGTTTAAGTGAGCCACTTTCAAAGCAGATTCCCTAGTCCCAGTCAAACTTTCAGATGACTGCATCCCTGGCCAATTTTTTGACTACAACCTCATAACAGACCTCAAAAATAATTACTTAGCTGATCTGCTCTCAAATTCCTGACCTGCAGAAACTGTGAGAGATAAATAAAAGTCTGTTACTGTCTTAAGCCATGAAGTTTTAGATAATTAATTTTAGATAACATGCGGCAATAGATAACTAGTATTCTGCCTATAGAATAAAATAGACAAAAGTCACTATAAACTATTTCCTGTGTTGTTAGCTGTGGTTTTTTTTTTTTTTTTTTTTTAAACAATTATTATCCTTTCGCTTTCAGCCCTAGTCTTCCAAACCAATAAACTAGAGAGTCTTAGAAAGAAGATAACTTCAGGGCACATCTGCTCCTTTTAGATTTTATACTAAAAACAAAATAAAGAGCCAGTCTTATTACTGTACTGCCAATTCTTGGTAATAAGTGACATTTCCTCCTCCCTTGTGTCTGTATTTTTTTTCTACTATTGAGGCACCTGAAATTGGATGATGAGATTTCCAGTGTGCCCTCAGAAAATGAGAAAGACATGACACACTGTAACTCTCCTCCTTATAAGGCTCAGGAAAGAAATATACCTTTTTGGGCCTCTCTATTTTCCTGACAGAAAAAGAGAGATAGAAGGTAGAAAAGTTACCTGCCATCTTTCAGCTATGATATTCCCGAGGCTCATCATATTTTTCCTATTTTAGAGAGTCTGTAGAGGGACACGTACTCAGTGTGTTATATTTGCTCCTTTATGTGTGACCATCACAGAACAAATGTCTTGATGTCATCTCATCAAAAGCATCAGAGTTGCTTGGAGCAGGGAGAAGGGAGGGGGTAGGAGGAAGAGAGTGATGAAAAAGGGCAAAGGAAGAACAGGAGAAGGCCAATTGTGTGGAAACAGCAAACAGCCTGACTTGTTCAGGCACGGGCCAGAACTGCCCCTAGGCTGTTGAGTTAACACAGATACACTCTGGTTAATGCCCTTAAGAAGATGAATTAAATGAAACATTTCAGTTCTAATGAAAGTGGTTCCCGCAAAAGGGAAGATGGGGCACAACTAGAAGAAAAACGCTTGCATACTAGTTTCATTCAGTCTCTTCAGAGAAGGTAACATATTACAGTTGAACTGCATCATAAGGTAAATTTCAAATCAGATAAAATATTTATGATTTTGAGAAAACATTTCACCTGAATCTATAATTACCTAGCCTAAGGCTTACTGCCACCATTGTTTACAAGTTAATTAGCGCATTTTGCAGCCTTGCCATAAATCTACTTCCATTTAGATAGAATGGTAGATGGTTGTCTTTAGCATCCTGAAATTTAATAGTAGAACGATGTAGCAGATTCTAGTCTTTCTAAGCAGGAATGACAAAATTGTTTCAAATTATTATTTTTTTGTCATCATATGACTGGTAACATGTCATTGACACTTAAATTTTATGAATGTCTATTTATCAGGCTACAGAAATAATTGTGTTCTCCATTGCTTTATGCATAGGTAGGGAAGCTAGTGACCACTGCAGGGGTGGTTTCAGAAGTTAAGGGGGTGTAGCCAAAACCTGGTGTTATCTCCTTAGCTTGTCTAAATTCAGGAAAGTCACTGGATACTAAAAATGAACCAATTTTACTATAAGAGAGTGAAGATTCTAGGCAGTTCTTAGAAATAGGTAATAAATCTAAGCTCCACAAGGGCGGAAATCTTTGCTCTTTTTCTTTACTATGCATTCGACAAAAATTTCTTGACTGTATGAAAGAGCCAGGGAATGCTCAGAAGAATCTGTGACTCATCAAAAGGTAAGAGGCACTGCTCAATAAGGAAATTGAGTGGTGACTGCCTGTCTATGGAGTGCCATTTGAGAAGACATCTGAAAGAAAGTGGAGCCACAGGGCTACCTGGAGGAAGCATGTAGCAGGCAGTGGAAACAGCAGGTTAATGGCCCTGGTGTGGCAGTGAGCTTGACATGTTCAAAGAGCAATAAGGAGGGCTTTGACATGCAACAGAGTAAGGGAAGAGAGAGTGGCAGGAAATAAGCAAGAGAGGCAGGTGGGGGCCCGATCATATAGGATGTAGGAGGTCATCATAAGAATGCAGGATTTTATTCTGAATGATAGGAAGGTGTCGTTGATTAAAGAATGTGGTCAGGCCAGCGGAATAAGTATTAATAGTCCGTGACAGTGACAGACTGTCTTTGAAAAACATTATTTCCTAAGTGGAAAAAAAAAAACAAAACAAAACCCTAGAAACGGAAGATACAGTCAAGTATCCTATGAGTACTGAATAAATACTCTTAACTCACTGGTAGGTGGATGTGTTTGAAAATGATTACTAAGGAACATACTGTGTTATTATTCAGGATATCATGATGGGTACAGATTTAGTTCTTTAAAGAAAGCTTCTTATATCTGAAGCAGTCGAATAAATTTGTTATAATTTCCAGAGACCCAGTCCTTAAGCATGGAGTTATTTAAGTGTAATGCCAACACGCTCCTGTCTTGGTTTAGGTGATCTTTCAGGTGTGCAGGCAATTTGCATGATAAATTTTGCATGTATACATCTCCTCTCTCCTTTGCTGCAAAGGAAGCCAAGTAGTAAACAGTCTTCCTTAGTAAATGTTTTGCTGAAAGAAAACACATATTTATAAGTCAAATCACGTGAGATGTTTGATAAGGAGAGGATGATAGGAAGGTTTATTTTACAGTTTATGCTGAAAATGTTACTGGGAGGAAATAACTAGTCTCGGTTATTTCCAGTTACACAATAAGCAATTACTTTTTAAGAGCTACTGTGTAAAATAAACACTGCTAAGTGGTTGTAATATTTGACTTCATTCATTCATTCATTCATTCATTCATTCATTCATTTATATTAACTAACATCAATTAGATAAGTACCATGTACCAGGCACTCTGCTAGGAGCCAAAAATAAAAGAAAAATTTTAATTACAGCTACAAATAATCCACAGTCTAATAAGAACTCAACAGAGTACATTGGCTTCTTCTATTTCCAAATAAAAATAGGGTCAGCATATGTCTTCACACTATGACAATTGGCAATAGACTGTTAAGCTTCGGCTTCTCTTTATATTTCCTCTTCTCCCTTTCTGCTGTGACTTTGCTTGTAATCAATAGGACTATTAGCATAACTGGATATATCAGCTAATAATCCAACAGGACAAATGCATAATTCTTAGAATCAGTTTAGATGATTGCCCACAGTTCCCTTCTATTTCTCCTCTGAAAATGCTGTAGAGTTCACTCCAGTGACCTGCCATCCATAAACCCTTTGTGGCTGTTCTGGCTGTTCAGATGTTTACACACGTTGGCTACTTCATAGAAAGTCCTATCTCTCCATTAAAAGAGAAAGTATATGTGGCTGAAATGATGGTTAGTTCTCGTTTCAGTACTTGGACGTCAAACAGTTAGTTTACTGTTGCTTTTGTAACTTGGAGGCATTCCATTCTATATCGAACACTTCTTTGGAAGTTCTCATCTTTCTAACACATTGTTAGATTAAAATAGTAATGGAAAATAATAATCTCTCCAGCCTACAGATAGCTCTTATGCCACTACATGTCTATAGTATTGATATAACATTTTTATAACATTTCTGTTTCAGTTATCTATTGCTGTATAACAACCAACCTAAAACAACAAACACTTTATTTCCTCGTGATATTACAATATGGGCTAGGCTCAGCCAAGTGCTTCTTCTGTTAGTCTTGTCTGAGGTTACTAGTGTGGTTGTATACCACCAGTCATGCCACTGGGGGACACTAGGGCATCTGTATTTGTCTCTATTCCTGTAGTCTCAGGCTTCTCCCTCTCCAAGTGTCCTACACCCTCTCCACACTCTCTCTCTGCAACTTAGATGAGCCTCAGACCTCTCAAGAGATCCAGGACTTGTTAAAGCTTAGCCTCAGAATTAAAACACATTACTTCCACCACTTTCTATTGTGAAAGCAAGTCACGGAGCTAGCCTAGATTCAAGGTGTATAGATTCAAGGTGAGGAAACCACACAGGAATGTGAATACTTACAGGCATGGTTCAGTGGAGGTCTCTAATGTAACAACTACACCTACCTTGACTCGAATAATCTGTAAACCTGCATTAGATCTTTAGGTTGATGAAGAGTTTCAGGAGGGTAGGGTGAGCTCCTTAGCAAGGGGAGGGGATACTAGTCCTCAATGATCAGAGTCCTACCTCTTTTGCATTGCATGGTTCCAACAGCACTTCATTTCTAGAAGTCGCCTTACCTTTACTCATCCTGGCCCCTTTGTCTGGGACAGCTTTTCCACTTTCTGACACCTAGTGAAGTCTTTCCTCTCAAAACTTCAAGCTCAGGCTTTATCTCCTGCCGGAAGCCTTTCCTGATGCTTTCAGGTTCTGTTAAGACCTGCTTCTGAGATTCTAAAATATATCCTGTGTTTATCTCTTTCACAGAACTTATTATACTGTAGTAAAATGTCTGGGAATTTGTTTTATGAGTTTGTTTCACCAGCTAGACTGTTTACAATCTGAAGTCAGAGATGAGTCTTATTAATGTGATTTTGTCATTCTGTAATGTGCCCAATAATAATATGGTAAAATGGAACTGGAACAGGAGAAGTATATGTTGTATAATCTGATGTCACCCAAATCCAGCATAATTCAATGCATATATTTGTGCCTTAATAAATATTGGATGGTTGGTTGAATACATAAATCTATTTCTCTTAGTCACTACATAAGAGATATAAACTCTTATTTTAGTAACCTGGTAAATTTTCAGCAAGCTTCATAAACATTTCAATTCCTAGCTAGGAAAGAAGCAATATGCCTTGGGCATAACTTTTCAAGTAGTATCAATGTTTAGCGGCATCAACCTTTCAGGCAGGCGTAAATAGCTAAAAATAAAAATTCATATCCTTCTGAAATGCTGGCTAAAATTCTGAAGGAATGTATTCATGCTCTGAAACACAAAACTGTTCTCTTGCTTCTATAAAACAGAACAAAACCTGTGGGAAACCAAATTACTTTGCTAAGTGTGACAAATCCAAACTGTTACAGAGCAAGAGATAACATAAATTAATGGGTCTTGGAGGCAAATACCAGGAGTTATTTTGAGGTGAGTGAAATCCGGTCTCCATCCTAAAACCTCTCTGTGTTTCCATAGATCAAGTTTTTAGTTTTATGCTTTTTAGAAAATTATTTATGCACAATAATTACAGCCACATGAATGCGCTAAATAAATGTAGCCCAGTAAATGCAGGCGTGTGCTTGAATGGTACCCTATTGCTTTCAAGTACTTCGTTGTGGGCTGCATGTCTATATTTGACAATTCCCCCCCTAAAACCTAAAGGCAGAGATGCTGGAAGGCTTTGCATTACCAGGTGACACAGTACTTGACTTTGATAAGCCGTTGCTAAGGCAATGAAACTAAATAAACATACTCTACAATTACCATCTTTTTCCTTTTGTCAGAAGTGTTTCTAAGATATATAGTGGCAAGAACTCCTGTTAGGAGGTAGAAGAGTTGGTTTCTACACACGGCTTTGCAACTCCTTAGCTGTGTGACTCTAGGCAAGTCACCTGACCCCTATGGATTGATAAGATTCCTCACTGATAAAATATCACTAGATAACAAATTGGGGTGTTAGAAAAAAAATCACTAGAGAGAGAAAATTTCCTTCTAGATGTCTGTTATGTTTTTTTCCCTCTAAGACTACTTGATTTTCCACAATTCGTAGCTCTAGTACCTTATTGAGCTGAGTGTCTTTAGAACTATAGTATTTTATACTATGCTTACAACCCTGGTTACTAGGAGTATCTGATAGACACCTTCAGCTAAACATTGCCCAGTCCCTCAGTCTTAGCTCCTGAAGTAACAGTGTATGAAAAGCTGGACTAGAAGTCAGGAGGTCACAGACTAATTGTTTAAATTATCTGGTTTTCAGTTTCCTCATCTATCAAATAAAGAAGTTGGGCTTGATCCAAAAGTCATTCTGGCTGTAACACTTTCTCATGTGAGTCTTAGGACATATATCCCCTCATGTTATGAAGTGTGTAACTGAAGCCCTGAGAGACTATGTATGTGTGATTTGTCTGAGGCTTCACAGCTGGCTAGTGGGGAACCTTCTAATAGACACAAGAGAATCTCAAAATGTTAGATCCTGTTAGTCTCGGGGGATCCATCAGCATCTTGGTCCCCCAGGATCAGCTGGGGCCCTCAGGACTTTCAAAGCTCAGTTAAGTAGTTGATACGTCTGTAATTCTAGTTTCTAGAATGCATTACTCTTATTTCTGGAAATCTATCCAACAACAATAACAGAATAAAACCACAACTGTGGATGCTAATTGAATACTTACAACCTGCCAGGCACTTTAAGTAAGTACATTACATACATTATTTTTTTGAATCCTCACGTGAATCCTATGAAGTAGAATTGCTCTCCTCGTTTTATAGATGAAGACCAGAGAAATTAAATACTTTGCCAGGTTCACATCACTAGCAGCAGTGTTAGTGGCAAAGTTGTATTCAGGTCACTCTGACTATAAAGACTACCACATTGCCTCCTATGAGTTGTCAAAGGTTACAATTCTATCCCCTCCATATTCTTTCTCCTTCTATATTGAGTATCATCAAAGAGTGAAGTTTTGCTCCTTTAAGCTCCTAAAGCCTTATCGAGGGTAGCCTGTGCAAGTCTGTCACACTGTCTTATATCATTTTTATTTGGATACAAGCCATTTTCCTAAATTAACCCTTGATTTTCTTGAGGGCGGTAAAGTTGTCTTAGGTTCTTTTCACACAGTAAGTGTTTAGAAATGTTTGTGGTTGAAACGAGTAACCCTTGTGGATTATGTTTACCCCAAAGGAGAGGTATTATTTTATTTTAATCAGTGTTAAAGATAATGTATAGGAAGCCATTGGATACCACTGAACTTTTGTACCAGGTCCCCAAAAAAACAAACCAAAATGGAGTCACTCATGCTAAGGTTCCACATCACCAAGCAAAATCTAAGTTGTTTTTCTGACCTTCCAAGAAACCAAGAAAGTGTGAGATAATGGCCAAATCTCTAAACAAGCCAGTTTTAGCTGGCAGGATTAGGAATTCCCCTTTGCTTTATCCTTTTCCAGGAAAGTAACATTTAAACAATCAGTCTGCTTTTTGTTTTCTATTTCTGCTTTCCTCAGCCCTTTTCTGTCTGTAAACCAATCTCCTCTTGCTCACCTCATCAGAATGGTCATTTTATTTTAGAGAAGGAGGTGTTGCCTGATTCCAGAACTGCAAATAAAAGATTATTAAGATCTTTATACTAATTTTTTTTTTAAATTTATCTTTTGACAGTTCTGGCAACCAACAAAGGGACCCATATGACACTGCTGATGAATCCCAAGATCCCTTGGAGAATGCAGGAGAGACGTTACTGAGCCCTTTTCAGGTCCCCTGTCTTCCTCACGGAGCCCCAAGTGTTCTAAGTCTGTTTCTCTCAGGTTGGACTCTAGTCTTTCTGCACTGAATCTCTGGAGCTTATCAGCTTTCATTTGGGGGTTACTTTGTGCTGTAAGAGAGCATTTGACCTTGAGGTGCCAAGGGTTAGTCTGTGCTGTGAGAAGGTGCTTGACCTTTGGGTTTGTGCTGGCTGATGAGTCACTGGCAGGAGTTGCAGTTTTAAAGGTGACTGACAACAATTGCAGTAAGTGGCTATTACCACAGGGAGCCAGAACTCCAGCTTTCAAAATTCGTAGGTATTTGGTTTCTATCTTCTTAACTGCTTTTTCTTGAGCACTTAGTTGAGGCATGCCTCAGGTGTCTGGCAGGGTCAGGCAGAAACTGGAAAAGTATTGGCTAAGTTGGTCAAAGGCATCTCAGTGCCAAAGCCACAATTTGATCAGTGGGCATGGTTTGGGCACTTGAGAGCTATTAGAGCAACCCACCACCAAAAAATAAGACTACCATGAAAGGGTAAGCTGCATGTAAAATAGGGTAGCACCTACCAGCCTCTAGAAAATGTCCATGCAACAAGGTACGCTGTGAAAGCATTACATAACCCAATCTTGTGGCGCTTCCCTCTTAGGCTTTGATTTAGACTGTGAGAGACTCAAGATTCAGCGTAAAGACAGTTATTAATTTATAAAAAAACCGAGCACTCCACCTGTCAGTCACACTTGCCTTTTAAACTTTATTAGGCCCCAGAAGCTGCAAATACTTACAAAAATGGCCAAATCTTACTAAAGATACTTTAGAATGACAATGGCCATTATATAGAATGTTTCAGATGAACAACACTGCATTTAAGATGTGCATTTATAAATGAGTGTTCTCAAATTAGGCCAAACCCAAGAATACCTGTTGATGTGCAGAAGTTTCTACAAATATTTAAAAACAAAAATTTAATGGCCTCTTTTCAAAGATTGTTTTACAAAAATCACGTGAAAAGTTTAATGACTAATTGATAAGAAAAATTAAATCTACTATCCTTTTCATTTAGTTACTCTTCCACCCTGAAGGTAAAAAGAAAGCTAAAGTGTTTCTAAACGTTAGGATCTCAGGTCAAGCAGGTTTGCTTCTTTTTTAGAGCTATCCATGCTGAGTCCAGGCACAGAGAATGTTTTCTTTGCCCCATTCTCTAATGGGCTCCACCCTGGAGTCAGTAATGTAGTTAAGAAACAAGCTAAATTGAAAATATAGACTATTGAACTAGATCAGTCTCTGAAGTACACCCTTCTGGCATTTAGCTGGCTATTTTGAAACTTTTTGCAAAAAATTTACATCTATAAAGAAAAATCACTAGAAATTCTTAAAGTGGGAGAGAGTACTGGTCTAAAGAAGCCTGACCTCTGACCATTTTGTCTTAACTGGGCTTCCCACCTAAACCATTCTTTGTCTAGGATGAATGGACTCTTAGAAGAATGATGGTTATGACAAGGTCTGTCTGGGTTTGTAGATTTCCTCTCCTGGATAAACATTAATCTTCCTTGGTTGTTGGATCTGTCTTTAGGCAAATAACGAAGAATATTCAGAAAACCCTGCCTTGCATTGTGCTATTCTTCAAGTGCCTTCAGTTCAAAGTAATCAATATGCCAAAGTGACATATTTTGGGGTGCGATTTTCTGAACTACTTTAATGGCTGTGTAGTTTAAGAAGCAATTCGAGCATAAATGTTAAGAATGAGTAAATCTACACAAATGTAAATGGTATAAAAGTTTATAGCTGAACTTGTCATAGTTTAAAAAGTCTTTTTCAGTAACTTTAAATGTTAAAGTCATGTTAAATTAAGTAATAGATTATGAAATATCAAAGTCATTCTTAGCAAAACTAAAGTATTAAAATATTAATTGCTGAATATAAGCTTAAAATGTATACATTTTGATATCTTGTTTTTATATAGTATAGAAGAGCTCAATATATTTAAGTCTGTTAGTAAACATGAAAAAATTGTTCTATGAGGAAGCACATGTTTCTAGAAGTTATAAAATTTGTATTCATAAAATGTTTTTGACAGACAGCTCAAAATTGCTTGCTTCTTAAGATTCCACTGGAAGTTAAAGTTACTAAGGGTTAAAAATTCTAATTAATATACGAAAGCTAAAACTAGAAATAATAAAGGAAGTAATTCCAAATATGAGAAAAATAAGTAATATTTTTACTAAATGAAGCTATGAGGTATGAAGATGTGTTTTTGTTAAGGAAGAAAGAGAGTACTTTTTCTCCTAAATAGAATGACTAGTTTTTCCAAAATAGGAAAAATATTGAAAAAACAATGGAATGAATAAGAAATTTGTAGACAGTTTGTTGAAGATGAATCTTGTGAAAGGAACTTTATAAGGGTGATCAAGCTGACTAAAATTAGAAACTATGTTATCTATATTTTTCTAAGAATTGAGTATTAACATCAAAAGTATACTGATATAAAACTATAATTTGGTCTCCTGTGTTAAAACCACAAGGTTTTCTTGAATTATTAATCTGTTTTTAATAGGAAATAGTAAAAAGTTTTTCTTTATTTTTTTAGGTAACTGGTCTAGAAAGCAAAGAGTCTGTACTTTATCAAGATGATTCTGTGTGCTTCTTATTGTCTTTATTAGGTCTTTGATGACTGAGAAAACCGAATCCTCTCTATTAAAGAGCTAAGATTTTTTGCTATAACTAGGTAACTTACTGTATTTGCCTTTAGAGTCTTTTAATTATTACTCTGGTTAAATTAACGACATTACTTCACAGTGATCTGTGATCCTATTTTGAAAAAATGTTTTAAACCATTTGACATTTTTTATAAACTTTCTAAAATAAACTAAATTAAGTCTTCTTGACCTTGAATTAACTTTGGGAAAACTTCAAAGGACGTGTCTCTCACTTTTTAAAAGACAGATATTAAACTAGTTAGGCTTATTTCGTATGTTAAATTACATAGTGAGTGTTCCAACAATTGTATGTAATTCCTAGAAATATATCCGTCCTAATTCTGGTTATTGTGCTAAAATGTTGTATGCTATGGGACAGTGAATATATAAGTTTGTGATAACTTTAAGGTCATACCATTGGACTGGGTGAGAATTTCCAGAACTCTTGTAAAGAAACTGGTGGCTTCATGAAACTGCCCACCAAGATCAAGTGGAGCAAGATTTACTTCCACAAGACTGAAAAACTGATAAAGAAGAGTTATGGCTTTTTAATTTGAAACATTGCTCGTTGTTTTAATGTTTTGTTTTACAGATTTAAGAAAAGCTTTCTTTTTTAAAGCTCTCTATAGCTTTCAGCAATGTGGTAAAGTATACTTTTGCGAACAAAAAAACATTTACTTTTTCCTCTCTATTTGATCTTTCCAGAATTCAGAAACTATTTGTGAGGATTCTTGTTTTTATGACAGTATGGTTATTTGCATAAATTCAATAAGAATTACTCTCTTTATAACAGGATACAATTGGAAATATTGGTTGCATTACTAAAGCTTTGACTGGGATGTCATATTTGAGAATGTACACAGAATGAATCTGTAGTAAAGTCTGAAGTCTGCCTTGGTTTGGTTTCCTATCTCCCAGAGGTTTTCAAAAGTCCAATTTGAGATTCCTTATTAAAGTTTCCAGCAAAACAAAACTCAGAAAGAGCCCAAGTAGTCACTATTTTTTTCTGCATTTATGTAAATAATCAGGCCAAGTTTAATGAGATTAAACTTATTTTGCAAACAAATTAGTCTCACTCTAATTATTTTTTGTAACAATGAGGGTGACTGTAGAGAGAAAAATTGCTTTAGAAGAAAAACTATAGTACTACTGTTACTAGACTGTAGCCTCTTTAACTATTTTTTGAGTTTTTATTATCTGCCTGTAGACTGGACTGGATCCTGAATTTGTCTAGTTTCCTTCAATATCTGGGTACAACTCTCTCACTGAAAACAAGACCTGCTCTGTTTCTTAAGCCCTATAAGCTGAAGCGAGACAACTCAATGTAAATTTCAAGAAACAAGTCTCATGCTTGATATGTGCGCCATACAGAGAGTTCACCAAAATGCCCAATGTTGTTACCAGAGACATTCAAACTATAAGCAAGGATGAGAACTTGATGATTTCATGTTGTGGACAGTAACAGAGCAGGAGCATCACCATCTTGGATAAGCACTGTCATTTTAAAGTTCACCTTGATCAAAAACTGCCTAAATCCAAAGGGCATTGGCCTAATGGCTAAGGTCAGCATTACCATAAACCACAAATAACATCTCTGACCAAAAACATTCCAAACACCTTTCCAACAAGAGACATGCCAACCCCGAGATAACCTCCCCTCCAGCCAGAGAGATGTCAGCCCCAAGATAACCTCCCCTCTGACCAGAGACATTCCAACCGCACCATAAACTTCTCCCCCACACAAAAACATTCCAAGGCTGTGATAAAGCTCTCTCACCCTAAGACCAATAAATACTCTTAGTCCCTAAGAGAGAATGCTCCTGAACAAAAATGGCCAGAAGTCCCTCTCAGGTTTAGTCTCCAAAATAAACCTTTGACAGTTGAGCCACTTTTCATGTTTCTTTCCTCTTTCTTTAACTCTTACAGACAGCCTGTGCCCAGATGTCAAAACAAGACTCTATATCATAATGAAAGTCTTATCCCTCTTAATTTTTTTCTTATTTACGCCTACTATTTTTTGCTCAGCAGGGTAGACTTGTAGTAATTTTATAATCAGTAGCTTCTTCAAGTAATTTACAAAATTAAATCGGATTGGTCATGTCAAACGCATATCTCTACATAACCTAAGGGATCCTTTAGCCTACCCAGTGGGTAACTTTGGCAATATCCCTAATTCAATTGCTGTTCAAATTGTACTATTGGTCCCTTGTATAGGGTAAAACTTCTAGACTCACATGTTTTTACTCCCTGCCTTAATTTAACTCAGTCATAGGATGCTAGATTACCTACTAGCTAAAAAGAGAGAAGCTCGTGCAGTTGCTGACTCTTCTTGTTGCACATGTATAAATATAGACAGTATTGCAGAGACTCCATTGCAAAAAGTTAGCAAATTGGCTGCTTGGTTAAAATGGATAGATTCCTCATCTGGTTCATTCCTTGTTCTGTTCAATTTTAGTTGGTTTGGTTCATTGAGACCCTGGCTAAGGTGCATACTCCAAACTCTTAGCATTCCTAATATCCTTGGCATTATCTCCAAAATTCAGAAACTATTTGTGAGGATAATAGTAGTCTCCCTGGTATACTGCATTCCCTCAAAAGTTTTAAATGTTTGCATGCAGCCATCTTTCAAACTTCAAATCGTCTCTATTCAGCTATTCAGTCAGTGCAACACTAATCACGGTTTTTGCCATTAAAAGCAATGGCAAAAACCACAATTACTTTTGGACCAACTTAATAGAATGACAAAAACTCAAAGAAATGCAAGATTATGAGGACATTGTAAGCTATGAATGGCATGTTGAGATCAGAAACCCAGAATGTTGGTAACTTAGGGCTAATGCCCCTAGGGGAGAATGACCCAAAGAGGGAAATTGTTAAAGAAAATGTATAGGAAGCCATTGGCTAGCACTGAGCTCCTGAACTAGGCCCAACAGACCAAACTAAAATGGAATCAGTCATGCTAAGGTTCCACACCACCAAGCCGAAAGTAAGTTATTTTTCTGACCTTCCAAGAAACCAGGAGAGTGAGAGATAATGGCCAAATCCCCAAACAAGCCAGTTTTAGCTGGCAGGATTAGGAAGTCCCCTCTGCTTTAACCTTTACAAGGAGAGTAACTTTAAAACAACCAGTCTGCTTTTTGTCTTCTATTTCTGCTTTCCTCAACCCTTTTCTGTCTGTAAACCCATCTCCTCTTGCTTAGCCCATGGGAACACTGATTCTACTTTATAAAATGTAGTGTTACCTCATCCTAGCATTGCAAACAAAAGCCAAGTACAATTTTTAAACTGAATTTGTTATAATTTTGTCTTTTGACACCAGGAAGGGCCCACCCAGTTCTGCCTACTACCTGATCATTCTCCTCTTTGGATTAAAGCTGTGTGAAACACAAGAATGATGTTGAACACATGACATCAAATGGAGGGCAAGCCATGCTAATTTTTGTGGACTGGCCCACTGAAGTGGTAATGAGCTAGAATTATAGCCTGTGACCAGAGGAGACCTAGAGCTCCTTTGCCTTGTTATTCTTCTTTTCCTGGGGGATTAGCAACCCTAGCAGATGGTTTCTTTCCTTCCAGGGAAACCCCAAACCTCATGGTGAAGTGACAAGAAATATTCACCCCAGTGCACATCTTCCTAAGAAGGCCCAAGGCAGAATGCTAGTTCTCTCAGTAGTTCCCAGGCAATTCAATCTGCCACAAAGTACAATGTAGAGCACTGTGCTACAGGGAAAAACAAGCAAACAGAAAAGGAAAAAAGTCTATTCTGCATACTGATTTTGTCTAATGTGGCATTTGCACACTTGGGCAGCTACAGTGCTTCAGTGCTGCTGCCAGATTAATTCTTCCCAAACACTGCACGGATGATAACACTCCTTTGCCCCCAAACCTTCACTAGGGTTATCTCCTGAAAAAGGTAGCCTGGGAGTTAAAAGTCTGCCATGGTTTGGCTCAAACTTATATTTCCATGTGTCAGTCATATTATTTCAAATTCCAACCAACAATCTTCTGTAATTTTTTAAAATACTTTTCCGTGCCTTTACACGTGTAGAGACTTTTTTTTTCCACTTGTAAGTCAAAAGCCTAGCTAGGCATCGAATTCCAGCAGCTGACTTCCCCCTATGCAAACATACTCTGACCTTGCCAGCTGGCAGAAATATTTCCCTCCCCCTCTGCTAACACTGGCTTTCTCACAGCCTTATATTTTCTTTCTTGTCTGGTCCATGTTTGTTCAATCTGCTGGACATAGTCCAGTGCCTAGTGTATTATGGACACTCAGTAAATGTTCATTGAATGAATATTAATTTTTACTTAATGTGGTCTTTGCACTGATGGTTTCTTTGTAAACCAAATATAAAATTTACACTAACTCATCATTTTTGAGGGTCAAAGACAATTTCCAGGTTTCAAGAAATGAGGGCTCTGGGGTCTCTTCAACACTTGCAGGCCTAGAGCTGGACTTGTATACCTTGAGACTTCCCTGCTATAGGCAGATGGCATTGAATAATATTAATGTGCTCTATTTATAGAGTGCCTACGCTTGTGCTAAATCACTTCACATTCATATCCCTAGTTCTAGCGACATACTGATGATGCCCATCTCAGTTTTAGAGGAAACAAACAATATTCAAAGATGAAGGTCCTTTCCCAGAGTCAAATGTAAAGTGAGTACTAGCGTTAGGATTCACACCTAGGTCAGTCTGGCTCCAAATCTAGCTTTTTTCCTACCATCCCACGTTCCTTCTTTGAATTGCTTCAGTTTCTATGGAAGTTTCTGCTATTTCTCTATCTTTGTCTCTGAGGTTCATTTCCACTCCTGCAGCTTCACAAAAGCCCAATTACGCCTGCCACTGACCTGCTTTGTCTAATAGGATTTTTGATGGCTGTAGTGCCATTTCAGCGTCCGCACGGACTGCTTCTCTCTACCCAGAGCACAGTTCCCAGGAGGTGCTGGAAGCCTGGCAGCAGGTCATTTCAGCAGCTTGTTTTTACCACTTTCTCAGCCCAAACTGCTTTATTTCAAACCTTGCTGTGATTCATCACTCACCTACCTGCATTCCCCCTTCATCTTCCCTTAAGTCTGTCTCATAGGCCTGTAAGTAGAAATTGTGGCAATTCCCAAAGTGTAGCAGCATTGGGGAAGAGTAGAAACCTTACTGTCAGACTTGCTAATTGAAAATTTGGGGAGAAGTCCACTCAGACATGTCTAAAGCAGATTGCCTTTGAAGTACTTACGAAGAAAGGTTTTCTGAGCCTTGAGGTCCATAATGGGGATGTGTATATGGAGAGTGGGAAAGGAGCTCTTTAAACTCAGACAGCTGAACTATTTGCAGGTGCCAAGCCCTTCCCTTGAGTATAGTTAATGAATCAAATAGAAATATTATTTCACCAGTTCTAACATGCCCACTTATTTTTCATCTTAACATTCTGTAATGGGAATGTGGCTTACATCGACAGTGGTACAACCATTATTTGCTAAATAGCAGTCATCATAGTTGTTTCTGCCTTCACCTGAGTATCAAATACACCAGCAAAAACATTTGCAGAATAAGCAGGGGCAGGGGTAGGCTAGCTCTGTGTAATTACAAAGCTCACCTAATTTAGTTTTTCATAGGATTTTAGGGAATGCTTCATATCAAAGCTGTTGGTGGCACAGAGGACAATACTATGTGGAAAAACCTGGGCCTCAGTGACGGAGTGAAAACTGAGTCTACTCAGAAGATTCAGATTTGGACCCAGAGGAAGTTTTAGAAAAACTTGAACCAATTTATATTACTTTTTTTATGTGTGCCCAAGAATGGTATATGATTAAAAAAAAATCTGTCTAAATAAGTATGTTAGCACTCTTTCACTATATATGAAATAAAAATTCTAGCTTATGTCGTAGTTAAATTGATGTTTTCCTCTGATGCAGTTTATAAAAAGTTTAAGTGTACATGGGAAATAACTTATACTTTTACATCAGATTGGCTTGATTTTAATTCAGGTTTCACTTATTAGCCTTGTGATATGGTTTGGCTGTGTCCCCACCCAAATCTCATTGGAATTGTAGCTCCCCTAATCCCCATGTGTCATGGGAGGGGCCTAGTAGGAGGTAGCTGAATCATGGGGGCAGTTTTTCCCATGCTGTTCTCATGGTAGTGAATAAGTCTCATGAGATCTGATGGTTTTATAAGAGGCAGTTCCCCTGCACATGCTTTCTTGCCTGCCATCATGTAAGACATGCCTTTGCTTCTCCTTCGCCTTCTGCCATGATTGTAAGGCCTCCCCAGCCATGTGGAACTGTGAGTCCATTAAACCTCTTTTTCTTTATAAATTACCCAGTCTCAGGTATTTCTTCATAACAGTAAGAAAATAGGCTAATACAGTAAACTGGTACCAGTAGAGTGGGGTATCGCTATTAAGACACCTAAAAATCTAGAAGAGACTTTGGAACTGGGTAATAGGCAGAGGTTGGAACACTTTGGAGGGCTCAGAAAAAGACAGGAAGATGTGGTAAAATTTGGAGTTTCCTAGAGACTTGTTGAACGGTTTTGACCAAAAAGTCCAGGCTGAGGTGGTCTCAGATGGAGATGAAGAAGTTATTGGGAACTGGAGCAAAGGTGAGCCTTGGTATGCTTTAGCAAAGTGACTAGTGGCATTTTGCCCCTCTCTTAGAGATCTATGGAACTTTGAACTTGAGAGAAATGATTAGGGTACCTGGTGGAAGAAATTTCTAAGCAGCAATCAAGAGTTGACTTTGGAGCTCTTAAAAGCATTCAGTTTTATTCATTCACAAAGCTATGGTTTGGAATTGGAACTTATGTTTAAAAGCGAAGCAGAACATAAAAGTTGAGAAAATTTGCAGCCTGACAATGTGATAGAAAAAAAAAACAAAACATTTTCTGAGGAGAAATTCAAGCTGGCTGCAGAAATTTGCATAAGTATTAAGGAGCCAAAATTAATCTCCAAGATAATGGGGAAAATGTCTTCACGGAAGGTCAGAGGTCTTCATGGCAGCCCCTCCCATCACAAGCCAAAAGGCCTGGGAGGAAAAACAAAATGTTTTCGTGGGCTGGGCTCAGGGCTTTGCTGCTTTGTGCAGTTTTGGGACCTGGAGCCCTGTATGGCTAAAAGGGGCCGATGTACAGCTCAGGCTGTTGCTTCACAGGTTGCGATCCCCAAGCCTTGGTGGCTTACATGTGGTGTTGGGCCTGCAGATGCACAGAAGTCAAGAATTGAGGTTTGGGAACCTCCTTCTAGATTTCTGAGGATTTATGGAAACACTTGGATGTCCAGGCAGAGGTGTACTGCAGGGGCAAAGCCCTCATGGGAAACTTCTGCTAGGGCAGTCTGGAAGGGAAATATGGGGTCAGATCCCTCACACAGAGTCCCCAGTGGGGCAATGCCAAGTGGAGCTGTGAGAAGAGGGCCACACTCCTCTAGACCTCAGAGAGGTAGAACCACTGACAGCTTGCACTATGTGCCTAGAAAACCCACAAACATTCAACATCAGCCTATGAAAGCAGCTGGGAGCAGCATCATACCCTGCAAAGTCATAGGGCTGGAGCTGCCCAAGGTCATGGGAGCCCACCTCTTTGCATCAGTGTGCCCTGGATATGAGACATGGAGTCAAAGGAGATCATTTTTGAACTTTAAGGTTTAATGACTGCCCTATTGGATTTTGGACTTGCATGGGGCCTGTAGCCCTTGTGTTTTGGCCAATTTCTCCAATTTGGAACAGGTGTATTTACCCAATGCCTGTACCCTCATTGTACCTAGGAAGTAACTAACTTGCTTTGATTTTACAAGCTCATAGGCAGAAGAGACTTGGTTTGTCTCAGATGAGACTTTGGACTGTGGACTTTTGAGTTAATGCCAAAATGAGTTAAGACTTTGGGGAACTGTTGGGAAGGCATAATGGGTTTTGAAATGTGAGGACAAGAGATTTGGAAGGGGCCAGGGGTGGAATGAAATGGTTTGGCTGTGTCTTCATCTTAAATTGTAGCTCCCATAATCCCCATGTGTCAAGGGAGGGCCCTGGTGGGAGGTAATTGAATCATAGGGGCAGGATTTTCCCATGCTGCTCTCATGACAGTGAATAAGTCTCATGAGATCTGATGGTTTTATAAAGGGCAGTTTCCCTGCACATGCTCTCTTGCCTGCCACCATGTAAGATGTGCCTTTGCACCTCCTTTGCCTTCTGCCATGATTGTGAGGCCTCCCCAGCCATGTGGAACTGTGAGTCCATTAAACCTCTTTTTCTTTATAAATTGACCCAGTCTCAGGTATTTCTTCATAGCAGTATGAAAATGGAGTCATACACCCTAGGACTCTGGGCATGTTACCAAGTCTTTTTTTTTTTTTTTTTTTTTTTTTTTTTTTTAGACAGAGTTTCGCTCTGTCGCCCAGGCTGGAGTGCAGTGGTGCGATCTCTGCTCACTGCAAGCTCTGCCTCCCGGGTTCATGCTGTTCTCCTGCCTCAGCCTCCTGAGTAGCTGGGACTACAGGCGCCCACCACCGCACCCAGCTAATATTTTGTATTTTTAGTAGAGACAGGGTTTCACCATGGTCTCAATCTCCTGACCTTATGATCCGCCCACCTCGGCCTCCCAAAGTGCTGGGATTTCAGGCGTGAGCCACCGCGCCCGCCCTGTTACCAGGTCTTAATGAGAGAATAAAATTTGTAGCGTGTGGCTAATAATTGCTATCCTGCAAGCTTTATTAAATCATTCCTTTTATTTGTAAAAACTTTATAAACATTTAGTTTTACTTTAGATTTTACTAGAAAGTTGTAAATATACATTTATTTATTTTTAAAAAAATCTATAGTTTTCTTTTCTGGTTGATTTTTGAAGCTACAGTATATAAAGTAGCACGTATTTTACAAATGAGCTTTACTGTCACTTAACTGAGTAGGAAAAAACCAGCAGTATAGGAAGTTTGATGGAGTCCAAAATCTTAGTAGAGATCTGTGAGGTTCCCCTTAAATACTGGTGAAAATGTAGGATCTGACAAGGCCCTGTCTTGTCTCTTTTAAGAAGTCATAGTTTGACACATCATCATGCCTTCCAGGATTTCATAACTGAACTTTTATAGTAGAATTTTTGATGGGCATATGGCTGCCCAGCCAAAGACTACATCTCTTAGCTTCCTTTGCAGCTTGGTATGGCCATGCAACTAAGTTATGGCCAATGGTATGTGAGAAGGAATGAGCTGTGCAACTTTGGGTCATGCCCTGAAAATGATGATGCAATCCTCTTTCCCTGTCTATTGTTTGAAATGTGGATGGATGGATATAGCTGAAGACATTTTATTGGGTCAAAGATGGAAGCTATGTGTTAAAGGTGGCAGAACAGCAAGACAAAAATAACATGGGCCCTGATGATTTTGGAGCCAACATACCACCTTGGACCAATGACTCAGACTTCAATGTGAGAGAGAAGCAAATTTTTACCTTGTCTAAGCCACTATTATTCGGGGCCTCTCTGTTACAGCACCAAAAAATGTATGTTAACCTCTCCACTTTCACGATTCTGTCCCTTTCATTCACTCCTCCCCCTGAACAACATGACTTAACCCCACTCACATGTGTGCCAATCTCATAAAAAGGCTTCTTCTGAGTTCCTATTCTGAGAACCTGCTAAATTTTCTTGAAATCTAGTTGCCTTGAAGTTGCTAGTCCTCCTCCCTGGCGAATGGTGTCTTGCTCTAAAACTAAGTCCCAATACCCATGGAAATGTTTTCTCAAAATCTGGTTCCTGTTCATTCTGACTGCCTGGATGTTCCGTTATGTTTCCTACCTCCTCTTAAGATCCTCAGCTTCCTTAAGTTGGACCCAATACTAACTATAACCTTATAATGGCTTTTCCTTTCCTTGCCTATGTGATCTTTTTTGTTTATCATATTCCACCAGCAAAGTCCAGAGGCAGCATTTTGAATAGACCTGGTCCCTTTTCTCAATTTCTTTCAGGTTTTTCTTTGGTCCCAGAAAAATAGAACTGACCCCTTGTCTCCATCTCTTTGGCCTTTGAGCTGAAATAACTAGAAGCAGCTTGCCAAAGCATACTAATATATGTAAAAGTTGTTGAGTGACTACTCCATAAGTTGTCCCATTTTAGGGATTACCTCCAATCCTTATAACAAATCTAAAAAGGGGTTGTATTATTCCCCTTATACAGATGAAGAAACTGAGGCTCAGAGTGAATAAGTGTCTTGTTCAAGATGCCTCATCTGATAACTAATGAATCTTCAATTAAAACCCAATCTATAATCTTCTCACTATATAGACTATTGTCTAAGCCCAATGTTAAGACAAGGTCACAGAGGTTAGGGCTCATGAAAAAGAAGAAAAAGAAATCTTTGTGAGAATGTCCTAGCATGGGTACCCAGATTCCAAGGATGTGAGGGGACTATCTAGCACCATACTCTAGAGGCCATATTAACACCAGGATGCTAAATGAAAGTTTCAAAGCTTCTTGGATGAAAAGATGCTCTCCTTCTAACTTCTGCTTTTTGAATTTAAAAAACGTCATTTTTCTCACCTTTTCTCTCCTAGGATTCTTCTGTTTCCCTGACCTTGATTGACATTTTTCTCTAAGTCCTCTGAATTATTATGGAATTAAATGGCTTATTTTAATTTCCCTAGGTGTCTTTATTGAATTCTTTCACAGTGTTTTATGGAAAATATCTGATTACTAATTCATAGAACAGAATATTATGAGATTCTCTGCTAAGTGGCTGCCACAGCGGTATTCAGGTCCTGGAGCCTCTGCAATCTCTGTATCTGCATACAGGCTCAGAAACAAGGAGCAAGCTAAGTTCCAGCACCTTGCATTTGACTCTTTTATATCACCTCCTGAACAATTCCTAAACAGAAAATACTGTCCCCAACCCCCTGGAAAAATTCATGAAATATTAGAAAGCAAATCATGTTAACATAGAAGTTAAGATCTTGGGTTCTGGAATCAAACTGGGCTTGAATCTCACTGCTTCTGCTTAAATGACCTTGGAAAAGTTTCTTAATCTCACTTTCCCACCATTTCATGGTCTGTAAAGTGGGAGTAACACATACCTCACAGAGTATTCATGAGGATTACCTCATGAATTAGTAATAGTGCCGAGGTCATAATAAGTGCCAACTTAAAAGTTAGCTAACTATATCTTTTATAATTAAGAAGTAGGAGAGTCTGTAGTCCCAGCTACTCAGGAGGCTGAGGCAGGAGAATGGCAGGAACCCGGGAGGCGGAGCTTGCAGTGAGCTGAGATCGCACCATTGCACTCCAGCCTGGGTGACAGAGCAAGACTCTGTCTCAAACAAACAAACAAACAAACAAACAAAAGAAGTAGGAGAGTCTTGTTAAACCTAGTACAAAATACCATAGCATGTGAAAGATTCTGTGAGTATCTGCACCTCCTAACCATTTTCTGACATATATATGTATTATACATAAACTTGAAATCACATGAAACCATGCTATTTAGCAGAATTCCTCTAATTCAGCTTCATTGTCACAAAAAACTCACAATGTGGAGGTGCCCTGAGAGATCAGATGATTCCTTCAGAGAAGAGGGTGAATTCTCCTTCGAGAACTGGTAGTTCCATTCTAAATGAGTCACCAATGAATAGATTTGCTATGGGTTAATGTTCCACCCAGCTTGATTAAATTTTAGGTAGGTTTCTTCTTGACTACAGGCTCCTGACCTCCCTTTACTCAGAGCATTTACTTTACCAAACTTGCAATTATAAATTAGGTCTCTGGCCCTTTGACATGTAAATCTTCTCCCAGTCTCTCACTGATTTTACATCCTAAAAATGTCCTTCCCAAGGACCTAGGAGCCATCCCTTTGAGCTATAATAATCAAAAAAGATAATGTCCTTATCTCCTCATCTCTGTGGAAGGATAGGAGGCTGATTTGATAAGCACCAACAAAGAAACAAGATTTTCTTTCAAAGAAGTGGCCTTGTAGGAAGTGACAGACATGACTCAGATTCAAGCAGATCATTTATAGTCATTATACAGAAGTTAAATATTCCTCCCTTACCGGTTAGCTGGACTTTAAGCCCACTAGAAAAAAGTCAAAAGTTAAAGGCTTTTGTGAAAAAGTACACAAAAAATGCCTTTCACAATGACAGTCAAATCAACTCTCCAAGCAATGCCTACTTTCTAGAAACTTCCAGATGAAGACCATCCATTTCAGTCTCTAAAGTCCCAGGGAGTGTGCTGGGATCTTCCAACTACTCAGAAAACCTCTTTCTAAGAATTCAGTCTTTGAGCATAGCTGTCAGCTAGAAAGAAAATTTCAGTTGATGTATGAGTCTATAGAGCCAGTCATTCTCATGCCCTCTAGGGATAAACTAGGCATCTCCAAACCCTGAAGAAACAGAGTGGTGGTGGGTGGTGTTCAAATATTTTTAAAGTATTGGAGTACCAACATGGACATACTGGTTAGGAAAACATGAGCTCCCAAAATGGGTATTAGACACATTATTATTATTATTGCTATTTTTTGAGATGGAGTCTTGCTCTATTGCCCAGGTTGGAGTGCAGTGGCGTGATCTTGGCTCACTACAACCTCCACCTCCCAGGTTCAAGCAATTCTCGTGTCTCAGTCTCCAGAGTAGCTGGGATTACAGATGCATGCCACCACACCCGGCTAATTTTTGTATTTCGAGTAGTGATGGGGCTTCACCACGTTGGCCAGGCTGGTCTTGAACTCCTGACCTGCCTTGGCCTCCCAAAGTGTTGGGATTACAGGTGTAAGCCACCGCACCTGACCTAGATACATTATAAAGGGTAAATAATTATAACCATGTGTTGTTGACACATGAGTAAATATGAATAAATACAGATACATAAGGGGAATGCAGTAGAAATTAAGTGAAAAACAAAATATAATTTGGCATCAAGCATACAAGTGCCATTTCTAATCAGTGAGGATGACATGGACTATTAATTCATTCAATAATATAGGAGCCATTAAGTAGTCATCTAGTAAAAATAAAGTTTGATCCATACCTCATTCCTTATACAACAGTAAATTACATAGATCAAATATAGAAAAACTCAAACCATAAAAGTACTACAAGAAACTATAATAAGATTCTTATATAATCTGGGAGTGAGGGAGGCCTTTCTAATAAGAATATAACATTTTAAAGCCATTCATTTAAAAAAGGTTTGATTAAATAAACTGCAAAATAATTTAAAAATTTGCATAGTAAAAATCACCGTAAGTTAAGTTGCAAGTAAATTAAAAACTGAGGAAAGATAATTACAACTTGTATCCATTCATGGGGCTATATGGCTAATAAGAAAGAGCTCCTTTGCCCTTCACATCAATAGAAGTAGACCAACAGCAGCTCCCAGAATGGGCCAAGGCATTTTGAACAAGCAGTTCAGAAAAAAGGAAATACAAATGGAATTAAACATATGAAAAAAAAGCTCAATTTTATTCATAATACAAAAAAATGGCACAAAGATACTGCCTTTCACCTACCAAATACGTAAGTTCCAAAAATTTGATAATATGCTATATTGGTCAGGACATAATAAACTTTTCCTTATGTTGCTGCTGATGGTATAAATCATTGTAACTCCTAAGGAGGGCAATTTGGCAATACTTATCAAAAGCACAAATGTCCCTGAACCAGCAATTAAGCTTTTGGGAATGTATCCATCACACATATGCCTTCATATGTGAAGTATAAATAAGGCTATTCGTTGCAGCATTGTTTATAATAAATAAAATATATAAACCATTGCTATTGATAGGGAGATAGTTAAAGAAATTAAGGCATATTAATAGGATTATTATTATTTTTTTAAATTTTGCAGGCACATAAAACATTCATACAACTATATACCAAGAAGTGCTCTATGTTCTACTGTGGAAATATCTCTATTAAATTAAATTAATGGGTTAAAAAAACAAGATAAAGAACAGAATGTAGGGTATGCTACCATTTGTTATATAGCTTAAAAAGGAGAGATAAAGAGAGGAAAAATACATGTTTATATTTGTTTGTACCTCAGTTAAATACCCTGGAAGGATATACCTGACACTGTGTGGTTGCCTATTGGGAAGAGAAATGGGTGTCTGAGGTAATAGGTATTATAGGGAGATTTTCTTCACTAAATATTGTATAAACTTTTATACTTTCTTACATTAAAACTCTCTTGGCCAGGAGTGGTGGCTCATGCCTGTAATCCCAGCACCTTGGGAGGCCAAGGCAGGTGGATCTCCTCAAGTTCAAAAGTTGAAGACCAGCCTGGAAAATATGGCAAAACCCTGTCTCTGCCAAAAATACAAAAAATTTAGCCAGGTATGGTGGCCCTGGCCTGTGATCCCAGTTACCTGGGAGGCTGAGGTAGGAGGATCCTTTGAGCTGGCGAGGCGGAGGTTGCAGTGAGCCATGACTGTGCCACTGCACTGCAGGCAGCGTGACAGAGCAAGACCCTGTCTCAAAAACAAACAAACAAACAAACAAAAACTGTCTTATTTGACATCTCATACTTTGAAATGTTCAATTTAATCATTTTCCAAATCTAGAATATGGCTCATTTTTATTGAGATATGAATTATTGTTCAAATCTCATGCTTGATCTTCCCAAACAGAACAGAGGCTCTGTATCTTTCTCTGAGATATTTTGGTGATATTTTTAGCACTAAAAGTGGGTCTGAACACTTCTAACACTGGAAATTCTAAGTCTGAAGCACTTACTCTTGGGACTTGGAAAAAATTTTTTAATTAATAATTCTTCATCAATGGTTACATTTTCTTTGCCTACAAGCATGTTTCTTCCTTCAAAGTGGACATGGGTGTGTGCACATACTCATCTGCACACACATATATACACATGTATATGTGAAAGGGATTGAAAATAAAATGTTTTCTTTTAAAGTACGTTTGCATTTTTCCTGGAATTGCCCTCACAGTTTCCATCAGACACTCAAAGCAGTGGGTGACATCAGAAAGGTTAAATATTACTAAATAGTGGACATTACCTTTCCTAGTTATTCCTTTCCCCTTTCCTATAGCTACCATTTAAATCTAGGTTGGCAACTTCCCTTGGGTCTAAATCAGCAATTCACAATCTTTTGGCATCAGGGACTGGTGTCATGGAAGACAATTTTTCCATGGGCAGGGCCCAGGGTGGAGAATAGTTTTGGGATGATTCATGCACATTACATTTTTTGTGTACTGTATTTCTATTATTATTACATTGTAACATCTAATGAAATAATTATACAACTCACCACAACGTAGAATCAGTGGGAGCCCTGAGCTTGTTTTCCTGCAACTAGATGGTCCCATCTGGGGGTAATGGGAGATGGTGACAGATCATCAGGCATTAGATTCTCATAAGAAGCACACAGTCTACGCAGTTCACAAAAAGGTTCGCACTCCCATGAGAATCTAATGTTGCTGCTGATCTGACAGGATGCAGAGCTCCAGTGGTAATGCTCACTCGCCTGCTGCTCACTTCCTGCTATGCAGCCAGATTTCTAACAGGCCATGGGCTGGTACTGGTCTGTGGTCTGGGGGTTGGAAATCTTTGGTCTAGATGACCTTGACAGCAGCATAGCTGTCCTGTCTGCCTTCAGGCTTTCCGCACTCCACATTATATGCCCAACCAGCCAGCTGTTAGCATAATCATTTTCCAAAAAATTTACTGCCTACTTTATGAAATTAGTTGTGAAGCATTTGACTGTATGTTGAATGATAGCCAAGTGTGCTATATTTCTGCACTCATGAATGAGTACTTGGTTGTCATACTTCATTGTCCTGGAATTTCTCTGTTGCTGTTTTTATTAGTGGGGAAAACTCTGCCTTATTAATTTTGTTCACAGAATAAACAAATTTTTCTTTAATATACAAAAATAAACTAGAAAACATATTTTACTGGTCACTTTTCAGGAAGAAAAGCCTATATATATTTAAAATGTGTGTGTGTTTTTTTTAGAAACCTTCCATAGGGTGAATGATGCATGTCTGAATATAAACTAATGATTTTATTCATTTATACAGCTTATAAACTGTATTCAATTGCATGGAGGAAAAAAGTACACTGACCTCTAATTTAAAAACAAAGAGTTTTCTGGAGAGGTAACAGAATAATAACTAATGGAGCATTACAGTTTATAAGTGCTTTCATATAAATGACCTCATTTGTCCCCACCCAAATCTCATGACAAATTGTAATCCCCAGTGTTGGAGGTAGGGTCGAGTGGGAGGTGACTGGATCATGGGGGATGGTCCTTCATGAACGGTATAGCACCATCTTCTGGTGCTGTTCTCATGATAGTGAGTGAGTTCTCTTGAGATCTAGTTGTTTGAAAGTATGCAGCACTTTTGTTCTTTTGACTTAGGATTGTCTTGGCAATGCGGGCTCTTTTTTGGTTCCATATGAACTTTAAAGCAGTTTTTTCCAATTCTGTGAAGAAACTCATTGGTAGCTTGATGGGGATGGCATGGAATCTATAAATTACCTTGGGCAGTATGGCCATTTTCACGATATTGAGTCTTCCTATCCATGAGCATGGTATGTTCTTCCATTTGTTTATGTCCTCTTTTATTTCACTGAACAGTGGTTTGTAGTTCTCCTCGAAGAGGTCCTTTACATCCCTAGTAAGTTGGATTTCTAGGTATTTCATTCTCTTTGAAGCAATTGTGAATGGAAGTTCATTCATGATTTGGCTCTCTGTTTGTCCGTTACCGGTGTATAAGAATGCTTGTGATTTCTGCACATTAATTTTGTATCCTGAGACTTTGCTGAAGTTGCTTATCAGCTGAAGGAAATTTTGGGCTGAGACAATGGGGTTTTCTAAATATACAATCATGTCATCTGCAAACAGGGACAATTTGACTTCTTCTTTTCCTAACTGAATACCCTTGATTTCTTTCTCTTGCCTGATTGCCCTAGCCAGAACTTCCAACACTATGTTGAATAGGAGTGGTGAGAGAGGGCATCCCTGTCTTGTGCCAGTTTTCAAAGGGAATTTTTCCAGTTTTTGCCCATTCAGTATGATATTGGCTGTGGGTTTGTCATAAATAGCTCTTATTATTTTGAGATACGTTCCATCAATACCGAATTTATTGAGCGTTTTTAGCATGAATTTTAGCATGAATTTTAGCATGAATTTTTAGTTGAATTTTGTCAAAGGCCTTTTCTGCATCTATTGAGATAATCATGTGGTTTTTGTCTTTGGTTCTGTTTATATGCTGCATTGCGTTTATTGATTTGCATATGTTGAACCAGCCTTGCATCCCAGGGATGAAGCCCACTTGATCATGGTGGATAAGCTTTTTGATGTGCTGCTGGATCCGGTTTGCCAGTATTTTGTTGAGGATTTTTGCATCGATGTTCATCAGGGATATTGGTCTAAAATTCTCTTTTTTTGTTGTGTCTCTGCCAGGCTTTGGTATCAGGATGATGTTGGCCTCATAAAATGAGTTAGGGAGGATTCCCTCTTTTTCTATTGATTGGAATAGTTTCAGAAGGAATGGTACCAGCTCCTCCTTTTACCTCTGGTAGAATTCAGCTGTGAATCCATCTGGTCCTGGACTTTTTTTGGTTGGTAGGCTATTAATTATTGCCTCAATTTCAGAGCCTGCTATTGGTCTATTCAGGAATTCAGCTTCTTCCTGGTTTAGTCCTGGGATAGTGTAAATGTCCAGGAAATTATCCATTTCTTCTAGATTTTCTAGTTAATTTGCGTAGAGGTGTTTATAGTATTCTCTGATGGTAGTTTGTATTTCTGTGGGGTCAGTGGTGATATCCCCTTTATCATTTTTTAGTGCGTCTATTTGATTCTTCTCTCTTTTCTTCTTTATTAGTCTTGCTAGCGGTCTATCAATTTTGTTGATCTTTTCAAAAAACCAACTCCTGGATTCATTGATTTTTTGGAGGGTTTTTTGTGTCTCTATCTCCTTCAGTTCTGCTCTGATCTTAGTTATTTCTTGCCTTCTGCTAGCTTTTGAATGTGTTTGTTCTTGCCTCTCTAGTTCTTTTAATTGTGATGTTAGAGTGTCAATTTTAGATATTTCCAGCTTTCTCTTGTGGGCATTTAGTGCTATAAATTTCCCTCTACACACTGCTTTAAATGTGTCCCAGAGATTCTGGTATGTTGTATCTTTGTTCTCATTGGTTTCAAAGAACATCTTTATTTCTGCCTTCATTTCGTTATGTACCCAGTAGTCATTCAGGAGCAGATTATTCAGTTTCCATGTAGTTGAGTGGTTTTGATTGAGTTTCTTAGTCCTGAGTTCTAGTTTGATTGCACTGTGGTCTGAGAGACAGTTTGTTATAATTTCTGTTCTTGTACATTTGCTGAGGAGTGCTTTACTTCCAATTATGTGGTCAATTTTGGAATAAGTGTGATGTGGTGCTGAGTAGAATGTATATTCTGTAGATGTCTATTAGGTCTGCTTGCTGGCATCACGCTACCTGACTTCAAACTATACTACAAGGCTACAGTAACCAAAACAGCATGGTACTGGTACCAAAACAGAGATATAGACCAATGGAACAGAACAGAGTCCTCAGAAATAATACCACACATCTACAGCCATCTGATCTTTGACAAACCTGAGAGAAACAAGAAATGGGGAAAGGATTCCCTATTTAATAAATGGTGCTGGGAAAATTGGCTAGCCATAAGTAGAAAGCTGAAACTGGATCCTTTCCTTACTCCTTATACGAAAATTAATTCAAGATGGATTAGAGACTTAAATGTTAGACCTAATACCATAAAAATCCTAGAAGAAAACCTAGGTAATACCATTCAGGACATAGGCATGGGCAAGGACTTCAAGTCTAAAACACCAAAAGCAACGGCAACAAAAGCCAAAATTGACAAATGGGATCTAATTAAACTAAAGAGCTTCTGCATAGCAAAAGAAACTACCATCAGAGTGAACAGGCAACCTACAGAATGCGAGAAAATTTTTGCAATCTACTCATCAGACAAAGGGCTAATATCCAGAACCTACAAAGAACTCAAACAAATTTACAAGAAAAAAACAAACAACCCCATCAAAAAGTGGGCAAAGGATATGAACAGACATTTCTCAAAAGAAGACATTCATACAGCCAACAGACACATGAAAAATGCTCATCATCACTGGCCATCAGAGAAATGCAAATCAAAACCACAATGAGATACCATCTCACACCAGTTAGAATGGCAATCATTAAAAAGTCAGGAAACAACAGGTGCTGGAGAGGATGTGGAGAAATAGGAACACTTTTACATTGTTGGTGGGATTGTAAACTAGTTCAACCATTGTGGAAAACAGTATGGCGATTCCTCAAGGATCTAGAACTAGAAGTACCATTTGACCCAGCCATCCCATTACTGGGTATATACCTAAAGGATTATAAATCATGCTGCTATAAAGACACATGCACATGTATGTTTATTGCGGCACTATTCACAATAGCAAAGACTTGGAATCAACCCAAATGTCCATCAGTGACAGACTGGATTAAGAAAATGTGGCACATATACACCATGGAATACTATGCAGCCATAAAAAAGGATAAGTTTGTGTCCTTTGTAGGGACATGGATGCAGCTGGAAACCATCATTCTCAGCAAACTGTCGCAACAACAGAAAACCAAACACCGCATATTCTCACTCATAGGTGGGAACTGAACAATGAGATCACTTGGACTCAGGAAGGGGAATATCGCACACCGGGGCCTATCATGGGGAGGGGGGAGGGAGGAGGGATTGCATTGGGAGTTATACCTGATGTAAATGACGAGTTGATGGGTGCTGACGAGTTGATGGGTGCAGCACGCCAACATGGCACAAGTATACATATGTAACAAACCTGTACGTTATCCACATGTACCCTACAACTTGAAGTATAATTAAAAAAAAAAAAAAAAAAAGAAAGTATGTAGCACCTCCCCCTTCTCTCTCTCGGTCCTGTTCCTGCCATGTAAGATGCCTACGCTTCTGCTTTGCCTTGCGTCCTGAGTAAAACTCCCTGAAGCCTCCCCAGAAGCAGATGCTGCTATACTTCCTATAAAGCCTGGAGAACTGTGAGCCAATTAAACCTATTTTCTTACCCAGTCTTAGGTATTTTGTTATAGAAGTGAGAGAACAGACTAATACATCATCACCGTTATTTTAAAGAATAAGGAAATGAAGACTCAGAAGGATGAAGCAATGACCAACCCAGGTCATACAGTAAGTAAGGGAAAATCCCAGGACTTTGACTTATGCTTTCTGACACTGTATCTCACATTCTTTCTCATATGGTGAGTGGCTCTCCCAACATTACTGTTACATAAAAATTCAGATCGTGCGTGTAATTTATCAAGTATCTATCAAATCCTGGGATTTAAGTAATTGAAACACAGAACAGGTTAAATAAAGAGAGCCTTTTTTGAAAGGGTAAGGAAAAACAACATTGATGTTTCAGAACTAATGTGTGTTTATATCATGGAAAAAGCTAGAAATCCCAGTGGAAAAGTTTTTATGGAAGCACTACTTATCACTGTATACCTGGCTATATATAATTCGTAGGTAGTATACTCCCCCTTTCCCTGAATTCTAATGAAAGCGTTGTTCCAAATCTATTATAGCTATACAGTTTTTATAAAATGACCCATGGGGAAAATTCTTTCTAGAGTTTAAAGCTGGAAAAGAGTTTCTTTCTCTACATGCCTTGATAATATTGTTATCAATATAATATTATATAATATTGTAATGACAGTTCTATAGCCCACTTTTGTCTTGATTATCAAGAAGCTCAGAGTCAAGTTGTCGTCTTAGTTGTAGTCATTTTTCTTAGTTTGGGTTTTCTAAAATGTGATTGTTAATACTGAATGTCAACTTGATTGGACTAAAGGATGCAAAGTATTGTTTCTGGGTGTCTCTGTGAGGGTGTTACCAAAGGAGAGTAACATTTGAGTCGGTGGGAGAGGCAGATCACCCTCAATCTGGGTGGGCATGATCTAATCAGCTGCCAGCGTGGCTACAAAAAAGCAGGCAGAAGAAAGTGGAATGGGCAGACTTGCTGAGTCGTCCGGCCTTCATCTGTCTCCTGTGCTGAATGCTTCCTGCCCTCATATATCAGACTCCAGATTCTTCAGCTTTTGAACTCTTGGACTTACACCAGTGATTTGCCAGGGGCTCTCGGGCCTTTGGCCACAGACTGAAGGCTGCACTGTCGGCTTCCATACTTTTGAGGTTTTGGGACTTGGACTGGCTTCCTTGCTTCTCAGCTTGCAGATGGCATATTGTGGGACTTCACCTTGTGATCATGTGAGTCAATAATCCTTAATAAACTCCCCATCCATCCTATTAGTTCTGTCCCTCTAAAGAACCCTAATACATGGATTATTTTATTTGTTCTCCTTTATACATTTTTCTCTTTTATACTATCTAGTTCATACCTTTTAGTACTGTTTCAATGGATTTTTATTTCACTGTAATTATATCTTTTTTAGTAAGCCTCCTCAAACCTGTTTTGAAGATAGGCAGGGTATAAACATACAGAGTCCACTCTAAGGAACATGAGCACTTAGTCCATTGAAAGAACTAATAATAGTATACCAGGTGCAAATGATCTATTTAATCTCTTGAGTAGCTTCCAGAGAAGAAATTTCTGCTGTAAGTGCACAGGGTAATAAAGTTCTGTTTTCTTTCCTGTATTCTTATAATAAAAGTTTGACATCACCATCACAACCATTTCATGTGTCAGTAACAGTAGGTGACAGGTATTTGGTATTATATATTTGCTTGCATTAAAATGAACCCTAGTGTTTCACTTATGTTTTATGATTGTGCACATTTGGTGTGATCCAAAGAAATAATAGTGAAATTTTCTATGGAAATTCTTGTTTGATACAGAATTGTATCAGAAGTTGATACAACAATCAATGTGTATATTGTCTAGGGTATATACTTTATATACATAATTATATCACATCTACAGTTCTGATTATCATAGGAATATAATACACACGTCATACGAACAAACATGTATTCATTTTTCCTAAATGATGGCTACAGCAGAGAAAACCAGTGAGTATCATCTTTGAGAGATAAAACTGTGGAAATGTCGTTTGTATGTTTGATACTAAAAGGGAAAAGGTGATTGGTGAGAAGTTAGAAGGTGAACCAAAGGAGGCCTAAGAACTTACTGTCAATAAAACAAATCCAGACTTAGGCACAGTGAGACGTAAAAAAACCTACAACAACCTGGAGAATGTTCATCCCTTACGATTTTCAAGCATCTCAAAAATCAGTCTAAAAGGTTTTTCTTTTATAGGGAGGGCTAAACAGAAGTAGCAGAAACTTAGAGGTAAAATTGTGTGACAGGGCGGGGCTGAGCAGACATCATGATGAGGATGGTATAACAAGAAATGTTGCTGTGTTCAGCTAATTTGGAATGAACTGTTAAGGTGGGGTGATATAACTAGTGATTTTGTTCCCTAGTGTGTTGTTCAATTTCACATTGAATTGTAATCCTCAGTGTTGGAGGTGGGGCTTGGTGGGAAGTTACTGGATCATGGGAGTGGATTTCTCATGAATGGTTTACCATCATTCCCTTGGTGCTATTCTCATGATAGTGAGTGAGTTCTCGTAAAATCTAGTTGTTTAAAAGTATTTGGCACCTCCCCCCTTTCTCGCTTGCTCCTGCCATATGAAGGAGCATATGAAGTGCCTGCTCCCCCTTTGACACCCTCTACCATGATTGTAAGTTTTCTGAGGCTTCCCTAGAAGGCGAGCAGATGCGAGGAACATGCTTCCTGTAAAGCCTCCAGAATGTGAGCCAATTAAACCTCTTTTCTTTACAAATCACCCAGTCTCAGGTATTTCTTTATAGTAAGGCAAGAACAGCCTAACACAATGGGATGTTTACATTTTAGTGTTGGCTCAGGTTTGGGGAAAGGAGCCTGTGGGGAGGAGAGATGCCTGATTAAATCTTGGTCAAGCCAAGTCAGTGGGCAAGAAATGGGCAGTTGTGAACATTTGGCCAGGATCTGCAACCTCATGAAAAGTATATACTATCAAAAGGCTAACTACTTTTTTGTCACATAAATTCTTATAAAAAGCTTAGTGGAGCCAAGAAGCAGGTTAAATATAATAGGAGAAACTCTTCATTTCTTCCCATTTGTATCACTAACATGCATATGATTGCAGCTAGTCATGTAAGTCTACAAATCAGTGTAAGGTTTATTCAGAGAGTTGAGATGCTTAGGTGAAAGTCACTTTTGCTTATAAAGAACTTATCTATCTTACAGACACATATCACTTACATTATGTATTTGTTATATTAATATATTTAAAAAACATTGTAAAATGATGATCTGGCAACATTCCTAGAAGAACCTGGTTGAAATACACATACTTGAGATTTATTGGTCATTTGTCCTTACAAAATTGAGATGTGAAAAGCTTTAAAGGAGGACATTCTGCCAAAGCATAACTCATAAAACAAAATATAAAAGTATGAGTCATGGAATTATAGAGCTGGAAAAGATCTAGCCCTACTGTTTCATTTTCAAATGAGGAAACTGAGGCTTACTGTAAGGGGTTGTTTTTTTAAGTCATATAGTAAGTTGGTGCAGACGTAGGAGTAGCAATCAGATCTCTGAGCTCTTTTCCTCTTTGAGAGTGAAGTTCACAAACGCATTTTGTTTCATAAGTTGTTTACTTTACTAAAATAAAGGTAAGTAAGGTAAAGCTATGATTTATTGTTAAATGAGAAGAATGAGTGTCAGGGAAATGTATATGGCATGATTTCATGTTCTTAAAATACAAATAATATCTATCTATGTATGTATGTATCTATATTGATTTATTTATCTTCTATCTGTATGTGATTGAATGAAATTAGAGAAAAGAGTGGAAGCACATACACCACACTAACACTGAACACTTACAAGAAGGGTAAAAAAAGGAGTAAGAAAAATGGAAGCAAAATAGAATTTGTTGAAATGGTATGTGAAAGTGAAGATTACAAAAATTTTATCCATAAAATTATTAATACATAAAAATTGAATGTGCACATAGACAGAGACTAGAAAATCACTAGGATATACATACAACGAGAACATAAACAAAAGAAAATATTATTTTGACAAGAGGTCATTAAAAATAAAAATAAAAACAAGTCCAATGACTCCCCTTTCTGAAACCACTGAAACACAGCTATTTTTACTCAAAACTGATAAAAAGATGTAATCATATATTCAGAAACAGTATTCACTTAGGAAATTTTACCTAATTTTCAGCATTGATACCTATAAAATTTTATGCTTCACATATAAATGTATATATGTACATATATGTGTCCATATAAATATTTTATTTGCTTACCATTATATTTGTTTACTAAATTTGGATATACTTCTTTGTTTATTAAATAATTTAGACAATGAAAATAAAATTAATGTATACTCACTGTTACAAGTTTAGAAAATTTAGAAAAAGAGAGAGCAGAAAATAAAAATCACTAATAATCTTACCCAGAGATATCCACTGTTAAACTTTTTGCATATGTCCCTTCAGATTTTTTTGCATGTATGTGTATTCAAAAATGGGATAATATTTTACTTTATTATCTGCTTTTTTCATTTAGTAACATATTATGGCTATATTTATATGGTAATACATATAGATACAAAGTCATTTTAAATTAGGTGTCTAACATTTTATCATCAGGAATTACTGTAATTTATTTTTTAAATTTTCTATTAATGGTCATTTGATTTGATTCTATTTTTTAAACAACCATAAACAATGGTGAAATGAACATCTTTATATATGCAGTTTTTGCTCTTGTTCAATTGCTTCCTTAGGATATATTCCTATACGTGATATTTAATTATAAAATATTTAATTTCTGAACCCCCTGGAAGTTTACACTTGAGTATCAAACACACTAGTAGATGACAATTCTTTTGCTATTAGAACAGAAGACCATAGAATCAACCAATAACAGATACAAAGTTTTTTTCATGGGTAAGTGACCTACATTGGTCACTTAATTCTTCATTATATTTTGGGAAAATAAATTTGTATCTAAAAACCATCTTTATGATGATCTATGACTTACAAAAATCTACTATTTATCTTTCAAATTCCCTCTCATTACTTTTACTTCTTCTTTTGCCGGTATGAGGTCACTAATGGTAGATTTTATAAAACGCACTAACAATTATATGGAAGTCATACAATTAGTATTTTTAAAGTGTCTACAAAGAAGACTTTTGCAACAGTTTTATGGCTTTATTGTGAATATGCAAGGGGCATATTCTATCAAATAAGTATCATTCCTATCCTCAAGACACTTACATATACTGGAAATAAGAAATCATTATCCATTGTTTGGAAAAATTTTTTCTTTTAAGAAAATAATAGATGGAAAAGAAAAGAGAAGTCCAAGGAAAAAAAAAGTCATCTATTAAGATCTGTTATGTACCAAGAATGTAGTTAACTACTTCCTCATTAATTAAAGCCTCCCAATAATATTGAAGAAAGTAGGTATTATTTATTATAGTTGTTTTCCATATGAAGAAGTGAAATTCAGACTGATGAAATGATTTGCACAAGGTGACACTACCAATAATTGATATAGTGAGTATTCAAACCTAGGTGACATACTTTTGACTCAACACAATAAGTTTTCAACAATTTGAGCGTCTCAGTGATAGAATGTATTATCTCTGGAAGCAGTGAGCTTATTATCATGGGAAGTATGCTAGCAGATGTTAGTTGATCATATATCAGAGACATGAAAAATATTCCACTACTAATGGATGATTTCACTTGCTCATCTCTCTAGGCTTCTTCTAGAGGGCTAGATATTTTGTTGAATTGAAAAAAATGTACCATTTTTAAACCATGGATATGTCATAAGCAAATATTAGACCACAGAATAATACTCAACTATTTTACACTTAAGGGAAACCAAATATCACATATGAACATTATCTCTAATTTTAGAATACTAGAGAATCTCAGCGGTATTTGAAAGATAAAAATTTATATTATGCATGTTATTTTTGCTTTTAAACACTAGTTAGAATGTACGGTGCTAAATACATTTTAGCGTCTGTGGTGCTAAGAACACAATCGTTTGATTAAACATGATCTCTTGATAAAGATTAGTTAGCACATGCTAGCCTAACAATTACCGAAATTCACATTTTTACACGGGTATCCTATTATTAAGTGATTCCTTAGATTTAATCAATCTGAAAAAAAGTCAGTCAAATGTTATATAAAATAATAATAAAAATAAATCCTCTCTTGATTTAGATAAAATAGTGTGCTTGTGTGCTAACGTATTCTACTACCCACCTTCCCCAGTTGCTTCTATTAAAAATAGTACTGTAAAAAGAAATAAAAATCAAAAATATAATATGCCTGTTGCAAAGCATTTCAGAGAAGCTTTTATGTGAAATTTAACAGTTCATGGAACAAAGAATATGACTGGAGGCAAGGAAAATTCTGCCTCTGAAAATAAGTGAAACTTAGGTCATCATTAGAGTTTGTGCATTCACTTTTGGGACATAGGATATGTTCAGGGCTGTGACTCATTTACATACATGACTATGGGGCCTGTATTTTGGGAGAGCTGTGGGGTGTTGGCTGAAGCCTTCCATGCTGGTAGTTAGGCTTTGCTAAGAGGAAGGTTGATTCTCTACTTATACCCCCTCAGATGGCTCTCTTTAGTGCATGTCTGTATGATTTGACCTAAAGGAAAGAAGAAATTGGTTACCTTCTGTTATTCTATGTCAGCAGTATATTTTATTGAAAGGAGTACGGACTTCAAGAAAAGAAAAATTAGGGTTTGAAGCAGCTGAGAAGTCAACAACCTACTTATTTTTTCTGAGCTTTTCTTCATCTATAAAATGGGCATAATAATACTTCACTGAGTTGTTTTCAGAATTGAATACAAAAAATGTTGACAGTAGTAAATTGCACATCATCTGATACACAGTTCAGAATGGAGTACAATTTAGCACCCTTTTTTTTTTAGTTCTCTAATAAGGAGATTATAAATACATTAAAAAAAGATGTTTCCCTAGAGTTTGGCAGGTGATATTCCCACTTAGGAGGATAGCTATCAGATGCACTGGTGACAAAGTAGCTCCTGATGCAGACCCAGAGCTATGCGAGCAAACATGAGGGGCTTGGAAGCAACCCAGACATTAGGCAGGAGCAGTTTCCAGGGCTGTGAAGATGTTTGCTCTCCTCTACTCAGGAAGAGATCCTTTTAGGAGAAAGGGACACAGGAGCTCTCCCTGTTCCTGCAGACCCAGAGAAAGAGGATCTTGGATCAGGAAACCAGAGAACATTTACTCTGCCTTAGTGAATTCCTAAAGTCCTAGAAACTCTCTATGGGTGGGTCTCTACTGCTATGAGGGACTCTGACCTGGCCCTCAGATCCCAGGAGGAAGAGAAACAAAAGCTTAGAAAGCAGGGCTGTAGGATGAGTGTTAGCCACTGATTTCAGAGCTATGTATTTTCCAGCAAATGGTCTAAGAACTACGCTTTATCTATCCAATATAGACAATGTACTCTATAATAAAATTCCTTATGAATTAATTTTAATAGCTTTCATTTATAATTAAAATCTAGATGGCATTTATATATTGACAAATGAATACAAGTTAACCTTAAGTATAAGAAGAAAATGACAGCCTTATAAAATACATTTTAACTACATATTTTTTATATGAATGCACTTGAAACTAATCTAATATAGTCCATATATCTTGCAGTCTGTTCAATGTAACACACGATTATTAAAACTGATTTAGAAATAGGAGGGTGTTTATAAGATTATCTGTCACCATTGTATTGTGAAGCCTGAGCACTTGATTACTCTGCATGTTTGCTGTTGTGTAACGACAAGTACATCCCGTGGAGCTAATTACTGCCTCCACTTTACTTAAGTGATCCTCTATCCCATCAAGAAGATCTTCAACCTGATTCTTCGAAAAATGTGAGAATTTGAAGTAGTTCCAATGAAGGTGGTAAATTTCCTAACTTGAAAGCACTTTCTTATGATTACAATGATAATGGTTAAAGAAATAAAACTTCAAAAACGATTCCACATGAAAGCAACTTAGAATATGAGTAATTATACCTTAACTACAATCCTCAGTGATCAAAAAGATAAACAAGGTTTGCCAAGCATCTTTCTGTGGGGCATGCACTCTAATAGAGAAGCCATGCATACTCTGATAAAAAGGCAAGAAAATTATATTTTTGAATTGCTGGCTATGTTTCAGGCTATAAAGTTGAGCATTCCCAACCTGCAACTCCGAAATCCGAAAAGCTCCCAAATCTGAATTTTTTGAACACCCACATGACACCACAAGTAGAAAATTTTGACTGTATTTTGACAGGTCACAGTCAAAATACAGTCAAAATTTTGTTTATGCACAAAATTATTAAAAAATATTGTATAAAATTACATTCATGTTTTGTATAGAAGGTGTATATAAATAACAAATGAATTCCATGTTTAGATTTGGGTCCCAACTCTAATATATTTCATTATATATATGCAAACATTCCAAATCCAAAAAAGTCTGAAATCTGAAACACTTCTGGTTACAAGCATTTCAGATAAGGGATACCTACACTGTAGCAGTACAGTGTATAATTTAATCTTGCTACGGTCTTATAGGGTGGTTATTAAAAATCTGAGTTTCTAGGTGAGGAAGTTGACATCAGAGAGGTCAGAAATTGCAAAGCTGGGATTTGAGACCAGGTTCATCTAACTTCAAAACCTGTTATCTGAAAGGATTCTAAAAATGCAAACCTGAGAGTGTGTGATGATGTAGAATATATTATCACATCACATTTCCAGCTTTGCTGAAGAACAGGGTGTTCTACACAATACGAGGCATTGAATATAATTGAATCCTACGCCAATACTGATTTGTTTGGCATTTGAGTCTGATTTCAAGTGGGAAAATAGATGTGTTGTTTGTAAAACTTATGAATTAATAAGTTCTGAGAATCAAAAGGACTGACCTCAAACAAATTCATGAAATTATATTTACTCTTATTTCTGTCTTAGTCTTGGAGAGTTGACGTTGTTGGGTAAGTTTCAAACTACTATATAATTGCTGAGAAAATTGGGGTGGGAGGAAAAAGAGGAAAGTGATTTCTATTAGTAAAACTAGTTGAAGACCCATAGAGACTGCTCAAACTTCGAGTGGGTTCATATTTATAGGAATAAAGATGAGAGACCTCCAAATCTTTTCCTGATCCAATAAATATTTTGTTTATTAAATATCTGCCATTAGAAATGTGGAGGGGCGGGGAGAGCAAACAAAAATGCTGAGACAAAATGGGCAAGAGCATACAAAATGTAATGCTGACCTTTGATCTCCATTGCTTAAGATTTTATTCTCCCAATTGTCTTATGAGGTTTTAAGCAACAAACATAAATGTTCAGAAAACTACACAGCTCTGTTAAAGCCAGGCATAGCACTTGACTCAGTAGCCTTCCAAAGCAAAATTTTGCAGAAAGACAACATATACTATGTAAAATGGTGTTTTCTCTTGCTTATTTTAAATTTACCTCCCTTTAATTTCATTGCCTCTCCCTTCCCAATTGTCAAGCAAAAGCAGTATGATCAGATTTCATCAAAATAACTTAGAACACTTAAATCAATGTGTATTAGACTTTTCTTCTTTCTTTGCCCTGGAATTTTATGCTCTCTTTTAGTAACTACTCTTCTCTGGTACCAACTGACTGGTGCGTTTGTTACGACCTGTATTCCAACTGACACACCACAACAATTCCAGGGAATACAGTGAATTTAACATTAAGATTGTAAGATTAGCTGACATTCTAAGATTCTTAAAGGAAGGGGTTATGTGTATTTATCCTGGTATGACCACAGCGGCAAACATAATGTCTGCATCACAATGGGACAACGTGAGAGCTAAAATTTAATATATATCTACATATGTTAGACTTTTATGTACATGCCATCGCATGTCTCTACAATCATTCTCTATTAGTGTTCTCACTTCTGTCAATGGGGAAACTGAGTAAGTTGCTTAAGATCAAGCAGCTGGTAAATAACAAAGCCAAGATTTGAATTCATGTCTGTCTTTTTTTTTTTTTACCATGTGATTTGCCAACCACACTCAGTACCCAAAATATTATTTGTGGAGTGCCATTTTCATAGGGTTGTTTATCACACCTTTAATTAAACCTATCCTTGAGAGGGAAAAAAATGCAACTCAGCAAAACTGTAATTCACAACTAGCCTAATGGCCAAGTGGAATGCTACATGCCATGGTCAATCACATAGCAAATAAGTAGTGTGTGATGAAGAGGTAAAAATTGAGGCACACACAGAACCAGCTCTGTTAATAATAATGCTTCTTTGGGGACTGAGTCTCCACTTTCATTTTAACTATCATTGTAGAAAAATGATAAATAAATGCAGTAGGTGGGATGGCAATATGATAGGTAGAAAGAGAATTAAGAAAAAATAATTTGTGAATTTGTTTACCACTAAAATACACTTAAAAGGCAGCTTTGTCCCAGTGGCACTTTTAACATTTACTTTTACTTTTAATAATCATGTTTACCATATTTTTATGGTTCAATGGCACTATATGCTTGAAGAATTTTAGAACATTAATGTCCAATGTTACCTAAGTCTAGCTGTGGACTTCATGCATGAAATACCATTCCAGCAGAGAAGCACTCCGTGCTTGAACATCCTCAGTATTGAGGAACTTACTATCACACTGGGCAGCCACTCTATCTTTAAATAAAGATAGAATTAGTAAAACTAATAAGAAAAGAAATTCTTACTTTCACATTAATCAAATATCTGTATTCTTACAATTTCCCTGAAATTATTCTGTAAGCAGGCCTGAAAGAATTACGCGGCAACATATGTTGCTAGGCTGGTTCCTTGGGTTTTGGCAAAGTCCTCAGTGTTTGTCAGCATTTCTATGTGAGAGAACTGGCTACATAGTCTATCTTGGAGCTAATATCATACTTGTGTCACTAAACATATGTATGGAATTTTGAGAATTGTTTCTTAATTTTTCAGTTTTAAAATCTAATGCAAACCTGTATTCAGAAAAAAAGTATTGTTTGACCTTTTTAAAAATTATCGCTTAATTAACATGGGGCCTAGCCGAGTTAGAATAAAATAACTTCTCACTTGTTCCAACATAAGAGAAACAAGCAAGGTGTTCCTACTAAGGTCTCACTTAGACCCGCATATTCTTTTTAGTGATTGCAAAGTTACTTCTTAGCCACTCAGGCCAATCCACCATAAAACAATCATTCTCCAACTTTCCTGGTCTTAAGAGTCACTTGGGGTGCTTGTTTAAAAGGCATATTTGTTGAGCTCTGCCTCCGGAAATACTGATTTAGTAGCATGGAGCCGAGGAATCTTCATTTTTCACCAGTGCTGGAAGTGAATCTGATGCAAGTGATTTGTAGACCACATTTTGAGAAAAATTCCCTAATGTTAGCAGTTGTAATGATGCAGGTAGTTTATTCGGTTTTGTTTCAATACAAAACTGCAAGGATAACACTATTGGGTTTTCTAGATATAGGATCATGCCATCTGCAAACAGAGATAGTTTGACTTCCTCTCTTCCTATTTGGATGCTGTATTCGTCCGTTTTTCACACTGCTGTAAAGATACTACCTGAGACTGGGTTATTTATAAAGAAAAGAGGTTTAATTGACTCACAGTTCCACATGGCTGAGGAGGCCTCAGGAAACTTACAATCATGGTGGAAGGCAAAGGGGAAGCAAGGCACATCTTACATGGCAGCAGGAGAGAGAGAGAGTAAAGGGGGAAGTGCTACACTTTAAGACCATCAGGTCTCGTGAGAACTCACCCACAATCCCGAGAACAGCATGCAGGGAACCACCCCCATGATCCAATCACCTTCCATTAGGTCTCTCCCTTGACATGTCAGGATTATAATTCAAGATGAGATTTGGGTGGGAACACAGCCAAACCATAGCAGATGCCCTTTATTTCTTTCTCTTGCCTGATTGCCCCGGCCAGAACTTCTGATACTATGTTGAATATGAGTAGGGAAGGCATGCTTGTCTTGTGTTGATTTTCAAGGAGAATGCTTCCAGCTTTGCCCATTAAAAAGAATGAGATTATATCCTTTGCAAGGACATGGATGGAGCTGGAGACCATTATTCTTAGCAAACTAACACAGGAACAGGAAACCAAATTCTACTTATAAGTGGGAGCTAAATTACGAGAACACATGGACACACAGAGGGGAACAACACACACTGGGGCCTTTTGGAGGATGGAGGGTGGAAGGAGGGAGAGAGTCAGGAAAAATAATGGGTACTAGGCTTCATGCCTAGGTGATGAAATAATCTGGACAACAAACCTCCATGAGACAAGTTTACCTATACAGCAAACATACTTGTATCTCTGAACATAAAATAAAAGTTAAAAAAAAAAAAGAAAATTGCAAGGATGGTAAGATTTGGGGCCTTTCATAACTTTTCAAGTATGTCAACTGAGAATATCAAAATGAATCACCAGGCTTTTTTGTTTGGGGTGTGTGCCTGTGTGTTTATCACAAAATTCACATACTTTTCAACTGTGCCTGCCTTACACTAAGATAGTCATTATATGCAGCTGTATAGGCCCAGCTATATAGGCCCAGCTATATACATATATAGGTATATGTATGTGTGTGTGTGTGTGGCGGGGGGCTCCACACACGTTTGGTGTCAATACTGAAGTAATGCAAATATCTCTGTATCTGCTACAAAACTCAAACAAGAAAAATGAATAGATCTGGATCTGATATGGCCTTCCTCTTCTGCTCTGAACTTTAGTTGTAGGGAAGAAAATAGTACTTAGTAAGAGTAATACATCAAATAGTGATTGGAAAACCAACTATTTGTGAAATAGTCTGATAAGTATTATGGGATACACAGAGATGATTAACACACAGTTCTTGCCAAATTGGAGCCTACAACTTAGCAGAAGTTGTTAATCACTTTGGTCAGGTGAATGTTTCACTGAATAAGAAATATGAGTGTATTAAGTCATCAGATTCTTTAATGCTTTGAAGTGCTTCATACTGAGTTCTACATAAAGTAGAAACTTCATATGTGTGTGTGTGTGTGTGCATGTGTGTCTATATATATATTTGAAGACAGGGTCTTACTACCTTGCCAAGGCTGGTCTCAAACACCTACGCTCTAGCAATCCTCTAGCCTCAGCCTCCTGAGTAGCTGGGACTACAGGCACAAGCCTGGTGTATAGAAAAACTTCACTGGCATCCAAGATGGCTGAATAGGAAGAGCTCCGGTCTGCAGCCCCAGTGAGATTGATGCAGAAGATGGGTGATTTCTGCATTTCCAACTGAGGTACCTGGTTCATCTCATTGAGACTGGTTGTACAGTAGGTGCAGCCCACAGAGGGCGAGCTCAAGCAGGGCAGGGCATTGCCTAACCCAGGAAGCACAAGGGATTGGGGGATTTCCCTTTCCTAGCCAAGGGAAGATGCGACAGATTGTACCTGGAGAAATGGTACACTCCTGACCAAATACTGCACTTTTCCCATGGTCTTTAGCAACTGGCAGACCAGGAGATAACCTTCCGTGCCTGGCTTGGTGGGTCCCACACCCACGGAGGCTTGCTCACTGCTAGCGCAGCAGTCTGAGATCAACCTGCAATGCTGCAGCTTGACGCAGGGAGGGGCGTCCATCATTGCTGAGACTTGAGTAGCTCACAGTGTAAACAAAGTGGCTGGGAAGCTCCAACTTGGTGGAGCTCACCACAGCTCAGCCTCTCTAGATTCCACCTCTGGAGGAAGGCCATAGCAGAAAAAAAGGCAGCAGACAGCTTCTGCAGACTCAAAAGTCCCTGTCTGACAGCGCTGAAGAGAGCAGTGGTTCTCTCAGCACAGCGTTTGTGCTCTGAGAACAGACAGATTTCCTCCTGAAGCAGGTCCCTGACCTCTGCGTAGCCTGACTGGGAGACACCTCCCAGTAGGGGTCAACAGACACCTCAAACAGGTGGTTGCCCCTCTGGGACAAAGCTTCCAGAGGAAGGATCAGGCAGCAATATTTGCTGTTCTGCAGCCTCCGCTAGTGATACCCAGGTAAACAGGGTCTGGAGTGGGCCTCCAGCAAACTCCAACAGACCTGCAGCTGAGGGGCTTGACTATTAGAAGGAAAACTAACAAACAGAAAGCAATAGCATCTACACCAACAAAAAGGACATCAACACCAAAACCCCATCTGTATCAGTCACCAACATCAAAGACCAAAGGTTGATAAAACCACAAAAATGGGGAGAAACCAGAGCAGAAAAGTGGAAACTTCCAAAAACCAGAATTCCTCCTCTCCTCCAAAGGATCATGGCTCATCGCCAGCAAGGGAACAAAACTGGACAGAGAATGAGTGTGATGAGGTCGGTAATAACAAACTCCTCTGAGCTAAATGAGCATGTTCTAACCCATCTCAAGGAAGCTAAAAACCTCGAAAAAAGATTAGATGAATGGCTAACTAGAATAAACAGTGTAGAGAAGACCTTAAATAACCTGATGCAGCTGAAAACCAAAGCATGAGAACTTCATGATGCATGCACAAGCATCAATCGCAGATTTAAGCAAGTGGAAAAAAGGATATCAGTGATTGAAGATCAAATTAATGAAATAAAGCAAGAAGACAAGATTAGAGAAAAAAGAGTGAAAAGAAGTGAACAAAGCCTCCAAAAAATATGGGACTATGTGAAAAGACAAAACATGTTTCATTGGTGTACCGGAAAGTGATGGGGAAAATGGAACCAAGTTAGAAAACACTCTTCAGGATATCATCCAGGAGAACTTCCCCAACCTAGCAAGGCAGGCCAACATTCAAATTCAGGAAATACAGAGAACACCACGAAGATACTCCTCGAGAAGAGCAACCCCAAGACACATAATCATCAGATTCACCAAAGTTGAAATGAAGGAAAAAATGTTAAGGGCAGCCAGAGAGAAAGGTCAGGTTACCCACAAAGGGAAGCCCACTAGACTAAGCAGATCTCTTGGCAGAAACACTACAAACAAGAAGAGAGTGGGGGCCAATATTCAACATTTTTAAAAAAAGAATTTTCAACCCAGAATCTCATATCCAGCCAAACTATGCTTCAGAAATGAAAGAGAAATAAAATCCTTTACAGACAAGCAAATGTTGAGAGATTTTGTCACTACCAGGCCTGCCTTATAAGAGCTTGTGAAGGAAGCACTAACCATGGAAAGGAACAACTGGTACCAGCCACTGCAAAAACATGCCAAATTGTAAAGACCATCAATGCTATGAAGAAACTGCACAATTAATGAGCAAAATAACCAGCTAATATCATAATGACAGGATCAAATTCAAAGATAACAATATTAACCTTAAATGTAAATGGGCTAAATGCCCCTATTAAAAGACACAGACTGGCAAATTGGATAAAGAGCCAAGACCCATTGGTGTGCTGTATTCAGGAGACCCATCTCACATGCAAAGATGCACATAAGGCTCAAAATAAAGGGATGGAGGAAGATCTACCAAACAAATGGAAAGCCAAAAAAAAGCAGGGTTGCAATCCTAGTCTCTGATAAAACAGACTTTAAACCAACAAAGATCAAAAGAGACAAGGCCATTACATAATGGTAAAGGGATCAATTCAACAAGAAGAGCTAACTATCCTAAATATATATGCACCCAATACAGGAGCACCCAGATTCATAAAGCAAGTCCTTAGAGACCTACAAAGAGACTTAGACTCCCACACAACAATAATGATAGAGTTTAACACCCCACTGTCAATATTAGACAGATGAACGAGACAGAAAGTTAACAAGGATATGCAGGACTTGAACTTAGCTCTGGACCAAGCGGACATAATAGATATCTACAGAACTTTCCACCCCAAATCAACTGAGTAGACTTTCTTCTCGGCACCACATTGCACTCATTCTAAAATTGACCACATAATTGGAAGCAAAACACTCCTCAGCAAATGTACAAGAACAGAAATGATAACAAACTGCCTCTCAGACCACAGTGCAATCAAATTAGAACTCAGGATTAAGAAATTCACTCAAAACTGCACAACTACATGGAAACTGAACAATCTGCTCCTGACTGACTACTGAGTAAATAACGAAATGAAGACAGAAATAAAGATGTTCTTTGAAACCAATGAGAACAAAGACACAATGTACCAGAATCTCTGGGATACACTTAAAACAGTGTGTAGAATAGGGAAACTTAAAGCACTAAATGCCCACAAGAGAAAGGAGGAAAGATCTAAAATCGACACCCTAACATTACAACTAAAAAAACTAGAGAAGCAAGAGCAAACAAATTCAAAAGCTAGCAGAAGACAAGAAATAACTAAGATCAGAGCAGAATTGAAGGTGATAGAGACACAAAAAACCCTTCAAAAAAATCAGTGAAGCCAAGAGCTGGTTTTTTTGAAAAGATCAATAAAATAGACTGCTAGCAAGACTAACAAAGAAGAAAAGAGAGAAGAATGAAATAGATGCAATAAAAAATGATAAAGGGGATATCACCAGCAATCCCACAGAAATACAAACTACTATCAGAGAATACTATAAACACCTCTATGCCAATAAACCAGAAAATCTAGAAGGAATGGATAATGTTCCTGGACACATACACACTCTGAAGACTAAACCAGGTAGAAGTTGAATCTCTGAATAGACCAATAACAGGTTCTGAAATTGAGGCAATAATAGCCTGCCAAGTAAAAAAAGTCCAGGACCAGAGAGATTCACGGTTGAGTTCTACCAGAGGTACAAAGAGGAACTGGTACCATTCCTTCAGAAACTTTTCCAATTGATAGAAAAAGAGGGAATCTTCTCTAACTCATTTTATGAGGCCAGCATCCTCCTCCTACCAAAGCCTGGAAGAGACACAACAAAAGAGAATTTTATGCCAATATCCCTGATGAACACTGATGCAAAAATCCTCAATAAAATACTAGCAAATTGAATCCAGCAGCACATCAAAAAGCTTATCCAGTTGGCTTCCTCCCTGGGATGCAAGGTTGGTTCAACATATGCAAATCAATAAATGTAATCCATCACATAAACAGAACCAACAACAAAAATCACATGATTATCTCAGTAGATGCAGAAAAGGCCTTTGACAAAATTCAACAGCCCTTCATGCTAAAAACTTTCAATAAACTAGGTATTGATGAAATGTATCTCAAAATAATAAGAGCTATTTATGACAAACCCACAGCCAATATCATACTGAATGGGCAAAAACTGGAAAAATTCCCTTTGAAAACTGGTACAAGACAGGGATGTCCTCTCTCACCACTCCTATTCAACATAGTGTTGGAAGTTCTGGCTAGGGCAGTCAGGCAAGAGAATGAAATAAAGGGTATTCAATTAGGAAGAGAGGAAGTCAAATTGCCTCTGTTTGCAGATGATATGATTGTATATTTAGAAAACCCCATCATCTCAGCCCAAAATCTCCTTAAGCTGATAAACAACTTCAACAAAGTCTTGGGATAAAAAATCAATGTGCAAAAACCACTAGCATTCCTATACACCAATATTAGACAAACAGAGAGCCAAATCATGAGTGAACTCCCATTCACAATTACTACAAAGAGAATAAAATACCTAGGAATCCAATTTACTAGGGATGTGAAGGACCTCTTTAACCAGAACTACAAACCATTGCTCAATGAAATAAAGAGGACACAAACAAATGGAAGAACATTCTATGCTCATGGATAGGAAGAATCAATATCATGAAAATCGCCACACTGCCCAAGATAATTTATAGATTTAATGCTATTCCCACCAAGTTACTGCTGACTTTCTTCACAGAATTGGAAAAAACTACTTTAAAATTCATATGGAACCAAAAAAGAGCCTGCATAGCCAAGACAATCCTAAGCAAAAAGAACATACCTGGAGGCATCACGTTACCTGACTTCAAATTATACTACAAGGCTACTTAACCAAAACAGCATGGTACTGGTACCAAAACAGAGATATAGACCAATGGAACAGATCAGAGGCCTCAGAAATAACACCACACATCTACAACCATCTGATCTTTGACAAATCTGACAAAAACAAGCAATGGGGAAAGGATTCCCTATATAATAAATGGTGCTGGGAAAACTGGTTAGCCATATGTAGAAAGCTGAAACTGGATCCCTTCCTTACACCATATACAAAAATTAACTCAAGATGGATTAATGACTCAAATGTAAGACCTAACACCATAGAAACCCTAGAAGAAAACCTAGGCAATACCATTCAGGACATAGGCATGGGCAAAGACTTCATGACTAAAACACCAAAAGCAATGGCAACAAAAGCCAGAATAGACACATGGGATCTAATTAAACTAAAGAGATTCCACACAACAAAAGAAACTATCATCAGAGCGAAGAGGCAACCTACAGAATGGGAGAAAATCTTTGCAATCTACCCATTAGACAAAAGGCCAATATCCAAAATCTACAAAGAACTTAAACAAATTTACAAGAAAAAAACAAATAATCCCATCAAAAAGTGGGCAAAGGTTATGAACAGACACTTCTCAAAAGATGACACTTATGCAGCCAACAGATATATGAAAAAATGCTCATCATCACTGGTCATCAGAGAAATGCAAATCAAAACCACAATGAGATACCATATCATGCCAGTTAGAATGGCAATCATTAAAAAGTTAAGAAACAACAGATACTGGAGAGGATGTGGAGAAATAGGAACACTTTTACACTATTGGTGGGAGCGTAAATTAGTTCAACCATTGTGGAAGACAGTGTATGGCGATTCCTCAAGGATCTAGAACTAGAAATACCATGTGACCCAGAGATCCCATTACTGGATATATACCTAAAGGATTATAAATCATGCTACAATAAAGACACATGCACGCGTATGTTTATAGTGGCACTATGCACAATAGGAAAGACTTGGAACCAACCAAATGTCCATCAATGATAGACTGGATTAAGAAAATGTGGCACATATACACCATGGAATACTATGCAGCCATAGAAAAGGATGAGTTAATGTCCTTTGCAGGGACATGGATGAAGCAGGAAACCATCAATCTCAGCAAACTGTCACAAGGATAGAAAACCAAACACCACCTGTTCTCACTCATAAGTGAACAATGAGAATACATGGACATAGGGCAGGGAACGTCACATGCAGGGTCCTGTTGGGGGGTAGGGGGCTGGGTGAGGGATAGCATTAGGAGAAATACCTAATGTAAATGATGAGTTGACGGGTGCAGCAAACCAACATGGCACATGTATATCTGTGTAACAAATCAGAGCGTTGTGCACATGTACCCTAGAACTTAAAGTATAATAATAATAAAAAAGACTTACAACCAACAGAGAGTTTGAAGTACATTTAAATTAAAAGTATTATTAAAAAATTCTAAAAAAAAAGGAAAAACTTCACTGGCATTGTAAAATAGCACATGGGAAAAAAACCCCTCTCAATTTGCTAAGTCAATATTCTTATAACTGATGTTGCTTATATGTCGTTGTTAGATCTGAGAGTGGAAGGAAATAATTTGTAGTTATTGTTATAATGAAAAAACTGCAATTATCTAAAGATTCCTACCATTTTCTCACTACTCTTTAAGCACATTTATTCATTATAATGTAAAGGAAGGTATCCTTACTTGTGGTCTCACCATTTATTTCTTTAAGTTCATTGTTGATTCCAACATCTATGGAACTCATTATTTTGTCAATCTGTAAGAAACAAAAACCATTTAAATGGATTGTTACATTCACTTTTAACATTGCATTTGAAAATAACTTTCAAATGAAGGGAGCAAATAGTTTTGATGTTATTACCACAGTGTTCCCCAGTTAAGAGACGGATAGAGAAAGATTTAAAGGGAAGCAAACATCTTTGGAATTGTTTTATTACAATGCAAAGTATGTTCCCTTTCTTAAACTTTCAAAATTAGCTTGCCCTTTCTTTGTGTTTCTTGAAATAAACTTTGTACTTGGATAGATTGGTCATTTAGGAACTGTGTACTCTTCAAACTCAGAAGAGCTGTAGATAAATTCATGTGACAAAGTCTTTCCTCTCTGGCATCCTTCTTCTGCCTAAGAACATGCATCCCATCTAACTGGTAAAGGAGCGGGTTTCAGGGTGTGGAGAGCATGGCCACAGGAGCAAAGTTTTTTGTTTTTTGTTTTGATGGAATCTCACTGTGTTGCCTAGGCTACAGTGCAGTGGCACCATCTCAGCTCACTGCAACCTCTGCCTCCCAGGTCCAAGTGAGTCTTGTGCCTCAGCCTCCCAAGCAGCTGCGATTACAGGTGTGTGCCACCACACCTGGGTAATTTTTGTGTTTTTAGTAGAGATGGGGTTTTGCCATGTTAACCAGGATGTTTTTGAACTGCTGGCCTCAAGTGATCTACCTGCCTCAGCGTCCCAAAGTGCTGGGATTATAGGCATGAGCCACCATGCCTGGCCTGGAGCTAAGTTCTAACCAAATGGTTTGACTAGCCACAAGCTGATTAGTGGCATCCAATCACCAGCATCTAGGCACGAAACAACTTAATTATAAGATCTAAGCTAAATGTTAATTAATCTTGCCTCTACAAAAGGATTTCAGATGTTATTCACTAAATTAATAAATAAAAGAAATGGCTATACTTGAAAAAATTACCGTCTACAAGTATGAAATTTAAAGGAAGATATGACTGTCTAAGCTATGGCAATTTGGGGCTTAATGCCTCTCTTGATGCTAGCAACCTGAATAAGACAGCAGGTTTCAAAAAGGACAATGGACATTACTTAAATGTCCCAGTTTATTCACCCTGAAACAGATGCAGAGATATTAAGCGATTTTCTCAAACAGCTCAATTCAGAATATCACTATCAGATCATATCCATTTCTAGTTCTCCAAATACTATAATGATCCATTGTGCTTCTAAACCTAATCTAACTGGTACAGTCTTTTCAGAGACAATATGTGATGTGTTAGAATGAAATACCAAGAGAGACTGTATGAAATTAAAGACTTTGTCTTTAAGTAGAACTTAAATTGGTGATATTTGAACCTCAAGCATTTTTTTCTTTATTTCCCTGATAGCTGCAAAAGGGAAATATCAAATGATGTGTGTTTATTGTGTGGTGGTTGGAGAAGAGCTGGGACACTTTATTTACCATGAAGATTCTAAGGAGCTCTTCTGAAAATATAAGATACTTTAAAGAAGGGAGACAAGCTAACAAAGAGTTTGGCAAGTAGCAAGACAACACAGAGAAAAATACCAAGCTTTTTCTCTATTTGTCAGCTGCAGTGCTTGGTAGGACAAGATGTGAATATTCTCTTGTACCTCATAGCTAGTTATTACTTCTGCTTGATATCAATTTCTATGGAAACAATAGATTAACCCACATGTGTGGAACTGTGTTTGTTTTTATACTTGCTGTGAAATTACCATGCATTACCCACAGAACCATTTCATTCCAGTTGGAGCTGTGTGCATTTTTTTTGTTTGCTTTTGAAAGACTTAAAAAGCTGAAAATCCTTCCCCCAAACCTCCCTTGACTCCAAAGCCTTATAGGATGAACAGCAAGAAGAACAAAGCTTACTTCTTCCCATTCCGATGTGAAGGATGGTGTTCTTTCAGAATTCCCTTTAGAACTGTGTTCAGCAGTGGAAGATTCACTCCAGTTAACTCTTGATGTTTTCTCATTGGAAGGATAAGCAATGAGATCAGAATCAGATTTAGAGACATTTTTTGACAAATGCATGTCGATCAAGGCTTTAGGCAATGACCTTATTCTCCCCAGAGTACAGGCTCTCTCCACAAATCCCCCTGTATTCATAACCCACTGGTCCCCATTCCGAGATCCACTCCTGGTTGATCTTGTGCCAACAATGGTATGGTTTTCAAGTTGGTTGCTTTTTTTGTGAAAAATTGTTCTACTGACCACTTTGGGTTTAATTTTCTTTACCAAAGGTTCTGAGTTATTTTCTATTGGAGACTGCTTGAAAGGCAAAGGACTGTTTGCCAAACTGACTTCATCTTGTCCTTTTTCACATTGTTCTCTTTTCCCATAGAGGTGAAATGGATTTTCAGGGGACTCACAGGCTGGAGATGATCCATGGAGCAGGCCTGCAAATTGCTCAGGATCATATTCTTTTGGGGGATCATTGTCATCCTGTTGAGAGAGGTCATCTGCAAAAGGAAGGAAGGGATATTAGGGTTTATAAAGGGTTCTGAAAGTCACGATATAATAGCAGTGCCCTTATGAACATGTGGGCATCCAGACATTTGATTTACTGCTACATAGCAATACCTTCACTTTTGAAATACCCATGACCTCACAGTGCCATGTATAGAATGAATGTATGAGTGTGTGTGCGTGTGTGTGCATGTGTGTGTGAATCATTCTTTCTGATATACCTTAGAGTTCATTTCAAAAGTATGAATTGTGTATTAATTGAGTGACTTCATTCTCTTCTCCCTTGAACCCAGGGTATATGTTTTATAGTCAATGAACAAAATTGAATTTTCTTAAAGTAGAACACATACATCTAAACTCTCACAGTAAATGAATCATCATGCAGTAGGACATTAGGCAGGTAAGTCAAGGTCATATATAATGACAACCCTCTGCTCTCCTCCCAGCAAATAAATTCAAAAATGGAATTTTGAAAAAAGGTATTATTAAAAGTAATTTAAGTTTACTAATCCTGATCATATTACCTTAAATATAAATTAAAAATAATTCTATGCAGATTACATAATTTACACAAAAAAATTTGTTCAGACTTGATATAGGCAAACAATGCAATCCATAATATCAGAAAAAGAGAGACTCCGATACAAGAAACTAACTTTGAGCTATGAGCATAAAGGTAGCTTTTTCTTTCTTCTCTGAAATAGCATTAGCTATTTTCTAATTTCTTCAGACCTTTGAAGATATAATGCAGAAAAGAAACTGATGATGAATGATAATTTTTATTCCTTTGGATTTTTTTTTCTAAGATAAAACATACATTTTCTCTGAGATTTAAAATACACTATGCTTTTTGCAATTTAATTTGTCTTTTAAAGACATACTGTGTAAAAACCTGGCCAAAGAATTTAGCAAAGAAAGTAAGTGTACTTTTTTTCAGTGTTCATTTTAATTCAGATCAATAGCTAAATGTTGCCAAGATCAAAATTTAAATTACCTGATAAGCCCATAACTCACTGTTGCAAAGAACTAAAGTATAGCAAATGTGGTACATAATGACAACAAATCCAAAGTTGATTTGCTGATTCATACTTTCAATAAGCTAGTTATTACCATAAACCCCAAACACTAACATTTTTATAAATTAACAAGTAACATTTAATGGGTAAGTGCTATTTACTAGGCACTGAATGAGGAATTATATTTATATCATCTCACTTGACACTCATAACAATCCTATAAAGTGATTATTAATAATAATTATGATTTTGTGATGGAAAGACATGGCCAAAATATCAAATTATCATATTTTTAAGAAATTGGTAACCATAATAAATCTCGTTAGATGTAGGCTCAGAAGATGTTACAGACACATCTGCTCTTTAGAGTGAAGATTGGCCCCAGGCCTCTATACTGCTGTCTGCCTGGGAACTGGTAAAAGCAGGTATATTCCTAGCTATGTATCTCTAGACTTCACCCTGGTTCCTGCTTGATTTTTCCAAAGAGAAGATGTTTGCCTGCCCAGCTATCATACCAGCATCCTGAGATTGAAGAAAGAAGAGTGACAGGAAGAGATCCAAGAAACATGAATCTACAAAAGCAACAATCTGCACCCATCTACTACTATTATACTCAACTGTCTTCTCACAAAAACAAAACAAAACAATAAAACCTCATCCCTTTCTAAAATAGCCACACTGTCTTGATAACTCCCTATTTTGTTTTCCTTTCACAACAGAGACCATTCTAGGGGTAGAATAGTGAGTGAATAGGGGGATAAGGCAACTTTGAATTCTCTCTAAAGACTAGAGTTTATCACTGAGTATGTGCATTTTTAAGAAGTCAAAATTAACACTTAGACAACTTAAGACACTATTTCTCCACCTAGTAAGTGATTAAGCTGAGATTCAAATTAAGGTCTATCACATTCTGACATCCATTGGACTTGCAAATATATTGCTATTAAAGATAAGCTTTTAAAAAATCTAGGGTTAGTTTATCCGTAGGACAAGCAAGTAGGCTCTTTGTAAAGAGAGACATGCTTCTCCTGTTCATGATTATATATCTGGAATTTGGGGAAAGTGGACTAAAAACATCAGAGCTTTTTCTTTGTTTTGCTTTGTTTTCTTCTTGGAGATAAGCTAATACTAAGAAGAAAACAAGACCTGGCATCTTGTTGCAATGCATTTTTTTTCCCTAGGCTACCTGGATCTCACATAGTACTTTACAACATAAGCAGGTTGGTATGGGTGACAATAATGGTGATTAAGGTGGCAGGAAGGAGGAATTCTGAAATAAGGAAGTTTTAGAATTTCATTTTGAAAGTTGCTGAAGAAGGATAAAGGGTCTCAATTTGAAAGGCAAATCGAGCCGGGCATGGTGGCTCACGCCTGTAATCCCAGCACTTTGGGAGGCCGAGGCGGGTGGATCACGAGGTCAGGAAATCGAGACCATCCTGGCTAACACGGTGAAACCCCTTCTCTACTAAAAATACAAAAAACAAAAAACAAAAAACAAAAAAAAAGTCAGCCGGGTGTGGTGTCAGGTGCCTGTAGTCCCAGCTGAGGCTGAGGCAGAAGAATGGCACGAACTTGGGAGGCGGAGCTTGTGGTGAGCCGAGATCTCGCCACTGCACTTCAGCAGTCGAAAAGAGCTTGCCTATTGTGGGAAAAAGGTTCTGTAAATCTCAACAAAAGAATTTCTGACGATGTTCATTATCTAGAAAAATGAGAATTTTAGGGGCGTAATATTATTTAAAGTTTTCTGCAAATATTATTATTGGGTTACCATCCCCTCTGTAGTTTAACCACAATGACTATAATTACCACCCACAATGCTTTACACTGTCCAAGTCCTCTAGTCACAAGCAGTCACTTCTCAAAGTAAAAGATAATTTCATTGTTAGCTTATAAAGCTTAGTTTTCTGAATAGCAGTTCTTAGCATTGTGATGGTAACATTTCTGCCAAGAGTGGTGAAAAGACAAATATTACTTGCTTTTTCCAGTGGCCAAATTCTAAAGATTATTCAAGTCAAAGAAAATGAGAAGTTGATATGAAGCCTCCTGGAAAGCCTGTGTCATGGATTGATTGTAGTTATGGCCCCAGTCTGCTCACAGTTCCCTGCAGACACAGCCCTCCCCTTATCCAGCCCTCCCACGCTGACTCCCTCACAGCGTGGCCATGTGCCTTGAACTGCTCAATCAGACTGCAGCAAATGTGATACAAGCAGAGACCTGAAAAGCATGTGTGCATTAGACTTGTTCCCTTGTTGCTCTTGGAACCCTGACACCATGTGAACAAGCCAGGCTGGCCTGCTGGATGATGAGGTGACACATTATCCAGCTGTTTCAAAATGTAGGTTTTATTTTTCAGGTATGTTGAAACCAACAGATCAGGAGACAATTGCCATTGAAAGACAGACGCTATACTCATTGATCCGAGAGGCACGCCACGTTGTAGGGGCCACACAGGGAAATACCAGGGTCCATCAGGAAGAGGCTGACAAAGTGACGAGAGATTGTGGGCAAGAGCCTTTATTATGGTTTCCATGAAAAGAAACACACAAAGCAGGTATAAGCAGGTTTAGGAATTGCTAGTTTGAATAGTTTTAGCAGACTCTGGGGCATAGGAACTGTACCTAGTTGTCTGGTCATTAGAGCAGGTGAATGAATAGTGGCCTAGAGAGTAAGAGCCAGATAAAGGAAGTAATTGGGGGTATGGGCTCTGCAATTGTTAGTTTGCATAAGAAAAGCATGCTCAAGGGTGAGCTGTTTACTATCTCTAGGAATTAGTTAGCCCTAGGAGGGACAGTCCCTCCACAGCAAGAGCCCAAGAGACCGAAGGATAAAAATAAAAATACGCAAATAAAATAGAAAATAAAAAGACATGGTTAATACATCAGTCAGTCCTGTTACCCCAACCAAAAGCCAGCCAACTTCACCTGTGAGAGTGGACGTACCAAACTCAGGCCATTCTGTCAATACCACTGATGCATCAGCAAGCACAGCCAAGAGGAGCTGAGGCTTTCCCAGGCCAGAAGAAGACACCCACCAGGATCATGAGCAATATTAATGGCCATTAAGTTTAGGATGGTTTGATATATGACAATAGATAACTAATTCAGTCTATATCCCAAGTTTTAAAGAATTAATATATTCTTCAAAATAAATTCTGGCAATGTTTCTATTTCCACATCTGGAAAATGATGATAGTAACAGAATACACCTAAGAGTGTTGTGAAGATTGAATGAAATCATAGAATAATAAATGTGCTAGTCCATTTGGGCTGATATAACAAAATTTCATAAACCGGGTATCTTACAAACAACAGATATTTATTTCTCACAGGCCTAGAGGCTGAGCAGTCCAAGATCAAGACACCAGCAGATTTGGTGTCAGGAGAGGATTCATTTTCTGGTTCATAGAGGGTACCATCTTGCCTGGGTCTTCACATGGTGGAGGGAACAAAGGAGCTCTCTGGAGTCTCTCTTATCACCTCTCAAAAGGCCCACCTCCTATTACCATCATCTTGGGGGTTGGGATTTCAACATATGAATTTTGGTAGAACACAAATATTTGGACCATGGCAAGAAGTAAAGCAGTTAGAACAATATATGCTGCATAGAACACTAAGAATATGTTTATATTATTACAATAATAATTTTTAATCTATAGGGTTTCATTTTTACAAATACAGTAATAACTGTATTAGACACTCAATAAAGATTATTTTGACATAATAATCATGTGGGATTTACTCCTTTGTTTCTGTATATTTTAAAAAGTATACTTTGGAAAGAATTTTTTGTGCTTTCTTTAGACAAAACGGAGGCAAAATACATAGATTAAACTGTTGTCATAACTTGTCTCATTTAATTTTACACTTCTCTTTTGATAAGTGGATATTTCATGCCAAGGTACAGAACTAAATACATGTGAATTCCAATCTGATAGCTATTCAAGGCATCATTAGCATTTCAAAGAAATGTCACAGTAAATATCCAATAGGAAGCAGTTCAATCTCTTTTTATCCATCTTTGCTCTGATTTTTATCACCTATATGTTACCTGAATAAGAATAAAATCCAAAATTTCATGCTATGGAAAAATTATAGAAAACAAGTGACTTTTTTCTATTATAGAGTATAACTTTCGTCTATTGGGTCATTGCATCTGCTTTAGACAATAAAAATTTTTCCTATTTTTAAGGATACCAGGGCTGATGTTGATATTAGTAGAAACTGTGAATTTATTTCTCAAATATGTATAAAACATTTCCTGTATATCAGGTGGCAAAGTTTCAGCAGTGTCAAAGGCAAAGTCCTGCCTTCATGGTGCCTACATTCTAGCAGAAAAGAAGACTACAGGCAAATCAAGAAATACTATAATATCTGATGATGGTACGTGCTGTGAAAAAAAATAAAGTAATGAGATAGAAATGAAAGGAAGATGCTATAAGGAAATTGGGAAATGTCTTTCTCAGGAGCTGACATTGAGCAGACACAGAATTGACTGTGAAAGTATAAATCATTCAAAGTTTTGGGGGAGGATTATTTCAAGGCATAGGAAAGAAGATATGAAAAGTCCCTGAGGCTAGCTAGTAAGAACAGTAAGAAGGCCAGAGTGGCTATAATAGAGTGGTGGGGGATTAGTAGAATGGTTGGCAATCAAATCAGAGATGCAGGTAGGAATAGGGTTGGCGTGATATGACCTATACTTTTAGAAGATAATTGGTATTTCTGAACATGACAACAGCATAGTGTTCTTTTTAAATTGTTCACCTCAATTCTCATAAAAACAAGACATGGGGATCGTAAAAGAATAAAATGAGCAAATAATAGCAAAATAAAGGAAAAACACTACAGGTGATATCTCCAGTAAAGCTTAAGAACGATTAAGAAATCCCATGGCCCTGAAAAACAGAGGGGTGTAGCCAAATCACATGACAGCAGCAGGATCCAGAACTGAATCAGCAGTGGTGCAGCAATAGTGGTGAAGAGAAAGGGAAATTCAATGGCACCTACAAGCCATGGAATTGTCATCAGATACTGATTTCCCAAAGGAGAGTGTCTTGTGCTAAGCAGGAGAGTGTGCAGTAAAATTTGAGAATAACTAGAAGAACTTGTAAACACCTTGTAAATAGACCACAGGAAGTAGCTTACTCCCTCGAGAATATCAGAAATCTCCAATAAATGCATGCCTGTAGTAGGCTACAGATCCACTCTGAAGAAAAACTTTTGGGAGAAGAATACAAATTGAGCAGGGTGAAAACACCAAAGATGTGAGGGAGAAAAACGTTTCACATAATGGGGAACTAGGGGCCAGATGCAGTGGCTCACACCTGTAACCCAACAGTTTGGGAGGCTAAGGCGGGAGGATCACTTAAGCCCAAGAGTTTGAGACCAGCCTGGGCAACATAGCAAGACCTCATATGTGCAAAAAATGTTTTTAAAAATATTTAAGCATGGTAATGAGTGCCTGTGGGTTCCAGCTACTCAGGAGACTGAGATGGAAGGATTGCTTGAGCCCAGGAGTTCAAGTCTGCAGTGAGCTTTGATCATGCCACTGCACTCAGTCTGGGCAACAGAGTGAGACTTTCTCTAGAGAAAAAAAGGCAGTGGGGGTGGCATCAGGTAGATGTTCAGTGGAGGGAGGCTTTGAATGTAATAGAATAGCAAAGCACAGCGTTCAGATGTGAGAGCGCCACTTTGGAAGGTAGGCGCATGGAACTCAAGAACACTGAGGTAGTAGCAGGAACCCTTCCTGAATCAAGCAGAGAAAAACTTGTATTTCTTAATACTTCATCGTAACTGCAAAGGAGAAGGCCCTTGAGATGTGAAGGGCTCATGGCTACTGTGGCTCATCCCTGCTCCCAAACAGGAACCTCTTCCTAATCCAGGACATCCCTTCTCATTAAACATAGGAAAGAAAAAAGGATTCAGATAGGAGGCAATTTTAGGAACAAAATAAATAATGACAGTAATAGATTATAACCCATTGAATAAGATAGAAAAACATGAACCCATAAATAAATAAATGATTTAAAAGTTTGACTAGGAATGGGAATCTTAAATAATTTCAAATTGCCTCCCCACAAAATACTTATTAATTAGAAAGAGGAAAAAGAGACACTACACAGTGAAGAAATCTGGGAGGCCCTATCTTAATCAAATGATCAAAGTGAAAAATATCAGTAATGGAACAAATCAAAATCTTATCCAGTGTGGTAAAGATGCAATGAGAAAAATGCAGAATCACTTTTGGATTTTCCTGCCAAAGATGTGTAACTTAAATCTAATTATATAGGAATATCAGAAATATCAGAGAAATCCAATTCATGGGCCATTCTACAAAATAATTGGCCTGTAATCTTTAAACGTGTCAAGGTCATGAAAGTCAAAGAAAGTCAAAGGAACCCTTCCAGGTTGAACAAGACTAAAGAGACATTACAACTAAATGCAATGTATGATCCTGAACTAGATCCATTGATCATAAAAAATATTATTGGGAAAACCAGTAAATCTTGAATGGGGTCTGAGGAATAGATAATAGTGATGTATTAACTTTCTGATTTGGTTGCACTGTGGTTGTGTAAGAATGTACTTACCTGTAGAAAATATACACTAAATTAGCAGTTATCAAAGTATAGTCCAGGGATGCTTGGGGTCTCCAAGACTATTTCAGAAGTTTCATGAGGTCAAAACAATTTTCAGACGAACACTAAGACATTATTTGCCCATTTCACTTTCATTATCTCATGAGTGTATAGTAGAGTTGTTCAGAGGCTACATGATGTGTCTTTTCACAGTGGAAATTTGTGATGCCTCTTTCTATCTCAGCTGTAGGAACTGGCACGCTGTTACTTCTTGACAGAAGAAAGTCATATGTCTAAACCTAAGTAAATGCAGTGAGGATGTAAATGGCCACCTATGCTACTGCACTGCAATGTACCATGGCAGAAGACAGAGTAAAGAACTGAGAACAGTAATCTCATCTTAAAAAAAATGTTTGCTCTAAGTTTTGGGTAGATGCCATTTATTAAGTTAAATGTCTTATCTTCTAAGGTTGCTCAGAATTTTAATTGTGACTAGATACTGAGTTTATAAAAAATGTTTTTCTGCATCTGTTCAGTTATGTAATTTTTCTCCTTTACTCTGTTAGTGTGAATGACATTTGTACATTCTCTAATATTAAATATTAGATATTAATGGGATACCAATAGGATAAACTCAGGGTGGTCATAATGAACTTTCTTTTTGGCATCTGCTAGATTTGGTTTGTTAGTACTTTGGGATCTTTGCATCTATGTTCATGAAAGAAATAGGCCTTTTAGTTTCACCTTTTTTATTCTGTCTAGTTCTGACATGATTACTCACCTCATAGAAATAGTCGGGGAAAATTTCCAGTTCTCTAGAAGAGTTTATATAAGATTGCAATGATATGTTTCTTGAAAGCCTTTATATTTACTTTACCTTTAAAATCATCCAGACTCAACATATTCTTTGTGGAAAGATTTCAAATTTTTCATTAAATTTATTTAGTATAGAACTATTGGGAGTCTCTATACCTTTTTGAAGTTTTTTAAAGTTATAATTATCTAGAATTTGTCTAATTTTTCTCAGTATTAAAATTCATTGGTACAAAATTATTCATTCTTCTTTCTTAACCTTTGAGTGGTTTTTTGTATCTGTAGATTTACCCCCTTTTCTTTCCTAATAGGTGTATTTGTACCTTTTTATCTTGATCATTTTGACTGGAAAGTGCATCCATTTTTTTAGTGTCATCAATGATTCCATTTCTGGCTTTGTGAATTAATATTACACATTTTTTTTCTATTTCATTAATTTCTGCCCTTTACTATTTTGTTTCTATGCCTTTTCTGGATTTATTCTGTCTTATAAAGTTTCTTAAGTTGGCGTTTACCTCATTAGTCTTCAGCATTTCTTCTAATATAAGCGTTTAAAATTTCTAAGTTGTTGCATTCATCACATTTGATATTTAGCATTTATATTTTTGTTTAACTTTAAAGGTTTTTAAGTTAGTATTATGGCATCCCCTAACTTATTTCTCATGACTTATTTAGAAATGTGTATTTAAATTCATAAATCTATGGGGATATATATGGGAATCTTAATTTAACTTAATTAAATTATTTTTAGAAAATATAGCGTGTATGATATGAGTCTTTGACATGTTGAAACTTGCTTATAGTCAAGTCAAGATCACTTTTTGTGACTGTTTCATGAGAATCACATGTATTCTCTAACTGTTGAATACAAAGCTCTTTGCATTATATCAGATTAAATTTATTAATCGAACTCTTAAACTCTTCCATTGAGTGAGGTGTGTTGAAATCTAATTTTAGCAGACTTATGTTTTCTCTTACGAAATATATGTATATTTTATCTGGCCAACACGGTGAAACCCTGTCTCTACTAAAAATACAAAAATTAGCTGCATGTGGTGGTGCGTGCCTATGATCCCAGCTACTCAAGAGGCTGAGGCAGGAGAATTGCTTGAATCAGGGAGTCGGAGGTTGCAGTGAGCCGAGTTCACACCACTGCACTCCAGCTTGGGTGACAGTGAGACTCCATCTCAAAAAAAAGAAAAAAAAAACAAAGTTTACAATTAAATAATACCTTATCCACTTCCTTCCTAAACAATTTAAAAACGTTAGAGCATTTTACATTCAATTACTTCTTCTATAATAAATATGGTTGCCAGTGTTTTAATTTTTTTTTAGCTTTACAAATCAGGTGTTATTTTATTCAGAACATGTTAAAATTTCAGTTGGTTTACATGTTTGCCATTTCATTTACTCACTATTTCTTCCTCAGAATGGCCTGAGATCATTTTCCTTCTTAAAGTTATTCTTTAGATTTTCCTTTTATACAGGCCTCTGGTGGTCAGCGCTCTAGTTTTCAACTGTGAATATCTTTCTATTTTACTCTGATTTATTTAAAATTTTTTTTAGTTCATAATTTTAGGTTGATAGTTATTCTCTCTCACACTTTGAAGAAATTATTCCACTTTTTTGTGAATGGATTTCTTTTTATTTATCCTGCTTGGAATACAGTGTGTTTTCTGGACCTGGGAATCCATATTGTTATCAATTTGGAAAAAAATCAGTCATTATCCATCAAAAAATTTCCTATCCTACATTTTTTTAAAAAATTATTTCATCCGGAGTCTCTGATTCAAAGTTAATCTTTTCATTCCATACTTCATATCTGCCTTCCAGGTTTTCTGCCCTTCTGCCCCTCTGTGATACATTTTAGGGAATTTTTTCAAATGTCTCCTTCAGTTCATCAACTCTCTCTTCATCTGTGCATAATCTGCTATTTAGCCTATTCCTTTAGGATTTTAAAAGTAATCTCAAGTATTTAATTTTTCATATCTGAAAATGCCATTTATTTTTCAAATTTTCCTGCTATTTACTTATAGTAATCATTTTTTACTCATTTTAATGACAGGGCATATTATTTATTTAAATATTTTGTTTATATATAGTGGTTCTATTTCTTATTTTCTATTTCCAGTAATAATATCTATAGTCATTGAGGGCTAAATATGTCTGTGTTATTTTTGTTGATATCTACTTATAGTGGTTTGCTTTTCAAGGTAATAGGAAATAATTTATTATTAACTTTATTACTTGATTTTAATCTATGGAACCTTGTTAATCTCATCAGGGAAGGTTTTCCGCAGAGAGAAAACCTTGTGCTTCCCTGAGCTGTGTTGACTCAGTCTTCCAGCCTTCCAGCTGAGCCAGGGAACAGTGTCCCAAATAGCAACACTATTATTCCCATCTGCACTCAGAACAACATCAGCTCTCCTCTCTTCCATCAGACGTTTTTAGAGAGCAAGAGTCATTGGAGCAGGCAATGCCTCAAGCACATGTCCTATTCAGAATATATTTGTTCTGCTGCAGAAAGATCTCTCAGAGTACCTAGACTGACATAATTCTTTGAAGCAAAATATTTATATTTAAAAATGTATATTTGTGACAATATCACTTCCCAAAAAAAAACCACACAGTTTATTAGGACTCAAAAGTTTTTAATGTGACTCTTTAAATGATTTGTACCCTACTACATAGATAGGGTTAATAGTAAATTGCCTTGCCCTGCATGTTTGTGCCTTGTAATGTATGATGTAATATATAATCAATAAATTATCCTGAGAATTGTATAAATAAAGAACAAGCTTATTTTAATTAATTACGACCTCAAATAAAGCACATCCTTTTAAAATAAGATCCCCCTAAAGAGTATATTTATAAAGAACACAAAAGAAACTAATGGAGGTTTGGTATTTTTAAAGAATTCCAAGTAGTCTACGATCTTCATTTAAAAAATAATCATGCAAAATAATCATAGAGTGTGTTTTGTACGTAAATCCCAGATCAACTTGATTTGACTAAAGATAGCAAGGAGCTAAAGTTTAATAATATATACTGTTAACTTGTCTCAACAAGCTTTTAAAGGAGTGCTGGGTTTTAGAAATATTAGGGAGAAATATTATCCACTTGTTTATTTTTACTTATAATGTAAACTTATGTGATGAGCTAGTACACTCATTTTTTTCCCAAATATTGAGAAAATATTTTCCAGCTCACTTTCCAGGTCACTTTCACATTGAGATAGAAGTGTGAGTCAAACAAGTAACAATGAGCCACAGAGGAAAGAAACTTTATAGAACTGACATTCCCTTAATTCCCCAATGTAAAAAAATCAATTATAGTTTCCAAAGACACATAAAATTAACTTAAGCAAACTCCAATTTTCTGGAAAGGAATTTATTTCAAAAATTACAAAGACCAAGATTCCATACTAGGTAAGGGGAACCACCAATAGGGATTGTGTGCCTTCTATGTTCAGGGTCATTCTATCCCATTTAATCCTCACAAAAGCCTCTGAATTGGTATTATGGCATTTGCACTGATGAGGAATCACATAGCTAGTGAACAGAGGAGCCAGTAAGAGATATAAATCTGGCTAACGCAAAGTCTGCTTTTTTCCAACACATCAGGATGTTTTGTGTCAGATTACCCCAGAACCTCCTATGGCATCAGCACAATGCACCATCCACTGGAGTGTCCTATCCAAGTATCACTGGAGCTTGAAAACCACCCACTGGGCCTCTTTCCAGGTATCAGTAGTGATCTTTGGGTATTTATTCTGATTGCACAATTAGCCCAAAGATCGCTGGTATGCTTAGATGCTGAATGGTGTTAGATAGAGCATGTAATAAAATTCCCTCTTCTAAACAACTTAGGACCGGCAGCTGCCTTTCTGAAAAGCCACCCAGGTAAGCTCTGTTGTTTTCTGGTCTATTAGCCCTACACTCTGCCAAATTCAGCATTTAATGCAGAAGCCAGAGAATGCTGACATTCTGACAGCTCTTGGACAACAGACCATGCTGTTTGGCTCTGATTTCAAACATTTATAATCTTTTCTCTTGCTCCCTTTGCTCAATACAGGAGAGAGGCTATCAGCCAATTTCCCCACCGTTTATAGCAAATCCCAAGGCTCCCTTATTTCCAGCTGCTAAGCTGCCTGGGCAGACCGTATTACTAAATTATTGTATCTTTTTTGGTAGAGTGCCTGATCTGTCTTGGCATGCGCTTTGCATTGAAAGAAGCTCCTGTTGTAAGCAAAGGAAGCCAGCGACATTCACCCTTCCCGCACGTCTTTCCTCTGTTACCCTCAACCACTAACTTCTTTGTTTCCCATGTATAAGCCAAGTTCATAGGGGCAGTTTCTCAGCTATCTCTGCCTCCCTAGGGAGTTAAGGATTTCAAAGGGAGTTCTGTGCTAGGAGTAATTCCCATAGCCTAGAGCCAGATGAATAAATGGCGTCTAGTGAATAACTACATCAGAACCAAGAGGTTTTGTTTCTCTCTTACCAAAATGTATTTCTTTGTAATACCGCAGTCACTGTAACCATGTATTTTCCTCAACAGAAGAGACTGTATTGGGGGAAGAGAGGAAATAGCCTCTTTAACTCAAGTCTGTTGTTTTCAAGAGTGTTGGTCCTTTGGTTTAACTTATTTTAATAACTTTCCATTTATATACTATCCCAATGGATTATGAATGTGAAAAAAGAGCTATTCTGAAGAAATAAAACAAAAAAGATCTATGCTCTTTAAATAAAATTGATTTTGTAATATAAAAGGGACAGAAGCTATTTTTAATTACTCTAAAATGGATAACCACTCCGATTAAATTTTCAAAAGTTATACCTTGAATTTGAACTCAAAGTCACTCAAATATCCTCACTAAAAACTCTAAGAATGTAATGCATTCAAATGTATCCTGTGAGTTTTCTATTCCTGTAAGCAATGAACAGCCTAGATTTTTCTCACACGTATCTCAAGAGATACTTCATTTCAAAAGAGCAGGAGAGTTATCAAAAGTGTAATACTATTAACAAGATACACCATAGAAAATATACAGAAATGTTAAAGATAAATTATATCTAGGGAGTTATGTTTTAAATCAACTTTGCTGTTGCTATGGTAAGAGACATCCAATGTAAAACAAAAATCCTCTATAAGGCTTTGGTGCTATAGCCATGGCAACAATGATGTTCAACTCGGCAAACGTTTCCATCTGATTCAGAGAGAAGAACAAAATATGTTTTAATTGCATATAAAATGGCTTAGAAAATCGATCATTTATGGGCTATCTTTCACATGACCCTTCAACCAATTAAAGAAGACATTGTAAAGATAGCAATCAGAGGGCCTAAACAAAAGGCCCATAGATTTGCTTGCGTTTTTCATGATCACAGAAGCTGGAAAATCCACTTTAGCTGAGGTGTTGGTAAATGACATATTCATTTAGCAACTATCTCACAGAAATTTTCAGATTGGGGGCCTCATGTAATTTTCCATGCATAGGAAAACACTAAATGCAATCAAATGACAATTTCTACCTCTTTAACACAGGAAGAGAAATATCAACCTAAAGTAAGAAAATACGGAAAGTACTGTTCTAGTTCTGAAAAAGAGAAGTCTCTTAAACGCTAGTCTCTTAAATCTACTCCAAATAGGCTTTTGTTCCACCTACCTCCACAGAATAGCCTTTATCAATATCAGCAAAATCTCTACCTTGCTGAAATGAACATTCATAACTCTCATCTTATTTGACCTACCAGCTATACAATTGATACAGATTATCACCTCTCTTGGATGAAACACTTGAATTAACTCCCAAGATACCACACCCTTCTGGTTTTCATCCTACCTCCCAGGCTGTTCCTTCTCATTCTCTGCTCCTTCCTTCTGTTTCCAAATGTGTAAGCATTCAAGTGTTCCAGGGCCTGGCACACTTGGACCTCTCTCCTGTTTACATTTTCTGTTTACATTAATTCCTTTGCTGGCCTCAGGGTTTAACATATTACTGAAACAACTGCAACACCCAAGTTTCTATTTTCAACCTAACTTATCCCCCAAACTCCAAACTTGCATATCCTACTGTCTTAGTTATCCTTATGCCTCCTTTTCTCTCACACCCCACACCCAGTCACACAGCGAATCCTGGTGGCTCTACTTTTAAAATATACCTGCAACCTGCCTATGCCTCACTCATCCTTTTCTCCCTGGATTATTGTAGCAGCCTCCTAACCATCCCCTAGCTTTCATTTTTGCACCTCACAGGCAATTCTCAACATAGAAGTCAGAGTTATCTTAGTAAAACCAAGGCAAATCATGTCACTCCTCTGCTCAAAACTCTTCAATGGCACCTTGATCCACTCTGAGTAAAAGCCAGGATCCTTACAATAACCTGTGAGGCCATACATGATCTCAGACCTGTGGATACTCTGCCCCAATTCTCTTAAATAACATAAGCTCCTACTACACTCCTTTTCCCTTAACTGACATCTAGCTATATTGCCTCTTGCTGTTACTCCAATGCATTAGGCATTCTTCTGGGTCATGACCTTTGTACTTGTTTTTCTGCCTGAGATTCTCTTCCCTTAGGAAGTAGCCTCCTCCAACACCTTCTTCAAATATCTATTCCTAAAGAAACCTTACTTCATAATTTTTTCAATAAGGCCTCCATGGATCACACTATTTTAAATGGCAACCACTAATTCTTATTCCCTTCCCTGCTTTATAGTTTCTCCATGACACCTATAAATATAAAAAACACATATTTTACTTATTTACGCTATCCTAGGAGGAGAGACATTTTTGTCCCTATCATTTCATTGATATATCCAGAAATTAGAACAAAGCCTGGAACATAGTGGACAATCAATAAATATTCTTTGACTGATGGGGTGAAATAAATATATAGATATTTGCATGTGAAGAAAAATTCAAGAGTGATATCAACACAGCTAAATGTTAACAGTGATTAACAGTAAGTGACTTTAAAATAAAATAACCTTTTATTCTGTTTATAAAATAATATATATTCATTCTAGTTATTAGTAAGAGTAAAGAGAGAAGAAAAAGACACTCATAATTCCAACACCTAATGACAGTTACTATGAACATTTTCATATTTTTCTTTTGTTTTTTATGGATATATATTTTGCCTCAATGAAAATAAGATCACTCTGTTTATGTAATTAAAAAAAATTTAAATCTCACCTAAAAATTTGAGACATGTTTATTTTGTTCGCTGTATCATATCAATCCTTGAAATATTCAAATAGCTGATACATTTGATTTTGTTTCTCTCTTTTTATAAAGTAGATTTTTATAGTGTACTTTCATAGTGACTAGGGAATGTGTGTGTGTGTGAGTTTTTGTTAGTCATTACTTTTATGTTACCAAAATCACCTTCGGATCTGTTTTCTCTGTTTTCATGAGTAAATTTTTGTTTCTCTCTTTATAAGTTAATAGCTAATATTACTGAGTGCTTATAGGTGTTAAGTACTTTAGATGCATTATCTGGTTTCATTCCCACACAATGTTCCCACACAGAATACCCCATAATACTCTGGGGTATTATGGTATTCTCATTTCATAGGTGAGGAGTTGAATGCTTAGATGTTAAGTAACCAGCCAGGGTTACAGGGTTACTAAGTAGTGGAGCAGCACATGAACGAGGTTCTCATGCTCCTGACTGTTAAATCATTTACACTTCTAAAATGAGGGAATTAGCAGACTTGTTATTTCTGTTCCCCTGACTCCGCACTCATGCCCATGCCCCATTTTCCAATTTATATTAAAATAATGTGGGTTGTAAAGTGCTGATACTATATTACTGTATATTTTATATCTTCTCTTTTCAATTTCTTTTAGATTTATCGTGTTACAACAATATTGAGAACAACTATTTGAAAACATTTTATGTCTTACAAGTTTTATTTTACACTCTAGAATCCTTTACATTACTATTTTCCTTGCCCATTCTTGAGAATTTAATTATTTATCCCTTGATCAACTGAAGTATATCTTTGAGCAATTACTTCAAAGAGATAGATTGTTTTCTAAATTACTGATATGGTTTGGCTCTGTGTCCCTACCCAAATCTCATCTCAAACCGTAATCCCCACTTGATTGCATCAAGGGGTGGTTTCCCCCATGCTGTTCTCATGACAGTGAGTGAGTTCTCATGAGATATGATGGTTTTATAAGTGCTTGACAGTTCCTCCTACACACACACTCGCTCTCTCTTGCCTGCCACCATGTAAGACATGCTTGCTTCCCCTTCTGTTACGATTATTAAGTTTGCTGAGGCCTCCCTAGTCATGTGAAACTGTGAGTCAACTAAACCTCTTTTCTTTCTAAATTATGCAGTCTTGGGTAGTATCTTTATAGTAGTGTGAGAATGGACTAATACAATTACATATCTGAAAATGACTTACTATGATCTTGCACACCTTGGCTGGGCATATAATTCTTGAATCTTAAGTTCAAATCCATTTTCCTAAAAATTCTATACACAATTCCCCATTGTTTTCTGTAAGTAACCTGTTTTATTATGTTAATACCTATCTAGATTCTTATATGACTTTTTCCTTATCCTTGAAATTATAAAAATTTAAAATTTCCTTATAAAATTATTTCATAAATTTTGCTAAATTCAGTAAAACTGTAATTTATTATTCTAGGCATTCTTTAGCTCATAAACAAACAATGAGAGTTTTCTTTTATTGATGCTTTACTTCACTGCTATGCTTCTCCTTCTAAAATTCCTATCACATGCATATTGGATCTCATGGATCTTTCCCCTGTGTTTTATCTTTTCTCTTGTAATTTTTATTTATACATTTCTTCTGTCTATTAAATGTCTTCATATTCTACTTTACTGACTTGGGTTTCCCATGATCCAGTGTATTTTTTACCCTCTTTACCGTTTTGAATTTGATATGAATATTATTCAACCACATGAAGCCTTTATGATCTTACAGTTTTAACCCTTCATGACTGCTTAGTCTGGTTTCATGCAGTGTTAGTCTACTGAATATCATTGAGATCCATTTGATGCTAGCATTTTGGAAAACTCTCTTTTCTTAAGAAAAATTTTATGTCAAAGGATGGCATTGTTTTCATTCCTCAGAACAAGCCTTCTCTTTTGAGGTATCATTTAATGTGTCCAGCTGTTTCTCTATTTGCTCACTGTTGGAAAGGGTGGTCTTAGCTTGTCTCTTTTGGGGACCTGGGATGAATTCTGTCAGGGATTTAGGAAATTCTCCTTTTCACCTTTAGGATTCAAAACAGAGAAGAAAGGAAAAGCTTAGGTTAACTGCCAGTTCTGCCATATTGCACAACTCTAGGGTCCTTCATTCACATAATACAAATGTGCCTCCTACAGTTGTGGCTGGTGGTGGCCATGTTCACTGCAGTTTTACTTCGTTAGTCTAGTGTAGGGCTGTTTAGTAGAATTTTCTACAATAAGGGAAATGTTCTATATCTGTGCTGGCCAATATGGTAACCACTAACCACACATGATTACTGTGCACTTGACATGTAGCTGGTGCAAATCAAGAATTTAATTTTAAATTCATTTAATTTTATTAACTTAGATTTTACTTGAAATAGTCACATGTAGTAGTGGCTACTGTAAAGGACAGTACAGGTCTACAGCAGTGGTTCTCATAGTGTGGTCCTCAGAACAGCAGCATTAGCATCTCCTGGACACTTACTAGAAATGAAAATTCTTAGGCCTTGCTCTAGAATATCTGGGGGTGGGCCCCAGAAACCTATAGTTTTATGAACTGTCCATTTGATTCTTACTAGAAATGCATATTCTTAGGCCTCACTTTAGAATATCTGGGGATGGTAATCTATATTACCATCTATACAGCAATCTATATTTTTACAAACTCTCCACTTGATTCTTACTATTAATGCACATTCTTAGGTCCTGCTCCAGGACATCTTGGGGTGGGCCCAGCAATCTCTGTTTTAGCAGATCCTCCATGTGATTCTGATGCACATTGAGAGATGAGAACCACTGTTCTACTGATCACGAGTTAGGAGAGGATGAGAACTAACAGCAGTCACAAGAGGGACTTTTTTCTCTGTTCCAGTGTTTCTTTTCTATATTTGAGGTGAGCTGCTAGGAGTTAACTGGGGCAGTGTCCTCATTCTTTGCTTCTCACAGTTGTCCTCATTAAGAATCAATTGTGACAATGTTCCCCTTAGTGTAAGTGAGGAGTAAGCAAGTCATGATCCTTGCTTTCCAGTGGGATTGGCACGATCCAATGGGACCTCCTCACTGACCCTGTGTATTCCTTTACTTCCTGCTTTAATCTTCTGAAGTCTTCTTCAGTTACTACCATGGAGAGTTCTTCACATATGGTGAATTATATATCTTCAGTCCATTTCAGTCTTCAATCCAGTTCACTTTGCCTTCTATCTTGCAGGAACTCTTGAAATAATCAGCGTGTAGATGTCACCCATTATTAACTTCCCATACTAATACAGATGTTTTTCTTCCTTACTTTTATATCTGTTGGTCATTTCCAAGGTAATACAGAAAGGAGTGAACTAGAAATATGCACTCAGTCTTCTGTTTTTCCAAGAAATCTTCTATATTTCTCTTAATGCCTTACCTTATATGAAATATTAAAAGTTTTTCATATAATTCCATAGTGCTTTTCTATGTATCATTTCATTTAATCACCGAAACATTCCAGTGATATAGGTTTTATTATTCTCATTTTACAGACAAAGAAACTGAGGCTTACATGGTTTAAGGGAGCTATATAAGAGGAATGCATAGAGTATCTGCTTTGTAAGGGTCTCTGATATGCAGAAAATGATGGCTAACATTTATTGGATCTTTATTATGGACCAAGCATTGTGTTAAGTGTTTTTTATCCATTATCCTATTTAAGGCTTATACAAATTTCCATTTTACAGATAATGAGCAACACTAGAAAGGCTAAATAACTGGTCTAATTACACAACTTGTTAGTAAAACTGCCCATTTCCAAGCCCTGGTCTGTCCGACTCTAGAGGCTGTGCTGTTACTGGCTATGCTGTATTGGTTTCTCGGCCTGGAAAGTAATCAAATGGCATGGGCAGAGTAAAGAGTATAACATTTCAGAGGGTTTCCTTACAACTCATCGTTTATCACACAGTGGGTTATTTATTTTCCACACCACTACCAAGTCTACAGTCACGGGTTTAAGGGTTAATAGAAACCCATTAATCTCTGGTAATTCTGATATTTTGCTTATTTTTTCTTATTCTGAATGGAATTGCTAAAACCATATGAGTCCTAACTTTTATCTCCATTCATTCTAAATGTTTATTGCACAACTATCGCATGCCAGACACTAAGCAAGGTGCTGTGTTCTTGATGTTTGCTAGGTAGCAGAGCAATAGTCCCTGTCAAAACGTTTGGTGAATTGCCTGGTTACTGTTAAACTCTCCTCCTGGTCTGCTTTTGTTATGAATATGATTGTGGATTCACTGAAAACTTCACTTGAACTTTAAGTATCATAAGAGTATTGGGAACAAATAGGCACCTTGATTGCAACTCCAAGGAGTTCTTTGGCTTCATTGCTGCAAATTTAAAACACAGAGCTCCATCTCCAAATAAGTGACATTCAGACATGTGCATCACTATAAAGGACAAGGGTCAACTCAACATCCAGACCAGTTTGACAGGAACAATTCAGAGATGAAAGAGCTGCTTTCAATTGATCAAGCAATGAATTTTCCATACAATGCACCTTTCCAAAGTCATGATCAAAGGAATCCTTGCTGAAGCCTGACTCATAACACAGGGAAATAATTTTATGCCTAATTTTTTTCTCTCCTGACTCTCTCTCTTTCTTGCTACAAATATATCAGTAATAATTTAGTTCCTCTTATAAAATAGAACTAAAATACATTACATTTTTGGAGCCTGTTATTGTTTATAAAAGATATACATTTCCAATGTATAATTAAATATAATAGGATAATCTGTGAGGCAGGTACTATTTCCCCCAGCTTATCAATAAGAAAATAAAGATTATTTGGCTGTACATGCATGCATGCATTCATTCATTCATTCATTCATTCATTCATTCAATCTTTCAACAAACATACATATCATACTGAGGCACTAGAGTGACAAAATTTAATCAAAAAAAGTCCATTATCTTGAACAGCTTATAGTTATAAAACATGAAACCAGACACATCATAATATATGTTTTTAAAGAAGTTTTGTGAGCTTCGGAAGAAGACAAAATAAAATCTTTCTGGAAAAAAATGGAGCCTTGGAGGATAGGCAGGACTTAGATATACAGAAATGAGCGAGGGGCGTTCCAAGCAGAGGAAGCATGCACAAGCAAAGATACGGAGCTCAGAAAGTACAGACGGCACAAGAAAACTGAGTCATTTTGTATGTATGATTGCTGAAAGAAGACACGAAGGGAGAATGGTGAAAAATAAGGTTGCAAAGGTAGGTTATAATGTTCGAGGGATATAAGTAATCTAACTAAAGTAATCAGCAGAAGTGGGACTCAAACCCAACTTTTACTCTGGGGTTGGAACTCTTACCTCGCTGATGCTATATTCCAAACTTCTTAACACAGTATATAGCTCAGTCAACTTGAAAAAATAGGTATATGACTATCAAGAGAACTCAACTTGTTTTTGAGAGTCATCTATAGCACTCTTTCATTTAAGAATTGGGAGATGTACATTCATACAGCCAACAGACACATGAAAAAATGCTCAGCATCACTGGCCATCAGAGAAATGCAAATCAAAACCACAATGAGATACCATCTCACACCAGTTAGAATGGCGATCATTAAAAAGTCAGGAAACAACAGGTGCTGGAGAGGATGTGGAGAAATAGGAACACTTTTACACTGTTGGTGGGATTGTAAACTAGTTCAACCATTATGGAAAACAGTATGGCGATTCCTCAAGGATCTAGAACTAGATGTACCATATGACCCAGCCATCCCATTACTGGGTATATACCCAAAGGATTATAAATTATGCTGCTATAAAGACACATGCACACGTATGTTTATTGCAGCACTATTCACAATAGCAAAGTCTTGGAATCAACCCAAATGTCCATCAGTGACAGATTGGATTAAGAAAATGTGGCACATATACACCATGGAATACTATGCAGCCATAAAAAAGGATGAGTTTGTGTCCTTTGTAGGGACATGGATGCAGCTGGAAACCATCATTCTTAGCAAACTATCACAAGAACAGAAAACCAAACACCGCATGTTCTCACTCATAGGTGGGAACTGAACAATGAGATCACTTGGACTCAGGAAGGGGAACATCACACACCGGGGCCTATCATGGGGAGGGGGGAGGGGGGAGGGATTGCACTGGGAGTTATACCTGGTGTAAATGACGAGTTGATGGGTGCAGCACACCAACATGGCACAAGTATACATATGTAACAAACCTGCACGTTATGCACATGTACCCTACAACTTAAAGTTTAATAATAATAAATAAATTTAAAAAAAAAAGAATTGGGAGATGTATATTTTAAGGCAACTGATGCAGAAACTCTATAGACAGCGATCTCAATATTTGTCGTATTAAACGTAACTCTGTTTTACTGAACACTACTAGAATTCAGAGCAGAAATGTAAGTCCCCTTGAAAAAGGGGACAGGAAGTCCTAAGTTGTTAAGCAGTTGCTTATACCTGGATAGGTCTTGTTCACTTTATTGTAAATGGAAGTGGGAATCTTGGCTGAGTGAAAATCAGACTGGCTAAGTTCTCAGTTCCATCAATGTTTAAGGCATGCAATTGGTTTGGCTGTTATGTCTGTGTCACCTTGGCCTCTTTTATGAGGGCCATGACATAGAGTTCACCCCTTGTAGTTTTTGTCCCCAGTGGGTATTCACTGTCTGACTCAGAACTTTGAAAACTTGGAGACAAAGATAATGGGCATAAAATGACCCCCAACTCCAACACACACACATGCTGGTAGTGATATAAAGAAATGTAATAGGAAAGCACAATTCCCTTTTTTATTCTAAATTAAAAAAAATCACTTTCCTGTTTTATGCTATAGCTGACACAAGTAGCAGAAAAATTTGAAAGCACAAACTGCAACAATATGACAGTCAAGGGCATGGACTCACTGATGATAAAAAGAAAGGAGGGTTTAAATTTCCAAATATTCTCCACTTCCATTATCTTTTCATTAGGGAACGCCGTTTGAGACAATGAGTTCTGTCTTTGGAATAAAACCTAACTTGGAAAGCAAAATGAAATTTATACTCCTTATTAATTCATTGAGCATAAAATCAGGTGTCATTGGTTGTATTATGTAACGGCTTGCTGAAAATCATTACAAATACACAGAGCACAATTCTAATATTACTTTAAAATCAGCTTCTCCTTGAAAACAAAATCCTGATATTATTTTCAAAATTCATTCTCTAATTCTTATCTGGGAAATGACTCCTAAATGAACAGATGATACCTTTGTAATTTGAATTTAACAGCTGCTTATTTGTCACTAAAGCAGTTAGTTTTGACTATGCAGTTTTCGTTTTATATCAAGCAAATACATTTTTTAATCTTCCTGTTTTAAATATTATTTTCATGGTTACATTTATTTAGAGAAAATTATCTATGGTTTACACATAAAAGACAGGCATCAATTGAGCAAATTATGGCATTCATAATTAAATGCTTCTTGTATGCAGTCTCCAACACTGCTAAAGGAAGCTATCACTCTAACATAATATTGAATATGTTTAGAATAAAATTGCATTAAACAAACCCTTAGAGTTCTTATTAATTTATTTGGGATGAAATAAGCAGATTTTTTTTTTTTCACAGGTTTTCATGTAAATTCATCAGTTCAAAAGACTTGCTGCTTCTTCTCCTTCTTCTTCTTCTTCTTCTTCTTCTTCTTCTTCTTCTTCTTCTTCTTCTTCTTCTTCTTCTTCTTCTTCTTCTTCTTCTTCTTCTTATTATTATTATTATTATTATTATTTGAGATGTAGTCTCACTCTGTTGCCCAGGCTGGAGTGCAGTGGTGCAGTCTTGGCTCCCTGCAAGCTCCTCCTCCCGGGTTCACGCCATTCTCTTGCCTCAGCCTCCCGAGTAGCTGGGACTACAGGTGCCCGCCACCACGCCCGGCTAATTTTTTGTATTTTTTAGTAGAGACGGGGGTTTCACCGTGTTAGCCAGGATGGTCTCGATCTGCTGACCTCGTGATCTGCCTGCCTCAGCCTCTCAAAGTGCTGGGATTACAGGCATGAGCCAACACGCCCGGCCGACTTGCTCATTATTTTTAAAAGCATATTTTACATGAGTGATGCCAGGGGTACTTGATAACTGACTGAGCCATTGTTCCATTTGAAATAAAAATATGGAGACATTTCAGGTGAGAATTTTTGGCATTAAACCAAAGGAAGATGAATAGTACATGTTTCAAAAAAGATAGTGACAATATTAAAACATGTAACAGAGTCCCTTGATTAACAAAGACTGCAGTGAAAGTGAGGCAAGACTATGTGAAACTCACAAAAGGCCCCAGTTAGGTTGATCAATGGGGTTCCAAGACATAACTTTGAAATTAGGCAATCCTTGACTCTTCCTTCTCTCTTATCTAGTCAAAATCTCAGCCCTTGGATTTTATCTCCATTTCTAAAATTGAAATGCTTTGCTTTTTCTTACTCAGAGTTTTCCCTTTCTCATTATGAGAGCTCAGCTCAAATATCACCTCTTCAGAGAAGCCTATTCTGGTCCCTAATTTAAAGTAATCATCCTCTTAGCCCTCACCCCACCTACCACTCACTGCGTCCTACCTCCTCTAGTCATTCCTATATAATGTTATCATCTTCCTATTTTATTTACCTGAGATTACTTATATTTGTTTTTTTGCTTATTTTCTGTCCCCTCCCTCCCACTAGAATGTAAGACTTATGGAGGTAAGGATGTTATCAACCACGTTAACTACTGAATCCCTAGTGCCCAAACTCTGTGGCAAGTACTTGAAATAATATCTATCCACAGTGTCCTAATTCAGGTCCTTATAATATCCTGTCTGAGTACCTGTAAGAGTTCCCTAGCTGGTTTCCTTAATATCAGCCTCATCTTCCTCAAATCCATTTTTTTGCACCAGAGCTGGATTGTTCTCTGTAATTCAAATCTAATGATGTCACTCCATTACACAAAGCTCTTCATATTCACTTTCCAAATGAATATTCTCGAACCATACAGAGTGGTGTGCAGTATCACTAACTAGTTCAAAAAAGAATATTTTAATTTAACAGTTTTAAAAATTTATTTTAATGTGAGTCAAAACAAACCATCAATTAGCACATTAACAATTTCACAGATCTTATTACTGAAGATGAGAAAAATAAAAGTTATAATCCATTTACAGACATGGAAAAATTAATGAATGTGTATTTAAATGAGTTTTGAAGTGATTAGAGACTAATCTAAAGGATAAAGCCCAATGCCTTCTCTTCAGTTTCACAGAGTCCCTGCCTTCCTCTCTGGCATAACATTCACTACTTCTTGCCTTGCACTTTATATCTTGGCAAATTCAAATTATTTGCAGCTCTGCCAATTCATCACATTCTTTATGGCCTCTCTCTTTTTAGTTCAGCTATCTCTTGTGTCTAGAATGCCTTTGCTTGGCTCCTTTCTCCCTGTTTACTGTCACATGGTTAGCTCTTCTCATCCTGTGACTCAGCTCATGAATCACCAACTTCATGAAGCCTTTTTTTGTTTGTTTGTTTCTCTTTCCTCAGGTTTGGTTAGGTACTCCTTCTTTGTTCTCTCTTAACATTGTGTAAAAACATTTTGTTTATACCTACTGCATTGAAAAATAATTAATTATTTGTGCATATCTATCCTTCAGGTGAAATATTCCTAAGATTAGGGATAATGTTTTCTTTAAATTAGTATCCCTAGCTTCTATTATAGGACCTATTCTGAATAGCTGCTCAGTTAAAATAATTAGTTAAGAGAAGGGGCCATAACATCAGTAATTAAAAAGTTAAATTAAAAAGTTATTCACTCACAGTATGAGACACATCATATTCATTTATTCAGTCAGCAGTCAGTCAACAAACACTATATATATATTTATGAAATGTTAAAAAGTATGGGCACTTAAAACTAGTTTGTTGAAGAGATAAATGAAAAGGTCTTAGCAACATGGCATAGTAGGACCTGTTGGGGGGAAGAAGGATGAACCAAGACTGGAGTGAAGGAAGGATTGGGTAACAGTTGGAGGTAACAGTTGATTTTATTGATTATAAATGTTACATCTCATCAGAGATGGTACAACAGTCCACACTTACCAAATCAAAGGTGCATGTGGGAATGAGAGTTAGTGGTGCTAATAGAATACATGTCAGTGAAACTTTCAGATATCAGATGTTCTGTTTTTTGTCTTTCAGTTGGGAGATGGAATCAGTGATTATCAGTGTTCACCTGATGACACCCCAAAAGGGGCCAGGGAAAACTGCTAGTGGGAACTGTGCAGGGACCCTAGTATGAGACAATTTGTTCAATAAACAGTGTCTTCTATGGACTAAACACTGTGGATACAGAGATGATTCCAGTATGGTATTTTTATGGTTTATAATGACCATAAGTGATTGCAATAAAAGAAGGGAGCTAACTCCAGTTTCAGAGCTAACCCAGGGATTACATCTTTGTTAGACATAATAGATAAGGGCCATGTGACTAGAACACTCTTCAGAACACTTTGTTAGTGCTTGAGAAATAACATATTAAAATCTAGGCAAGAGACAATTCTGGGAAAATGATGAAGTAGGAAGCACCAGAAATCTATCTCCCTGTTTAGACAATAATTGTTCTAGCAGAATCTGTCTGGTATAACTATTTTGGAACTCTGGAGTATAATGAAGGCTTGAAGCGTCCAGGAGAAGGATAATTGGGATATCCATCATGTTAAACATTTATCCTGATTTGACCAATACACACTGTTCACAGGTATCAAAATATTACATGCGGCCCCAAAATATGTACAGCTATTATATATCAATTAAAAATGTTAAAAATAATATTTGAAGTAAAGAATTAAGTAATTTCCTTTGTTTCACTAATTAGCAGAAAATTTGAATATAACATACATTTTGAGAGTTTGGATTATAATCATTTTTAAGGATAAAACCTATAAATCCCTTTCTTCTCCAGACCATTTGAGTGACTTTATAAAAAGCATCATTTGAAGATATGCTTTTATTTTTTTCTTACAAAGCTTCAATAATGTCTTGAAGTTGTTCATACACTTCTACAATGCATTTGCTATTCCACTGATTATTGTGCAGTGCTACTACTGATCCTGCCAATATCTCTGGATCACGCTACATCTGGAGAATAATATTCTCCCATAAATCCAACATGCAGTGGTGGGACAGCCATAGGATAACTTCTACAGATATCTGCAACCAAAAAGAGGGAAAATGGAAGTTGAGCAAGTTACTGGTCTATAGACATTCTGAAATCCTGTTGGGTACAGATTGCATTTCTTGAGTAGGGCACTATCTTATTGAGTTGGAGTTGTTCACTATTGTTCTTAGTTCTACTTTCTGGGTTCTTGTTTCCTCCCTCTGAATGATCCTTCTTTTCATATAAGAAACATTCTTATGCCTGCTTTCTGTTCATAAAAGCTTGAGGGCCCAAAGGTCTCTTTATTTATTGTATTTTCTCTGTCCTTTCTACTCCAAGCTAGGGATGCTTCCACCAGAATAATTATCTAAAAACATTGTGGGGCTTGTGTTTACTAACTGACAATTCACATAATTAGATAAATGTCATATCCACAAATCTTTCTGATATAAGTCTTTCTCTACCTTGAGTTCCCTGTAAGACTGTTGCATGACTCTCTACAAGCTTGACCAACCCACAGCCCACAGGCTGCATGCTTTGAATGTGACCCAACACAAAGTTGCAAAATTTCTTAAAACATTATCAGATTCTTTTTTGTGTGTGTGATTTTTTTTTCTTTTCTTTTTTTTTTTTTTTTTTTTTGACGGAGTCTCACTCTGTCGCCCAGGCTGGAGTGCAGTGGCATGATCTCGGCTCACTGCAACCTCCGCCCCTCCAGGTTTAAGCAATTCTCTGCCTCAGCCTCCAGAGTAACTGGGATTACAGGCACGTGCCACCACGCCCGGCTAATTTTTTGTATTTTTAGTAGAGACAGGGTTTCACCATCTTGGCCAGGCTGGTCTTGAACTCCTGACCTCGTGATCCACCTGCCTTGGCCTCCCAAAGTGCTGGGATTATAGGCATGAGCCACCACACCCGGCCTTTTTTAGCGATTTTTTTTTAATGCTCATCAGCTATTGTTAGTGTATTTTATCTGTGGCCTGAGACAATTCTTTTTCCAATGTGTCCCAGGGAAGCCAAAAGATTGGACATCGCAGCTCTGCAATGTCCTTGGATTCTCAGAACCCTTATTTTTTAGGGCAGAGGAGCCTCAAGGCATGCCCTTAAGGTCTTAGGTCTTCTGTCTGTCTGAAAGTTTCTATAAGTCACCATATTTGATCTTTTGAGGGCTTAATAAGGAATTTTATAAGCATATCCAGGGATTACACTCTAGACTGTACTTCCCTGATATTGCTCTGGATTTGAACTCTGACCCAGAAGCAATTTATTAATTTTAGTTTAATTTGACATCTGGGGAGACTAAGAACAAAAACCACTTTTTTTTTTAATACAAATAATCTTGCCCCCTTTGTAATTAACAGTCCATTCTTTCACTTATCTCTGTTTTCTCACATTTTGTCATCTAGCAAGAAGAAGCTAGGCGGCACTTTCAATATTCTGCCTGGAAATCTTAGATTGTCATTAGATACATTTACTATTTTCCATGTTATTGCAAGCAACAGAATTGCCAGACATTCTGCCACCATATTACAAAAGTCTCCTTTCCTCCAGCTTCCAGTCACATTTTCCGTACTTTCCTTTAAGCTCCCAGTGATGATCTACCCAGCGCTTCTGCCAACACCTGCCTTTTTAGTCTTTCCTCAACATTCTTCATGAAGCTGTTTCACTAACACTTTTTCAATGTCCTTTCAGTTTCTTCCTGCTACTTGGTTCAAAACCTACACCATATGTTATAGGATACTACAATATGACATGATAATAGCATTGCATTTCCAGGTATTAAAATTGGTTCTAGTCCTCTATTGTTATATAAAATAGTATCTTAAAAATGCAGTTTCAGTAAGACAGTGGATAGGCCTGGGGTCAATGCAAAGGTTTTCTCACTCACATGTTTGGTGGCTAATGCTGGCTTTCAAATGAGACTTTACTTGGGTTAATAGCTAGAACAGTACACATGACTTCTCCACATGGCTATTGTGCTTCCTTAAAGCATGGTGGCTGGGTTCTAAGAGCGAGCTTTCCAAAGGAACCAGGCAAAATCCACACTGCCTCCTATGACCCTAGTCTTGAAGTTCACTTTTTAAAATTGTTTTTATTTTAAAATTTCTGTGGGTACATAGTAGGTGTATATATTAATGGAGTAAATGAAATATTGTGATACAGCCATATAATGCATAATAATCCCAGAAGGGTAAATGCTGTATCCATCATATCAAGTATTTATCCTTTCTTTGTTTTATAAACAATCTAATTCTACCTTTTTAGTTATTTTAAAATGTACGATAAATTAATATTGACTATAGTCACCCTGCTGTGCTATCAAGTACTAGATTCTATTCATTGCATCTAACTATTTTTTTGTACCCATTAATCATCCTCTGCCCACTAGCCTTCCCAGCCTCTGGTAACCATCATTTTACTCTCTATCTTAATGAGTTCAATTGTTTTGATGTTTAGCTCTCACAAATAAGTGAGAACGTGCAAAGTTTGTCTTCCTATGCCTGTCTTATGCCACTTAACATAATGTCCTCCAGTTCCATCTGTGTCATTGCAAATGACAGTATCTCACTCTTTTTTATGGCTTAATAGTACTCAATCGTGCATATGTACCACATTTTGTTTATCCATTTATTTGTTGATGGACACTTAGGTTGTTTCCAAATCTTGGCTATTGTGAATAGTACTGCAATGAAATGGGAGTACATTTATCTCTTCAATATAATTCTTTTGGGGTATATACCTGGCCACTTAGTGTCACTTCTGCCATAGTCACTGGCCATACATATTCAAACATAAATATAAATCTCACCTCTTGATGGGAAAATGTCATTATCATATTAAAAGGAAAATGTAAAGATGGAAAGATGATATTGTGGTCATCCAAAATACAATCTGTCACAGTCTGGGAAAGCTAACCTGCTAAATTCATCTTCAGTCTCAATTTTCCATGAAAAGTAAAGAAATGATTTTGAGTGACACTAGCTCCCAGTGTCAGCAATTTAAAAATTAAAATGAACTTGATGATGCTTCCCTGAGATGCCAGAACTAGCAAATTAAGGAGTAAACTTTTCAAGAGAAAAAATTGTCCTGGACTTAAAAGAGTAAGTATACAAACAACATTCCTATGCCAGAATAATTTAGCATGCTTACCCTGTTAGATTATACTGATTGTCTTCCTTACTTAGAAGACAAAGGATGAGGTTTACTAGTTTTTTATGAATGAGAGTTGAGTTAGAGAAGCTCTGGGTGAATATTTCATCTCACTAGGAGGTTTAGGGCATTACATTTTGGGCATTAAATTATGTCCCCATCTCCTCCCAAAATTCAAATGCTGAAGCTGTTAACTCCTAGTAGCTTAGTCCTGTGACTGTATTTGGGTATAGGCCCTTTAAAGTGATGATGAAAGTAAAATGATGCTTTTATGATGGGCCTCAATTCAGTATTACTGATGTCCTTATAAAAATAGAAAATTTGGACACGTTGAGAGACACTCGAGATGTGTTTGCACAGAGTGGAGGGCCATCATGTGAGGAGGAAGCAAGAGGGTGGGCATCTCTTTCATTTATAAGAAGGGAGCCTTCAAAAGAAGCCAACCCTGCTGGAACCTTGATTTTGGACTTCCAGGCTCCAGAACTGTGAGAAAATACATTTCTATTGTTTAAGTCACCCAGTCTGTGGTATTTTGTTATGGCAACCCTAGTAAAAGTATACACCATTTTTAAAGTGAGGATAATAAAACCTTCTTCTGACAATGGAATCAGACATTTAAAAAACATCACACGGTGCCTGCCATTTTATACACAGCAGATGAAGAAATCACCCTCTCTGTAATAAGATTGTGCTACATATCAGTCAGTAGAGAAAGTGGAAGGCTCAACAAATATGGAAGCTCTTTAATAGTTTGGTAATGTTTTACTTCTCTGGATAAGTTATATGACCTCTCTATAGTTCCTTAATATTTTATTAGACAAACACTGTGACCCCTTTTTGAAGTCAGCTAACTTATGTTTTTTTTTTTTTTTTTTTTTTTGTTTGTTTTTTTTTTGAGATAGAGTCTCGCTCTGTCACCCAGGCCCAGGCTGGAGTGCAGTGGTGCAATCTCGGCTCACTGCAAGCTCCGCCTCCCAGGTTCACGCCATTCTCCTGCCTCAGCCTCCCGAGTAGCTGGGACTACAGGCACCCGCCACCACGCCCGGCTAATTTTTTGTATTTTTTTTTGTATTTTTTTTTTTTAGTAGAGATGGGATTTCACTATATTAGCCAGGATAGTCTAGATCTCCTGACCACGTGATCCACCCACCTTGGCTTCCCAAAGTGCTGGGATTACAGGCGTGAGCCACCGCGCCTGGCCTAACTTATGTTTATATTCCCCGTCCTTGCCATATCACTAGGTCCTTTCTCCCCTACCTGTCATGAGGGCTTACTTCCTAACCTGATGATCACAGAGCTGTTCTTGAAAGGATTCTTGAGATGTCTTCAAGTACAAAAGAGAACTTGTTATTTTGATGCATTAAAAAACTGAGATGTGATGGTCTCCAGGTGCCGTCTGATAAGCACTCTCCCTCATCCATTCCTATCTGCCATGTAGTTCTTAGTAAATGACAAAGTTTTATTTTAAAATGTGACTGTGTTTGTTTCCCACAGGAGTACCCAATGAAAGAAGATCACCCCTATTTACCCTTACCATGAGTTAAAAGCAAAAACAAAATCACTGGATTCCTTCACAGGCCACATAAGAATCATGTTATCAAAGCTACTTTGACGCCACATCGAAAAATGGCAGCTGAGAATCCAAGGAAATATTGATTTTACCAGCAGAAAGGGTCTATGAAAATTAAAAAGAGTATTGCTTATTGGAGATAAATATAAAATGATAAAATAGGAGGATCTAAAGCTATGTGTATGAAATGTTAGAGATAGAACCAAGGAAGCACTTGTGGGTTAGTAAAGAGTTCTTCCCTTTACTTCCAAGGCTCACCCAGTTCTACAGAAGTCCTTGAGTCCTCGGTATTGTTCAGTAGCTTGGGAAGCAAAACTGAACTCTATGCAGTCAAGATCTGGCTCAAGATAGTATGTGCTTTTGAATTGGTATGAGTCACTAACTGGTGCTGAGTCTTAAGGGAACTCAGATAAAAAGGTAAGTTCTTGATCACTGTAAGGTTGAATACACACTTATGGGGTGGAACAGACCATTGTGAAGTATTGCCCCATAGACTATTCCTGAATAGGTCTCATATGGTAGCCTAAAAAATAGGTATTTGTCTTTCCTACTCAGGAGACAATTTGAACATGCTTTGTGATCATTCTCAGCAGAATTCACTTGATTTGTGAGCAAACTGATGAAAGTGATAATAATCCACAGACATAATTCTATACTTTATGACATAAAAGATAAAACTATTCAAGTGAGGGTATCAGAAATCAAGCTGTCCACCAAAGATTAATGTTCCCTTCCACAGAATAGAGCTGCTGTGTTGCTGGGAAGCAGCTGCCCATCAGGAATTACATTTCCTTAGCCCCACCTTCATTTAAGTGGGACCATGTGACAGAGAGCTGGCCAAGAGAAGGCAGGCAGAAGTGATGCACACCACATCCAGGCCTGGCCCAGGAGAACCCTTCATTCAGAACCTTTCATGCAATCTTTCACCATCTTTCCCATCTGCTGGCTAGATAGCAACACTGAGGCTGACCTTGGAAGCCATGTGTTGAACACTGCAAAGTCTCTGAATGAACCTCTGTGTCCAGGCCCCATCATTTGGACTTTATATAAGCAAGGAAAATATTTGCTATTATGATAAACCACTACAATTTTTGGGGACGTGTCTGTTTCCACAGTTGATATTTATCTTAACTAGTACGGACAGAGACCCAGGAAAAAAGAAATTCTCCAAATATATCTTATTTCCATATGCTTTTATGTACCCTCTTCTGCGCTTCCTCCCCCTCTCTTTGATTCTTACTCATCCTTCAAGACCAAGGCCAGGCATCGTCTCCTCCAAGAAGCCTTTGAAACCTCCCCAAGCTGAGTTAAATACAGATACTGCATGAAGGATTGTAATCTTCTGTGTACGTGATCATGTCCCAATATCTAACAACCTAACTGGCACATATTTGTTAAATTAATATGTAAATTAATAAAATAAACGGAGAAAGGGAAATACTTCAAGCAAAAAAATAAAAAGTACAAGCCATCCTGAAAATATGAAAGGAAAAGTCTCTACTGGTTGTGGAAAATGCAACTGCATTAAATATTTTAAAATATCTAGGTATGACTAGCCTTTCTTTTGCTTCATATGATCTTGTATTATCCTAAATTATTGCACCTAAAATATAGCACATGGCACTTTGTACAAGTCTGACTCCTTCACTAGATTGTGAATTCCCTGAAGACAAAGGCCATGGTTTTCTTTGTGTTTCCATTTTCAGGACCCAGAACAGTGCCTGAAATGGTGTGGGCCCTCAACACATGCCCATTCACTGACTCATTGACTCACTGACTGGCCCCACGTTGGCCTTGAATTCCTGGGGTCCAACTATCCTCCTGCCTTTGTCCTTTTGTGCTTTGAGTCTTCCTCAGCATTTTCTGCCAACCCTTCTTTTCAGGCTGACATGGGTTAGGAGGTAATCTGAAAGCTTTCACCAACAAGAAAAATTAATTGAACTACATTAACTTTATTATAAGGAAAAGGGCTATTGAGATATAATCTACATACTGTAAAATTCATCTATTTAAAGTACACAATTCAATGATTTTTAGTGTACTTAGAGAATTGTACAGCCACTCCCATAATCTAATTGTAGAAGATTTCCATCATCCAAAAAAGAAACCTTGCAGCAGTCACTCCTCATTCACACTCTTCCCACCCCCAGCCCTAGGCAACCACTAATCCAGTTTCTCTCTCTATAGATTTGCCTATTCTAGACACTTCGTATAAATGGAAGCATGCAATCTGTGGGGTGGGGTTGGGGGAGGTTGTAGAAGCTTTATCTTTTGACAAATGCTGATTATCCTGGTAAAGTGCAGTTGAATATTATAAAATATGTTCTCAAAATGAAAAAATATAGGAATAAGATGGGGGTTTCTGTAATTGTCTAAATTGCTGAGAAATAATAACTAGGGGCTGGGCACGGTGGCTCATGCTTGTAATCCCAGCACTTTGGGAGGCCGAGGTGGCTGGATCACTTGAACCCAGGAGTTCAAGACCTGCCTAGGCAACATGGTGAAACTCCATCTCTACAAAAAATTAGCTGGGCATGTGGTGCATGCCTGTAGTCCCAGCTACCTGGGAAGGTTAGGTCAGAGGTTCACCTGAGCCTGGGAGGTTGAGGGTTCAGTGAGTTGTGATTGCACTACTGCACTCCAGCCTGAGTGACAGGAGTGAGACCCTGTCTCAAAAAAAATAAAAAATAAAGATAAATAAAAAATTAAAGAAAATAAATAATAATTAAAGGAATCAGCAGCTCAAATTGTATTATAAACAATTCTCATAATTGATATTTTATCCAAATATCAAAAATTCAGTACTTTTTTACAGATGAATTTTGCAACAAGCACTAACATCGAGGAATGCTACCGAGTAGTTATACAGCTATATTGTTTGGCAGGGCCTGCCAGTGCTCACCATAAATGTCTTCTCCTTGTCTTGCTGGATACATAATCTGATTCTCTTCCTCAACTATCCTTTAGAGGTAGGTGACCATATTACTTAGTTCTGGGCAATGGAATATAAGCACAATTTATGTAAGCACAAGTTACTTGTTTTATTTCTGGGCTGCCATGGTATATTTTATGTTAACTTGATGGGGCCACAGAGTGCTCTGGTCTTTGGTCAAACATTCTAGGTGCATCTGTGAGGGTGTTTCTGGATGGGACTAACATTTGAACTGATAGACTAAGTAAAGTAGATTGCCCTCTCTAATATGGGTAGGGCAATCAGTTGAAGACTAACTAGAACAAAAAGGCTGAGTGAAAAGGAATTCCCACTGACTGACTGCCTTTGGGCTAAGATGTTGTTTTCTTTTCTGCTTTCAGACTTGAATGGAAACATCAGCTCTCCTGGGTCTCCAGCTTGCTGACTGCAGATCTTAGGATATGTCAGTCTCCGTAATAGCATGAGCTTCCTTATAATCAGTCTCTCTCTCTTTTTCTCTCTCTGTCTCTCTCTCTCTCTCTCTCACACAGACACACACACACACACACACACTTTATTGGTTCTGTTTCTCTGGAGACCCTTGACTAACACATGAGCCCAAACCATAAGCCCTTCCACTGAGAATCTTTGCTGTCTTCTCTCATCTACTGAATGGATGGAGAGGATTCTATGAACCAAGGGAAAGGTGGGGCCACAAAATGGTAGGCATCTGGATCCCTGAATAAAGCATGAGAAGAGAACTGCCTGGTCTACCTTCATTGTACTGCAACATGAATGAGAAATAAACACTTATTGTGCTGATCCACTCAGAGTATGGGGTTTATGTATATGGCAGCTAGTGGTATTTACTACAGCACATATTACATGCTAGATTTTTTATGAAATTGAAGGGTAATTCACTCAAGTCAAAATGTAACTAAAAATTAACTGTTTCAGTGGAATGAATACCTCTTTGCTTGTGAATTTTCAAAATTAGAAGAGAAAAGACTGAGTTGTGAACTGATAGTAGAGGAGTGCTTTACCATGACCAGTGTTCTGGCTCACATGAAGGCATAGAGTCTAGCCCAAGTAGCTGAATTCAGTGGCAATGTTCAGACCTGACTCATCCAGTCTGGCTCTTCTTAACAGACAAAGAACAAATACTGTCTGTTGGCGGGTACTTTCAAAACAATTAGCAAGCACCAGCATACTTTTATTATTTTTTTCTGGCTATACAAATGCCCATAACTAGCGTATCAAACTTCATGACCGTGAACAAATAAAAGAACTTGTGAGAAGTAGGAAACATTTTGCCAGGAAGCAATTTCATTAATAGAGAAGTAGAGTTGTATACTAGAAGGAACATGGGCTTTGAAAGTAGGCTGTCATAGGTTTAATTCATTCATCAATTTTAATTCATTCATCAATTAAACAAATGTTTACTGAGAATCTACTAAATTGAACCATAAAGATGCTGATACTCAACTTTATTTGAACTACAAAAATAATGGTTTTGTATGATTCAGTCTAATACATACCAGACACTGTTGTAGGTGCTGGGCTTTCAGTACGAACAAAACTAAATTCCTGTTCTCATGGAGATTACCTTTTTGTGGTGAGAGATCAAAGGAAAAGTCAAATGTGTATGTGCAGTAATAATAAATGCAATTAAGAAAAATATAGAAGGTAAAGAGGATGGGTGTGTTGTGAGGGGAGGAAGTTGCTATTTTGTGGTAGTCAGGAAAGCATCTTTGATAAAACAATGTTTGAGTAAAGAACTGTAGAAAGTGCAGAAATAAATCACTCGGCTACCTGGGAGAAGAGCATTCTAGGCAGAGGAAATAGCAGGTACAAAGTCCCTGATGCATGACTATACTTCGTATGTTCAAGAATAGTAATGCCAGTGTGCCTGGAGCAAAGTGGGCAAAGGAGAGGGCAGTAACGGATGAGTTTAGCAAGGCATAGGACCAGCTCATGTAAACCTTGCCTTTCTTTAATAAGGATTCTGGTTTTCACTGATTTATGAGATGAAAAACCTTGGAAGGTTTTGTGGAGAGATGTGACATGTGTTTTCAAAAGATTACTCTGGCTACTCTAGTGCGAATAGACTGTAGGGAAGAGAAGGTTGAAGCAGGCCAGTTAAAAGGCTATTCCCCTAATCCAGGCAGGAAAAGACAATGGCTTGGTCTAAAATATTAGGTATGCAACCAGTGAGAAGCAGTTAGGTTTTGTTATATGAACATAGAAGTAACAAGATTTACTGATGTATCGGATGTGGCATATCAAAAAAAAGAGGTGCTAAAAATGTTCTGAGCAAGTGAAAAGCATGGAGTTTTCATTAACTGACATGGGGAAACCTGAACAAGGAACAGGTTTTATGGCTGTGAGAATTTAGTTTTATTTTAGACATTTAAAGGGTGAAATGCCTACTAGACATTCAAATGGAGATGTCAAGTAGTCAAGTAGGCAGCTGAATACAAAAGTTGCAGAGAGACTCAGGTTAGGGATATAAAGTTTGGAGTCATCAGCATGAATAAGACAATAAACTATTGAGGTTAATTGAGAAAGAGAAGAAATAGCAGAGACAAGAACTAAGCCTGGAGCATTCTGATGTTTAGGGGTCAAAGAAAAGAGAACAAAAGGGAGCAGCTGGGAATGTCAGAGGAGATGTTTAGAATGCAAGTCTTCATTCTAATGAGATCTCTCCAGGTTTCAGTTTCCATAAGTGAAAAATGCAGAAAATAATTCCTAGGTCAGAGGATTTCCAAAGGCTGAAAAGAGGTAACATGGGAAAGCATACATAAGACCTAGAAAGTCCTTAATAAATGTTATTCCTGACTCTTGGTGAAATTCTGGGTAGATGCCAGATTTCTCATGCTTCCTTCTATTTTTTGGCTCCTCAATCAGGTCCTCAAATATGAACCCTATAGTCCAACAGTGTTGGCTGTGGAAGTAAGAGCCTCATTATTCTTCAGTTATTAGTTATACATTTTTCAGTCATAGAGCTCACTGTTATCAGATATTCCTCTTTTTGTGTTTGCTCTCTTCCTGTGTTTTGTGAGGAGTCAGGTTTAAAGGAGAGTGATCACTAATGTGAAGCTGGGAAAATGGAGGGAGGATGAGTTCTTTATCACCTGGCAGGAATGTATCCTTACTTCAACATTTAACTGCTCACCAAATAATTTCATTTCAGAAGATTTGTTTCAGTGCTATGGAAGAACTATCTGTATATAAACAGCTGGAAGTAGACCTTTCACTGCAGCTGTTAAAACCTATTGTAGTTAGACACCTTGTAGTGATTCAGGATCATCTGTCTTTGAAGAAAGTCTATGCTTTCTTTTATGCACATGTGGGTTCTTTTAGTTCTGAAAATAAAATAAGCTTTACTTACGAAGACTAAAGAAAATGTTTACCGAATAAACCAGGGGTAGTTGAAATAATACCCTCCCACAATCTCTTGCTTTTATTTCATTTCTCTGCTTTCAACATTTACTCTGAATACTTACTGAAAGAATGAAGGAAAAACTAAATGAATAGATGAATTAATATTTGAATGGCTTTTTTGTTTTTCTTTAACAAGACTCCTCCTAAATAATTCTAAATAAGTTCTGGGTACCCTGAGGACTATCTTTTACAACAAGAATCATGAAGTAGGAATGCTGTTTCAGAAGGAAGAGACAAATTGCAGAGTAACACCGAAACTTACCTAGTAAAGTAGTAAACAATCTGTAAGGAATCTGAGGGGATCATTTGCTCCTAGTATCAGGCTCAAGCAGATTCTTTTTCGAGTTCTTATCCCTCCTCCCCTTCCCCACCCCAAGCCAGTTGCATTTAAATTGTGTATCTTTGTAAGGAAGAATTGGCAGCAGTGCAGAGAGAAGGAAGAGTTGCGTGCTTTACCCTAAACTGCTAGCACTTGGGTGCTCAAAGTAGAGAAACAAGAAAAACAGGCTACTGGTAAGATGGACAATACGATCGGCTGCATTGGGTGAACTGTGATCTAGATTATAACAGTACTTTACAAATAATATTCCAAATCATAAGTCCCTAAAATTATGCAAATCTAAATTTTAACAATCCAGAAAGCCATTCATTTTAGTAAGATTTTATTTTCCTGTATCTTTCCCTCCATTTCTACTCCTGCTACCTTAGTCCAAACAAGTGTTTTTTTTTTTTTCCTTGCCAGGACTATGACAAAAGCTTTTCAACCAGTCTCTTCATTGCTTCTGTTGCTCTTCTGTAATCCATTCTCCATGTAGCACTTGGAATAATCCTACTAAAATGTAAATCAAATCAAATCATTTCTCTGCTTAAAACTTCCAATGGCTCCCTACAGTACTTGGAACAAAGGCCAAGCTCCTCCCTGTGGTCTTTAAGGTTTTTTTGTGATCCAGCCCCTCCCTGCCCCTGTAACATCATATTGAGCCATTCTCTCCTTCACTATTCTCCAGCTACACTGACATCCTTTTATATGTATGGTGCCTGTGTATGTTTGTACATATCTATATAGTGTGTATGTATAACTATTTTTTGTTAGGATATAATTGGCATATAATAAACTAAACACATTTAAAGTATATAATTTAATGTTTTCAGATTTAGATATATGCATGAAAATATAATCACAATCAACAAAATGGGCATATCTATCATCCAAAAATTTCCTTTTACCCTTTTGTAATTTCTCACTCATGTCCCTCATTATCTTCTTATCCACCAGGCAACCAACGATATGCTTTCTGTCACTATAGGTAAGTTTAGCTTTTCTAGAATTTTATCTAAATGAAATTATACAGTATATACTTTTTTTTTGTCCACCTGCCTTTACTCAGCTTAGTTATTTTGATATTTATCCATGTTGTTGATATTAATAGTCCATTCCTTTTTATTGCCAAATAGTATTCCATTGTATGGATATAGCATAATTTATTTATCCATTCACCTATTGGTGAACATTTGGTTTGCTGCCAGGTTTTGTGTATTAGAAATAAAGCTGCTATGAACATTTGTATAAAACTCTTTCTATGGCCACATGTTTTCATTTCTCTTCAATAAATATCTAGGTATAAATGACTGAGTCTAGAGAAGGTGAAGCAAAAGACTGAACAGAACTTTCCAGCAATTGTTGCCCCTGCAGAATATCAAATTGAACAACGATCCACATAAGAAAACACCTTCATAAGAACCAAAACTCAGGTGAGTGATCGTAGTACCTTTGGTTTTAACATCATACCAATGAAAGAAGCACTGAAAGGGTATGAAAGATGTTGACGCCACCCCTCCCTTATCCCCTGGCAGTGACAGTGTGGCAGGGAGAGAGAATCTGTGTGCTTGGGGGAGGAAGAAAGCAGTAATTGTGGGACTTTGCATTGAAATTCAGTGCTGTGCTGTCATAACATTGAGTAACACACGGCAGAACTCAGCTGGCACCCAAAGAGTGAACATTTAGACCAGCCTTAGCCAGAGGGGAATCACCTAGCAGTATTGTCAGAATTTGAGTTCTGACAAGCTCAATAACATAAGCTAAACTGCTTTGGGGTTCTAAATAAACTTGAAAGATGGTCTAGGCCACAAGAATTGCAATTTGTGGGCAAGTCCTGATGCTGTTCTAAGCTGAGAGTCAGTGAATTTGGGGTGCATGCAACCTAGTGAGATATCAGCCACGGGGGCAAGGGAATGTTTGTGCCACCCCTCACTCAACCTCAAGCAGCACGGCTCGCAGCTCCAGGAGATACACCTTTCTTCTGCTTGAGAAGAAGAGAGGGGAGAGTAAAGAGGACTTTGTCTTCAACTTGGATACCAGCTAAAACACAGTAGGATAGGGCATCAGGGAGAGTCTGATAGCCCTCATTCCAGGTCCTAGTTCCTGGATAAAATTTCTAAATATATCCTGAGCCAGAAGATAACCTCTTCCTTGAAGGGAAGGACCCAGTCCTGGCAGAATTCATCACCTGCCGGCTAAATAGCCCTTTGGCCTTGAATGAATATCAGCAATACCCAGGCAGTATTTGCCATAGGCCTTGGGTAAGATCCAGGGTCATACTGGCTTTATGTGTGACTCAGTGCATTCCCAGCAGTTGTGGCCATGAGGAGAAAATCCTGTTTGAGGAAAGGAGAGGGAAGAGTAAAGGAGACTTTGTCTTGTAGTTTGGGTATCAGCTGAGCCACAGTGGAGTAGTGCATCAAGCAGGTTTCAAGGGTCCCCAGTTCCAGGCCTTGGTTTTTAGATGGCATTTCTGGATCCATCCTGGGCCAGAGTGAAGACTACTGCTCTGAAGGGAGAGACCCAGGCCTGGTAGCATTCATCACAAGCTGACTGAAGAGTCCTTGGGCCTGGAGCGAACATCAGCAGTAGCTAGGCAATACTCACTGTGAGCCTAGAACAGTGGTGGCCACAGGGAGAGACTTCTTCTGCATAGAGGAAAGAGTGGGAAGAATGTTGTCTTGTGGTTTAGATGCCACCTCAGTCACAGTAGATAGAGTACCAAGTAGATGCTTATGTTTCCTGACTCTAGACCTGGGCTCCCAAATGGCATTTCTTGTCCCACTCTGGGCCAGGGGAGAGCTCACCATCCTGAAGGGAAGGGCATAAACCTGGCTACATTTGCTGTCTGCTTACTGAAGAGCCTTTGAGTCTTGAGTGAGCATCAGTGGTAGCCAGGCAGTGGACACCTCAGGACGTTGACAAGACCCAGTGTTGTGCTAGCTTCAGGTCTGACACAGTCCAGTCCCAGTCATGGTAGCCATAGGGGTGCTTGTGTCACCCCTCTGACAGCTCCAGGCAGCCCCACATGCAGAGAGAGACTCCATTTGTTTGGAGGAAAGTCAGATAAGAGAACAAATCTCTGCCTAGTAATCCCTAGATCTTACCCAAGACCAGGAAGGTGGCACCTCTACAAGTCTGTAAGACTCCCAGTGTTACTGGGCATGGAGTGACCCCTAATGTAGTTATAGCAACAGTGACAAAAGATTTAGATAATAACACTTGAATACTTGGAAAGCCTTCCCAAGAAGGATGGGTACAAATAAGCTCAAACTGCAAAGACTACAATAAATACCTAACTCTTCAATGCACAAACATAAATGAACACCCACAAGCATTAAGACCATTCAGGAAAACATGTCCTCACAAGACAAACTAAATAAGGCACCAGTGATCAATTCTGAATAACAGAGATATGTGACCTTTCAGAGAAATCAAAATTCCTGTTTTTAGGAAGCTTAACAAAATTTAAGATAACACAGAGAAGGAATTCAGAATCTTATCAGATACACTGTTAACAAAGAGATTGAAGATTGAAATAATTTTAAAAAATCAAGCAGAAATTCTGGAGCTGAAAAATTCAATTGATGTACTGAAGAATGCATCAGCATCTCACAACAGCAGAACTGATCAAACAGAAGAAAGAATTACTGAGCTTGAAGACAGGCTATTTGAAAATACAGAGTCATAGAAGACAAAAGAAAAAAGAACAAGAAAGAATGAAGAATGCCCATAAGATCTAGAAAATAGAAAATCTAAAAGTTCTTAATCTTTAAGAGGAGGTAAAGAGAGAGAGATCAGGGTTGAAAGTTTATTCAAAGGGATATTAAAAGAGAATTTTCCAAACCTAAAGAAAGAAATTAATATACAAGAACAAGAAGGTTCTAGAACACCAAGCAGATTTAACCCAAATAAGACTAGCTCAAGTCTCTTAATAATCAAACTCCTAAAGGTCAAGTATAAAGAAAGAAACTTAAGAGCAGCAAGAGAAAAGAAAGAAATAACATACAAAGGAACTTCAATATGTCTGGAGCAGAGTTCTCAGTGCAAGCCTTCCAGGCCAGGAGAGAGTAGCATGATATATTTAAAGGGATGACAAAAAATGCTTTTATCCTAGAATAATATAGGTGAAAATATCCCTCAAACATGAAGGAGAAATAAAGATCTTCCCAGGCAAACAAAAGCTGAAAGACTTAATCAATATCAGATCTGTCCTACCAGAAATGCTAAAGAGAGATCTTCAATCTGACAGAAAAGAATGTTAATGAGCAATAAGAAAACATCTGAAGGTACAAAACTCACTGGTCATAATAAGTAAACAGACAAACACATAATATTAGAATACTTTAATTGTGGTGTTTAAAGCACCCATATCTTGAGTATGAAGACTAAAAGATGAACCAATCAAAAATAATAATGGGTCTTTAATCCATCTTGAATTAATTTTTGAATAAGGTGTAAGGAAGAGATCCAGTTTCAGCTTTCCACATATGGCTAGCCAGTTTTCCCAGCACAATTTTAGTCTTCCTGACTAAAACACCAAAAGCAATGGTAACAATTTATTAAATAGGGAATCCTTTCCCCATTTCCTGTTTTTGTCGGGTTTGTCAAAGATCAGATGGTTGTAGATGTGTGGTATTATTTCTGAGGGCTCTGTTCTGTTCCATTGGTCTACATCTCTGTTTTGGTACCAGTACCATGCTGTTTGGGTTACTGTAGCCTTGTAGTATAGTTTGAAGTCAGGTAGTGTGATGCCTCCAGCTTTGTTCTTTTGGCTTAGGATTGTCTTGGCAAGGTGGGCTCTTTTTTCATTTCATATGAACTTTAAAGACTTAAATGTTAGACCTAAAACCATAAAAACTCTAGACGAAAACCTAGGCAATACCATTCAGTCCATAGGCATGGGCAAGTATTTCATGTCTAAAACACCAAAAGTAATGGCAACAAAAGTCAAAACTCACAAATGGGATCTAATTAAACTAAAGAGCTTCTGCACAGCAAAAGAAACTACCATCAGAGTGAACAGGCAGCCTTCAGAAAGGGAGAAAATTTTTTCAATCTACTCATCTGACAAAGGGCTAATATCCAGAATCCACAAAGAACTCAAACAAATTTACAAGGAAAAACAAACAACCCCATCAAAAAGTGGGTGAAGGATATGAACAGACACTTCTCAAAAGAAGACATTTATGCAGCCAACAGATACATGAAAAAATGCTCATCATCACTGGCCATCAGAGAAATGCACATCAATGAGAGTGGCCATCAGAGAAATGCAAAACAATGAGATACCATCTCACACCAGTTAGAATGGCGATCATTAAAAAGTCAGGAAACAACAGGTCCTGGAGAGGATGTGGAGAAACAGGAACACTTTTACACTGTTGGTAGGACTGTAAACTAGTTCAACTGTTGTAGAAGACAGTGTGGCAATTCCTCAAGGATCTAGAACTAGAAATACCATTTGACCTAGCCATTCCATTACTGGGTATATACCCAAAGGATTATAAATCATGCTGCTATAAAGACACATGCACACATATGTTTATTGTGGCACTATTCACAATAGCAAAGACTTGGAACCAACCCAAATGTCCATCAATAAAGAGTGGATTAAGAAAATGTGGTACATATACACCATGGAATACTATGCAGCCATAAAAAAGGATGAGTTCATGTCCTTTGCAGGGACATGGATGAAGCAGGAAACCATCATTCTCAGCAATCTATCACAAGGACAAAAAACCAAACACCGCATGTTCTCACTCATAGGCAGGAATTGATCAATGAGAACACTTGGACACAGGAAGGGGAACATCACACATCGGGGCCTGTTGTGGGGTGGGGGTAGGGGGTAGGGATAGCATTAGGAGATATACCTAGTGTAAATGATGAGTTAATGGGTGTGGCACACCAACATGGCACATGTATACATATGTAACAAACCTGCATGTTGTGCACATGTATCCTAGAACTTAAAGTATAATAAAAAAAAAATAGGGTGATAAACTCTAAAGTGTAGAGTTATTAGTTTTCTCTTTGCTTGTTTGTTAATTTGTTTTTGCAATCAGGGTTAAGTTGCCATCAGTTTAATGTAATGGGTTATAAGATGTTATTTGCAAGCCTCCTGGTAACCTCAAATCATAAAAAAACAAACAAACAAACAAACAAACAAAAACCTACAACAGGTACAAAAATAGCAAGAAATTAAAATATACCTCCTGAGAAAACCACCTTCACTAAATAGACAAAGGGAGGAAGAAAGGAAAACAAGACCCCAAAACAACCAGAAAACAAATAACAAAATGGTAGTAGTAAGTCCTTACTTATCAATACCATTGAATGTAAATGGACTGAACTTTCCAATCAAAAGACACAGAGTGGGTGAATGGATGAAAAAACAAGACCCATTGATCTGCTGCCTAAAAGAAAAATATTTAACCTATAAAAACTCACAGAGATTGAAAATAAAAAGATATAAAAGATATTCTATGCAAATGAAAACCAAAAAAGGGTAGTAGTAGTTGTACTCATATGAGACAAAATAAATTTCAAGACTAAAACAAAAAGAGATAAGAAGGTTATTATATAATAGTAAAGGTGTCAATTCAGTAAGAGAATATAACAATTGTAAATATATATGCTCCCAACACTGGAGGACTGGATATGTAAAGCAAATACTATCAGAGCTAAAGAGAGAGACAGACCCCAATACAATAACAGCTGGAGACATCAATGCCCTACTTTCAACATTGGACAGGTCATCCAGACAGAAAAATCAACAAAGAAATATCACACTTAATCTACACCATACAACAAATGGACCTAATAGATATGTACAAAACATTTCATCAAATGGCTACAGAATACACATTCTTCTCCTCAGCACATGGATCATTCTCAAGTATAGATGATATGTTAAGTCACAAAAGAAGTATTAAATAATTTAAAAATACTGAAATCATATTAAGTCTCTTCTCTGACCACAATGGAATGAAACTAGAAATCAATAACAAGAAGAATGTTAGAAACTATACAAACACATGGAAATTAAACAATATGCTTCTGAATGACCAGTGAATAAATAAAGACATTAAAAAAAGTTTCAAAAATTATTGAAACAAATGAAAATGGAAACACACCATATCAAAATCTATGGGTTATAGTAAAAGCAGTACTAGAGAAAAGTTTCTAGCAATAAGCTCCTACATCAAAAAGTAGAAAAACTTTACATAAACTACTTAATTATGCATCTTAAAGAACAAGAAAAGATAGAAAAAATCAAACACAAAATTACTAGAAGAAAGCAATAATAAAGATTAGAGCAGAAATATAACAGAAACATAAAAGAATAATATAAAAGGTCAATGAAATGAAAAGTTGGTTTTTTGAAAAGATTAAAAAAAAGAAAAACTCTTAGCCAAACTAAGAAAAAAAGTAAAAAGGCCTAAATAAATACAATCAGAGGTGAAAAAGGAGACATTACAACTGGTACTCCAGAGATTCAAATGATTGTTAGAGAATTCTATGAGCAACTCTATGCCAATAAATTGGAAAATCTAGAAGAAATGGATAAATGAGTATACATAGACAACCTACCAAGATTGAAGGATGAAGAAATCCAAAACCTGAATAGATCAGTAACAAGTAATTAGATCAAGCCATATTATAAAGTCTCTCAGCAAATAATAAAAAAACGCATGGACCTCATGGCTTCACTGCTAAATTCTACCAAATATTTGCAGAAGAACTAATACCAATCCTACTCAAACAATTCTGAAAAATAAGGGGACTACCTCTAAACTCATTCTATGAAGGCAGTAATATGCTGATATCATAACCAAAGACACATCACAAAAAGAAAACTGCAGGTCATTATCCCTGCTGAACATTGATACCATTGACACAAAAATCCTCAACAAAATAAGGTCAATCCAAGTTCAACAACACATTAAAAAGGTCATTCATCATGACCAGGTTGGATTTATCCCTGGGATGCAAGGATGGATTAACATGTACAAATCAATCAATGTGATATATCATATCAACAGAATGAAGGAAAAAAACATATAATCACTTCAATAGATGCTGAAAAAGCATTTGATAAAATTCAACATTCCTTCATAGTAAAAACTCTCAAAAACCTGGGGATAGAAGAAACATACTTTAATAATAAAAGCTATACATGACAGACTCACAGCTAGTATCATACTTAATGGGGCAAAACTGAAAACCCTTCAGTTTTGAAGATCTGGAACAAGACAAGGATGTCCTCTTTCATGACGGTTATTCAACATAATATGGGAAGTCCTAGCTAGAGTAATCAGACAAGAGAAAGAAATAACAGGGAAACAAATGGGAAAGGAAGAAGCCAATTTATCCTTGTTTACAAATGATAGAATCTTATATGTGGAAAAACCTAAACAAATTCAGTAAAGTGGCAGGATACAAAACCAACATACAATAATCCGTAGCATTTCTATATGCCAACAGCAAAAAATATGAAAAAGAAATCAAATCCCATTTCCAATAGTTACGAATAAAATAAAATACTTAGGAATAAACTCAAAGAAGTGAAAGATCTCTACAATAAAAACTGTAAAACACCGATGCAAGAACTTGAAGAGGACACACACACAAAAAATGGAAAAATATTCCATGTTCATGGATTGGAAGAATCAATATTGTTATAATAAAATGTTCATACTAACCAAAGCAATGTGCAGATTCAATGCAGTCCCTATCAAATATCAATGACATTCTTTGCAGAAATAGAAAAAAAATTCCTAAAATTATATGGAACCACAAAAGACCTAGACTAGCCAAAGCCATATAGAGCAAAACAAACAAAACTGGAGGAATCACATTACCAGACTTCAAATTATACACAGAAGTATTGTAACAAAAACAGCATGATTCTAGCATAAAAATAGGCACATAGACCAATGGAATAGAACAGAGAACCCAGAAATAAATTCATACATGTACAGTGAACTTATTTTTGACAAAGGTGCCAAGAAGACACATTGGGGAAAGGACAATCTCTTCAATAAGCGGTTCTGGGAAAACTGGATATCCTTATGCAGAAGAACAAAACTAGAACCTATCTCTCACCATACAAAAAATCACACTACCTGACTTCAAACTATACTACAAGGCTACAGTAACCCAAACAGCATGATATTGGTACCAAAACAGAGATATAGATCAATGGAACAAAACAGAAGCCTCAGAAATAACACCACCCATCTACAACCATCTTATCTTTGACAAACCTGACAAAAACAAGAAATAGGGAAAGGATTCCCTATTTAACAAATGGCGCTGGGAAAACTGGCTAGCCATATGTAGAAAGCTGAAACTGGATCCCTTCCTTACACCTTATACAAAAATTAATTTAAGATGGATTAAAGACTTAAATGTTAGACCTAAAACCATAAAAACCCTAGAAGAAAACCTAGGCAATATGATTCAGGACATAGGCATGAGCAAAGACTTGATGACTAAAACACCAAAAGCAATGGTAACAAAAGCCAAAATAGACTAATGGGATCTAACTAAACTAAAGAGCTTCTGCATGGCAAAAGAAACTACCATCAGATTGGCTGGGCACAGTGGCTTACGCCTGTAATCCCAGCACTTTGGGAGGCTGAGACGGGCAGATCACGAGGTCAGGAGACCGAGACCATCCTGGGTAACACAGTGAAACCCCGTCTCTACTAAAAATAAAAATAAAAATAAAAATAAATTAGCCAGGTGTGGTAGCAGGTGCCTGTAGTCCCAGCTACTCAGGAGGCTGAGGCAGGAGAATGGTGTGAATCTGGGAGGTGGAGCTTGCAGTGAGCTGAGATCACACCACTGCAACTACCATCAGAGTGAGCAGGCAAGCTACAGAATGGGAGAAAATTTTTGCAATCTACTCATCTGACAAAGGGCTAGTATCCAGAATCTACAAAGAACTCAAACAAATTTACAAGAGAAAAACAAACAACCCCATCAAAAAGTGGGTGAAGAACAGTCACTTCTCAAAAAAGACATATATGCAGCCAACAGACACATGAAAAAATGCTCATCATCACTGGTCATCAGAGAAATGCAAATCAAACCACAATGAGAGACCATCTCACACCTGTTAGAATGGCAATCATTAAAAAGTCAGGAAACAACAGATGCTGGAGAGAATGTGGAGAAATAGGAATGCTTTTATACTGTTGGTGGGAATGTAAATTTGTTCAGCCATTGTGGAAGACAGTGTGGCGATTCCTCAAGGATCTAAAGCTAGAAATACCATTTGACCCAGCAATTCCATTACTGGGCATATACCCAAAGGATCATAAATCATGCTACTGTAAAGACACATGCACATGTATGTTTATTGCAGCACTATTCACAATAGCAAAGACTTGGAACCAACCCAAACGTCCATCAATGATAGACTGGATAAAGAAAATGCGGCACATATACACTATGGAATACTATGCAGCCATAAAAAAAGGGTGAGTTCATGTCCTTTGCAGGGACATGGATGAAGCAGGAAACCATCATTCTCAGCAAACTATTACAAGAACAGAAAACCAAACACCGCATGTTCTCACTCATAGGTGGGAACCAAACAACAAGAACACTTGGACACAGGGCGGGGAACATCACACACCAGGGCCTGTCGTGGGGTAGGGGGAGTGGGGGGGAGGGATATCTTTAGGAGAAATACCTAATGTAAATGACGAGTTGATGGGTGCAGCAAACCAACAGGGCACACGTATACCTATGTAGCACATGTACCCTATAACTTAAAGTACAATAATAAAATAAAGTAAAATAAATCAAATCAAAATGGATTAAAGACTTAAATCTAATATTTCAAGCTATGAAACTACTAAAAGAAAAGGCGGAAACTCTCCAGGATATTGGACTGGGTAAAGGTTTCTTGAGTAACACCCATGTGCCTGGCAAGCAAAGTAAAAACGGACAAATGGGATCACATCTAGTTAAAAAGCTTCTGCAAAGCAATGGAAACAATCACCAAAGTGAAGAGTCATCCTACAGAATAGGATACAGTATTTGCAAACTATTTGTCTGACAAGGAATTAATAACCAAAACATATAAGGAGCTCAAACGACTCTATAGGAAAAAATCCTAATACTCTGATTTAAAAATGGGCAAAATGTCTGAATAGACATTTACCAAAAGAAGACATACAAACAGCAAGCAAGTATGTGAAAAGATACTCATCAACACTGATCATCAGAGAAATGCAAATCAAAACTACAATGAGATATCCTCTCACCCCAGTTTAAATGATGTTTTTCCAAAAATACAAGTAATAATGAATGCTAGCAAGGATGTGGAGAAAAGGGAACCCTCCTAAACTGTTTGTAGGAATGCAAATTTGTACAGGACTACGGAGAAAAATATGTAGGTTACTCAAAAACTAAAAATAGAACCACCATATGTTCCAGCAATCCCAGTGCTAGTTATATACCCAAATGAAATGAAATAGGTATATAGGAGAGATATCTGCACTCCTACATTTATTGCAGCACTGTTAACAATGGCCAAAATTTGGAAGCAACCTATTGTCCATCAACAGATGAATGGATACAGAAAATCTGATATATGTATACATAATGGAGTACTATTCAGCCATAAAAAAGAATGAGATCCTGTCATTTGAAACAACATGGATGGAACTGGAGGACATCATGTTAAGTGAAATCAGCCAAGCACAGAAAGATTAACTTCACATGTTCTCACTTATTTGTGGGAGCTAAAATTTAGAACAATTGAATCCATGGAGACAGAATAGAATGATGGTTACCAGAGGCTGGGAAGGGTAGTGGGGGCAGGAGGAGAAATGGGGATGGTTAATGGATAAAAAAATATAGTTATGAACAATGAATAAGATTTAGTAATTGATTACATAACAGGGTGACTACAGTCAACAATAAATTATTGCATTTTTTTTTTTTTTTTTTGGGGGACAAAGTTTTGCTCCTTTTGCTGAGGCTAGAGTGCAATGGTGCAATCTTGGCTCACCACAATCTCCGCTTTCTGGGTTCAAGCAATTCTCCTGCCTCAGCCTCCCAAGTAGTTAGGATTACAGGCATGTGCCACCATGTCTGGCTAATTTTGTATTTTTAGTAGAGACAGAGTTTCTCTATGTTGGTCAGGCTGGTCTCAAACTCCTGACTTCAGGTGATCCGCCTACCTTGGCCTCCCAAATAATTATTGCACATTTTATAATAACTAAAAGAATGTAATTGGAAGGTTTGTAACACAAAGAAATAATAAATGCTTGAGGGGATAGATAGCCTATTTACCCTGATATGATAATTACACATTGTATGCCTGGATCAAAATACCTCATCTACCCCATAAATACATACATTTACTATGCACTCATAAAAAAATTGGCTGAGTCATGTGGTAGGTAGATGTTTAACATTTAAAAATACTGCCAAACCATTTTCCAAAGTGATTATACCATTTTATATTTCTACCAGCAACGTATGAGAGTTCCAGTTGCTCCACATGTTCACTAACACTTGGTATGATCAGTTGTTAATTTTAAATTTTGTAACAGGTATGTATTAGCCCAATGGCTAATGATAGGAAGTATTTTTTTCACATGCTGATTTGCCATCTGAATATCTGCAATTGTTCTATGAATAGATGTCCATTAAATCTTTTGCTCATTTTAAAAAAATTGTCATTTGTTTCCTTATTACTGGATTTGACAGTTCTTCATATTTTCCATATTAAGTCCTTTATGATATATGATAATTAGAAACATATTCTCCCAGTCAGTGGTTTGTTATCACTGTCTTTGCAATGTTTTTCAGAAAGCTGAAGTTCTTAATTTTGATTATGTTCAATATATCAAATTTTTCTTTTATGGATTATACTTTCAGTGTCATTTTTTTAAAGTTTTATTTTAAGTCCAGGGGTACATGTTCAGGTTTGTTATATAGGTATACTTGTGTCATGGGGGTTTGTTGTACAGATTACTTTATCACCCAGGTATTAAGCCTAGTACACATTAGCTATTTTTCCTGATCCTCTTCCTCCTCCCACCCTCCAGCCTCCAAAAGGCCCCAGTGTGTGCTGTTCCCCTCTATGAGTTGTATATTCTCATAATTTAGCTCCCACTTATAAGTGAGAACATGTGGTATTCTGTTTTCTGTTCTTGTGTTAGTTTGCTAAGGTGTCATTTTTAAGAAATCTTTGCCTAACTCAAAGTCACAAAGTGTTTCTCTTATGTTTTCTGCTAGCAATTTTAGAGTTTTAGGCTTTACATTTATCTTTGTAAAATATTTAATTTTTAATATGGTATAAGGTATGGATGAGTGCTCTTTTATCCTTTTTTTTTGAAAACAATATCCAATTTTTCCAGAAAATTTGTGGAAAAGACTTTCATTTATTCATTGAGTTAAATCTTTGTTAAAAATCAATTAACCATATAGATGTGGATCTGTTTCTGGACTCTATATTTTGTTTCACTGATCTATTTCTCTTTACACTGATACCACATAGTCTTAAATATCATGACTTCATACTACATCTTGAAGTCAGTTGGTGTGTCTTACAGCTTTAACTTTCTTTAAAGTTATTTTTAAATTATTCTGCATTTCCACATGAATGTGAGGATCAGTTTGCTAATTTCTACAAAAGCCTGCTGGGATTTTGATTGGCTTGGCATCTTTTCTGGTCTTTTAAAATTAAAAGCTTATCATCACTTTAAGACCTTTGTATTTTGTTCCTTGATTCATTTATTTTCTTCTCTCTTTACAGGGATCTTTCGATGGCTGGCTCCTTTGTACCATTCGGATTTCAGCTTAAAAGTAACATCCTCAGAGACATCTTTCCTTGATTACTCAATTTAAATTTATATCCCTCATCTCTTTATATCAAAGCATTGTTTTGTTGACTTACAGCATTAATTATCATCTGAAATTAATCTTGCCTATTTGCTTATTTTGTTGCTTATTATCTGTCTAGCCAACTAGAATGTAAGTGAGAAAAGAGTAGAGACCTTGCTTCTCTTATTCAGTTTGTATCCCTGAAACCAAAAATGCCTTTGATAAGCAGATACTAAATATTTGTCGAATGATTGACTATTTGACAAATGTGCATTTAAGTAAAGATTCAACTAGTATGAAAATATATAATATTAACTAGAATATGTTAACTTATTTATGAAATGATACTTCTCTGGGAAGATTGTGGGGACTCGGCTGTGACTTAAAGCTGTAGTTCTTTTGAAGATTATGAATTGTGTTGAGCTAGATTATGGCATTTCAGAAACACAGATTTTTGGTTTTTAAAACAAAAATAGCTCATTAGCTTATTAACTGAGCTCATTAGCTTTGTTAGCAGAATTTAAATAGGTCTCACATTAGAGTTACTCCTGGTGACTTTAGGAATATGAATATTCTAGAACAAATAAAATCTTTCCCCAAACATTACACAGATAAAAAGCAGAAAGTTTCAGGTTCATGAGAAATTATAGGTATTTCCTAAATAATATTTAATTTAAAAATATATACTAGTCATAATTTCGATACACAGAGGCAGCAATTAAAACATACTTTATTTTTGTCCTTGATTGCTTAAAGTAGCAAACAATGAAATGAATTTCTTGAGCCTTATCCATGTTGCAAATGTATAAATAAGATTTTATCCTTAATGAGATCATACAACACAGATATAAAACCTAAGGCTGTTTCAAAATGTTTTGTAGTAGTATAAACATAGAATTTTCTTCACCGAGCTATTTCCCTCACTGAGAACCTTCATTAATTGAACCCACCAAACTTGTGTTGAGCACCAGCTACATGTTAGGAACTGTGCTAGGCAACGGAAATAAGAAATGAATAAAACAGAGTCTCAATCCTTCAAGAAGTCACAGGTTTTACAATTTCAATTGCTTAAAGGAAAAGTCACAACTGAAAAGACTGGAAATCGTGGAAATGGTCAGCTTCTTTTCCCTGATTTTGTTCTATTGTGGTCCTTATGTGGCTTTCATTCAATACCTAGGCTTCATGGTGGGCTTAGCTTTCCCCTTCCAAGTGACTCACAGGCAACTCCAGATCTAGTGTTCTATTATTAGCCTTCTCAAACCTGATTATTCTAAGAATCACTTCCCACTGGCAACATGGTAATCATGTTTAAATATAACTCTTCATGATCAATTTAAATCTCCAGATTTTAACCAAGTTTCCCTGTGGCTTAGAGGTCTTTTTTTTTTTGCTTTGTTTTTAATTAATCCACGTTTTTATAATCCTATGTGACATTAACATGTAAGGGGTGTGTGTGTCTGTATGTGTGGCCTTTTGCACTAAGGCCTTAGACAGAAACACTTTGAATGAAGATCACTGACTCTTCTAGTCAAATTTCCTCTTTCCGTATACTCCGCCTGTATCTGTCATCTGTCCATACCTGTCAGATGCCTGTACATGTCAGGAATAAAGCTAATGGGATGCATAACAACTAATAATTCATGGTTTGAATAACTATAGTAGCTTTCACTTATTGAATGTTTCCTATGTACCAATGATATGGTCTGGCTGTGTCCCCACGCAAATCTCACCTTGAATTGTAATAATCCCCACGTGTCAAGGGCAGGGCCATGTGTAGATAATTGAATCATGGGAGCAGTTTCCCCCATACTGTTCTCATGGTAGTGAAAAAGTCTCATGATATCTGATGGTTTTATAAATGGGAGTTCCCCAGCACATGTCCTCTTGTCTGCCACCATGTAAGATGTGTCTTGCTTCCCCTTTGCCTTCCGCCATGATTGTGGAGCCTCCCTAGCCATGTGCAACTGTGAGTCCATTAAACCTCTTTCCTTTATAAATTACCCAGTCTTGGGTATGCCTTTATTAGCAGTGTGAGAACAGAGTAATACAACCGGGAACCAGGAAATATGCATGTCCTTATTCTATTTTTGTATCAGTCCTATGAGGTAGGGACTCTTATTTTCTTCATTTTATCAATAAAGCTCGGCTAGGGTACTTTGGCCTAGATTACATCAGTAAGTGAAGAGAATAGGATTTCAGCTTAATCCTGTCAATCTTGTCATAGCCTATATACTTAGTCACTATACAAATACTAAGGTATACTATTAAGTTATAAAATATTAATATTAAAAACTAAGAATGGTTTCTATATTTTTTACAACCCAATTTTCCAATATTTCAGTAATCAGGGCAATGAGACTGAAATTGTTCATTTTCTGTTTTTATAGACATTTCTGTTTTTTAAAACAAGTTGTTAGCACAAAATTTCTGTCTCTGTGAATCTGGAAACACAAGGCTATAGCTGACCTTTCAGTTATTATATTTTTGCAATTTTGGCCACAGGCCATTTATCCTATTTCATGTTTGTTGCTTTTTTTTTTTTTTTGAGATAGGGTCTCACTCTGTCACCCAGACTGGAGTGTCATGGCACAATCATAGCTCACTGCAGCTTTGAACTCCTGGACTCAAGTAATCCTCCCACTTCAGCCTCCCAAGTAGCTGGGATTACAGGTGTGCACTACCACGCCTGGCTAAGTTTTCTATTTTTTGTAGAGATGAGGTCTCACTATGTTGCCGAGGCTGGCCTTGAACTCCTGGCCTGAAGCAATTCTTTTGTCTTAGCCTCCAAAGCATTGGAATTATAAGCGTTAGCCACTGCACCTAGCCTTGTAGCTTCTGAAGAGCAGGAACGAGAGCTTGTGAGTTAATATGACACATTAAGATGTCAATATCATGAAATAAAGGCATACTTTTCATAGCAAACCTTTCTATAAATTACTTTTATGCTTTTTCTTTCTTTATTCCTTTTGAACTGTAATAAAAATGAAAACTATAATAAACATAATCACTTTAAAATTTTTCTTAGTCCTAAGCTTCTATCCTGTTACTTTTCAGTAATGTGCTTGTGGTTGCTGTTGTAACTATAAAATCTTAACTTTCAATGATCTAACTTTCACAGTAAACAGTTGTCCTATTTTCCAAAGATCACACTCTGACAATAGAAGTTAGGACATATCTATACGCATACCATATTCGGGAAACAGATTTATTAATGAATACAAGTTTTCCAAATAAGCAATTTTTAAAAAATCTATTTTTTTCCATTTTGTTAAGCCCTTTGTATTTTATTTTTGATATTAGGTATTAACATGCCCCTGCCTGCACATTTCCAGTGATAAACGCTTGCTTTAATGATTTTTTGCCTTTCCTGGAAAGGAACAATGAATGGTCTGAACCTATTGCTGTTCCTCCGGTTGGTGGGCAAATCACATTGAGTTTGCCTTCATGGTCAATACAGATGGCTGTAATCAAATCAATTTTGGGACAAGCCACATTGAATGCTAAAAGCCTGATTTGAATAGTATGGCCTAAAGATGACGGAATCTATGCCACTGCCAGCCAATTACTATGCTTTAGAAAAATAAAAATGTTTTAATTAATTACAGGAATGACAAAAATCTATATTAAAAGGAGTAAAATTGGAAATCTAATCAAGGGTGTTAAAATCCCCAAAGAATTAGGCTTAAAGGAAGGATATCTAAAAGATGTACCAATGATTTCATACAGACCTACAGATACATCTAATGAATGGTTGCTAAATAGGACAAATGTAGCTCATTATCATTTTAGAAGGACGTAAATTATAGATAATTACAGGTAAACTATCATCCCAATGCTACATGTGATGTAGATGACATGTTATGCTGGGCCTTTTGTTTTCTCTCACAACACTTATTGAATATCCACTAAGTTTAGAACATCACAGAAGTTCAGATTTGCAAATGAGAAAAAAAAAAACAAAACAGAAAACATAGACCAAAGTCCATTATAATAAACTCCATTGAGCATCTACATTTTTGCTTGCAGTACAATTTTGTTTACATATTTACAAATCACTTTCCCATCAACAGGGAACTAGAGACTAATAAAAAGGCTCATGCCCACCTGTTCTGGAGAATTTAAGCAAGTAAAACATTGTGTTCAAAATGCAGTGGTGTAAGAGGTGGATAAAATGCATATAACTTCACTTTTGCTTATTCTTTCTAAGGTTCAGCCTTGATTTGGTTTGGTGCACAAATGTGAAGGTTTAGAGGCATACTTTGGCTGTGCAGTTTGGGTAGTAGTTTGATGTACATGTAAAGGTTAGAAAAAAAAATTTGAAGTGCTATTTGGTGACTAGATGTATTCAGTTTCAGAATTAGTAGGCCATATAGAGATATCTAAGAGGATATTTATTACGGGAATTGGCTCACATGATTATGGAGGCTGAGAAGTCCCATGAGGTGCCATCAGCAAGCTGGAGAACCAGGAAAGCTGGTGTGTACTTCAGCCTAAGTCCGAATCCCTGAGAACCGGGGAGCCAATGGTATAAGTCCCAGAGTCCAAAGGCCCAAGAACTGGGAGCTCTGATGTCCAAGGGCAGGAGAAGATGGATTTCCCAGCAAAAGAAGAGAGCAAATTAGCCCTTCATTCACCTTTTCATTCTATCTGGGCTCTCAACAGATTAAGTGATGCCCATCCACATTGGTGAGGGCAGATTGTCTTTACTCAGTGTACTGATTCAAATCCTAATCTCTTCCAAAAGGACCCACATAGACATACACAGAAATGTTTACCAGCTCTTTAGGATCTCTTGGGTCTGTCAAGTTGACATACCAAATTAACCATTACACCAGAGGAAAAAAAAAACTTTGACAAACCAAGTTATCTTTTTAATACATGGGTAGAATTGCCACTCACATAGTAAAGAAACGAAGAGCTGTTGAACAGATATTATGTATTATAATGCATTTAGTGTACCATTTTAGAATACAGAAATGGAGTAAAGGGAAAAATCTGTGATCAAAAGAACTTTACCACTCATGCATTCATTCAAAATACATTTATGTATTAAATGTACACAATAGATTTACTTATTCACTGGTTCATTCAAAAACATTCAGTATATGCTATGAACCAGGCACAGAGTGAGTAAAATAGACTTGGTTTCCCAAAGTCAGAAAAAGATGAACTCTTAGGAAAAAATATACAAAAATAAAAAACATAACCATGAAATCAATAGGAAATAGCAAAATTCATAAACATAATTACAGCTGTTAAATAATACTTGTATAAAAAGTGTACAGTGTTATATAAAAAAGGCATAAAGCAAAGGTAAGGCATTGGAGAGATTGGGGTCAAATGAGGTTCATTTTTGAAAAGGTCAACCAGGAGATTGCATTTAAAAGCGGGGAGAGGATATAATTTGCTCCAGTTAAGTGGGAATGGTGTATCAGGAAGGCCAAGCAATTCTAGGTGGGAGAAGTGTGTACAGTAGAAGGTTTGCTTAGCAGAAACACATAAAACAGGTGTGGGAAATATCACCAATTATTAAGTTGGCCTCATTCTATTAAGAAGAGGGTCACAAAGTGTTCACAGATGGAGATATTCTCCTTCCAATGGGATAACAGTACTGATTTAGTTCATATGAAAAGATTTTTTTACATGAAAATCAGATTTTTTGGAATAAATGATGTGCAATTATGTACGTGACAAAAGAATTGATTTACAGGGGAATTTTGCCACGGTGTGATCTAAGCAGTAAATTTCTTCCATATATTTAAAACATGATGCTATTTACTAAAATGTGCTTTATGCACTCTCTTCCCAGGAACACATGCGTTACATGAAAGAATGTATCCATTTGCCTTTAAACAAAACAGCAGTAGAATTACCATTTCATTTTATTTAGCTACTAATGTCAGGAGAGCTCAATGAAAGGAAATGCTTTTCCAGAGTTGAAAAAACTCTGATTCCCCTTGAAAATAGTCATCCAAGGTCAATAGAGATAATGTTATTCAGATTTTTAGACAAGAAATGAATGGGGGATTCAGATGACATTGTGCTTCAGTGATATGTTAGGCACACGAATTATTATAGTGGCTTGAAAGAAAAAAAATTCATCTAAGAATCTTCCTAATTCCCCTTTATTCACTGACTTTCTCAGTATCATCTATCAAATATTTCAAATAAAAAGGACCACATTGTTAAATTAAGTAACATAAAGAATAAAATTTGGTAACCCAGATTTGGCTTTTCCTCTCTTATGCAAGTATAAAGTTAGGAATACAAACAAATTTAGTTTTCACTTGCTTTTCATCATCTAATCAATAAAACACATTCTACATAATCCAAAGCACATTGGAAATAGAGATGACATTAAAAGCCGACTATAAAACTAAATTTCAAAAGAACTTAAAATATAGTGCCATGAGAGGTCCAGAAGATTAGTTATTATGTTCTTTAGGCTAATTGAGTTCAAATGTTGGCTTTTATGAAATGTGTACAAGGGCCACCTCATGATTAAGTAATCTTAGCAAATGCACACACTGGTCAGAACAGTCACATCTGAACAAAAGGCACATAATACTTATATGTAGCAATAAAGCAACCTCTAAGACAGCCATGTGATTAGAAATGTACACAGCAGTACTGCTGACCTAAAAAATTACACTTGTTACATGGGGAAGGTGTGTATATTATTGGAAGTCATGGACTTGCCTTACAAATCTAAATTTATAAACCTATCGTAGATGAAATGCAGGTTTGGTCAGTCAATTGGCCATCTGTTCCAGATACTTACATTTCTGTTTCAAGGAGAAAAACAGTCTATTCTAAATATTTTCTTAGTTAACCTCCCTTTTGAGGCTCTAGTGATCAATCAATCAATCAATCAATCATTTATCTATATCTATGTACTTAAAACAAATATTTATTGAGGATGTACTATGCCCCAACACTTCTAAACTCTGGGGTTTCAGTGGTGAATCAGACAAGGTGCCTGTACTCATCCTAGAGAGGTAGACAAATTAAAAAAAAATCAAACAATAAATATTTCAGTATTAATAAATTGTGTAAAGAAAAACAAGGCAAAGTAGAATAACAAAGAGACTATTCTATTTTATTTTATTTTTACTTATTTCAATAGTTTTGAGGGAACAGGTGGTGTTTGGTTACATGGATAAGTTCTTTAGTTGTGATTTCTGAGATTTTGGTGTGCCCATTACCCAAGCAGTATACACTGTACTCAATGTATAGTCTTTTATCCCTTACCCACCTCACTCTTCCCCACAAGTCCCCAAAATTCATTATATCATTCTTACGCATTTGCGTCTTCATAGCTTAGCTGCCACTTATAAGTGAGAACATATGATGTTTGGTTTTCCATTCCTGAGTTACTTCATTTAGAATAATGGTCTCTGACTCCATCCAGGTTGCTGAGAATGCCATTATTTCATTCCTTTCTATGGCTGAGCAGTATTCCACGGTATACTTTATCCACTCATTGGTTGATGGGTATTTAGGCTGGTTCCATATTTTTGCAATTGCAAATTGTGTTGCTATAAACATCCATGGCAAGTGTCCTTTTCATATTATGACTTCTTTTTCTCTGGATAGATACCCAGTAGTGGGATTGCTGGATCAAATGGTCGTTCTACTTTTAGTTCTTTAGGAAGTCTCCATACTGTTTTCCATCGTCGTTATACTAGTTTACATTCCCACCAGCAGTGTAAAAGTGTTCCCTTTTCACCATACCCACGCCAATATCTATTATTTTTTGATTTTTAAAAATTATGACCATTCTTGCAGGAGACTGTTTTAAATAGAGGGGCCTGGGAGGGCCTTCTTAACTAGGTAGTTTCCATTTGAGCAGAAGGTTCTCTTTCACTCTCTCTAATCTATTATATTTTCTTATAATTTAAAATTGTGCACTCTTTGTGCAGTGCTGATTCTTGGCTTTCCTCTTCCCCTTCTACTGTTTTCTTTTACTAGCTTTTACCTCTCAGAGAGCGTGAGTTAGGAGGTGAAACTCATTTGTGACAACATTGTTCCTGCTGACAGCTTTACAAAGAGTTTTGATTGAAAAGAAGGCTGAAAATAAGGGATAAAATGAGATATTCTTGGATTCTAATGATGTACTTTTTCTCTGCCACCCTGAGCTCATATATCAATAAACAATTGAGAACTGCCTGGCTTTCTGAGTGATCTCAGCTTATCGCAGGCTCTGGGAATATGTTTGACAGTGATCTGTTACAACACATTAAATATTATATTTTAGTAGTCCATTGTAATTTGTTCATCTCTGAATTTGGTAGGAAGTCATCCTGAATCTTTAGCAATGAATGTGTACTTTGAGATTCCCTTGAATTCATAAAAAAGGTTAATGTATCCATATTAGTCTGTTCTGCATTGCTACGAAGGAATACCTGAGACTGGGTAATTTATAAGGAAAAGAGGTTTACTTGGCTCATGGTTTTGCAGACTATACAGGAATCATGGCACCAGCATTTTGCTTCCAGTGAGGCCTCATGAAGCTTATAATCATAGCGGAAGGCCAAGGGGTGGCAGGTGTATCACATGGTGTGAGAGGGAGCAAGAGAGACAGAGAGATGAGGGAGGTCCTAGACTCTTTATAACAATCAGTTCTCACATGAAGTCATTACTGTGGGGAGGGTACCAAGCCATTCATGAGGGATCTGCCCCCATGACCCAAACACCTCCCACCAGGTCCCACCTCCAACATTGGGGAACATATTTCAACATGAGATTTGGAGGGGTCAGACATCTAAACTATATCAGTACCTGTTTTACAAATTGTATATTTTGTGCTGATATCAATTTAAATAAAATAAATAAAATTATATTATTTCATAATTATTTGACTAGTGAAATAATTAGTCAAATATTTGCAATTGCAAATTGTGTTGCTATAAACATCCATGTGCAAGTGTCCTTTTCATATTATGACTTCATATTGTGACTTCTGACTAGTGTCAGAAATTATCACTAAATTGATGACAAAAGCTTTGGATAGGGGAACTATCTCAAAATATTGTTTACCTAGCATAGTGATGCTGTCTAGCAATAGGATAGAGGATAGTGGGAATATTTTAGTTCTGAAAAAAAGTGGTTGTTTATAGTACAAGGACAAAGAAAAACTCAGTATTTCTAGAAAGGAATATAAAGATTCTGACTCTCAGAATCCCTAGAAACACAAATACAACAAGAAATCTTATTTCTTCAAAATTCTTCTTGTGAAGTTACTGCAGCTAAAATCAGTAGTCAAATAGGGGATTCTCTCTACACATAGCAATGGTCAAGAAAGCTTGAATAACCACAGAAAGGAGCTTGGAATCAAAGAAGCCCAGGGTAGGAAGGCATCTTTAAAATCACCTGGCTCTATACTTCGTTTAAGACTTGAATCATCCAGCAACTTCTCTGCCATACAATATTCAGACTCCAGTAATGGAGAACCCATTTCTTTCTAAAGCAGTGAACTCCTTTAATGGAAACCTACATAAATGGTAAAATGTCTTCCCTTATGAACTGAAATCTGTTTTTTCTTTAACTTCCATTTCCATAACAGAAATTTAACTACACTTTGGGGGATGGTTTTTACTTTCATAAAGCATTTTGACTATGCACAAGAATTTGAACTCCAGGAGTTTTCTGGACCTATAATTTAGGTTTTGGGAGGATATGGTGGGGGCAAGGCAGGAAGAAAAGAAGGTCTTAGTGTTATGCTTCAATCCAGAAATTCCTGAAGTTCATCACCAACAATTATTGGAGTTGTTAATAAAGTCATCGTTAAATTTTCACTGTTATTGTTTCTTGTGTACTGCTCCCTCAGCAACCTCACAAGGTGCAAGTGGGGTAGGGGATGACTGAGAAGGCAGCATTCAGCCATTCCTGGGTCTCTAGACCCGATGCCATCAAATACTAATAAATCTCTGTTGTAACCCATAGCAAAGACTTCGCTAGGCAGGTTTTTCCATCACTGAACAAGCTAAATATTGAGAAAGTGTTATCTTGTGTGTCTCCCTACCCCCACCCCATAACTTTCACCACTGAATCCTTTACTAGATAAGCAACACATACGGGTATTTGGAGCCTTTCATGTAATCAAATGGGGGATAGTTTCTGAGGATGGTTTTACATGACAGATGGTTTCTAGATTATCCAGGTTTTTATCCACTGGATGCTGTCTAGCATATCAAAGACATTTTAAAACTCTTAAATAAATATGTGCTAACCAGGTCCAAAGAGGCTGCCACTTCTGGTTATCTGGTCACTGTTCTTTTCCCAATGCAGTATAATTTTATGAGCACTTTGTTAAAGCTGCATTTCTCTGCAAACCAGGTCAGTTAAATTTCCTATTTCATTTTCACATATCTAGTGTTCATTTTTACATATCTAGTGATCTTTTCTTATATAGTTGATTTTTTTAACCTCAAGGAAGGATTTTATATTTATCTTTAGTAAATTTCATTCTAACGGTTTTTATCCAGTGTTATAGCCTCTGAAGATTATTCTGCATCTTGATTTTGTCATCAGCCATTACTCCCCTCCCAGGTTTGTAGCATCCACAACTTTGGAAAGAACAATATAATGGTCCTCGTGGTCCCTGATTCTGCCTTCTTCTAACTTTTGCAGTTAAGGTCAATTAAAATGCATTAATTCAAAATAGTCTTTCCTTCCGGGATCAATTCTGTTTATTAGACTGAAGGAAGGGACAGAATGAATTTAGAATCATATTTTAGCACAGGAAAAACTGTATAATTGTGATTGTTGGATTCTTCAGGATTGCATGATATAATATTTCAAATGGCCTCTAATTTTCTTAGTTCTCTTTTCAGGGAGGAAAATCCAAGTTTATATGCAAAAATGTAGCCATTATACGTATCTGACAAAAATTCGACAAGTAGGAACGAAAGCAATGTAGACCAAGGAAAATGGCTTGACACTGGAATACAGAAAGGGTGAATAATCCGGAGTCAAATAAAGGTCCCAAAAGAGTGAGTGAAACTCTCCCTGAATCTTGAGTTCACACTATATATAAAGGTTTGCAGGAAAAGAAACAGAAAAATGCAGTGAACAGGCAGTCCTGGAAAGCCTGGACAAAGACGAAGATTATAATAAGAGAAAGACACTTCCTTGTCATTTTATGGGAAAATGAGAAGGAAGAGGCGAAGAAGTTTGTGTATGTGCATGAGAGATAGGGGAGGGAGTTGGGTAGTGAGAGTTGTGGTGGAAAAAAAACCTGCTTTTTGCTTTTTGATTCTTTCTGGAGCTTAGCTCAACTGAACGTCTTTTTTTTTTTTTTTTTTTTCCTTCCAAGAATTGACATGCTGATATAACAGCTCAAAAACCAATACTTTCTAATAAGGTTTGCTACATCAAATGTGATCTAGCCCAACATTTTTATTTAGCTGTCGTGAAAAAAACAATTCTCCAAAGGCTAATTCTTGCTGGAGGTCACACAGCCAATTTATTTCAGAGTTGAGACAAGAGAATCCATGTCTCCCAATCACTAGTTCAGTAGTTTTTTTCTATGGAGGACTCCCTCGACTAATAGTTCAAACAACACAGCATCAAATCTTGTTCTCTATCAACCTAATCTACCTTCTGCTGGAAGCTGATTAAACAAATAATTACAGCAGCAAATGAATGATTGTTACTTGTTTAACTGTATCTGGACCTGGAGGTAACTATTTGTTTTTATATTAGGTTTTAAAAGGCAGATTTAAATATTATAATTATATAGAAATTATAGAGATCAAGAATCAGAGCAATCACATAGCTCTATGAATTTGCTGCAGAGAATTAAGACATAACATATCAGATACATTTGAAGCACCCTATGTATTACTTTGTAATCTATTTCTCATACTTCATCTTTAAATGTATTAATTATAATCTTCCATGAATTAGATTGGTAAAGAAGTTGACAAGGGGCTTTATTTTTAAAATAAAGAAAATACTGCAACGTAATATTTGATTATATGAATAGGGTCTGGTACACAAATGTTTGTCCTTCAGTTTCCATTTATGAATGGATTTGCTTCTACGCTCTCTTTTCCGTGTCATTATCATTTGTCTATTTCTGTATTAATTCCGCATCATCTTAATTACTAATAGTTTCATAAGATTTGATACCTGACAAAGCAACTTCTCCCATGTTTTCACACTAATTTTGGATCCTTGTTTTCCTCATTAATTTTAGAATATGCTTGTTAAGGTCCATGAAAAACTTTGTTGGAATATGATAATGGTTTTATACTGTAAATTGAGAGATGAATAATAGCTCTATGATATTGAGTCAGGCCATTTTTGGAAATGGCCTATGATATCATTTATTTCCATTTTTATATCCTTCAAAACTGTTCTGTATTTTTTCCACAAATGTCTTTCACATATTTTATTAGATTTATGCCTAGGTAATTTATAGATTTATTGTTATTATGTAGGAAGAATACTATATTTGTATAATATATGTAGTATATGTGTGCGCTATATATAACATATATAACATGTACACTGTATGTAATATATGTGTATACTACAGGTATTTACAAATACTATCAGTTTTCATGTATCAATCCTACAGCTAGGAACTTTGCTAAACTCCCTAATAGTTTGTAGTTACTTTTAGGTTTCCTATGGTTGCAACCTTATAAATCCCATGTAATTTCAGTTTATGTTTTCCTTTTCAACCATTATGCTTTGTATTTCTTTTTCTTATCACATTGCATTGGCCAGGGCACCATTATATTTTGAATACGAGCAGTTATGTTTTAGACAGATAATTTTTGTCAATTTAAAAATTTATCTTCCATTTACTGTTTGCTAATTTGGTTTATTTTTCAATTTTATGAGTGTGGAATTTTATCAAATATATTTCAAGCTCCTACTGAGTTAATGTTATGTTTTTTTTCCCTTTAATCGATTGACATTAATAGTTTTCCACATATTGAAACATTCTTGTATTTTCATTAATTTTTATGGCCCTATAAATTCTGATATTATCAGCTGAAAGTGATGCTTGCCACAGGATTTTCAAGGTTAAAAATCACTAAGTGTGAGTCTTGTCTTTAGGAATCAAGTCGTGCATCTTAATGGATGTGTATGTGTACAGATGTATACACATTAATTTACATAAACACACATATATCTAGTCACACATAAATACATAAATATACATGCATATAAAATAAAATATAAATAATGGTGCCTATACTTTGTCCATTTTATTTCAGGAAAATCATGGAAGTTGTCATTGTTTAATCCTAATAACCTTTTGTAATAGCCATATATTGTAATTGGTGTAGCAATGAGAACAAAATAAAGTGAAGCTCTACGGAATTTTAAATAAGCCTAAGCAGTACTACAAACAGTATTCATTTTGGCTAAACACTATGATGTCCTCTTAAGAACATTACTTAAAGATTTTAAAGCTCATTTTCTCTTTAGTAATCACGAGTTTGGAGTGAAGTGGCAATGCAGGGAATAAAAAGAACTTACTATAAATGGTATTTGAATATTCCTTATGTGGATCCACATAGTGTTGCTAGGAAACATGGTTTCTTAGCATTTGGAAAGCTAGAAAACCAAGCTTCTTACCTCTTTTGGCCATAGAAATCTCTATCATGGATGTGATTTAAGAGAGTTTGGAGATTAGTTGGCTTCAAAATATTTGGATAACCACAAATTATGTTTCATGATCAACCATCCCTTAAGAAATAATAACATGTTTTCAACTCATGCTCAAAAATAGGAAAGTATACACTGTATTATCTTTCATTACCGGGATATCACATAACTGAAGTAACAGAATAGTGGTTAAAACTATAGTGATGATTAATTTTACATGTCAGCTTAACTGGGCCACAGGGTGTCCCAATAGTTGATCAAACATTATGATGGGTGTTTCTGTGAGGGTGTTTCTGAATGAGATTAATGTTTGAATTGGTATATTACTTAAAGCAGCTTGTCCTCCCTAATGTTTGTGCCTCATCGAATCAGCTGAAGGCCTGAATAGAACAAAAGGCTGACCCTCTTTCTATTAGGGAGGATTCTTCCTACTTGACTACCTTTGGATTGAGACATTAGCTCCTTTCCTGCTTTCAGACACAAACTGAAATGTTGGCTCTTTCTGGGTCCCAAGCTTGCTTACCTTAGGACAGGAACTACATCATTGGCTCTTGCGGTTTTCAGGCCTTCACACTCAGGCTGGGACTAAACCATCAGCTATGCTGGGTCTCCAACTTGCCGAGTCACCCTATAGATCTTGGGAGCTTCCTGCCTCCATAATCATGTGAGCCAATTCCTTATAATAAATCTATCTATCTATCTATCTATCTATCTATCTATCTATCTATCTATCTATCTATCTATCTATCTACATCCTATTGCTTCTATTTGTTTGGAGAATCCTGACTAATACAAATATAAACTCTATAGCCAGATTGGTTAGGTTTGAATTACAGCTTTGTCACTTACTGCCTATGTGACTCTCAGCAAGTTATTTAAAATCTCTGTGCCTTGTTTTCCTCATCTTTAAAACAAGGAAAACAATAGCACCTGCCTAATGGAACTTTGTGAGAATTAAATGAGCTATTACATACAAGACACTTAGTAGGAAGTCTGACCATAATAAATGTTGGATAAATGTTACCTATTATTACTGTATGGTTGCTGTTGTCATTCTTGTATTACAAAATGTATTTTCAGGTGGAAGTATTACAAATGTCACCATTTCTTACACTCTCAAAACTTCTTAAGCAAACAGAATTTACTCTTGCCAATATTAATCTAGAGATGGATAGCCCAGTGAGAAATTTACATTCTTCTGCTAAATGGGTTTCCTATAACATTGCCAGAAACCCAGCAAGTTGAAAAAAATATACAGAAAAAGAAAGAAACAAATGTAGACTCTGTGGGTGAGTGGGTGCATCCATGGAATTAAAGAGAAAGGGGGACGGTTTAAATGGAACACTGGATATATGTCTTAAGTACATTTGTATCAAAAGAAGGGCATATATATGAAGGTATAAAATGTAATTTCTTCAGCTTCATAAAACCTGGGTATGAAGAGAGATTGATGTCACAAGTATCAGTATAGAAGTAAACACCATCAGAATTCAGAAATGGAAGTGAAGAACAATTCTGTATGCAAATTGAAACCACCAGAGGGAACCTAGGTAGGTGGAATATAATTACCCAAACTGGAAAGTGCCCAGGAAGCTGGATTAATAATCTACATTTTTAAGAAGTGCCAGGCATTTTTGAAGTCAAAAATGTTCAGAAACTTTTGATTATATTTTATAATCACAAAATATTTTGAAAGTACATTCAATGTACTAGTTGGAACCATACCAAAAATAAGAGCTCAGTGAGAAGGAAAGAGGAATGTGGTACTTTTTATTGTTATATATATTTCATCTTTTTATAGCATTGAGGAGGCTTATATTTAAATAGAATGACAGAAACGAATGATTCCCTCTTGACAGGTGCAAAATCTTAGAGCATTATTTTTCTCTCAAAGCAAACTATACGATTCAATTCCCCATTACAAGAAAAAATGAAAAAAGTACGATAACGAGTTTTATTAGAGAGTATACTCGAAGCATTTGGAGAAATTTTAGAAAGAGATTTTCACAATAGCATTGAACTAAATCTTAGGAATGATTTCTACAGTTTCTAGGCAGAAGGCTATCTAGGTTAAACAAGTCATTTCTTCAGCCATTAGATCTGCCCTTCTGTAATGGCTGCACATTTTTGTACAAAGGGCTATCTCTTAGGGCCAGCAACCTGGAGTCTAGTTTTTAAAAGAAATGATGTCAGAAGTGCTGGCTAATTAACAAAAGGCATTGGCAACATTTAGGGACTTACAAGCAGTGGACAACATTGTTCTTTTCATTTTATAATATGAAAGTGTTCACATAACTATTATCTGCTATCCTTGAATGGTGAGGTGGGCACAAGAAGACCTATACAGTATCTGAATAGGAAGTGGTGAAATAAATGTTGACTTGTTTCAAACAGTCTCTTTTTAGAAGATCAGTGTGTTCCTTACAGTTACAGTGAGAACTGTAAGTCTGCTTGTCTGACTTTTCATGAAATGCTCTTCCAAAATGACGACATAGACCAAGTATATATTCCTAAAACCTGTGCCAAGCAACCTTCCTATCTTGTATTAGCATTGAGTTAACTAACAACATTATAAAATAGATGGAAGAATAAAGATTAACCTAACGAATCAATGGATACGTAAATATTTTTACCACAGACAAGTCAAGGGTAAGGGTATTATGACCCTCTATTTAAGACCATCTTTCTCATCCATGACATGAGACAGGCATAGAATATTGGCTTTGTGTTAACAAGGAAATTTATAGCATTAAATGCCCACATCAGAAAGCTAGAAAGATCTCAAATCAACACCCTAACATCACAATTAAAAGAGCTAGTGAAGCAAGAGCAAACTAATCCAAAAACTAGCAGAAGACAAGAAATAACTAAGATCAGAGCAGAATTGAAGGAGATGGAAACATGAGAAACCCTTCAAAAAATCAATGAATCCAGGAGATGTTTTTTTGAAAAAATTAACAAAATAGACTGCTAATTAGACTAATAAGGAGAAAAAGAGAGAAGAATCAAATAGATACGTCGAAAAATGATAAAGGGGATATCACCACTGACCCCACAGAAATACAAACTACTATCAGAGAATATTATAAACCACTATATGCAAATAAACTGGAAAATCTAGAAGAAATGAATAGGTTCCTGGACACATACACCCTCCCAAAACTAAACCAGGAAGAAATCGTATCCCTGAATAGACCAATAACATGTTTGAAATTGAGGCAGTAATAGCCTACCAACTAAAAAAAAAGTCCAGGATCAGACAGATTCACAGCTGAATTCTACCAGAAGTACAAAGAGGAGCTGATACCAAACCTTCTGAAACTATTCCAAACAACTGAAAAGGAGGGAATCTTCCCTAACTCATTTTATGAAGCCAGCATCATCCTGATACCAAAACTGGGCAGAGACACAACAAAAAAAGAAAACTTAAAGGCAACATCCCTGATGAAGATCGATGCAAAAATCCTCAATAAAATACTGGCAAACTGAATCCAGCAGCACAACAAAAAACGTATCCACCACGATCAAGTCGGCTTCATCCCTGGGATGCAAAACTGGTTCAACATACACAAATCAGTATATGTAATCCATCACATAAACAGAACCAATGACAAAACCCACATGATTATCTCAGTAGGTGCAGAAAAGGCCTTTGATAAAATTCAACATCCCTTCATGTTAAAAACTCTCAATAAACTAGGTATTGATGGAACATATCTCAAAATAATAATAAGTATTTATGACAAACCCACAGCCAATATCATATTGAATGGGCAAAAGCTGGAAGCATTCCCTTTGAAAACTGGTACAAGACAAGGATGCCCTTTCTCACCACTCCTATTCAACATAGGATTGGAAGTTCTGGCTAGGGAAATCAGGCAAGAGAAAGAAACAAAGGGCATTCAAATAGGAAGAGAGGAAGTCAAATTGTCTGTGCTTGCAGATGACATGACTGTATATTTATAAGATCCTATTATCTCACCCAAAAACTCCTTAAGCTGATAAGTAACTTCAGCAAAGTCTTAGGATACAAAATCAACATGCAAAAATCACAAGCATTCCTATATACCAACAATAGACAAGCAGAGAGCCAAATCATGAGTGAACTCCCATTCACAAAGAAAACAAAATACCTGGGAATACAGCTAACAAGGGATGTGAAGGACCTCTTCAGGGAGAACTATAAACCACTGCTGAAGGAAGTAAGAGAGGACACAAACAAAAGGAAGAACATTCCATCCTCATGGATAGGAAGAATCAATATTGTGAAAATGGCCATACTGCCCAAACTAATTTATAGATTCAATGCTATTCCCATTAAACTAACATTGACATTCTTCACAGAATTAGAAAAAACTACTTTAAATTTCTTATGGAATTAAAGAAGACCCCATATATCCAAGAAAATCCTAAGCAAAAAGAACAAAACTGGAGGCATCATGCTATCTGACTTCAAAGTATACTACAAGGCTACAGTAACCAAAACAGCATGGTACTGGCACCAAACAGACACAAAGACCAATGGAACAGAACAGAGACCTCAGAAATAACACCACACATCTACAACCATCTGATCTTTGACAAGCCTGACGAAAAACAAAAGCAATAGGGAAAGGATTTCCTATTCAATAAATGGTGGTGGGAAAACTGGCTAGCCATATGCAGAAAACTGAAACTGGACCCCTTCCTTATACCTTACACAAAAATTAATTTAAGATGGATTAAAGACTTAAATGTTAGACCTAAAACCATAAAAACCCTAGAAGAAAACCTAGACAATACCATTCAGGACACAGGCATGGGCAAAGACTTCATGACGAAAATGCCAAAAGCAATTGCAACAAAAACAAAAACTGACAAATGGGATCTAATTAAACTAAAGAGCTTCTGCACAGCAAAAGAAACTACCATCGGTGGGTGTGGTGGCTCACGCCTGTAATCCCAACACTTTGGGAGGCTGAGGTGGGTGGATCATGAGGTCAAGAGATCAAGACCATCCTGGCCAACATGGTGAAACTGCCTCTCTACTAAAAATACAAAAATTAGCTAGGCGTGGTGGTGCATGCCTGTAGTCCCAGCTACTCAGGAGGCTGAGACAGGAGAATTGCTTGAACCCGGGAGGCAGAGGTTTCAGTGAGCCGAGATTATGCCACTGCACTCCAGCCAAGTGACAGTGTGAGACTTCAAAAAAACAACAACAACAACAAAAAAACAAAAAACAACTGCTATCAGAGCAAACAGGCAACTTACAAAATGGAACAAAATTTTTACAATCAACCTATGTAACAAAGGTCTAATATCCAAAAGTTACAAGTAACTTAAACAAATTTACAGGAAAAAAACAACCCCATCAAAAGTGGGAAAATGATATGAATAGACAGTACTCAAAAGAAGACATTTACGTGGCCAACAAACACGAAAAAAAGCTCAACATCATTGATCATTAGAGAAATGCAAATCAAAACCACAATGAGATACCGCCTCATGCCAGTCAGAATGGTAATTATTATTTTTTATAAGTTTTATTAATATTTGAATACAATTCACATAACATAAAATTCATCCTTTTAAAATATGCCATTTGGTGATTTTTTTATATTCAGAAAGTCGTGCAAGCACGACCATGATCTAATTACTTTTTTTTTTTAATTATACTTAAGTTCTAGGGTACATGTGAACAACGTGCAGGTTTGTTACACATGTATACATATGCCATGTTGGTGTGCTGCACCCGTTAACTCATCATTTACATTAGGTATATCTCCTAATGCTATCCTTCCTCCATCCCCCCACCCCACGACAGGCCCCGGTGTGTGATGTTCCCCACCCTGTGTCCAAGTGTTCTCATTGTTCAATTCTCACCTATGAGTGACAACATGTAGTGTTTGGTTTTCTGTCCTTGCAATACTTTCCTCAGAATGAGTTTCCAGCTTCAACCATGTCCCTACAAAGGACACGAACTCATCCGATTTTATGACTGCATAGTATTCCATGGTGTATATATGCCACATTTTTTTTTAATTTACTAAGAAAGAGGTTTAATTGTCTCATGGTTCTGGAGATTCTACAGGAAGCAAGGCTGGGGAGGCCTCGAAACTTACAGTCATGGCAGAAGGTAAAGGGGAGGCAGACTCATCTTACATGGCAAGAGCAGGAGGAAGAGAGAGAAGAGGGAGGTGCTAAATACTTTTAAACAACAAGACCTCGTGAGAACTCACTCAGTATCACGAGAACAGCAAGGGGAAAATCTTTCCCCACAATCCAGTCTCCTCCCACCAGGCGTCTCCTCCAACACCGGGAATTACAATGTGACATGAGATTTGCGTGGAGACACAAATCCAAACCATATCAACTACACAGCTATCAAAAAGGCTAAAATGAAAAATAGTTAACAATACCAAAAGTTGGTGAGTATGCAGAGAAACTGGATCACTCACACATTGCTGGCAGGAATACAGCCACTTTGGAAAAGAATTTAGCAATTTATGAAAAAAACTAAACATGCACCTATCATAGAACCTAGCAATTACACTTTTGATATTTATCTCAGAGAAATAAAAACGTATGCTCACACAAAAGCTTGCACACAAATGTTCATAGCAGCTTTGTTTGTAAAACCAAAAACTATAATTAGTCCAGATGTCCATTCACCAAGTGAATGGTTAAATAAATTGTAGTACATACATACTATGGAATACAATTCAGCAATAAAAAGGAAAAAAATATCAATTAATATAACCACTTGGATGACTCTCCAGAAAATTATGCTGAGTTTAAAAAAAAAATCCCAAAAGATGACATTCTGTATGGTTACACTGTATACCATTTTTGAGATGATAAAATTTCAGAATATTCTATATGGTTACATTGTATACCAATTTTGAGATGACAAAATTTCAGAAATGATGGACAGGTTAGTGGTTGCCAAGGGCTGGGCATGGGGTGGGGGTAGGAAATAATAGGGATGCAGTTTTGGTTATCAAAGATTAACAAAAGAGATCCTATGGTGTTGGAACTATTCAGTATCTTGACTGTAGTGGTGGAAATACGAACCTACACAGATGATAAAAATTATATAGAACTTAATACACACACACGTATAACAACCTGAGCAAATCTGAATAAGTATTTCTTTTACAAGCTGGATTATATTAATGTGAATAACCCAGGTATTATATTACACTACGGTTTTGCAAAACATTCCAACTGGGGGAAATTGGACAAAGTGTACACATATCTTTTTTTTTTTAATTATACTTTATGTTCTAGGGTACATGTGCACAAACGTGCAGGTTACATATGTATACATGTGCCATGTTGGTGTGTTGCACCCATTAACTCGTCATTTACATTAGGTATATCTCCTAATGCTATCCCTCCCCCCTCCCCCCACCACACAACAGGCCCCAGTGTGTGATGTTCCCCTTCCTGTATCCAAGTGTTCTCATTGTTCAATTCCCACCTATGAGTGAGAACATGCGTGTTTGGTTTTCTGTTCTTGTGATATTTTGCTGAGAATGAAGGTTTCCAGCTGTGTCCATGTCCCTGCAAAGGACATGAACTCATCGTTTTTTATGGCTGCATAGCATTCCGTGGTGTATATGTGCCACATTTTCTTAATCCAGTCTGTCACTGATGGACATTCGGGTTGATTCCAAGTCTTTGCTATTGTGAATAGTGCCGCAATAAACATACGTGTGCATGTGTCTTTATAGCAGCATGATTTATAATCCTTTGGGTATATACCCAGTAATGGGATGGCTGGGTCAAATGGTACTTCTAGTTCTAGATCCTTGAGGAATTGCCACACTGTCTTCCACAATGGTTGAACTAGTTCACAGTCCCACCAACAGTGTAAAAGTGTTCCTATTTCTCCACATCCTCTCTAGCACCTGTTGTTTCCTGACTTTTTAATGATCGCCATTCTAACTGGTGTGAGATGGTATCTCATTGTTTTGCATTTCTCTGATGGCCACTCTCATTGATGTGCATTTCTCTGATGGCCAGTGATGATGAGCATTTTTTCATGTGTCTGTTGGCTGCATAAATGTCTTCTTTTGAGAAGTGTCTGTTCATATCCTTCAACCACTTTTTCATGGGGTTGTTTGATATTTTCTTGTAAATTGGTTTAAGTTCTTTGTAGATTCTGGATATTAGTCCTTTGTCAGATGGGTAGGTTGTAAAAATTTTCTCGTATTCTGTAGGTTGCCTGTTCACTCTGATGGTAGTTTCTTTCACCGTGCAGAAGCTCTTTAGTTTAATTAGATCCCATTTGTAAATTTTGACTTTTGTTGCCATTGCTTTTGGTGTTTTAGTCATGAAGTACTTGCCCATGCCTATGGCCTGAATGGTATTGCCTAAGTTTTCTTCTAGGGTTTTTAGGGTTTTAGGTCTAACATTTAAGTCTTTAATCCATCTTGAATTAATTTTTGTATAAGGTGTAAGGAAGAGATCCAGTTTTAGCTTTCTACATGTGACTAGCCAGTTTTCCCAGCACCATTTATTAAATAGGGAATCCTTTCCCCATTTCTTGTTTTTGTCAGGTTTGTCAAAGATCAGATGGTTGAAGATGTGTGTTATTATTTCCGAGGGCTCTGTTCCGTTCCATTGGTCTATATTTCTGTTTTGGTACCAGTACCATGCTGTTTTGGTTACTGTAGCCTTGTAGTATAGTTTGAAGTCAGGTAGCATGATGCCTCTAGCTTTGTTCTGTTGGCTTAGGATTGTCTTCGCAATGCGTGATCTTTTTTGGTTCCATATGAACTTTAAAGTAGTTTTTTCCAATTCTGTGAAGAAAGTTCTTGGTAGCTTGATGGGGATTCCATTGAATCTATAAATTACCTTGGGCAGTATGGCCATTTTCACGATATTCATTCTTCCTATCCATGATCTTGGAATGTTCTTTCATTTGTTTGTGTCCTCTTTTATTTCATTGAGCAGTGGTTTATAGTTCTTCTTGAAGAGGTCCTTCACATCCCTTGTAAGCTGTATTCCTAGGTATTTTATTTTCTTTGTAGCAGTTGTGAATGGGAGTTCACTCATGATTTGGCTCTCTGTTTATCTGTGATTGGTGTATAGGAATGCTTGTGATTTTTGCACATTGATTTTGTATCCTGAGACTTTGCTGAAGTTGCTTATCAGCTTAAGGAGATTTTGGGCTGAGATGATGGGGTTTTCTAAATATACAATCCTGTCGTCTGCAAACAGGGACAATTTGACTTCTTCTTTTCCTAACTGAATACCCTTTATTTCTTTCTCCTGCCTGATTGCCCTGGCCAGAACTTGAACACTATGTTGAATAAGAGTGGTAAGGGAGGGCATCCCTGTCTTGTGCCAGTTTTCAAAGGGAATGCTTCCAGTTTTTGCCCATTCAGTATGATATTGGCTGTGGGTTTGTCATAAATAGCTCTTATTATTTGGAAATACATCGTATCAATACCTAATTTATTAAGAGTTTTTTAGCATGAAGTGCTATTGAATTTTGTTGAAGGCCTCTTCTGATCTATTGAGATAATGATGTGGTTTTTGTCTTTGGTTCTGTTTATATGCTGGATTACGTTTATTGATTTGCATATGCTGAACCAGCCTTGCATCCCAGGGATGAAGCCCACTTGATCATGGTAGATAAGCTTTTTGATGTGCTGCTGGATTTGGTTTGCCAGTATTTTATTGAGGAATTTTGCATCGATGTTCATAAGGGATATTAGTCTAAAATTCTCTTTTTTTGTTGTGTCTCTGTCAGGTTTTGGTATCAGGATGATGCTGGCCTCATAAAATGACTTAGGGAGGATTCCCTCTTTTTCTATTGAATGAAATAGTTTCAGAAGGAATGGTACCAGCTCCTCTTTGTACCTCTGGTAGAGTTCGGCTGTGGATCCGTCTGGTCCTGGACATTTTTTTGGTTGGTAGGTTATTAATTATTGCCTCAATTTCAGAGTCTGTTAATGGTCTATTCAGGGATTCAACTTCTTCCTGGTTTAGTCTTGGGAGGGTGTATGTGTCCAGGAATTTATTCATTTCTTCTAGATTTTCTAGTTTATTTGCATAGGGGTGTTTATAGTATTCTCTGATGATAGTTTGTATTTCTGTTTTTTATTGCATCTATTTGATTCTTCTCTCATTTCTTCTTTATTAGCGTTGCTAGCGGTCTATAATTTTGTTGATCTTTTCAAAAAACCAGCTCCTGGATTCATTGATTTGTTGAAGGGTTTTTTGTGTCTCTATCTCCTTCAGTTCTTCTCTGATATTAGTTATTTCTTGCCTTCTGGTAGCTTTTGAATGTATTTGCTCTTGCTTGTCTAGTTCTTTTAATTGTGATGTTAGGTGTCAATTTTAGATCTTTCCTCCTTTCTCTTGTGGGCATTTAGTGCTATAAATTTCCATCTACACACTGCTTTAAATGTGTCCTAGAGATTCTGGTGTGTTGTGTCTTTGTTTTCATTGGTTTCAAAGAACATCTTTAGTTCTGCCTTCATTTCATTATGTACCCAGTAGTCATTAAGGAGCAGGTTGTTCACTTTCCATGTAGTTGAGCGGTTTTGAGTGAGTTTCTTAATCCTGAGTTCTAGTTTGATTGCACTATTGTCTGAGAGACAGTTTGTTATAATTTCTCTGTTCTTTTACATTTGCTGAGGATTGCTTTACTTCCAACGATGTGGTCAATTTTGGAATAAGTGTGATGTGGTGCTGATAAGAATGTATATTCTGTTGAATTGGGGTGGAGAGTTCTGTAGATGTCTATTAGGTCCACTTGGTACAGAGCTGAGTTCAATTCCTGGATATCCTTATTAACTTTCTGTCTCATTGATCTGTCTAATGTTGACAGTGGGATGCTGTCTCCCATTATTATTGTGTGGGAGTTTAAGTCTCTTTGTAGGTCTCTATCGGCTTGCTTTATGAATCTGGGTACTCCTGTACTGGGTGCATATATATTTAGGATAGTTAGCTCTTCTTGTTGAATTGATCCCTTTACTATTATGTATGGCTTTCTTTGTCTCTTTTACTCTTTGTTGGTTTAAAGTATGTTTTATCAAAGACTAGGATTGCAACACCTGCTTTTTTTGTTTGTTTTCCATTTGCTTGGTAGATATTTCTCCATCCCTTTATTTTGAACCTATGTGTGTCTGTGTATGTGAGATGGGTCTCCTGAATACAGCACACTGATGGGTCTTGGCTCTTTATCCAATTTGCCACTCTGTGTCTTTTAATTGGAGAATTTAGCCCATTAACATTTAAAGTTAATATTGTTATGTATGAATTTGATTCTGTCATTATGATGTTAGCTGTTTATTTTGCTAGTTGTTAGTTTGTTTGTTAGTTGATGCACTTTCTTCCTAGCATCAGTGGTCTTTACAATTTGGCATGTTTTTGCAGTGGCTGGTACCAGTTGTTCCTTTCCATGGTTAGTGTTTTCTTTAGGAGCTCTTATAAGGCAGGCTTGGTGGTGACAAAATCTCTCAGCATTTGTTTGTCTGTAAAGGATTTAATTTCTCCTTCACTTATGAAGTTTAGTTTGGCTGGATATGAAATTCTTGGTTGAATATTCTTTTCTTTAAGTATGTTGAATATCGGCCCCCACTCTCTTCTGGCTTGTAGAGTTTCTGCCGAGAGATCTGCTCTTAGTCTGATGGGCTTCCCTTTGTGGGTAACCTGACCTTTCTCTCTGGCTGCCCTTAACATTTTTTCCTTCATTTCAACTTTGGTGAATCTGACAATTATATGTCTTGGAGTTGCTCTTCTCCAGGAGTATCTGTGTGGCATTCTCTGTATTTCCTGAATTTGAATGTTGGCCTGCCTTGCTAGGTTGGGGAAGTTCTCCTGGATAATATCCTGAAGAGTGTTTTCCCACTCAGTTCCATTCTCCCCATCACTGTCAGGCACACCAATTAGACACAGATTTGGTCTTTTCACACAGTTCCATATTTCTTGGAGGCTTTGTTTGTTTCTTTTTACTATTTTTTCTCTAAACTTCTCTTCTCGCTACATTTCATTCATTTGATCTTCAATCACTGATACCCTTCTGCCACTGGATCGAATTGGCTAATGAAGCTTGTGCATGCATCATGGAGTTCTCATGCCACGGTTTTCAGTTCCATCAGGTCATTTAAGGTCTTCTCTACACTGTTTATTCTAGTTAGCCATTTGTCTAATCTTTTTTCAAGGTTTTCAGCTTCTTTGAGATGGGTTCAAATATCCTCCTTTAGCTCGGAGAAGTTTGTTATTACCGATTGTCTGAAGCCTTCTTCTCTCAGCTCATCAAAGTCATTCTCCATCGAGCTTTGTTCTGTTGCTGTTGAGCAGCTACGTTCCTTTGGCGGAGAAGAAGTGCTCTGATTTTTATAATTTTTCAGCTTTTCTGCTCTGGTTTCTCCCCATCTTTGTGGTTTTTATCTACCTTTGTTCTTTGATGATGGTGACGTAAAGATGAGGTTTTGGTGTGGATGTCCTTTCTGTTTGTTAGTTTTCCTTCTAACAATCAGGACACTCAGCTGCAGGTCATTGGAGTTTGCTGGAGGTCCATTCCAGACCCTGTTTGCCTGGGTATCACCAGCGGAGGCTGCAGAACAGCAAATACTGCAGAACGGCAAATGTTGCTGCCTGATCCTTCCTCTGGAAGCTTTGTCTCATAGGGGCACCCGGTTGTATGAGGTATCAGTTGGCCCCTACTGGGAGGCGTCTCCCAATTAGGCTACTTGGGGGTCAGGGGCAGTCTGTCTGTTCTCAGATTTCAAACTCCGTGCTGGGAAAACCCTTACTCTCTTCAAAGCTGTCAGACAGGTATGCTTAACTCTGCAGAAGTTTCTGCTGCCTTTTGTTCAGCTATGCCCTGCCCCTAGAGATGGTGTCTACAGAGGCAGGCAGGTCACCTTGAGCTGCTGTGGGCTCCACCCAGTTCAAGTTTTCCAGCCACTTTGTTTACCTACTCAAGCCTCAGCAATGGCGGACGCCCCTTCCCCAGCCTTGCTGCTGCCTTACAGTTCAATCTCAGACTGCTGTGCTAGCAGTGAGTGAGGCTCCATGGGCATGGGACCCTCCAAGCCAGGCGCGAGATATAATCTTCTGGTGTGCCGTTTGCTAAGACTGTTGGAAAAGCACAATATTAGGGTGGGAGTGTCCCAATTTTCCAGGTACTGTGTGTCACAGCTTCCCTTGGCTAGGAAAGGGAATTCCACGACCCCTTGCACTTCCTGGGTAAGGCGATGCCCCGCCCTGTTCCATGGGCTGCACCCACTGTCTGACAAGTCCCAGTGAGATGAACCTGGTACCTCAGATGGAAATGCAGAAATCAACCATCTTCTGTGTCATTCACGCTGGGAGCTGTAGACTGGAGCTGCTCCTATTCGGCCATGTTGGAACCACCCAGAATGGTGATTATTAAAAAGTCAAGAAACAATAGGTGCTGGTGAGGCTGTGGAGAAATAGGAATGCTTTTACACTGTTGGTGGGAATATAAATGAGTTCAACCATTGTGGAAGACAGTATGGTGATTCCTCAAAGATCTAGAAGCAGAAATAGCATCTGACCCAGCAATCCCATTACTGGGTATATACCCAAAGGAATATAAATCATTCTACTATAAAGATACATGCACACATATGTTTATTGCAGCACTATTTACAATAGCTAAGTCATGGAACCAACCCAAATTCCCATCAATGATAGACTGGATAAGAAAATGTGGTACATATACACCATGGAATATTATGCAGTCATAAAAAAATGAGACTATGTCCTTTGCAGGGACATAGATGAAGCTAGAAGCCATCATCCTCAGCAAACTAACACAGGAACAGAAAACCAAACACTGCATGTTCTCACTCACAAGGGGTAGTTGAATAATGAGAACACATGGACACAGGGAGAGGGGACCAACACACAACAGTGCCTGTTGCAGGGTGGGGAATGAGGGGAGCGAACTTAGAAGATAGGTCAATAGGTGCAGCAAACCACCATGACACACGTATACTCATGTAACAAACCTGCACACTCTGTATATGTATCCTGGAAATCAAAGTTAAAAAAAAAAAAAAGAAAAAGAAAAGAAAAAAAATTCAGTACAAAAGATATGTCTCATACAGGAACCAAACCAAATCAAAACAAAACAAAAAACAATATTGGCTTTGTATCTCCACCTGCCTGCATCTACTTTTACCTCTGCATCTCTTGCTATTCCTTGCTATGAGCACCCTATGATTCAGTTATATCAAATGATTCGCCATGCTCTGAAGTCACCCAAATTTCACTTTTCATATTTGCCTTTCTCTCAGTGATATAGTTTGGCTGTGTCCCCACCTAAATCTCATCTTGAATTATAGCTCCCATAAGTTTCATATGTTGTGGGAGAGACCCAGTGGAAGATAATTGAATCATGGGGGAAGTTTCCCCCATACTGTTCTCATGGTAGTGAGTAAGTCTCACAAGATATGATGGTTTTATAAGGCGTTTCCCTGTTTGCTTGGTTCTCATTCTCTCTTGCATGCCACCATGTAAGATGTGTCTTTCACCTCCTGCCATGATGGTGAGGCCTCTCTTGATGTGGAACTATGAGTCCACTAAACCCCTTTTTCTTTATAAATTACCCAGTCTTGGGTATGTCTTTATCAGAAGTGTGAGAATGAACTAATACACTCAGCTTCAGTTGCTCTTCCTTTACATTATCCTCCAAAAAGTTTCTACATATCCTGTAAGGTTCAACTGAAGAGTCAGCCTACTGATATATCCTCTGCTAACTTCTGGAGAGAGTTGTGTATCTGCTCTATTATGCTTCATTTGAGCCCTACATATTTCTATCACAGCAAGTGTCACTGAACTGTGAATATCCACTTCCATTACAACAGAGTTCCTTGAGTGAAAAATACATAATACCTATGAGTAATCAATTTCTGCATGGCATTCATGCAGCCATATTCATTTTATGTCTATCATTTTACTATCAAGAGTTAAAATTAATGGTCAGTGATTTTCATTTCTTGCAATTTTACTTCCTTAGCCAGCATAGGTTCCTGGCATCATTTCTTCTCAACCCCAACAGAGGCTCAATTCCAGTACTGACTGGAATGCTTTTCATGCATGAAGAATATTGAATAGAGCTCTTTCTTACTTTCATGTCTTATTTAAACATGTTACTTGCTTTATTTTTTAACCTTTAATGACTATCACATGCCTTATTTGTCACATTTGGACTAAATAATCATTTCATTTTGTCAGTCAGTGTTAATGCTTATGGCTTGTTATTGAAATAAAGCAAATTCATTGTACAGCATGAGTAAGATGGGACAGAGAAAAAGGGAACTCTGAAGAAAGTGAGCTATTGACTGTGTCCCTACCAAAGTAGAAATCAATATATAGGTTAGAGGTAGGAAGGAAGACTGAAAAGAATAGACTGTAAAGGTAGTGAACTGAGACTCAAGCGATTTAAATTCTTATCTTGCTTTGCTTTCAACTTCTTGTATAATATTTTTTTCCTCTTTGGGCCTCATTTTTCTCATTTGTTATGTGAGGGGAATATACTTAAGTCTTTTGTATAGCACCAGTATGATTCTGCAATATCCACATATAATTGTATTAGTATTTGCTTAAATAAAAATTAAACTAGTGTTCTTAACTTTATGCCATTCCCACAATAATCATAAGTAATGATATCTATATAATAGCAAGTTAATGAGCTAGTTATATATTTTTGTGTGTACATTAATTACATGGACATTAATTTTTTAAGTCCATCCTATACACCTAAAATAGCAACAGCTGACATTTATCTAAATTTTGCTGGATGCCATGTGCTGTTCTAAGCTATTTATTTGTATTTAGTCATATAATCTTCACAACATTCATTGTAATACTAATTTTACAGGTGGGAAATTGTAGCACAGAGAACTTAAGGGTTTATAAAAAGTCGTGCAACTTGTAGGTGGCAAAGTCAGGACTCAAACTCAGGTAGTCTGTAGTCACACTTGGGAACAATGAACTAGAAGACATCTAGGGTCCTGTCCAGCACCATGACCCTCTGATTTTGCTTTTCTCTGGAGCACACTCTTCTGAGTTCCTAAGAGTATATTTTATTTCTACTTAGCTTAATAAGTTCCTTTCAAATAGAGTTTTTGTTAGACTGTATTTGATTTTTAGCCTTTTCACTGTCTTTTATCTACTCACAATTACATAAAATTGTTCACTTAGCCAGTTATGCACAATGCAGAAGTCAAATTTCATTGCAGTCCCAGAAATCACTTTATCTAAAAGTACTATAAAAAACATTTATTCTTGACTATGAAGCAGCTGTATAAAGTTACCTCTTTCCAAGAGAGTCAGTCTGCCCTTGGAATTTAATAATTTACTAACCATCACTTTTTTTTCTAAAAAGAAATAGCATGCACAGAAATTTAGAGTTGAAAGGAGCTTAGCTGTTATGTGATCCCAACACCAAACATTGAAATATCCCTGCCTAGACTCCCTGAATGTTGGTCATTTACCTTTTGGAGAAGAATCTTCAGAAAGTGAAACTACTGTCTCCATTATTAGGTGTTCCATTCACTGGTAAATACACCTCATTCCCTTTCCAAAATCAGATATGCCACTATGTACAGTCATGTACCACATAACGATATTTCAGTCAATGATGGACTGTATATACAATGGTGGTCCCATAAGATTATAATGAGATCTTCAAAAAATTCATAGAAAATGCATCTTATGAAAAAGTATGCATGAATTTCCATTTTTTTTTACACAAAATAAACTCATACTGAAGTTAAGTCTCCAAGAAAGATGAGACATCACTTCGAAAAGAGCCCCTATCACAGCAACATGAATCCTGCTAAAATTGAAGCAAGAACAAACATTGAATTTACACTGAAGCTTGGGTAGGAGAATGGTGAAATCATTGATGCTTTATGAAGAGTTTATGGGGCTAATGCCCCAAAGAAATTGGCAGTTTACAAATGGATAGCTCATTTTAAAACGGAGTTAGAAGATGTTGAATATAGCACCTGCAGTGGCAGACCACCCACATCAATTTCCAAGGAAGAAAATTCATTTTGTCCATGCTCTAACTGAAGAGTGTCAACGATTAACAGCAGAAACAACAGCCAATACCACAGACATCTAAATTTGTTCAGGTTACACAATTCTGACTGAAATATTAAAGCTGAACAAACTATACACTTGATGGTTGCTAAAATTGTTATGCCCAGATCAGCTGCAGACAAATGGAAATTTTAAATAAGTCGGATCAATATTCTGAAGCATTTCTTCAAAGAATTGTAACAGGAGATGGAGCATGATTTTATCAGTATGATCCTAAAGACAAAGCATAATCAATGCAATGGCTACCAAGAGGTGGCAGTGGTCCAGTCAAAGCAAAAGTGGACCAGTGTATTAGTCTGTTTTCATACTACTATAAAGAACTGCCCAAGATTGGGTAATTTATAAAGGAAAGAGGTTTAATTGACTCACAATTCAGCATGGCTGGGAGGCCTCAGGAAATTTACAATCATAGCAGAAGGAAAGAGAAAGCAAAGCACTTTCTTCACAAGGCAGCATGAAGGAGAAGTGCTGAGTGAAGTGTGTGAAAAGAGTCCATTATTAAACCATCAAATCTCATGAGAACTCATTCACTATCACGAGAACAGCATGAGGGAAACTGCTCCCGTGATTCAATTACCTCCATCTGGTCTCTCCCATGATACATGTGGACTATGGAGATTACAATTCAAGATGAGATTTGGGTGGGGACACAAAACCTAACCATATCAACCAGTCAAGAGCAAATGTCATGGCAACAGGATTTTGGGATACTAAAGTCATTTTCCTTGTTGACTTTCTGGAGGGTCAAAGAATGACATTATCTGCTTATTATGAGAGTGTTTTGAGAAAGCTAGCCAAAGAATTAGCAGAAAAATGCCCAGAAGCTTCACCAGAGAGTCCTCCTCCACCACAACAATGCTCCAGCTCACTCCTCTCATCAAACAAGGGCAATTGTGTGAGAGTTTCAATCAGAAATCATTAGGCATCCACCTTACCATTCTAATTTCACTCCTTCTTCTCCTTGTTTTCTAATCTTAAAAATTCTTTAAGGACACCTGTTTTTCTTCAGTTAAGAATGTAAAAGAAACTACATTAACATTGTTAACTTCCCAGTACAGGACTTGAGGGATGAACTAAATGTGATATTATTACATAAAAAGTGCCTTGAACTTAATGGAGCTTATGTTGAGAAAGTTTATATATATATATATATATATATATATTTTTTTTTTTTTTTTTTTTTTGAGACGGAGTCTCGCTCTGTCGCCCAGGCTGGAGTGCAGTGGCTGGATCTCAGCTCACTGCAAGCTCCGCCTCCCAGGTTCACACCATTCTCCTGCCTCAGCCTCCCGAGTAGCTGGGACTACAGGCACCTGCCACCTTGCCCGGCTAGTTTTTCGTATTTTTTAGTAGAGACGGGGTTTCACCGTGTTAGCCAGGATGGTCTCGATCTCCTGACCTCACGATCTGCCCATCTTGGCGTCCCAAAGTGCTGGGATTACAGGCTTGAGCCACCGTGCCCGGCAAGTTTATATATTTCTTACTTTTATATTTTAATTTTTTTTTCAAACTTTTTGAAGTCCCCTTGTTTAAAGAAACCTGATATATGGCACTTGATATTAGCATTGCAGATCTAGTAGGGAAAATAATTGATATGCGGTAATTGTGCTGAGACAGTTTTCCATATGAAAAATATATTTTTATGTATATTTGATGTAGATGAAACATATATAAAATATAAAGTTCATCAAACTTACCATGTAATTTCACCCTATTGAGCCAAATTTGCCTTTTCATTAAAGACATAGCCTTGATTCTCATAAAAAAAATAAATAAATAAAGTTCATAAATACTATATGAACATCATAGAGTATATGTACACAAACCTAGATTTTACATATAATATATAACTTATATATTATATAAAATATATACTATATAGTATATATAATATATAAATATAATATATAATATATAATATATTAATATTTTATAAATAAAATATATATTTATATATAAATATATAAATATAAATCATATATAATTATATATGATTATATATAAATTTATATAAATATAAAATATAAATTATATAAATATATAATTATATATGATATATAAAATCTAGGTTTGTATACATATACTCTATGATGTTCATACAAAGATGAAATTGCCTGCTGATGTATTTCTCAGGACATATCCCCATTATTAAGCAATGCATGACTGTGTGTGTTCAGGGAGGGTGTATGTATCCCCCCCATATATATATGTGCCACTCATTGGTCTTAATTTGTTATTTTCAAGCAAAATAAAAGTCAGTTTTCTTTTTCCAAAAGTTGTATATATTTATATAATAGATAATATTCATTTTCGTAAAATTAATATCTTTTCATAGAAGATAATTGAGAAAAGTATTAAAATGAACACAAATCATCCATAATTCCAGGGATCAGCACTGTTGCTAATATTTTTATATTTTTTCTCTTAATGTGAACATATATGCATGTGCTAGTATTCTGCATATATCTATTTTTAAACTGACTTGGGATTATTTATATGCTCCTATTTTCTGTGTATGGTGAGGCTCCTCCTGATACTTTGCTACATACAGATGAATCAATTTTTAATAATTTTTGGGGAAAATGAAGAACATCATAAAGGTAAGGGCATCTACTTCCAGACAAAATGGGGTAACTGACCAAATGTGCACTCCTTCCTAAAAAAACAAGTGAAAATATATAAAATGATAATTTGCAAGACACTGGAAACCAGGAAATGAAGGGCCAAAATTTCTGAGAAACAGCAAACAAGTTGAGTCCTATCATTGCCCCAGTTTATTGCCTTAAGAGAGTCTCTAGGCTGTAGTGCAGGAGTAGGGTACCCAGGAGATGAACTTGACAGTCTGAGAAGACAAAGGTACATAGAGTTGTCCAGATAGTATCTAATGGGGTGAGCAAAACGTCAAAGATCCATACAGGAACTCCCTCAAATATTCAGTGCATGAATGTGAGGAAATAACCCAATACTGGAGGAAAAAACACCTAAAAGAATTAGTGGCAAGAGTGACCAGTGCCCACACAGGACCAGGAACAGTGCTTGCTCCCATTAGCCAGATTAGAATTAGGTGGAGTACACAGAAGGCTCTTGCCTCAGTAGCAGGAAATAATTGACCCTAGATTTAGTATTCTGGCCTAACATAGTTAAAAAGACCCCAAAAGATCAAAATGTTTCCAAGTAAGTCAATATCATCCAAAAAAAAAAAAAAAAAAAAAAAACCACCTCAAAAATATTTATAAAAATACATCCAACATCAAGTAAGGTAAAATTTATCATGTATACTATTTGATCAAAAATTACAAGCATGAAAACAAGTAGGAAATATAACCCAATTAAGAGATATAATAATCAAAATTGACCCAGAATTGACAGATGTTAGAATTGGCATATGAGGTTGCCTGTTCACTCTGATGGTAGTTTCTTTTGTTGTGCAGAAGCTCTTTAGTTTAATTAGATCCCATTTGTCAATTTTGGCTTTTGTTGCCATTGCTTTTGGTGTTTTAGACATGAAGTCCTTGCCCATGCCTATGTCCTGAATGGTATTACCTAGGTTTTCTTCTAGGGTTTTTATGGTATTAGGTCTAACATTTAAGTCTCTAATCCATCTTGAATTAATTTTTGTATAAGGAGTAAGGAAAGGATCCAGTTTCAGCTTTCTGCTTATGGCTAGCCAATTTTCCCAGCACCATTTATTAAATAGGGAATCCTTTCCCCATTTCTTGTTTCTCTCAGGTTTGTCAAAGATCAGATGGCTGTAGATGTGTGGTATTATTTCTGAGGACGCTGTTCTGTTCCATTGGTCTATATCTCTGTTTTGGTATCAGTACCATGCTGTTTTGGTTACTGTAGCCTTGTAGTATAGTTTGAAGTCAGGTAGCGTGATGCCTCCAGCTTTGGTCTTTTGACTTAGGATTGTCTTGGCAATGCGGGCTCTTTTTTGGTTCCACATGAACTTTAAAGCAGTTTTTTCCAATTCTGTGAAGAAACTCATTGGTAGCTTGATGGGGATGGCATGGAATCTATAAATTACCTTGGTCAGTATGGCCATTTTCACGATATTGATTCTTCCTATCCATGAGCATGGTATGTTCTTCCATTTGTTTGTGTCCTCTTTGATTTCACTGAGCAGTGGTTTGTAGTTCTCCTTGAAGAGGTCCTTTACATCCCTAGTAAGTTGGATTCCTAGGTATTTCATTCTCTTTGAAGCAATTGTGAATGGAAGTTCATTCATGATTTGGCTCTCTGTTTGTCCGTTACCGGTGTATAAGAATGCTTGTGATTTCTGCACATTAATTTTGTATCCTGAGACTTTGCTGAAGTTTCTTATCAGCTGAAGGAGATTTTGGGCTGAGACAATGGGGTTTTGTAAATATACAATCATGTCATCTGCAAACAGGGACAATTTGACTTCTTCTTTTCCTGACTGAATATCCTTGATTTCTTTCTCTTGCCTGATTGCCCTAGCCAGAACATCCAACACTATGTTGAATAGGAGTGCTGAGAGAGGGCATCCCTGTCTTGTGCCAGTTTTCAAAGGGAATTTTTCCAGTTTTTGCCCATTCAGTATGATATTGGCTGTGAGTTTGTCATAAATAGCTCTTATTATTTTGAGATACGTTCCATCAGTACCGAATTTATTGAGCGTTTTTAGCATGAAGGGCTGTTGAATTTCGTCAAAGGCCTTTTCTGCATCTATTGAGATAATCATGTGGTTTTTGTCTTTGGTTCTGTTTATATGCTGGATTACGTTTATTGATTTGCATATGTTGAACCAGCCTTGCATCCCAGGGATGAAGCCTACTTGATCATGGTGGATAAGCTTTTTGATGTGCTGCTGGATCCGGTTTGCCAGTATTTTATTGAGGATTTTTGCATTGATGTTCATCAGGGATATTGGTCTAAAATTCTCTTTTTTTGTTGTGTCTCTGCCAGGCTTTGGTATCAGGATGGGAGAAAATTTTTGCAATTTACTCATCTGACAAAGGGCTAATATCCAGAACCTACAAACAGCTCAAACAAATTTACAAGAAAAAAAAACAAACAACCCCATTGAAAAGTGAGCAAAGGATATGAACAGACAGTTCTCAAAAGAAGATATTCATACAGCCAACAGACACATGAAAAAATGCTCATTATCACTGGCCATCAGAGAAATGCAAATCAAAACCACAATGAGATACCATCTCACACCAGTTAGAATGGCAATCATTAAAAAGTCAGGAAACAACAGGTGCTGGAGAGGATGTGGAGAAATAGGAACACTTTTACATTGTTGGTGGGACTGTAAACTAGTTCAACCATTATGAAAAACAGTATGGCGATTCCTCAAGGATCTAGAACTAGAAGTACCATATGACCCAGCCATCTCATTACTAGGTATATAGCCAAAGGATTATAAATCATGCTGCTATAAAGACACATGCACACGTATGTTTATTGTGGCACTATTCACAATAGCAAAGACTTGGAATCAACCCGAATGTCCATCAGTGACAGACTGGATTAAGAAAATGTGGCACATATACACCATGGAATACTATGCAGCCATAAAAAGGGATGAGTTATTGTCCTTTGTAGGGACATGGATGCAGCTGGAAACCATCATTCTCAGCAAACTATCGCAGGAACAGAAAACCAAACACGCATGTTCTCACTCATAGGTGGGAACTGAACAATGAGATCACTTGGACTCAGGAAGGGGAACATCATACACCAGAGCCTATCATGGGGAGCGGGGAGGGATTGCATTGGGAGTTATACCTGATGTAAATGACGAGTTGATGGGTGCTGACAAGTTGATGGGTGCAGCACGCCAACATGGCACAAGTATACATATGTAACAAACCTGCACGTTATCCACATGTACCCTAGATCTTAAAGTATAATAATAAAAAAAAAGAATTGGCATATGAGAACATTAAAATATTGAAACATACATCAAAACTGTATTCCATATCTTAAAAGATAAGCAGAGACTTGAAAGATATAAAAAAAGACTGAAAAAACTTCTGGAGATAAAAATTCAGTCTAAGATGAGAAACATACTGGCTAGAATAAAGAGTAAATTCAGCAATGCAAAAGAAAACATATTAATGAAAACTTGAAAACATGGCAACTGAAAACATCCAAAGTAAAACTCAGAAAAAATGGAATACAAAGAAAAATGAACAGAGCCTCAGTGAACTGTGGAGCAACTTCAAGTGGCCTAATATATGTGTAACTGGAGTAAGTGAAAAAAGGTTTGGGGTACGGGGACAGAAAATAATATTTGAAGAGATAATAGCTAAAATTTTTCCAAATTTGATGGAAAAATCCTTATTTTTCATTTAACATTATGTTGTCAGAATTCTTCCTTGCTATGTATCATGTGAAAACACAATTCCTGAAGACTACAAAATTATCTCCCATGGATATTTTATGATTTATTTAGCCATTTGCACCTGTACATTTTGATTTATTATGATTTTTCATAATTATGATGCTATAATGAATCTTTATACTCATAAATGTTGATCTGTATCTGATCCTTGAGATATATTCCTTGAAATGAGTTTACAGGGTAAAAGGTTCTACATACATTTTTAGAGTCTTGATACATAATTTTAAGCCACTTTCCAGAAAGATCATATAGTACTTGTACATTTGTATAGTATACGTAGCATGCATTGTATATTTTACCATATTCTGGTCAACAAATGTCATTATTAAAGAATAAAAAGATATTACTAAAAAAAAGAAACTTAGCTACTTTTGTAGGTAAAAATTATAAGCCTTAAAAAACTGCATTTCTTATATTATTAATAGCTAAAATATTGTTCATGTTCATTGCAAATGCCACTTCATGTCCTTAGGCCATTTTTCTATTAGTTTTAAGTGTTTTTCTTACATCAATTTTTATCAGCTGTTTATATGTTAAGGATATTAAGCTTTTATACTTGTGATGAATGTTTTTCAAAGATTAGACAAAATCTGCATGTATACATCATATGATATATTAATAACTTCCAGAGCTCCCACCCTCTCTGAAGTGCATTCACATTTATCATTGTTCTTATGTCGTAAACTTGCATCTATTTCTCCCTTAAACTGGTATTTTCTATTCTGGTTACAGAGCCTAAACCTAAGAATTAAGTGTACAGTAATTTCATTTATAACAGAATCTGTTTTGCTTAATTCTTCAGTTCGCCCTATCTAAGTAATTTCTCTTTCACGTCATAAGAGAATTAAAAGTAATTAAGATCCAATCCAGTGGCTATGGACTAGGGTAAATAAAGCCTGTGGTACAACTTAATGGAATAAATATTTTCTTCCTTAGGAGTTCTATCAGTTATATTTGAGCCTGTTGTTCTTGAAAGAGTTAATGTCTTATTTCTAAAATATGTCTATTATAGATTCAAGTAAATCCAGCTATACTTACTTAATGCACATATCCAGTACATAACAGAAATGGAAGATTCCTAGCCTGAGTGCCAGGAAATGCAGTTTAGATATGGCCCTGCCATCTTTCTAGAACTTGATTTCCTTCCCAGCTACAAAATGAGAGTCAAACCAGATGATCCTTAGGAATCAATCCAGCTCTGAAATTTGACAACTTTGTGATTGTTCTATAAAACAAATATTATAGGATCTTCTGGGATTACTTGTATCTGTTTTAGAAAGATTGGAGGTGGGAAGGGGTCAATTTTTAATGGCTACAGGTGTTTTACAAATGTCAAAGATACATTGCTTGCACTGATAGCTGGGTTTAAAATCTTGAGAAAATAAATGCATAATTAGAAGTTTCCAGCATTTATATAGTGAATCTGTTTGGTCTTTCATGCTTCAAGGAGCTAATAGAACCTAATGCTTCCTTTGAAATCAGTGGAAGCTCTAAACCCATCTAATGTGCCAGCTTATAACTAACAGATAAATTGGGTCAATTTTTATCCTACTAATGAAAAATAAATCAAACAAGTCTATCTTTTAAACAGCATGTAAACGATTTAATGCTTAGTGTCCTAGGTTATGTGCATAGTCTTGGGAAACATGAAAGTGTGTGACCAAACAGACTTAAAATACATCATTTTTATACATTCAAGTGTGGTTATTTAAACAATGCATTGATGAATCCATTGGATATTGCTAGGGGTAGGAAAAAAGCTTAGTAATCACTTGTATCCAAATAATACAAGTTTATAATTTTATTTTTATAAACTATGATTATGATTATATTCATGTATATGACTGTGCATGTGTTAGTGTTAATAACAACTTGTGTTTTAAGACATAAAATGGTTTTACAATATGCTCATGATTCCTGGATTGAACCTGACACCTCTGGGTTTACTTAACGTCCTAAAAAAAGAAACGGTGCTCTAATATGGAGCTAGATATTACTGAAAAAGTCAACTAGTAGCAGTAAATGTCAAAATTCACCTTAAAATGGCATCTCTAATTATAAATTGACACTAGCAAAGCACTGGCAGTTTCCATGATATTACATGCTTTACAACCTCCTGCAGCTGCCAGCCAAATCTCCTTTTCTCTTCTACATTTGCTTTTCCTTCATGACATTTAATCAGTCAACAATATGAACGCCAGAGTTCTCCTAAGCCACCCTGCAGTTTAAAATCCTGACTACTTCATGTTCCTCTGAAAGTGGGGCGGGGAGAGCAGCAAGTCTTTCAGAATGAGATCTGCACTTATCAATCACAGCAGCAGCAGGGAAATGGCCTTTGTAGGGGTGAATGTGGTTCGTTCAGGGGGGAAGGAAAAACTGTTTTGGGTTAAAATGAAGGCAAAACAATTCAGGCAGCTGGAGAGGCTTCTGAAATCTGGAAAGATGGAATTTCCAGGGTTTGGGCAATGAGGCAGAGACTACTTAAATTTATGGAAAGTAGACAGGAGAACAGCTTCAGGTTAGTCTAAAAAAGGAATCTGGAGGGAGCTTATATAGAGAAAAATCACACAGACTGAATCATACATGGGGAATGAATAGAGGGAAAACCTGACTCTGGGAGCTGTGATTATAGAGGAAATAAAGGCAGTAAAGATTAAATATCAGTCCCTAACACTGCCTCAAAAAAGCCTGACAATACATTCACAGCTGGGTTTAACCTCTGCAGGCACCACTAAGTAGTCCTTCCCTTCTATTGAGTTTCTTCCGCAGTTTGTTCCTCCCTTAAACCTCTCATGAGAAATCCTTTCCCTCGGTATGCTGTATAGTGTGTTAAAGTGTGGTCTGAGGATCAGCAGCATTGGCATCTCCTAGGAGCTTATTAGAAGTGCAGAATTATGGCTCCACTGAAATCTACTGAAACTGAACACAATTTTTCCAAGATCTGCAGATGATTCATGTGCACATTAAAGTTTGAGATGCACTGCTCTACAACACATACGATGTGCTGTCTAAAAGATTTTTTTATTGCATATCAAAACATAGGCAGATAGACTACAACTGTACATCATTGATTCATTCTCTTAACAAATACTCACTAAACACAGGCCCTATTCTCAAGGAGTTGGCACTTTCATACCAGTTATTGAACTCTCTTCCGTTCTCTGCATTACATGAGGTGTCAAGGCTAGAAGGATAAATATGACATTGTCCCTGCCCTTAATTAGGTCACAGATATATTAGGAAATTATTAATGCAAAAAAGTGTCATGGTTTTAATGCTAAAAACGTGTACCTGGCACTGGGATTACGGGAGAACAAGTAGTGGAGACATATAAGGAAGGTGGTAATCAGGTTAGAAATGGAAAAGTTTTTATAGAGGTGAGCTGAGTTTTAGGGGGAAAAAAAAAAAAAAGCTTTTTTTCTTTTTTCCAGGTGGACCATGGGGCATTGTGGGCAGGATGAAGGAAGGGTTAGAAGGAAGAGTGTACAAGGCAGAGGAAACAATCTTAACAAAGGCTCAAGGGCAAGAAACAGGTTGGCCTATTCAGAGAACTTTAAGTAATTCCATATGGCTGGATTATAGGTTTTGAGGAGGGTGGATTGGGGTCTGGTGGTCAGAGATAAGGCTGGAGAGCTTGACAGGGGCCAGATTTAGAGGGTTGTATTGTAGCCTTAGCACTTTGGGATTGATCCTACAGAACAGCAATAAGAAGTCACTGAAGGGTTTCCAGTAAGGCAATAACAAGATCATGTTTGTGTTTTAGAAACATCACTCTGGAGGATGTTTGGGGAATGGTAATTAGCCAATTGGCTGAAGCACAAAGTACATAGAGAAAAGTAATGGCAGATAAGGCCAGAAATGTAAATTTGGATCCAGATCATAGAGGATACTGACTGCCATGCTTTGTGCTTTGTAGGCAGTGGGGACACACTGAAAATTTCTGTGCAAGAGAATGCTTTAGACCAGGAAGAGACTAAAGACAGAAGGCCAGTTAGAAAGTTATTGCAATAATTTAGGCAAGAGGTAATAAGAACCTGATGACTCCAAGAATAGAAATTAAGGGATAGATTCAAGAAGCAGGTGCACAATTATAAGCACCGTTTCATTACTCATTTTAGGATACCACAATTTCATACATAAATCAGATCTTTATAAATGTCTTCATTTTCACATCCTAATATAGCACTTACTTCTGTACCAATCACTGGGTGAGATACTCTTAACATTCTTCGGGTCACTAAGGACAAAACCTCCTTCCTGTTGATTTAGTTTGCAGGTCCGTATCTCGGTTCCATGTGGTAGCTGCTGCATGCCTCTAAGTCACCCAAACCCAAAATAAACATTTTGTTACAGAATTGTTCTCTATTTGCCTCTTTGGTTGTTTCTCAATCCTGAATATGTTTCTAGGGAGGCTTCTAGGTTATTCTTTATTCACTTTCAAGAAAATAGCCTTCCCTTTTCCCATCTCCAGCCTCTTTTCTACTCCCACATTTTCTTTTCATTTAGAAGCACTGATTCCACTAAGTGGTAGGTAGGGAGATCAAAGTCACATTTCCAGTTCTCAGTTTTTGTTGTTGTTGTTGTTGTTTTTAACAATGTGAGTAAGTTGTAGGGTAGGTACACGATGATCGCATTTCATATATCTCAACTACTGCCAGATTGGTTTTTTGTATGATTTGTGGTTATGGAGCTTTACGGCTGGTGTGAGGTTATTTTGAATTTATTCAGAAAGCTCCTTCAAGTGTTTCAGTTTCACATCAAGAATATTTATAATTCTGGGTCAGGCATCATGTTTTGCTTGACTTCCAAGATACAGAATTCCAAATGGCCATTTGCCTGCCTCTCTCTCTCTCTCTCTCTATCTCTCTCTCTCTCTATATATATATACACACACACACACACACGCACACATGCATATACACACAGATATATATATATATTATATATGTATTTTATATATATATAAAATGTAGATAGATAAAGCACAGTATATCTCTTTCCTGTAATCAATTTTCCTGGTACTGGATGGCTTCATTCTTTCTAATTCAAGACCCACCAGGCCTAGAGAGTGATTAGAAACATTCATGCTTTAATATTAACACTTACAAAATCTCCCTGTTCTTATCTGAGCTTTGCATTTTTGTTAAGATGCTTAGCCAGAATGGAAGCTGCCCACACAATGCTTGTATAAAAAATTATACTTGCTCAATAATATTCATATCTCCACCCACTTTCGAGTGGAACAGAACAAGCATTATGATATGCATGTACACATTTGCATAAAAATATACCATACACAAATTCAGGTTTGCATGCCCAATTCCAAATGCACACCACCATAGAAATGCACATTTGAAAAAGCATGCACTGTCAATGTCCAGACGTTTTCCTCCCTAGAGAGTGATTTTTTTTTCTAAAATGAAAGAATAATAATAGCCTTAATTTATGTAGTACATTTTTTCCATTCTCTTCCCTTTACAAGAGATAAGAGTCGATTATTTTATGAGCAACTTAAAAAAGCATAAATTTTTTTTTCCTTTAACTATAGATTAAGGTAAGGTGTCCCAGGAGACTAGTTCCTCATGCAAATTCGAGGGTGAAGTGAAATTTGTCAATATATTCTTCCTTTTATGACAGTCTTTCCTTCTCTTATGGCTACCCCAATTCTTTGCCAGCCAGCTGAGAGATCTCTATTGAAGAAATCGCTTGGCTAATCTCCCAATTTCCCGTCTCTTACTACAAAGGGTTTCAATTCACAAAACACAGGCTGACACAATCCTATTGAGTCCTCGCAATGGTCTTGTAATTTTGTAAACACATAGAGCAGATGTTATATTTATTTAACAAGCATATTTTCCACTTCTATGAGTTCTACTTTCTTTTTTCTATTTACCTATTGTATTTTTATTTCTTCCTAGTTTTCTTCTTCGGTTTTAATTTTTTAAGCTTTAATTTTTTTTTTCATTTTTAATTTTCATGGGTACATATATTTATGGGGTACATAAGATATTTTGGTACAGGCACACAATGTGTAATAATCACATCACAGTAAATGAGGTGTCCCTAACCTCAAGCATTTATTATTTCTTTGTATTACGAACATTTCAATTACATTCTTTTAGTTATTTTTAAGTGTACAATAAATTTCTGTTGACTACAGTCACTCTGTTTTGCTATCAAATACTAGATACTATTCATTCTATTTTTTTGTTGTACCCATTAGCCATCCCCACTCCCACCTGGTTCCCAACTACCCTTCCCAGCCTCTGGTAACCACCATTTTATTATCTCCATGAGTTCAATTGTTTTAATTTATAGCTCCCACAAATAAATGAGAACATGTGAAGTTAATCTTTCTGTGCCTGGCTTATTTCTATTAACATAATGTCCTCCAGTCCCATCCATACTGCTGCAAATGACAGGATGTCATTCTTTTTATGGCTGAATAGTACTCCATTGTGTATAAGTGCCACATTTTCTGCAGTACATTTTCATTTCCATTCGTCTGCTGATGGACATTTAGGTCGCTTCCAAATTTTGGCTATTGTGAATAGTGCTGCAATAAACATGGGAGTGTGTAGATATCTCTTCAATATACTAATTTCCTTTCCTTGGGGTATATAGTTAGCAGTGGGATTTCTGGATCATATGATAGTTCTAGTTTTAATTTTTTGAAGAACCTCCATCCTGTTCTCCATAGTGGCTGTACTAACTTACATTCCCACCAACAGTGTACAAGAGTTCTGTTTTCTCCACATCCTTCCTAGCATTCACTATTGCCTGTCTTTTGGATAAAAGCCATTTTAATCGGGGTGAGATGATTTCTCATTGTGGTTTTGATTAGCATATCTCTGATAATCAATAACATTGAGAGCACCTTTTCTTATACCTCTTTGCCACTTATATGTCTTCTATTGAGAGATGTCTATTCATATCTTTTTGCCATTTTTTAAATGGACCATAAGATTTTTTTCCTGTGGAGTTGTTTGAGCTCCTTATATATTCTGGTTATTAATCCCTTGTCAGATAAGTAGTTTGCAAATATTTTCTCCTATTCTGTGGGTTGCCTCTTAACCGTTATTTCCTTTGCTGCGCAGAAGTTCTCTAATCTGATGTAATCCCATTTATCCCTTTTTACTTTGGTTGCTGGTGCTTGTGGGGTATTTTTCAACAAATCTGTGCCCAGATGAATGTCCCAGAGTGTTTTTTACAATATTTTCTTGTAGTAGTTTCACATTTGAGGCATTAGATGTATGTCTTTAATCCAGTTTGATTTGATTTTTGTATACAATGAAAAATAGGGGTCTAGTTTCATTCTTCTGCATATGGATATCCAGTTTTGCCACCATCATTTATTGAAGAGGCTGTCTTTTCCAAAATGTATGTTCTCAGCATCGTTGTTGAAAATAAGTTCACTGTAGATGTACGGATTTATTTCTAGGTTCTCTATTCAGTTCCATGTATCAATTTTTATGCCAGTACCATGCTATTTTGGTTACTGTAACTCTGTAGTATAATTTGAATCCTGGTAACATGATTCCTCCAGTTTTGTTGGTTTTTCTCAGGATGGCTTTTCTATTCTGGGTCTTTTGCAGTTCCATACAAATTTTAGGATTTTTTTTTTTCTATATCTGCAAAGAATGTCATTGCTATTTTCATAGGGGTTGGATTAAATGTGTAGATTGCTTTGGGTAGTATGGACATTTCAACAATATTGACTACTCCAATCCATGAACATGGAATATCTTTCCATTTTTTACATACTTTTCAATTTCTTGCATCAACACTTCTAGTTTTCATTGCAGAGCTTTCACTTCTTTGTTTAAGTCCATTCATTCCTAGTTATGTTATTTGTACCTACTGTAAACAGGTTTACTTTCTTGATTTCTTTTTCAGATTGTTTGCTGTTGGCATATAGAAATGCTACTGATTATTGTATGTTGATTTTGTATCCTATAACTTTACTGAATTTATCAGTTTTTTAGTAGAGTATTTAGGGTTTTCCAAACATAAGATCATATCCTCTGCAAACAAGGATAATTTGACTTCTTCTGTTCCAATTTGGATGCCTTTTATTCATTTCTCTTAATTGATCGCTCTAGCTAAGACTTTTAGTAATATGTTGAATAACAGTAGTGAATGGTAACATTCTTGTCTTGTTCCAGATCTTATATCAAGGGCTTTCAGGTTTTTCCAATTCGGTATGACATTTTCTGTAGGTTTGTTGTATACAGTTTTTATTGAGGTGGAGTGGAGTATCTTCCTTCTATACCTAGTTTTTTGAGGGTTTTTATCATGAAGAGATGTTGGATTTTATCAAATGCTTTTTCATTATCAATCAAGATGATCATATGGATTTTGCCTATTATTTTGTTTGATTTGTGTATATTGAACCATCCTTGCATCCGCAGGATAAATCTTACTTGGTCATAATGAAAGATCTTTTTAATGTGTTGTTGAATTTGTTTGCTAGTATTTGATTGTGGATTTTCGCATCAAAGTTCATCAGGGATATTGGGTTGTGGTTTTCCTTTTTTAAATGTGTCTTTGTCTGCTTTTGGTACCAGGGTAACACTGGCCTCATAGAATGAGTTTTGAAGTATTCCCTCCTTCTCAATTTTTCAGAATATTTTAAGTAGAATTGGTATTTGTTTTTCTTTAAATGTTTGGAGAATTCAGAAGTGAAACCATCAGGCCCTGGGCTTTTCTTTGTGGGGAGACTTTTTATTACAGCTTTGATCTCATTACTTATTATTGATCTAGTCAGGTTTTGGCTGTCTTCATGGTTCAATCTGGGTAGGCTGTTTGTGTTTAGGACTTTATCCATTTCTTCTATGTTTTTAAAATTTATTGGCATATAGCTGCTCACAGTAGTCTGTAATGATCCTATGAATTTCTGTGTTAGGAGTTATAACGTCTCCTTTGTTGTCTCTGATTTAGGTCTTCTCTTTTTTTTTTCTTAGTCTGCCTAAAGATTTGTCCATTTTTGTCTACCTTTTCAAAAAACTAACTTCATTTGTTGATCTTTTGCATTGCTTTTTAATTTCAATTTCCTTTATTTCTGCGCTGATCTTTTGCTATTTTTTTTCTACTAATTTTGTTTTTTTCTACTAATTTTGGGTTTTGTTTCTATTAATTTTGGGTTTGTTGTTGCTTTTCTTGTTCTTTAAGATGAATCATTAGGTTGTTTGTGGAAAGTTTCCCTACTTTTTTGAGATAGGCACTTAAACTTTCCTCTTAGTACTGCTTTCACTCTATCCATAAGTTTAGGAACATTGTGTTTTTATTTTTGTTTGTTTCAAAAATCATTTAAGTTCCTATTTATTTTCTTCATTGATCCACTGGTCATTCAGGAGCATATTGTTTAAATTTCATGTGTTTGTATGGTTTCAAAACTTTATCTTGTTATTGTTAGTTTTATTCCACTGTGATCAGAGAAGATACTTCATATATATATATATATATTTAATTTTTAACTTGTTTTGTGGCTTCAAGTATGATCTATGCTTGAGAATAATCCATATTTTAAGAAAAAGAGTGTGTATGCTGCATTGTTGAATGAAATGTTTTGTGCATATCTATTACGTCCATTTGGTCTATAGTGCAGATTAAGGCTGATGTTTCTTTGTTGACCTTCTGCCTGGAAGATATGTCCAATTCTGAAAATGGGGTGGTTAAGTCTACAGCTATTATTGTATTGGAGACCATCTCTTTCTTTAGCTCTAGTAATATTTTCTTTATATATCTGGGTGCTCCATTGTTGGGTGCATATATATTTACAATTGTTATATTCTCTTTCTGAATTGACTTCTTTATCATGATATAATGCCCTTCTTTGTCTCTTCTTACAGTTTTTGTCTTGAAATCTATTTTGTTTGATATAAAGTACAGCTACTCCTACTCTTTTTCAGTTTCTGTTGGCATGGAATATCTTTTTGTTTTTTTCTCTAGTTGCAAGATTTAATAGAGTGAAATAGAGTGAAAACAGAGCTCCCATACAAAGGGAGGGGACCCAAAGGGGTTGCCATTGCCGGCTCGAATGCCTGGGTTTATATCCAGATCCTCGTCCCTCCCGCTGTGCTCTCAGGCAATAGATGATTGGCTATTTTTTTACCTCCTGTTTTTGCCTAATTAGCATTTTAGCGAGCTCTCTGATTGGTTTTCAGTCTCTCTGTGTCTTTATAGGTGAACCGTGTTTCTTGTACACAACAGATACTTGGGTACAGTTTTTTTAATCCATTCAACCACTCTCTGTCTTTTGATTGTAGTGTTTATTCTATTTACATTCAATGCTATTATTTACAATAAGAAATTACCACTGCCATTTTATTATTTGTTTTCTAGTTGTTTTGTGGTATTCTCTTTCTTATTTCTTTCCTTCCTGTCTTCTTTTTTTTCGGGATGATTTCTCTGATGGTATGTTTTAATTTCTTGCTTTTTATATTTTGTGTATCTGTTGTAGGGTTTTTTGATTTAAGTTTACCATGAGGCTTGCAAATATCATCTTATAACCAATTACTTTAAACTGATGATAATTTAACAATGATTGCAAAACCAAACTAACAACTAAGCAAAGAGAAAACTAATAAAAACTCTTCACTTTAACTTCACATCCCTTGTTTTTTAACTTTCTGTTCTTTCTATTTATATCTTCTTACAGTATCCCTTGAAAAGTTGTTGTAGTTCTTATTTTTGGTTGGCTCATCTTTTAGTTTTTCTACTCAATATATGAGTAACTTACACACTCCAATTACAATGTTAAGATGTTATGTGTTTGTCTGTGTACTATAACCAGTAAGTTTTGTATCTTCAGATGTTTTCTTATTGCTTGTTAATATCCTTTGCTTTCAGATTGAATAACTCCCTTTAGCACTTCTTGTAAGACAAGTCTGCTGTTGATGAAATCCCTCAGCTTTTGTTTGTCTGAGAAAGTCTTTTATTTCTCCTTCATGTGTGAAGAATATTTACCCTGGATATACTATTCAAGGGTAAAAGATTTTTTCCTTCAGCACTTTAAATATGTCGTGCTACTTTGTCCTAGCCTATAAGGTCTCCACTGAGAAGTCTGCTGCCAGGCGTATTGAAACTCCATTGAATGTTATTTGTTTCTTTGCTCTTGCTGCTTTCAGGATCCTTTCTTTATATTTGGCCATTGGGAGTTTGGTTATTAAATGTCTTGAGGTAGACTTATTTGAATTGAATCTGCTTGGTGTTCTATCACTTTTTTGTGCTTGAATATTGATCTCTTTATCTAGGTTTGGAAAGTTCCCTTTTATTATGCCTTGTGAATAAGCTTCCTATTTCAAGCTCTCTTCATCCTCTTCAAGACCAATAACCATTAGATTTACCTTTTGAGGCTATTTTTCTAGATTCTGTAGGTCTGCTTCATTGTTTTTTCTTTTGTCTCCCTAATTGTGTATTTTCAAATAGACTGTCTTCAAGCTTGGTAGTTCTTTCTTCTGCTTGATCAGTTCTGCTGTTGAGAGAATCTAATGCATTCTTCGGTATGTCAACTGAATTTTTCTGCTCCAGAATTTCTGCTTGATTTTTAAAAAATATTTGTCTTTTTGTTAAATTTATCTGATAGAATTCTGAATTCCTTCTCTGTATTATCCTGAATTTCAAAGAGTTTCCTCAAAACAGCTATTTAGAATTCTCTGTCTGAAAGGTTACATATTTCTGTCTCTCCAGGATGGTCACTGGTACCTTATTTAGTTCATTTGGTCAGGTCACATTTTCCTGGATAGTCTTGATGCTTGTGGATACTCATCCATGTCTGGGAATTTAAGAGTTAGGTATTTATTATAGTTTTCTCAGTCTAGACTTGTTTGTACCCATTCTTCTTGGGAGGGATTTCCAAGTATTCAATGGAAATTGAGTACTGTAATTTAAGTCTTTAGTTACTGCAGCCATATCAGCATTAGGGAGTACCCCAAGTCCACTAACACTGAGACTTTTAAAGACTTACAGAGGTCCAGCCTTGGTGGACCTAAGAGAGAATCGGGTGAGATCTGAGAGAATTCCATGGATTATCAGGCACAGAATTTTGTTGTCTTCTTTTACTTTCCACTAACAAACACAGTCTTTCACTCTGCACTGAGCAGCCTGGAGATAGGGGAGCACTCCCTGGAGAGCACAAACACTCCTGTGGCCACCTCCACTGAAACGGCACTGGGTCAGATCTGAAGCCAGCACAGCACTGGATCTTGCCCAAGGCCTGTGGTGACCACTGCCTGACTACTGATGATGTTCACTCAAGGCCCAAGTGTTCTTCAGTCAGAAGGTGGTGAATCCAGACAGGCTTGTGTACTTCCTTTCAGGGTGGTAAGCTCCCACTTGTCCCAGATGGGTCCAGAAATGATATCCGGGAACCACAGCCTGGAGTCAGAATCCTTAGGAATCTACTTGGTACTCTATTCTATTCTACTGCAGCTGAACTGGCATGCAAGCCACAAGACAAAGTCCTTCCCATTCTCTTCTCTCCTTTCCTCAAGCAGAAGTAGTCTCCCCTATGGGCACCACTGCCCCAGGCCCATGTTGCGTACTGTGTGGCCACTGCCAATATTCACTCAGGGCCCAAGAGCTCTTCAGTCAGCTGTGGTGAATGCTGCCAGGCCTGAGTCTCTCCTTTCAGGGCAGTGGGCTCCCTTCTGGCCCAGGGCAGGTCCAGAAATGCCATCTAAGAGTCACAGCCTGGAATCCGGGACCTTAAGAGCCTGCTTTGTGCTCTACTTCACCATGACCGAGCTGGTGCCTAAGCTGCACAACAAAGTCTCTTTTATTCTTCCCTCTCCTTTCTCAAGCAGGAGTCTCTCCTCGTGGCCAGCTCTGCTCAGAATGTACTAGGCCATGCCAGAAGCCAGCATGTCTCTGAGTCTTGTGGCAAGTACTGCCTGGTTACCACGTGGCAAGTACTGCCTGGTTACCACTGATGTTTATTCAAGGCCCATGGGCTCTTTAGCCAGCAGGTGACATATCTTGCCTGGACAATCTCCTTCCCTTCAAGATAGCGGGTTCCCTTCTGGTGCAGGGTGTGTCTAGAAAGACAGGGAGATAGTGCCTGGAATGGGAGCCTCAGGAGTCTGCCTAAGACCTTATTTGACCGTGGATGAGCTGTTATTTCTGAGTTGAAAGATGAAGTCCCCTTTACTCTCCCATCTCCTCTCCTAAAGTAAAAGGAAGGAGTCTCTCTCAGAACTGTGGGCTTCACTGTCTTGGGTTGGGTGAGGAGTGGTGCAAGTAGTTCCTTGGTTGGTGTCTCACTAGGTCATGTACACCCCAAGTCTACTGGCTCGGAACCCAGCAAAGGGCTAAGATTTGCCCAGGAATTACAGTTCTTGTGGCCTAGACCATCTTTCAGGTTTATTTAGAACCAAAGAGCACTTTAGCCCACAGTGGTGTGGCTAGCCAGAACTTGGGATCCACAAGCTGGAACAGATAATCCCCTCTGACTAGGGATGCTCTAAGTGCTCCCTCTTAGGCTCTTGCTGACTTCTCCCCTGTGTTGCTTTCCATTATGACAGGGCAGCACTTAGTTCCAATGCAAAGTCCAACAATCACTGCATTCTTCCTCTTCCAAACACACAAATTCTCTCTCCATGCCACACTGCACTGCCAGGGAATGGGGCAGGGTAGGTGTAGGCAATTCAAGGTTGTCTTTCCTACCTTCTCTTTCCTAGATATGATGTTAAAATCAGGTACTGTGATTGCTCACCTAAATTTTGGTTGTTATAAAAGTGGTGTCTTGTGTGGACAGTTGTTCAATATGGTGTTCCTGAGGTGGGGGAGTACAATAGCTGGAAGATTCTATTCATCCACTTTGTTCTACTTTTCTTCCTATTTCTTCAAGCTTTTAGAAAGTATCTGTTAGGACGTTCCATAAAATTAATTTCACCTGAAATGAATTAGCTTTTGAAAGTTGATTTTGTTAGATACATTACTCAATTTTAGATTTCCTTATTTTTTTTTGAATTCTGGTTTTCAGGCGCCCATCCTACCTACTTCTGTCTTGCCCCTGACCTTGGCTTTTGACAGTAATCCTAGATCCAGTCTCCACTTTCGCACAAAACACTTTTAGTCCTCTACCAAACAGAAACTGATACTCTGGGTCAGAGCATAGTAGTTCCTAAGCCCCAATCCTGTATACTTCTTAGGTTTCTATTCCATTTGAAGGCCACTGAAATGTTCTATCTTGTTTTTGAACTTGGCCCTGTCTTTTAGATTTTTAGTCTTAACACTTTATTTATTTCCCATTGTTATGTATTATAAACTTATGGGGTCATATTGACCAGAAGTTTGTGGCATCCTCATTTTATTTATTTTTAATTTTATTTATTTTTGTATTTCCTCAGAGACATTTGTTCTGAACCTCATTTTACAGATAGAAATGAACTGAAAAAGGTTCATTAGCCTGCTTCAAGTTGCAAACCTAATCCATGGTACAGTCTGGGCTACCATTTAAGTCTTTCACTTGGCTCTGATGATCAAAATGTATTTCATTTCACAGAGAGCTGCTCTCAGTGAACTGCTGATCAGCTGTGATAAAGCAAGAAAGTAAATAATGTAGAGTCAGAGAACCTGAACTCAAGTTCTCACTCTGACAATTACTACTCTCTCGGCCTCAGTTTGCAATATTGTATAACAGCAATACAGTCATGCATCACTTAACAACAAAGATATGTTCTGAGAAATGCATCATTAGGCAATTTCATCACTATGCAAACATCAGAGAGTCTACTTATACAAACCTAGATGGTATATATTTTTATTTATATATATATTTTTTTATATGGAAAACCAAAAGCCCCACTACCATTAGTAAATATCAATCATTTCCCCTACTTGATCTGCAATGCCAATATCAAGTGCCAGATATCAGGTTTCTAGATATGCTCTATTTTAACATTATGAGACCATCATTATTGACCCAAACATTGTTGTGTGACAAATGACTACACTACCAATTATCTTACACAGTGGTCATAAAATTAATACATGTGAGAATTTTTATAAAAAAATGGAAAGCACTATATACACATGAAAGTTTTAACAGCTAAAAGATTTGTCTTTTTAAAGATACATAAATAATGTGTATTTATTTCTGAGAAATAATAAAATACAGACAAGCATGAAGGAAAGAAATTGTTTGCAATGTAATTTAGCATTGTATTCTTCTAGATTTATTTCTATATATATTTAAATTAGCAACTGAATCAAGCGCACTTGTCAAAATTTTATCTATATCCATCTATACGGTAATAAATCATGAAACTGGCTCCTCAAGAAGTTTTGGGGAAGGGTTTTGACACAAAATCAGGTAAAGTAACATTAGGTTATTTGCCAAATATAGTATTAATTGTCTTACCTTGATTTGTCACAGTCTTTGTGTTCAAGTCTCAAGGACAAAGCTTCCATTTAGATGGAACAAACTATTTGTGGATTAATCTTCCATATTTCATGGTTGCAAGCTAGAGAATCCTCTTTAGCTATCTGGAGCAGAAATGAATCATTCTAGGTATTAATTAGCTCACGGAATCTTTTGGAGGGCTAAAGAATCAAGCTCAGATGTTTCACCAGAAACAAGGCATCCAGCATTAAAGCCAACAGAAGAAATATCCATGCACACTACTTGACTATTTTAGAAGAACTGCGCATTGGTTTCACACGAGTACCAGTACCTACACCTAGATTTAAGAGATTTCACTAAAACTGTCCCTAAAGAACCAGACATCTCTATCACCATGCTTGCCACATGTGGCTACTGCCTTCTCTGTTTCCTTCTACTTCTAAATTTGCTCAGTGGAACCAAATTCCAAGTAGAAATGTAGCTTCAAGGAAATCTAGAACTAAAGTTCTGCTTTGTTTTGTTTTAATTTTTCAGGCTCTATGGTAGGAAGGTAAGATATAATGGAGCCAGAATGGGTAATCAATAAGCCAGTCTGCAGTATCTGGTAAGTACTGTAAGTAGGTACAGGTAGGCACTATAATTTCCCCCATTTTACAGATAAGGAAACTGAGCCTTAGGAAGATTATGTTATTTGGTCAATAATAAATATATATAGAAGGAAGCCAGGATTTCAACCCAGGTATTCTGATCAACATTCACCTTTTTAGCTACTATAATATTTAATAATTACTTAATTACATGACTTCTCCTTAGAAGAAAATGAATGTCTGAAGAACGATAATTCTTTCTGATTCAGTAAGCACTTTCCAGTATCAAATTCTGGGGCCTTCCTTCATTCAAAACTTCATTCAGTCATTCAAGACTTTTAATTAAATACCTACTATGTGCCAGCACTCTTCTAGGGACCTAGGAATATGGTGGTGAACAAAACGTGCATAGTTCCTGATATCATGGAGGTTAGCATTTAGTGTTAGAGTTACAGGTGAAAAAGTATGCATTAATTACGACTAAAAAGATATATAAAAATAAGAGAGCATTTAAATGGGAGATTTAAGCTAGCAGGTGCAGGCAGAAAAAGATTTCCTAGGGAAGCTGTTTGAGTTATAGAAACCCATAAGATGAGTAAGTATCAGCTAGACTAAGGGACAGGTTCTGGGAAGAGAGGATTGTAGGCACATGGAATAAATAGAGTATGAGATGTCCTAGAGGTTGAAAGGAGGTCAGGGAATTGAAATAAGTCAAGTGTGGCTAATCATAGACAGTAAGTAAAAACCGACCCTGCGGTAAGGTTAAAGAGGTAGGAACTCAACCAACATTCACTGAATGAATAAAGGTGTGCAATCTCTAGTACATGGAAGCTGTGATGCCTTCTAAACTTCCTGCTTCCACTGAGATTCTATGATTCCAAAAGAGGCAGTATATCTTTGTATATTTAGAAAAGAAAAGGCGAGGTCAGAGTGGTAAACTGTCCCCAAATCATCAAAATATATTGATAGTCTATATTGACACTTTAGAATGAACAAATCACTTTTGTGGATGCTACGGATTCTGCAAAGAGAAAAGTAGAATGGATCCATTTGTTTAACACCTAAAAGTAAAACGAGAAAGACCAACAGATTAATTTAGAATAATTAAAATTAAGTAGATTAGTTTTTTCTCTTCTTCTTTATATGACCTTTGAGATAGTTTTGTCTTTACTAATAAAAATCTTTAGAACTTTGCCTAAAGCTCCTTCTCAAAACAATAAATGCACAGAATGCTTACATCAAGAATACTAAAATTTATTTTTAATATATTTTTAATCAAATAGAAAAAATCAAACTGCCCTATTTCTGTCAAAAGAAAAACACGAATATATTCCATCTATAATCAGTAGGCAGAATCCTCAAAATTACTCAACTAATATCAAATACAAGTTTTCAAATCTTTCAAAGATTTACATTATGTATTCCAAAGTAACAGCTAAAATCATATATTAACTTACACATATATCTTTTAAGTCTACCAATAAAATGTATGACCATTGAAACACATTTAGTGACGATCAGGAGCCACATTCAATGAAGAAAATTAAGTAGCAGTCCAGCCTTTCTAGACTACATGAGAATAGATCCAATAGCCCATGATTCACAATTGTTTTTAAATACATGGTTTATTTCTCTATTATTTGAAGTTTGTTTTTTTAGACATATATTTGAACTTCAAACACTGTCTTTGACATTCCTGAAACAGCTTTAACATTACTTTTCTTTATCTCATTGCCTTCTCTCCCAGGTCAGTGGGCAAAGCTTAGGGCTTCCAGCATAAGGTTAATCCCTTTATCTGTCCTCTGAATCTCATTGCCAGCTGCTTTTTCAGGGACCTCACTTAATTATTGCTCTCCTTTCAGCATCTACAACCTTTTCCTCTCAACTAAATCTTTATTCTCATCACATAACCATGTTAAAATCTCTGTGCTGGCAAAAACAATCAAAGACAAATAATAAAACAACCCCTCAAGTATTCTCTCCTCATCTGTAATTCTTGTCTTCTCTTTTATTTACATCCAATATTTTTGAAGAGTCATTGGTATCTATCTTCTTTCTCACCTCTCACTCACCTCCACTGCAATCTGGCTTTTACCCTTATGCTCCAATGAAATTAATCCTGAAACCATCACAGTGACCTTTTAGTTGTTACATGCAGTGGGCACTTTTCAAGTTGGGTTGATCCCTCAGGAGCATTTGATATTATTAACCAGAAATTTCCTGGAGCATATAGAACTGCAGGGAACAATAAGCCATGTTCCCAGAATCACCACATGGAAGGGCACCCAATTAACACTCAATTAAACTATTCTTTGTGCACAAAATAAACCTGCATTGTGTTAAACCAATGGGATTTATAAAATTGTTCTGCACATAATTGTTCTAGCACATAGCATTACTTACCTTGACAAACACATGAATCTTATTAGGTCATTCTTAATCTGTCTCCCTGATTACCATCTATTCCCCTGCTGTGAACTCTATGCCTTAGCCACACAAACCACTGTGTGTGTATATGCATGTGTGAGTGTTTGTCCATGCTATTCTTAATTCCTTTCTTCCTATTCTTTGTTGACACATTCTTTTAGTCTCACTTACAGCCTTTGAGAAAGCTTCCCTGTTTCTGACAAGCATATTTACTCAATTTCACCTCAAATATCTTTCTGTTGTAGCACTCATGATATTGTATCATAATTGTTTTCTGTCCCTTAAGAATGGATTATTAGGTTTTTGGAATACGTAAATTATAGGATTTCTAGGCATGCTTTATCAAAACAAGGTTGAAATGATAAACACTGGGCCCTTACATAAAATTTTGTAAGAACATCAGGTTCTGACAAAGAAGAACGAATTTGTGGTTTTATATTTTGTTTCCCTTTAGTTAAACCCTAGTTATCAAAAATTTATAATTTCTTAAAAATAAAATCTTGCCTACTTTTGGGCAACAAATACATGAATCAAATATCCTTTGTTTCTAATTTCCTTAGAGGTGATATTCTATGCATAAAAGAATTATCTTTTGCAAATTATATTTGCATATGATCAGTCACATTTTTTGTATTTCAAATGTATTAATATTTCAATTAGCTAGAAGCAATAGGAAAGAGATTTATCTAGTCTGCTGTGGAAGTGCTAATATAATTTTAAAAAACAACTAAGAGCACTAATTTTGTTGTCAATTTCATATCCTTATAATTACCTCTTAAATAGGCAGCACTTTTCTCATGGTAATCACTGCTGTTTTCAAATGGCTTGCAAAGAAGAAAAGCATTTAAGCTAACTCCAAGAACAGATGAAACTATTTATTTTGACATTTGTCGGCTTTGGACCATGTCCTTTCCAATTCTGAAAAAGACAACCTGGGAACTTTTGTGTTTAGAACAAATAATTTTAATAACTTTAGAGGTGATTTAAAATGGAGCTGATTTTAGGTGTCAGATAAAATGATCCTAATTCATCTTATATCAAAGGTACTGGGCAGTGACATTGGTTGGGGTGCAGTCAAATTGTTACTATGCCAATCACTCAGTAAAGGAGTCTGAATTGTCAGTGGACAAGATCTAGAGACCTGAGAAAAAACTCTTTTCTTTCCAGCCCTCTCTATGATAGACACTCAAGAATGTGAGAAAATGCAGGGTAATTCTTTTAGGCATGGTCATATCAATTCAAAGGAAGACAAAATAGTTTAGGAAGTGGATTCTAATGCAAGAGATAGTTTAGAGGAAGAATGGAAAGTGATGTTAGTATAGTTTATGAGGTAGTGGTTTCAGTTGTTAAATATAGATAAAGAGAACAGAAGAATATAAAGATTCTAAACTGTATCAGAAAGAATCATGGAACTTTAAAAGCATAAAGGACTTTAGAGATACATCATTTTCGTTCAATCCTTTCATTTTTAAAGAGGAGGAAACTGACCTTTAAAAAGGTTAAATCACTTGACCCAGGTTGCACAGAGAGTTAGTGAAAATAGTGTCTTTGGGTTCCCATGGTGGGGATAGGGAAGAACATGTAAGGGAAGAAAGGAAGTGGGTCTCTTTTCATTCTGATCCAGAAACGCAAATCCTTTAAAAGGGTAGGCAGACCTTTTTTAAAAAACAGCTGGCATCACCTGCGGAGCTGAGCCAAATGCTGTGGTTGGTATCCAGCCTGAGCCAAAAAAAAGTGTTCTTTGTAAAATTTCTCTTTGTGCATGGATAACCTTCACAAAATTAGTCCATGCTTGCTTTTAAATTACTTTGCACCTGTCCTAATCGTTCCTGGGTGAAAATGTCCTAAGAGTTACATAGGGTTTGTAAAATTGGGCTACTGGCATTATTTTTAGGAGCACACTCCCTTACTTAGCTTAGAGAACAATTTTTTTTCCTACTGATTTGGGTGCCACATGCCTTATAACTCAACTTCAATTTTCCTCCAAAGGTATCCAATTTATTATCCTTTTCTTTAGTGTATACTTGCTTCAAGAGACAGTCTCCACAATGCTGATTGGGATATCATATGAATTCCACAAATTCACTTTGAACTCCTTGGTTTTAGCTTATAGGATTTCTACATTTTGACTCATTTTTCTTATATGTTTTCTTGATAGTTATCCCCCTGCCTAAACAATTTAACTCTTCCTTTTCTTTTGTAACTTATCCACCTCCCTAAACGCATGTATACATTCATTCTCTCTCTCACTCTCTCTCTCTCTCTTCTCCCCTTCCCCACCACCACACACATAAAATCATAAAAGCAGTTTTCCCAAATGGAGAGGTATGAAGCCTGTGAGAGATCCGGAGAAGACCAGGAGTTGTAAACGTGCACAAGTCAACTTAAAATACGTTATAAAGGCATCAGTGAGAATGTCAGAGTAGGAGACTCCAATAGCCTTACTCTCCACTGAAAAGAAAAAAAAAAAAATCTGGCAAAACTGTCAGAAACAAACTTACTGGAATTCTGGAAAATGGGATGTCTGCGAAATTCTGGGATGTTATTGGATCATGGGGCGGATTTCCCCTTTGGTGTTGTTTTCGTGAGTTATCAGAGATCTGGTTGTTTAAAATGTGTAGCACCTCCCCCTTCTCTCTCTTCCTCCTGCTCTGGCCCTGTAAGACGTGCCTGTTCCCCTTCACCTACTGCCAGTCAAAGGTTTGCAGTAACCAAGAGAATTCTTAATCAAGAGAAAGGACCACTGAAACCCAGTGGGAGAGGTTTATAGTATTTTATTTGTGTCCATCCCCTCCATTCCTGGCTTAATGGTGGTCCTGAAGACAGCACCCTGTTCTACCAGTGTGGGTCCCAGTACCAGAGGGAGCAGAACAGATTTTGTTCTGAAAAAATTGTGGTTGCCTGTTTTGACCTATCAGGTGGCTTCCTGAAGGACTAACACAAGGGACTTGCCTTTATTTCGCCTATCTCAGAACTCTCTCAGGGCACAAACGTGGCTGCACAGACAGCATCTATATAAATACTTAATAGCAAATCAACCAGCCACTGTCACCCTCATGAGTCAAAGAATATTAGGTGGGGTAAACAATAAACAAAACAAAAAACTTGAGAAGAAGGCTGGGAAGTGAGATGCTTGGGGAGTAAGGGTTTTGAGAAGCTTCCACATATTCCCAGGTATCTAGAAGGTCACACACATGCACAGGGCAGGCCACATGATCAGAAATGATCTTGAGAAGATCCTAAAGTCTCACCTTTGGCTGAACTTCAGGCTCTGTGAAAGCAGTAAATGAAGTTGAAGGCAGAGTTGTAAACTGCTTAGCTGAGTGTTAAAGGCATGCCCCAACATACACACAGAGCCCAGTTGCAAAGACTGAGAGAGTTTTTGTTTTATCCAGGCATTTAAGGAAATCTTTGTCAAATCAGTAGCTGACCATTCACTTAGTAGAACAGAGATTTCAGTGACCACATAGGATAAAAAATACTGTCAGTAAAAAATTAGAAAAGTCACTAAACACAAGTACAATCCAAAACGAGTAGCAATAACAAAAACCTGGGGAGAAGGAGAATCAGATTTCCAGTTACTATATTATAATATTTAAAATGCCAGTTTTAAACAAAAAGATAGTAGACTTGCAAAAAAAAACAATAAAGTATGGCCCGTTTAGAGGAAAAAAAGAAATGAATATGAACTGTCCCTGAGGAATCCTAGACACTAGATTTACTAGACAAAGAACTTAAATCAACTGTCTTAAATATGTTTAAAACCATAGACGAAGAACCAAAGGAATATAGGAAACCAATGTCTCACCAAATAAAGAAGGCAGAAATGATATAAAGGAAGCAAATTCTGAAACTGAAATGTACAAGTATAATACTGAAATAAAGAAATTACTAGAAGGTTTCTACAGCACTTTTGAGCAGGTAGAAACAAGAATAGAGAACGTCTACATAAATGAATTGAAATTATCCATTCTAAAGAAACAAAATAAATGAAGATAAATGAACAGAACCTCAGCAACCTTTGGGATATCATTAAGCATATCTACCTATCTAGCTATCAGAATCCCAGAAGGAGAGGAGACAGAATAAAAGACAAAAAGAATGCTTGACCAAAAAATGGCTCACAATATTTATATATTTTGGCTCACTTTTCTTATATATTCTTCTTGATAGTTACCCCCACCTGAACAAATTAAGTCTTCCTTAAAAAAAGAAAAAAACAAAACAAAACAAAATAAAAAAAATGGCTACTTCCCCAAATGCAAATTTAATAAAAGACATAAATCTACTTATTCAAGAAGCTCAACAAATACCAAGTAAGATAAACTCAAACAGATCTAAACTGACATATTATAATCTAACCATCAAAAACCAAAGCAAGAATCTTGAAAGAAGCAAGAGAGAAGTAACTCATCATGTACAAGGAATTATCAACAAGAATAACAGCTTATTTAAACTGTAGACGACTTAAGACAGTGAAATGACTTATTTAAATTGCTGAAAGAGAAAAACTGTAAATTAAGACCTATATTAAGCAAAGCTATCCTTTAAAGATAAAGGAGAAATTTAGAGATTCACAAATAAACAAAAAGTGAAGGAGTTTTTCACTAACAGACTGGTACTGTAAGAAATGTTAAAGGGAGTTCTTCACACTGAAACAAAAACGCACTAGGCAATAACTTGCAGCTATATGAAGAAATAAAAATCACCAGTAAAGGTAACTACATAGGTAAATATAACCAATAGTATTATTGTAATTTCAGTTTGTAACTCCTCTTCTTTTTCCTATGTCATTTAGAAGACAAAAACATAAAACAATAATTATAAATTTATGCTAAAGGGGACACAATGTGTAAAGATGGAATTTATGACAGTAACAACACAAACAGGTGGAAGAGACCTATATTAAAGCAGAGTTTTAGTCTGGGCGCAGTGGCTCACGCCTGTAATCCCAGCACTTTGGGAGGCTGAGGCAGGCAGATCACAAGGTCAGGAGATCGGGACCATCCTGGCTAACACGGTGAAACCCCGTCTCTAGTAAAAAATACAAAAAATTAGCCGGGCATGGTGGCGGGCACCTGTAGTCCCAGCTACTCGGGAAGCTGAGGCAGGAGAATGGCGTGAACCCGGGAGACGGAGCTTGCAGTGAGCAGAGATCGTGCCACTGCACTCCAGCCTGGGAGTGCAGAGTTTTATATACTATTGAAGCTAAGTGGGTGTTAATTCAAACTAGATTACTTATAAATGTAAGATACTAACTGTAATTCCAAAAGTAACCTAAAAGAACAAGTGAGAAATGTTCAGAAAAGTAAATGAGAAGGTAACCAAAAGAGATTACAAAAGGAAATTAAATTAATAACAAAAAAGTAACTAATATAAAAAACAGTAATGGAGGAATTAAGGAACAAAAAAGTTATAAGACATCAGAAAACAGATAGCAAAATGGCATAAGTTCTTTATCAGTAGCTACTTTAAGTGTAAACAAATTATACTATCCAATTAAAAGGCAGAGATTAGAAAATGATTCAAATATATACTGTCTACATGAGACTCATTTTAGATCCAAAGACACAAATAGGTTGAAAGTTAAAGGATAGAAAAAGATATTTCATGCAAAGAGTAAAAAAAGAAAAAGCTGGAGTGGCTATACTAATATCATACAAAATGTACTAAGTCAAAAGTTGTTATAAAAGAAAAAGGGAGGCATTATATATTAATAAAAGGGTCAATCCATCAAGAAGATGTGACAATTAAAAACATACATGCACCTAACAACTGAGTCCCAAAATATATAAAGCAAATTTGACAGAAATGAAGGCAGAATAAACAGCTTACAGTAATCATAGGAGATTTCAATACCCTATTTTCAATAATGGATAAAATGACTATACAGAAGATAAATAAGAAAATAAATGACTTCAATGATACTGTAAGCCAACTAGACCTAATAGACAAATACAGGACATTCTTTGGAGCTACATATGGATGATGGATATACAACATTGTGAATATACTGAATGCCAATGAATTGTATACTTTAAAATGTTTAAAATGGTACCTTTTATGTTATGTATATTTTATCACAATAAAAAATGCTTACCTATTGATATGTTGGATCTCTGTCCCCACCGAAACCTCTGTCAAACTGTAATCCTCAACATTGGAGATGGGGCCTGGTGGGATGTCATTTGATCATGGCACAGATCTGCCTTTTAGTGCTGTTCTCATGATAGTGAGTGAGTTGTCACGAGATCTGGTTGTTTAAAATGTATAGCACCTCCCCCTTCTCTCTCTTTCTCCTGCTCTGGCCCTGTAAGATGTGCCTGCTTCCCCTTCACCTACTGCCATGATTGTAACTTTCCTGAGGTCTCTCCAGCTATGCTTCCTGTACAGCCTGTGGAATCACGAGACAATTAAACCTTGTTTCTTTGTAAATTACACAGGCTCAGGTATTTTTTTTATAGCAGTGCAAGAGTGGAGTAATACAACTATGGACACTCACAAGGAAATAATGCATTATTAGAAGGGATTAAAAACTATGAGCAAAAATGAACACCAAATTATTTAACTTAATAAATCCATCACTTCTGCAAACAGAAGACAACTGTAGACATCCCAGTTCTGAGGCAGGAGGGTATAAGAAAAAAGAAGCTGCTAAAAATTAGTAGCCCATATGAAAACAAAAGCAAGAGTTAAAAAGTGGAAAACCATGAAAAAGTTTTCTGTGTGAGAAAGAAATGAGATTGGGGTACAAAGGTACTGCTTTTTAAATGAAGAATTCTAAAATGATTTAAGGCTTTAAACTGTGTGAATGCCTAACTTGTTTTAACACCAACCGATGTTTAACATTAATGCAAACATCAATTAATTAAACACTTCAACCCTCAAATGTAGTGTAGGAAAAACCATACTCACTTCTTAGGCTCAGTATTATCAAAATGACTGGGTCACATCCACATCTTTCTGAATGTATTCAGCTACGGTTACTTAGTTCTGCATTGGTTTTGTGTCTGTCTTAATAGCAATCACTCCAAATCTAATAGTCTCAATCACAGCTCTCAAGTATTTTTCTCTTTTCCCAAATCATTCTCATTTTATTTTGAGAACTATCTCCCTTATAGTAATCAAGGTTTATGAGTCATTTTCAAAATCACAAAGTGCTTTATCATTCCACCTTTTTGAAAATCTCTAGAATGTAAGTGTTTTAGAAAAAAATCTTAGTATTTTCTGCCTTGTGAGTCTGCTGAGGGGCAGCCAGTAGAGTCAGTTCGGTTGAGTTAAAATAAGCAACACAACAAGAGAAGGGACATTGGTCATGCAAGTCTTATTTCCTGAGGCACAAGACTTTGAAATGAGTCTTATAGGTTTTAAGATGATCAACTCGCAGAGGCCAAGGCCCACTAAACTAACTATATACTAAAAAATGAGCCATTGTAAATGAATATTTTCTTGTAATTTTAAATTAAACTTTTTGGGGGTGGTCTTTTATAATTTTTAATTTTGGTGGTAATCCTGGAGTTTATTTGCACTATTTTTAGTTTTTAACTTTGTTTTATTTTTGAGAGTTATGGGAATGTTAGTGTTTCAACCTGTGATAGTAGAAAACACATTTAAAAATCAGACAGAACCGGGTTTGAATTACAAGGAACTTTTAAGTCATGTAAGCATAGATAAATTAGTGTCTTTTCTTACCTTCGGTTTTCTTCTCTATAAAATGATAATGTCCAGTTTTCATTGTCATAAGGATTAGAAATAATACAGATAAAGGAGCAATCATGGTATATGACAAAGAACAGGTGCTCAAATTTGTGGCTTTATATTTATAGTTAAAGCATATTAGTATTAAAGTCCTCATGCCTCAATTAGATCAGTTCTTACATTTTACCAGGAAGGAAGCTGAGGATCAAAAAGAGTGATCTGACATACATCAATAAGACATAAAGCTAGATAATTCCAGAGATTAGTACTGAGGTTTCCTGCTTAAGCAACAATCTTTTCCTTCCCTTGGGTTCTCTTCACTAGGGATGAAGTCTACTATTTAAAGGAAAGTTTAAAATAATTTATTGAACATAGGAGAAAGCAAACCTCAGAATATTCGGAAACGTGACTTAGATGCACCTTCTGAGATTAAAACTTGACCAAAGATGACCCACATTTTCTGAAGGCTTTGCCAATGTTTGCTTGTTAGTGACTTGGAAAAAGTAGATACTAAACATGAAAAGTACAATTTCTTCTTGCCCTTCATTAAAAAAATATAAAAACATGTTCTTTACTCCAAGACTGAGTCTGACCTGCTATTACATTTGATAAATTAAAGTTCTTCTAAGATTAAAAAAAAATCCCTTTAGCAAATTTTTCCAGCTAACATAGTACCCAGCATACAATAAGCATTTAATAAATACTTGTTTGATGAACAAGTGAATGTGTATGTTCTCATAATGCTCATGAGAAGTAATGATTAAAACAAAAGTATAAATAAGAACAGAAACATCAAGCATTTTGATGAGGATCTGGGAGGGGGGAATCTGCTATGAGAACAGCTTGCTCAGACAGAGAAACACCAAAGACTTCAAAAAAAAAAAAAAACACACACACACTGACTTGAGTTCTGGCATAACTACTTCACTGCAGGCAACAAAAATTCTACTTTGCCTTTAATCAATGTAATGAAACTGTGCCTTAACATGCTTTCTTATTTGCATATCTCTTGCAATCCGTGTTGCATACAATACAAAAAGATTTATTATAAAGAAATTAATATATCTTGAGAGGCCATCCCCATCAGGCAAAAGACCCATTTGAAGATAAAAATCACACCATTTATAAAAACCTTAGAAAGATCTTACAAATCCATTAATTATTTACTTAAAAACTTAAACATCCAGAGATTGGGTTCTCAGCTCTCATTGGCAAATTTGCTCCTCTAAACACTTCCTAATGCACATTAGGAAAACTATTTCCCTGAGAATCTAGTTCTCTAAGTAGTCGAGTTATAGAGTCTATTATAGATATAACTAAAGATTCTCAATAACTTTTAAAAACTTGGTTATGACATAGTCTGATGAAGGGTACATTTCACCTTATGAACTGCTTCATATTGTAATTCAAATTGCAATTTGACTCTTCATCCCCAAACAGGGATCTTATCCCCACAAGTTTCACTGTACACAAAACTGAATCATATTAGCCCAAGCCCAGGTTACCTTTCTCCTAATTAGAATCTTTCCTTCTCCCCAGTGTGAATCTCACAAGGATGCCAGACCAATCTCATTAGAGGCAGCCCAGTATGATGTGGTCTTTAGAATCAGATATAGATGGGTGAAATGCTGGCTTCACTTCATTTTATCTCTGAGCTCTTGGGTGAATCTCTCAGCTCCCTTATGCCTCAGTTTCCTTACTTGTAAAACTGAGATAATACCAATCTCATAAATTCATGAAGGAGAGTAAACATGTGTGTCTGTAAAAATCCTGGCATATGATAAGCAAACAATAAATGGTAGTGGCTACTACTATTATCATATCATACCATACTGCTTTCTCACATCGCTTCATACACAAAAACCACAAGATACACATGTCATATCAAATTAAATTGAATCTCTTCTATTGTGCTTTTAATGCTTTCTATATTCTGACACGGTTTTATCTCCTCTCCCAGAATTCCAGAGCATAAATTACAACTGGTCAACTTAGTTCTCTTTTAATCTTTTTCACTTAGCATGTCAATTCCTGCATGTCAATAATGTTGCTATTACTTTCTTTCACTTTCCTTGCTCCAATATGCCAGGACCTTCACATTCCTTAAGGTTTTAGTTCATGTCCCATCCATTTCCTCTATGAAACAGACTCTTGATGGCACTAGCTCATTGCTTTCTTCTCTAGTTTTAGGGCCAGGTCCCTTAGAGGAACTGGGAAAAGGATGGAATTTGTCTGTGATGTACTCACATTTTTCTCTATGACAGCCTGCTCTTCTTTCTATATAATCCTATCTCTTCAAGCATTTATTTTACACTGTTATGGAGGCCACTAGTGAATAAGTAATTTTCTTTTCCATTGATGTTACTAGGATTATAGTCCAAAGAAAGGATGCATCTGTGTTTATGCAAATTAACTTGATTTCAGCTAAGCTTGTTATTGGCACACTGGGTTCTCTCCTGATTCATGCAAGATAAAAGAAGTATCACAAAAATCTTATGAACTAACTGGTAAATATAAGTTAAATAATAGCACAGTATATATACTAACCTCAAAGAATATTAATAAAAGGGTCTATACAACCAGGAAAGAGGTCTTTAGTTATATGTCACAAGGGTCTGAAATGAACCAAAGACCCTTTTTCTGTTCATTAGAGACAACATTGGGTAGTATGGAAATTCTCAGATACTCATTCCTGGGTTATACTCCAGACACACTGTAGAGTAAAGCCTAGAAAACATATAAAAATGTTTCTTGTATGGTTTTGGATGCACCAGAAATCATAAATATAGTGGTCAAACTACATGCTTCAAAACCAAAGATCTGAATTCAGAGTTTGTCTCTGACTTTTTGTTTGTAAGTGATGTTGTACTTATCTGAGCCTCACTATCTCCTCATATTGAGTGTTAAGTGACATGATGGATGTATAGTGTCTCGCAAATAACAGACACTAAATAGGAAAAATTTATCTATTATTTGGATGAATACGCAAAAGAAATATTCATTGAATAAACTGTTGTCACACCATTAAGAAAGAGAACGAATACAACAAATGCTAAAACAACTTTGAGTCTGGGACTAGTAGGCCAAACATACATAATATTAACATGGATAAGATTACTAAGTGGATTTAGGTTGCAAAATCAATTGCATAAATAAAGGATAGGAGACCTGCGGAATAATAATAGGAGACCAGTTGACAAGGGAGAAAAAAATCACCCGGAAGTTTTTATTGACTTGAAGTTCAGTAAGAGATAAGTATATGACTCAAACAATCTTTGGAATAGGAAAGAGAAAGTTGGGAGGGTATTAGCATATCCATCGGTGTTTGTATCTTCCACAGCTCTTAGTACAGTAGTTTCTTTATAGAAAAAAACACAAAGGCATTACAAATATGATGTTTGATGTCAATAAAAGGTCAACATGATCTCTGTATTACTATTAATAACTAAGAGTATGATATCTAATACTTATTCAGTGCTTATGTTGGGCAATATAATATGCTAAATGCTTTACATGTATTATTTCCTTTAATTGATAAAACATTTATCTCAAAATCTTTGTAAATACCCATTTCTTTGAATCCCCAATTTTAAGCCCAGACAGTCTGTGACCTAAGAGAGTGGAATTGCTAAATCATGATAATAACTCCCATTAAATAAGGTAACTGTGCTTCAGGTTTCATAATTGGTAAGTGCAGGTTGGGATAGTGCTAGAATTATTTCCTTAGCTTTGATGTGAATTTCTCTGTGCAATTCACTTTAACAATTACTTCAGATCTGCAATTTGAAGTATTTGCAGTCTTATTTATTTTTTCCTGCTACAATTTATTCCTTAACCAAAGTTTAGGTTCATTCTGTTATTTTAATGCCTTTTTAGTTGTCTTTTGACTAAAAGGTGAGTAATACTAATTTGGGAGAATCATATCATTCAGAATTAGATAAGCCTTACTGCCATGCAAAAAGAAGCTCATTTCTGTTTGCTTGGCTTTCTGATTTGGTGGCCCCTGCATGGAGATTCAAATTTCATTTCTCATTTACATTTGTCATTTTGTCTTTTGACAGTTTGTCCCTTTATAGTACCTTGTTTGCTGATAGCTCTGATTTCATGCTGTTTGCCAATGCAGAAGGGAGTATTTTTCTTTAATACGTTACATTTCTTCCCTCCCTACTTAAGAACTATTTACTCAGCTTACACTACATACCTGTGCATTTATTTGGAATTTTATATGTTTTGGGATACTTTATATCTCCTTTCCATATTTGAATAATTATAGTTCTTGATCTCTGTGGCAAACTTACCCTTTGTAGTGTTTTATTTATATCCTTTTCCTTTTCTTAGTGAAGAGAAAAGGATGGAAATTATAATAAAATTATTAAAATTTATAAAATTCAGGGTCTAATCAGAGGACAGAAACTTATATAGATTAACATTTACTTCTTAATTTTCATACACTGCTTTGTGGCATTCAGGTGATCTTAATTTGTATGTAGTAAAACATATTGATTCTTTTCTTTATAATTAGCTGCATGATTTTATTACTAGACATTATCCCCCATGTAGAAGTCAGTAAACACAAGACCCATACTTCATTCAATGTTACTTGAAGTTAACTATTTAATCCAATGAAATTTATTTTACCCCCTCTAAATAGTGACTCTTCTCAATATCATTTGTATAATAATTCATTCTTCCCATAATATGTTGATACTTCTCCTATAAAATATTATGGTTTTTATATTTAGTAGGGTCTTTATATTCTATTAAGTTCCATAAATTTGTACATTCTACTGGTATCTACAATTTTTAAAGTGGTAAGTTTAATTCATTACATGTTTATATTTAGTAGGGTCTTTAAATTCTATTACATTCCATGGATATCTAGACCCTACTAGTACCACAGTTTTTAACTGGTAAGTTTAACACATTCTAGTATCTTGCAGGGAAAAGTTCCTGCCCCTCACTGTGCATGTGTGTGCAAGCATACACACACATACACACACACACGCACAGAGTTCTACTCCACCACACATCACCCAAACAACAAGTATTATGGAATGTTTCATACATAGCCAGGAATTGTGTCAGATGACATGAATAGAACAACAGGTAAAACTGACATAGTCCCATCCCTTATGGAGCTAAAAATATGTAGAGGTAGAACTAGACAAACAAGCAGGCAATTCTATTACAGATAGGCTATCCTAGGGCAAGTAGAGTAAGCTATGAGCAGCCACTGGTACAGACACGGGGGAGAAAGAAAAGCTTGCCACAGACGATGAAATGAAACTAAAATCGAAAGTGTGTGAGATATGAAGAAAAAATGGCCAGGCAGAAACATCAGGACAATAATGAAATAAAGAAATGATCTCTCTACCCCACTGTTCTTTTTAGAAGTTCTTTTAAATATATTTCATCCATTTATTCATTCAAGTTGTTCTGATGATCCAGTACCTCATTTGGTTTGGAAGCTCAGGATGAAATACTGATTGCTGTGTTACCCAACTTTATGCATTTCCTCTATAATTCAGGCACTTGATACAAACTAGTCTACTACTTTTATGTCTGGTATCTACCCTTAATGTACATGTTAGCTCCCATTTTCCTATCTTTCTCTCTTGTTATATTTAGTAGGGTATTTTATTATTTAGGTAGATAGTTTCGTACTCATTATTCATACTGATTATTCTCCAGGGTTTATTGCTTACTACCTATGTGACTGGAATAAAACCATAAATAATTACTTTCTAAAAAGATTAAAAGAAATATTGTAGTTAAGTGTGCCAAGAGCATAAAAAATAAAGCTTATAAAAATAATACAATTATTTTCTATAGGAGTGCTGAGGCTTATGAAAATAGTTTCTCATTGTTAAAAATGATATAAAAATTCTTTTAAATGAATGATTTACATATACAATCAGCTTAATAATATCTTTGAAAATTGTGTTCATTTGCATAGATACCACTCACCTCCTGTAATGGGGAATGCAAAATATGATGTCATTAACCCATTTTGACCAAATATGCCCAAAGAAAACTAATGCTTCAAGTATCGATCAACATTTAACAGTATTTTTGACCTTTATATGTTTATTTCAGGCAGGATACTAGTTAATCTTAGTGTAAGCTACTTTTAATTATTTCTGTTTATTTTATGTATCCTGGTAGTCATATAAATATCAATTATACTTTTTACAGTTTTGCTTCTCTATTCTTTCCATGTTTTGGTAAAGTGTTAATAATATTTCATTACATGTTTTCACTTGGCGGGCTTGCTGTAGAGTACAGCTCAGTTTAAACAGTCAATTAATTTTAGCAGAACTGAAATTGAATTATGAAATATTTCTAGGCTGAGAAGAAAACTATGGTAAACTCTTAGCTTTTCTACTTTGAATTGTAACCTTTGCTCTTTTTCACTTCTCAGAGAATACCTAATCTAGACTAAATAATTAACCGACTGGCAGGATAATGCATTAATTGTGGAGAACGGTAAGCTGGGTTTCACATCCTTCTTTGTCACTAACAGAATCTCATCATGGGCAAGAGTCACTTAACGTCTTCAGGTCACATTATTTTATTATTTGTAAAATGAATTAATAGGATTACAGGCTCTTCAAAGTCCTTACTATCTCTAAAATGTTAAAATTCTGACTCTTCCTCATACATAAAAAGAACCAGTAATTCGAGTGTGAGTGTAGCGGTTTCTAAAGGCCAAATATCTAATACTAAATAATATACTATAGATAATTGCATTATTTGTTCACAACTAGTCATCCTTCCCTTCAGCACAGCTTCCCTGTGGACAAAGTATATTCCCTGCCCACTGATTTTGGGCTTGGCCATGTGATGTGCTTTGACTTATGATATACTGTGAAAGAGTCAGTGTGGTAATCCCAGGAAAGGCTTTAAGAAGTGCTACATGCTTCTCATTATTTTGTTAAGATTATGTCCTCTTTCATAAGCACAGCATGTACACAATAGTGGTTTTCTTGAGCCTGGGTCTCTCAGTGAAAAGACGTGTGGAATAGAACAACTGACCCACGCCAAGCTGAACCTACTCTGAGCCACTTGTGGGCAAGAAATAAATCTTTGTTGTTGTAAGCCATTAAGATTTTGTGGTTTATTGGAGATCATTATGTTAAGTGAAACAAGCCAGGCACATAAAGACAAACACACATTCTCACTTATTTGTGGGATCTAGAAATTAAAACAATTGAACTCATGGACATAAAGACTAGAAGGATGGTTACCAGAGGCTGGGAAGGGTAGCTGGGGACCTGAGGGGAGGTGGGGATGGTTAATGGGTACAAAAAATAATAGAAAGTATGAATAAGACCTACTATTTGATAGCACAGCAGGGTGACTACAGTCAACAATAACTTAATTGTGCATTTAAAAATAACTAAAAGAGTGTAATTGGATTGTTTGTACACAAAGAATAAATGCTTGAAGGGATGGATACCTCGTTCTTCGTGATGTAATTATTTCCCATTGCATGCCTGTATCAAAGCATCATATGTACCCCATAAATAATATGTACCTACTATGTAACCACAAACATTAAAAATAAAACAATTAAAATATTTTGTGGTTTGTCGTCACAGAAAAAGTTGACAACTCAAGTACTAGGTGTACTTTTTAGAAAACTGATAAAAGGAAACTATTTTTGAAAGTCTCATTTCAAACACTTTATTAAGCAACTTCTTATGATCAGGGCTTTTGTTCCTTCCTTGATGCCTGGTATTGTACTGTATCAGCTAAAATTAAACATAGGAAAGAAGAGAAGGAAAAGTATGTTGAAAGGGGAGTTAATAATGTGTCTCTAAAGTTATTTCTCAGAATTAGTAAGTGTTCAAAGTACAAACGGATGCAAAGTTTGGAGTCAACCTTCTAGCAGTGTTGTCAATATACCATCAATATGATTTGATTAATAGGCTAGCTTCAATATGATTCAGTGAATCTTGTCTGTCTCTTTAAATTTGAATATCTATATGGCATTTTCAAATTAATTGAATAAATGCATTATTAAAACCTCTAAAATCACATAATCATTGGGATAACTCGCGATTTGTTTACATTTTGTAACAGCACACTGGGGATGGGGGAAATGCTGAACATTTGACCACATTTAATTTCAAAGGAAAAATTAGTTTTAAATTGTGTTTATATTTTATGTTCACATTTCCTTTACATTCACATAAGTAATTAAGATGACTAAGTACTTATATCAATGCATGAAAGCATCTATGTAAATTCCAAATGCCAGGAAGAAAGTGAAGGAAAACATATATGCCATGTAGGAAAGATAATTATACATTTTAAAAGTATATTATCAATCCAAAATAATTATGAAGAAAATCCTAATAACTGACTTCACTGTAGACAATATCCTAACACATTACAAGGACATTGCACAGCTTAATGAAATGAGATAGCATATTGCTAAAATCTATTGGTGTCTTAAAAAGTGGAGGGGGTTTTATGACAACTATAACCTTAGCAATTTTATCTATACCTATAAAATAACTTGACACAATAAAACCTTATAATCACCGCCAACATTAGATGAGTTAAAATTACCTGCCAGTCTACTGAGAGACTTCATTATACATTATCTTTTTATCTCATATCCACTTTTTATCTCATATCCACTCATTATCTCATATCCACTATTCATAAAAAAGATCCTACGAGAGGGTTCTGTCATTGTCCTTACTTTATAGATAAGGCAACTGAGGTTTAGAAACATAAAATACATTGCCCAAACTATGTGGCTAAAGGTCAGAAAATATGACTTGAGAATTTAAATTCTTCATGTTAAAATGTGTCTAATAAATGGAAGAGATGAAAAAGTCCTTCAGGTCATAAGCCTAATTTGAAGATATTAAATGTCTATCATATCCAAAGTTACATAGATGGAAGCAGAAATTAAACAAGAACTTCAGTTTTCTTTATGGTATCTTGACACATTTTACCATATATTTATAAAAATATCTGCTATAAAGTTCTTGAAATTTTATTTCCAAACATGTATTTTACCTACCAAGTTTCAGGGTGATTTTTATAGTCCCATATCTTAATAAATGCAGTCAAGTTATCTGCTAATTTTTATAATTTCCCCTCTGAAGACAGCTCAATAACCTCTAAAAGATACATTTTATCCCAGTAGGGGTCTAGGAGTATGAAAATAATTAAGTTTTAAAATGTCTTTTGTTATTTTATTCATATTTAATGACTTAATTAAGGGAATTATGAGATACATACCCAAAGCAAGTTGATCTTAAGAGTAAATAATTATCATTTCCACTAGGGTCAAATTGCACATCTCAGTGATGTTTGAAAATTATTATAACCTGGAGGATGGTTATAGATATGCTATTAAATTGTCAAATATATTGCAAAGATTAGGCGAATTTTTTTCATCACCTCATTACGGTTAATGCAGATAAAAGACTTTTCTCTACCTAGCCTATAAAAAATGCTTAGGAACTAAATGTTTAGAAGACTTCCCAAATTCCACTTTTAGTAAAAAAGACGAGTGATAGGATAGGAAGGTAAAAGTTAAAGGATAAACTAGAAACTAGGCAGGAAAAGAAGGAAGAAATTATTTCCCTTAGTAACAAATATTTCAATAAAATCTATTTAGTAAAATCTTTAACAGACTTCATTATTTTACCATTGACTTAAGCAAAAAATGGATGAAATGCTATGATTAACAAATGACATGATGCCAAGAGAAATAAATAATACAGTGTATAACTGATACAGGCTACCAAGAAATTGAATAAGGTGAAATTTTTAAGTAATAAAGACAACATTTTACATTGAGACAAAAAAAAGTCAGCATTCCAGCAGAGGCAGATTTACCACATAGGTCATGAAGCTTAAGCTTCAGGATGCTTGATTTACACCAACATCTTCCAGAGCCCGTACCTAATGTATATATGATAATCCTATTCTTAAAGGGGACCTCTAAAATGATATAAGCTTCTGACCCCCAAAAACCTGGATATGCCCTTAAGTTTTAATTCCAATAGGATAATACAAGCTATTTAACTCTGAATCCCTCCAGCATTATTCAACAAACCTTTCAGATCAAACAAGGACAAATAAAATCACCATAACCCATACCAGAGCGTATCTTAGTGATAGAAGTCAACTTACATATAAATGGGAGATATCTTCATTTGAGACCACCAAAGTTGGCTCCAGAGCCCTTACCTTAGTGAGATGGAGGGGACTTGTATATGTAAGAGGAAAACCAGGCATGTTTCCAAATAGATACAATTACCCTCCTTCTCACCAAGGTGAGGGCTCTGAAGCCAGCTTTGGAGGTCTTAAATGAATGTCTCTCCCAATTACACGTAAATTGACTTCTGTCTCCAAGAATGCCCCCAAAAGGAGAGGGTCCAATCAGCACCACCCTTAAGGATTGTAAGATCCTGGGCAAATATTTTACTTTTTTGCAGGACTCCTGTCTATATAAACAGTTTGATTAAGGATGTACTGCAAATTCACGGACATAGTGATTCATTAATGAAGATATGAATAATGAATAGATAAACAGTATATACATATTTGTTTATTGTATATGTTTATTGTACAATGAGTGCACATGAAGATTCTTTGTAGTGTCTGATTACTGTTTCTGTTCATATCCAGAAACCGTACCTTCATGTTCCTTATTGTCATATGTCCCATGCCTAACTACTTTCGCATCTCCCATCTGAGAAAAAATGTAGCAATGCTATTATTGTTACTACCATAGCTCTTTGGAAACTGTGTGTATTTAAGCAACACAGACTGTTTTGCACCTGTAGTTGTCTAATATCATTTACTTAATGCTGTACATGATTACTCATGACACTGCATCATCTATCATGCACCCTGTGAATTCCGACTTTGGTGACTCTCTTGAAGATTGTTATGGTGTTGATGGTCACGAACGCAAGTCATTCCCAGAGCATTTCAGATAATGTGAATGATGGTTTGTTTTCTGGTCATGTTTTTACTGATTGTAATGTTATACCATAAACATATCTTCCAACCATGTGTTTCCTCAACTATTTAGATCAAAACCACGGCATTATTGATTGCATTGCTGATTGCTTTTGATAATTGCTATACTCCCACCTTCCACAAACTGCTACCAGTGAGGAAGACAGGCAAGGGTCCTAGGGGCAGTGAGAGAAGATACTTTCTATTTGTGTAAAGAAATGTCCATTGTTCATTCAGCATGGCTTAGAATTGATCCCCCCACCCCAAAGAACACAATATCACTGCATCAACTGTAGAATATTGATTGAAAGGATCCACTGGCCATGCTGAGCAACAATCTAGAAGAGTCTTACCAGAAAGCAGAATGATCATTCCCAGAGGACTGCTTGACATATGGCATGGAGCCTGCAGAGGGATTGGGGTGAGCATCCTGGGTGCCAGTGGCTGGGAGTACACTGGGTTGAGGATACCTCCTGCAGCTCCTGCCGCCTACAAGGGCTGTAGACTGGAGGCAGCACCATGGGCAGACACACACCAGTGAGCACCAACACAGAGGCCTAAAGCTCAACCCCAAACGTCAGTGACAAATAGTTTGTAGCCCAGAGCTCTGAAACTCATCATATGTCAGACATTGAGTCACCCAAATACATATATCAGCACAATCTGATGCACTATTTTCATGTGATCCCACAAAAGAAATACTGTGGTCACCAGCAGGAGGGATCCACTAGCCAGGCTGCTCTCCTGAAATCAAGGCTGGCCATGGGTCCTGGGACAACCCAGAAGGGTGTGAGTCCCAGAGTTCTTGCGGGGCAGGTGGATGATTCCAGGTACAGAGATTAGAGAGTTGTAGAATGCCTCACAGGTAAGAAACAGGAACCAGGGCCCATATGGATGGAACAGGGCCCTCAAGGCACAGGGCCTGAGGCAAAAACCACACTTCCCTGGACCTAAGGGTGGTTCTGGGTCCAATTCTAAATGAGAAAGTATTCAGAACAGGCCTGACCCCTGGTGGATCAGAGTGCTGAATGCTGGGGAGTCGGAAGGAACTTAGTGGGCAAGACTAGAAGTGGCGGTCTCTATCAGGTACCTCTTCTGATGGAGAAGGGGGCACTCTAAATATTAATAGTACAAGAGTTCCTTTGGAGGTTTGATTATAAAGGGGAAGAAAGAAGTTGCTTAAAATAGGGTCGTACTGAGACAAAATTGTATAAAAAAAATATGTCAACAGAAGTAGCCCTTGGACTAAGAAAATCAGCGTCACTGGACCTGGATCTATTTGCCCTAAGAGCCCATCTTTTCTCTTCTCCTGTTCTCTGCATTACAGGGGGCAGCTCCCTGTGGACTCTGTTTCCCTAGACTCCCAAATCAGCTGGACTCTGGGTGGGCTTGAACAGACATTTAGAAGCACTTGTGCAAGACTGGAAGGTGTTAGGAAGGGAGAAGTCAGGGGTATTTCTCTCCCTTTCTTTCTGTCTTGGGAAGCATCTCCATCGATGGTTGTCCCTTTTCTATGGTTCCATTATTTCCCTGGTTTTCCTGGTCCCCAGGCTCTGATAACCACCATTTCCTTTTGTCTCGCAGCCTCAGGACACTAATGGCTTCTTGTTTTTGCCAGCCGGTAGGTCACCTCACTGCCCCCAGTATGGCTCCTCTCTTATTTTATCATCTGTGTAACTAACTCTCTGCTTTATATCCCATCCCTATGTTGTAAACCTCTATAATTAAAACAGTGTGGTATTGGCCCATGAATCGACAGAAGGATGATGAAACAAATAGAAAGTCCAGAAATAGACCCAGGTATATATAGAAATTGGGTATATGATAAAGCTGGCATCTCAAATCGCTGGGAGGAAAGATGATCTTTAGAATAAATGATATTGGTACAGCTTGATAGACATTTGGAAAAGCAAAAAAATTGAATTCTACCTTATACATTATCTCAAGATTAATTTTACATAAATGTAAAAAATAAAACCATATAAGATCTGGAAGAAAACACAGTGAAATCCCTTATAACCTAGGAGTGAGGGAACCTTTCTAACTATGACTCAAAATGCAGAAGCAATAATGGAAAAGACTGAGAAATTGAACTACTTAAAAAAAAGAAATGGCCAAAAAAATCATCATAAACAAAATCCGAGGACAAATGACAAACCAGACGAAAATATTGCAACTTATATCACAGGAGAAGGTATAATCCAGTATTTCTAAAGTTCAGCACTATTGACATTTGGGGATGGATAATTCTTTGTTATGGGGGCTGTTTTCTGCACTGCAGAGCATTCAGCAGCACTTTTGGCCTCTACCTACTAAATGCCAATAGCACCCCTTCCCCAGGTGTGACAACCAAAAATACTTCCAGACATTGCCAAAAACTGTGGGGAGAGAAGTCGGGAGGGAGGCAAAATCATCCCCAAGCCTGTCCTAATACATTAAAAGATCTTAAAATAGTGAAGGAAAAATTCAAAACCCCAATAGGAAATTGGGCAAAAGACATGGACATTTCATAAAAAGAAGAGAAATGGCCCCTGAGCACCTAAAAGATTGCTTAATCCCACTCATAATAAGAAAAATGCAAATTAACGCTATTCTGAGATATTTCTTACCTAGCAGATTGGCACACATCCAAACATGTGAAAGAAGTCTACGAGCTATATATTACTGATGGAAGTGCAAAATGGCAAAAGCTCTCTGAAGGAGAATTAATCAGTATTTTTAAAAATTATATTCAGATCTTCTTTCGACCTAGGAACACTCCGATGACTATTCCCCAATATAGTTCCAGGAGTACAAACCAACATATGTACAAGGTTACTTACTGCTGTAAAAGACTGCAAGTAATTCAGATGTCCATCAATAGCAATAATGGAATAAACAATGACATACTACCCAATGAAATACCATAATGCAGACGTTAAAGGAAGTGAAGACTGTCTTTATGTGCTGATACAAAGAAATGGTCAGAATGTATTAAGTGGAAAATTCAAGGTTCAGAACACAGTATGTGTGTGCTTGTGCGTGTGTGTGTTGTAAAAACAATATTCTTAAAAATGATAACATAAAAGATGAATGGGAGGAATAAAGTAGGGAATAGATGGAAGCAATGATTTTCTGAGTACACCCTTTTATATAATTTTGACATCTGAACTATGTAAATCCCTAAGTTTATAAATGAAAATAGAAAAGTTAAACCCTAAAATTAAAAGAAAACCAGAATAAATAAGCCTAACTCTATTTTAAATTAGTAATACAACTCGGAGAGAAAATTATTTCAAGTGACTTTTGGCAAAGCATTCTGATTATGTTTTTATGACTACAATTTTAGGATATATTCTAAGCACAAAAAGTGATTCAAATATATCTTAAATTTCACTCAATAGTTTTGTTGTATTGGGGACACATGAATGTAAAGATAGGAACAACAGATACTCAAGACTGCTAGAGGAGGAGAGAGGTAGAGGGGCACAGGTTGAAAAACTACCCATTGGATACTACGTTCACTACCTACGTGACGGGATCAATCATATCCCAAATCTGAGCATTATGCAATGTAGCCATGTAACAAACCTGCACATGTACCCCATGAATCTAATATAAAAGTTAAAATTTAGAAAATAAATACAATAATTAAAATATTCAAAACTAGCTTTGTTCTCTTTAGAACCTATTTTATATACTAAGATAAAACAAATACATGAGTATGTTAGAAACTAAGATTTTCATTATAAAAGAAAAAGACAATATAAGATCAAAGTTAGAAACTTACACTATTAAAATTTAATTGAAATCCTTCATATGAAATAAGTATTATATATGCCTTATAGATGTATAAAATATATGTGTATCTTTTCTTGCACTATTGTCATTTATTGTAAAACACTGAATATATAAAAATTCACAATTATACAGTGGTTGAGAAAAGGGAAAAGAAAAAAGAATAAGATTAAAGGGAGTGATATATATATATAGAGAGAGACACGACTATCAAAGGTCGCTAATAAACCAACTTTTGACTCTAAAATTTGACAATTAAAAGAAAAGAATTCAGAATACCCCACATTTTGGGAAAAGCTGTCACCCCACCCATTTAATTTGGAAAGCTTTTTACAAGAGATTAACAGCCAATAAACGTAGAAGGAATAATATTATTAGAGAATCACAATTTTGCAATCCCAGTGAAACCATTGCTCCCAACAAGGTTCATCAAAGAATAATAAACCCTCATGTGAAAGTTCACTTGGGAATGCCTGATGTCATTCCCAACAGTTATTTTATCCCACAGTTTACTTGCTAATTGTAAAGGGCAAACAGACCTTGCAATGAAGTGATCTAGTAGTAAACACCCTAAAAGTGATAAAATTCAGCATGACCAAAGAGCGAAGCCTGATATTTTATGCGTCCTAATGTGATGCAATATAACGTACTCAGAATCACCTATGAAGTACCATATTCTTGCCAATTGCTTTACCTGGATGTACTCAAGACTTTAGACCTAATATCCAGGTTATAAGAAGTACAGGTATAAAAGAACAAGTTAAACAATTAGACAAACACAGAACATGGTATATTTTACAAGACAATTGTCATCATCTCATTGTATCACAAAAATAAATGTTGGTGGGTTGTTGTTGACTTAAAGGAACTTGAGTGATGTAACAATCAAATTAAATAAGTGAACTCTGAATTCTGGTTTGAAAAAGCAGCTGCAAGGTCATTTTGGGGAAAATTGGATAAATTAGATAGACAGATGGTAGAGGAAATAGGCTGATTAGATATCACTTGATTAAGAAATTTTAATTTTCTTAGTGTGCAAGGTACTATGGTTAAGAGAATGCTCTTTTTCTATATGTATACTGAAATATTTAGGAGTAACATATTATCTCCAGAATTTATTTTCAAATTTTTCAGCAAGCAAGATAGATAAATAGATAGACAGATAAATGGATGGATGGATAGATAGATAGATAGATAGATAGATAGATAGATAGATAGATAGATAGATAAATAGATCAAATATGGCAAACGTTAACTCTTGAATATAGGTTGTTGGGTGATGGGCATTTGGGTGATGGGCATACGTTAATTACACTGTTCAACTTGACTGAAAATTTTAGTTAAAAAATGTAGTGAAGAACATTGTACAAATATAGGATGAGATACGACAGAACATAAAGAAGACCTAAGTGTGTAGGAGATTAGTGGCGCGTGATTGTTATTCTTAGATTACTTAAGGAGGCACAAAAAATTAGTCTTCAGCAGCTAATGGCATAGAGATGGTAGGTTTGCACTAGATCCACCTTTTAGGGCCAAAAGGGCACTGGTGGAGCTGTCTCAGCTCTCAGTGCTGACAACAAAGTTGATTAGACGAAGATCTACAGATCTAGAGTGCTTGACCATGACTTAAAAAACAGAGCGCATCGGCCGGGCGCGGTGGCTCAAGCCTGTAATCCCAGCACTTTGGGAGGCCGAGACGGGCGGATCACGAGGTCAGGAGATGGAGACCATCCTGCCTAACCCGGTGAAACCCTGTCTCTACTAAAAAATACAAAAAAACCTAGCCGGGCGAGGTGGCGGGCGCCTGTAGTCCCAGCTACTGGGGAGGCTGAGGCAGGAGAATGGCGTAAACCCGGAAGGCGGAGCTTGCAGTGAGCTGAGATCTGCACTCCAGCCTGGGTGACAGAGCGAGACTCCAGTCTCAACAAAAATAAAAATAAAAGTAAAAATAAAAATAGAGCGCATTTAGGGGAAATCTTGGCAGGGATAGCCTACCTCAGCTATTATTGATTGTTATGGCTTATGGAACATGATGATGCATACAGCACCAAGAAATCCTGTCATCATGGACCTATAAACAATAAGGATTTAGGCTGAGATTTAAGCAAAGGGAATAAAGAAAGCAGCTAGAAACCCAAGAAGACCAATGGATCCAGATGAGTTACTAGAATCTCTTTAAAAGACAGGCAACAGACATACAGATGTGCAATGAATTCATTGAAAATTATACAGTCACAGCACATTTTCCCAGTCTTAGGAGGGTTTTGCCCCCTGGACGGAAGGTAAAGGTTTGTCAATAACTGCCTGGCCTCACTACACATACACTAGTTTCAGGGTGAAAAGGAAATATTACTTTAATTGACTAGTTGAAATTTCACAGGTCTACAATTTAATTACCTGTTGGAACTGTAGCTAAGACATCACGGTCTCATAAAATTTTACTGCCTTTTAAAAATGACCATAATTTACCAGAATCTTGGGGAAAATTGTGCACTGTGCATGGAAACAACAAACATTGGAACATAGTTAGTCCTACGATTGAAGAAGAGACTTACAAGTACTTCGACGCACTCGACTGAAGTTCAGATGAGAAGACAGATTCTGTTTCAGTGACAAAGATAAACTGGGTTTCATATTCACTGTTGTATTCACATTTTGCTATAGAGTTTCTGGGTTTTTTTGTTTGTTTGTTTTTGTTTCTGTTTTGTTTTGTTTTGTTTGCTAGGCTCCCTCAAATCATGTGACAGTTTCTGGTTTTGGACCCTAAGGAAAATCTGAAGGTGGACGAAGTTGTCCTTTGTCAAACTACTCCTGCTCCTTTTTTTTGTTTTTTGAGTTAGCTCACTTTATGTGGCATTTAGAGCCTGTATGTCCTAATCTATTTCTTCATTATGCAAATCATTGAATCATTTCCCAGATTCTAATTGTCCTTGTCTAGGCAGCATGTGCACCAGGGTATTATATTTTACTGTATGTTGTCTCTACACATGCAGCACCAGATTAGGCTCCCAGGAAGCCCTAAACTCTTGGTGATAGTTTGGTGGAGGAAGGAGAGTAGGACGAAGCATCTCCTAGTTCCTGAGCTTTAGAGACCTCTGTAAACACACAATTTAAGAGATAAGACGTGAGAAGAAGAAGGGCAGGATTAAGGATCTATGAATTGGTTGCTAATCTATTTCTTAGGTAAGTAAATTTATCCCTCTTGGTATGTGTCAACTTGTCTAGGTCATAGTACTCAGTATACACATGTGCACACATATACATATATATACTGAGAGAGAGAGAGAGAGAGAGAGAGAATTTATTGGTTTTGTATCTCTGAAAAAGCCTAATACAATGTACTCCCTCATCTGTAAGAACCTTCCAAATTCTTCAGTTTTACAATTTCATATCTAAAGAACCAGTCTTTGTTGCTAAATTACTGCCTGAAAATAGTTAAGCTCTAATTATTAAGGAAAAAAACATTCCTGTGTAAAATATTTTCTTTCTACTTATAATACAAAGGTAAACTTCACCAGTATATAAGAATAAATTCTTAATAAATGGCACCTGTACTAATAATAATGCTTTACCATTTGTTAAAACATTTGATAGTACTGAAGACATTTAACTACATTAGTAAATGAACCAAACTAACACTATTATTATTTATTTAAAATTGCTGACACAGAGGGATGACTAGGCAGATCATAGAGGATTTTCAGGGCAGTGAAATATTCTACATGATGGATACATGCCACTTATATATTTGTGTAAACCCATAGAATGTACAACACCAAGAGTGAGCCCTAATGTAACTATGGAGTTTGGGGAATAATGGTGTGTTAATGTAGGTTCATCATTTGCAACACATGTACCACTTTAGTGGGATGTTCATGATGGGGGAGGCTGTGCACGTGTGGGGAGCAGGGAAATATGGGAAACTTCTGTACCTTCCACTCAATTTTGCTGTGAACCTTAAAAGAAAAAATATGCCTTAAAAAAAAAAAAAAACTAATGGCCCAAGTGTGAATAAAACATGGATTACATAGAACTTAAGGGTTTAAAATCAACTTGCACCATTCTGAAACCACTTAGGGTTCTTATCATGCTGTGTTTCTTATGATTCAGTTGTAATTAGTCAGAATATACTGCAGCTGTTTGTGATTTCAGGGAAGAATAAGATGTTTATAAAGAGAAAATGTTCCATTATCTCTGCTTTTTAAAATTTCTTTCTTTGTAAATGATATTTTATGATATGTTTTCCATCCTCATTTCAAATCCTAAACAAGACTGTTAAATAGGGGTTTATCATACATAGAAAAATTGCTACACATTAGCTTCTTTCCCCACTTCCTTCCCTAGTTTTATACATCCATACACACACTCACGCACATTATTTTTGTATGCGACAATTTCTGGCTCTGCATAAGATGTTACTGCAAAAGTACACTGTGTCAAGTTTTTTCAGCTTCTTACATTCCTACTCTGGTACCAGTGCCAGGGTTTCAGGGCACTATGATTTCCTTTACATCTCAGTGGTTATTTTGAAATTATCATGTCTCATTTGCATTCCCTGATAATGTATGCCTTCCATGTCATATTAAGCTGCACTCTTTTTCCTGCCTTAATTCCCTAATTTCTGGAATGATATTGGAATTGGTTATGATTAAAACAGCAAGGGTCTATATCAAAAGCAAGCATCTTCCTCATATATAGATCCTGAAAGTTTGAGGTTCCATGAAATATGATGTGAAAATCACCTTCTTCAAATACCCAAGAAGACTACTAGTAAATTTCAAGTGTAGGTTCATTTTTACATATATTTTACTTACCCTTGGAGCCCCATAGAGGAGGTGGTAGTGATCTTAACCACTAGTGAGAAATAAGAGGAACTATGGAGTAATCGTTCTCAAGGAAAGGGCAGGAATAGGCTATTATGTGCATGTAACTGTAAAGATTCAGTAGAGGCATCAAGAGGTATCATATGACAACTGGAAGATCCAGAAATAAATTCCCAGGGTTTCAAGATAATTGGGAGAGGGAAAAAGGAAAGACAGTGTGGCAGATATCTTTTGTTTTTGCTTGACTAGAATCATCTTTCATTAATAACAGCATCTGAGAAACTATCCCTTCCCTATTAGATGTATAAGAGTCTCAGTTGCAATGTCCCATCCTCCCCTGACCAAGAATGTAGATTTGGTCCAATCCAGGCAAGTCAGATACTTCACGGGATATGAATCTTTAATTGAACAACACAAAGACTGACATTTTTTCCAGCTGATTTATCTCAATTATGGTGTTTTAAAGAGACTTTTTCATTAGTTTCTTCTTCCTAGATATCCCTAGTTGCTCCAGTTACTGCTCTTTTTGAATACTTGTTTCAGTTTGTTTTTAATCCTGCTTAGGTTAGTTGCATGCAATGTTACAAGCTTAACTGACACATCATGACCAACAAATTAGATTTCTTTAGTGACTTGGCGAGAGTGAGAAAGAAAACTACCTTTGAGAAAGGGTGGACTGGATTAAAGAATAAAAATTTTCAGCCAAATAGTAGAGAACTTTGCCTAAGAATGACTTAGAACTTTGGTCCACTTCAAGGAAAAGAAACTAAGTCAGAACGTAAATCAATGCACTGCTTCTTTCATTGTGAAAGTCATGTAATTAAAAAAAATAACAGCTGAACTAACCAGGATGCTTAGTGATGTATTTGGACTTACATCATGCTGCCAGTTCCTTATATAATTTCAGTCTCAGTAACCCTGATCTAGCTTACATTGTTTTAATCCAAAGAATGTGCTGATTGAGACTTTTTATTGGAATAACTAGAATTTGTCATATGATTTCCATAAGTATAGAGGTCCCAGAAAATACATAAATGAATGGAAAGAATAGTACAGCAGGCCCTTGAATAATGTTATTTCATTCAAATGTCATTTCATGATAATGTTGGTGAGGAAAAAAAATCTATTCCCAGCCAGGGCCACTGTCTGTGTGGAGTCTGCAGGCTTTCCCCGTGTTTGGGTGGATTTTCTCCGGGTATTCTGGTTTCCTCCAACAACCCAGAGATGCACATGTGAGGTGAACTGGTGTGTCTGCAGGGTCCCAGGCTGAGTGAGTGTAGGTGTGGATATGAGTGTACCCTGTGAAGGGATAGTGTCCTTCCAGGGTGCATTCCCATCTTGTACCCTGAGCTGCCAAGATAGGTACCGAAATAATAGAGTAAATAATTGTCTTGCTTGTTTTTATTAATCTTAAATGTACGTAAAGTTCACATTTATTTTAGTGTTTAATACGGGAAGTGTTTTTGTCTGTATTCAGAAGTTTGGTGATGTTTTAGCAACCAGAAATATGCCATAGAAACTGTAATTTTCTAGCTGAACAAATTACAGCAAGATAAGCTTTCTTATGGTTATCTTAAAAGATCTTATGGTTATCTAAAAGACCTTAAATCACACATCTTCTTTGTATTTCTCGTATGCCAAGTTTTATTGTTTATGGGTTTCAATGGGAATATGTTTACTTATTTATTTTATCTTTTACCTAAGATCCAGGAAGTACAGATCAATCTAAATTAAATAAAAAATTGACTTGGATTCTTGTCCTTGATTAAACTGTAATTCATGTGTTTTTGAATTTTTAAAAGTAAATTTTCTGTTGTAAAGTAATAATGGTGGCTACTTCCCAAGGGGACACATTCTGTTTTCTAGAGTCAATGAATTTAAGTCCACTTAGAGTCTATGAGTTTGGATCGCCTTATTTTAAAGGCTACATGGTAAACAGAGTTAAGTTTTAGGATAATCCATTAGTTGAGTCAGAAAAGCACTTGGGTATATCAGGGCTTCTTAACGTCAGCACTACTGACATCTTAGAGCTAGATAATTCTTTGCTGTGGACAGCTCTGTGCATTGTAGGATGATTTCAGCAGCCCTGGTCTGTATCCCCAGATGCCAGTAGCAACTTTCCTTAATTGCCAAATATGCCCTGGGAGGAAGGGGCAAAATCACCCCAAGTTGAGAACCACTGGTGTATATTATCGCTATAAGGGCATTGGCTTTTAAACCTGACAAAGCTGAGCTCATCTCTCAGGTCTGTCCCTTTCTTATGTTGATCTGGGAATGTTACTATTTTCCTTGTCTGAGAAATGTTGATTTCAATATGTATGACCTATCTCCTAGGATTCTTGAAGAGATTAGAAAATGCACTTAACTTCATGACTCACCTATAGTAAAAACTCAACAAAGTAATCATTGTTGGTAATACTATCATAATTCCTAAATCCTAAACACAGATTTTCTGATCTAAATGTGCAAATAATAACTAATCAAATTTCCAACTGTGTTATTTGACAAAGGTGTAATGAACTAAAACTCTAAGATACGTTAAAAAAAAAAAAACCCTAAATACAATAATTTCTAAATGGGCAAAGACTTTCTAGTTAACTCTTTGAACTTGAAACTATTTTCAGAAAAATGACTGCAGTAACGTTGCTTTCCATATATAACTTGAGGAAAAGTACTAAGACAGACTAGATCAAACTGAAAAAGAATTTTGTGTCCAAAGTTCTAGTCCTAGAAAGAGTACATACACTTCCTCCCTCTTCCTCTAAATCCATAGATGTCAGCAGTGAAAGGTACTAAGAAAATGAAGAACTAGAATGTGGAATATTGTCACATGGAACTAACATAAGAAGTAAAATGTAAATGAAGGAATTTTATACTTGTGCATTTCAAATGATATCGACCACAAAATGAGAGGAATGACAGATGAATACATGAATTATCAAACCACTCGCTGTTCAAAAATAAACTTCTGAACTTCAGTGTTTGCTTAATAGAAAGTCCTTTCTTTCTTAACTCAATTATGACCTCAGACATGCATCAGCACTTAATGCATATGAAAAAACATTATCATGCCAACTCTGTGGACACGAAAAAAAATGCATGAGTGGAGTGATATTTAAAATGCTGATTTAAATTCCTTAGCATAAATTTCAACCATCTGGGAATTTTATTTGCTTTCCTCTTGGATTCTGGTGCACACTCAGGTGAGTATAGCTGTTATCCATAAACGAAGGGCTGTTTTGAAGTGGCAGTTGTACAGTCTCTTTAATACCAAGTTCACTTTATTGGGGTGTTCAGATAGTGCTTTCATTTTCAGGTTTGTGGAAAGGTGAAGAGACAAAAAGCTCAAATATTTTGTTAGGAAATGCTGCTGAGAAAAGGAATCCTGATTATTGCTTTGAACTTGGAAGTATATCAGTAACAGGGTCTCTTTAAAGGAAGTCTCCTGGGAGTTCAGATCACAGTGAATAATCTTAGAAACCTTCCTGATGAAATTAAATTGCATGGTTCAAGTAATGGGCTACTCTCCCACTATGAGCCATGCCATGATTAAAACTGCTTTAACACGAAATTGCACAAGGATATCCTGTAGATAAAAGATATTTAACAAATATTTCTCTTGATGACAGTCTCATCTCACCTCGTTTCGGCAAATGAAAGTAAGTTGCCAAGGCTTTTAAGAAGTCACACAGCTAGTTACTTGCACCATTTGCCCAGGAAACTCACTATCCTGAATTAATCCCAGTACAGCTCTCGGTTGGATTGATTAAATCATGGATACATTGATAGTTTTAATGAAAAATGTTTACATGTTCATTTAATCTAAGACACACACCACCCATCCACACACGTATCTTTTTTTGTTTTTGTTTTTTTTTTTTTGAGACAGAGTCTCCTTCTGTTGCCAGGCTGAAGTGCAGTGGTGCGATCTTGGCTTACTGTAACTTCCGCCTCCCAAGTTCAAGCGATTCTCCTGCCTCAGCCTCCAGAGTAGCTGGACGCAACCAGGCCCAGCTAATTTTTGTATTTTTAGTAGAGACGGGGTTTCACCATGTTGGCCAGGATGGTCTCTATCTCTTGACCTCATGATCTGTCTGCCTCAGCCTCCTAAAGTGCTGGATTACAGGTGTGAACCTGAGTTAACTAAAATGTTGAAAGATTAAGGGAATTGGCCATTATTCTTTAGTATATCATTCTAGAACAAAATGTGGTTTCTATTATACTCTGGCTTTTGTGTGGCTAGCACTATCTGAAGAAACATTGCGGAAAACATTGTAGACAGTTTTATTTCCTAGGAACATCAGTAAGAATTCCACAATATAAAAACTTGAAAAATATTCAGAGCAAAAATAATTAAACTACCATAAAAATGTTCTTTGCCAACAAATTGTGACTAGTACAAAGCATTCAGCCAAATAAATCTTTTAAGCTTTTCAAAGGCAACTCCAGAAGCTAAGTTTCAAAAATTGTTTGGACAAAATCAAATTTTAAGAAAAAGATTGTATATTTTCTTCAAGCTACATTGAAGGCATTTGCATGTTTAAGTACCAGTAAACCATTTGTTTAAAAATGTTTAATTACATTATTATTTTTTTAGTTAGATTTTATTTTCCAAAGATGGCTACAACAATATCTCCCATCCCATACTTTCTTCTAGAATCTTGTAAATTTCCCATTAAGAAATACAATCTGATTCCTGCCCCCTTAAACCTGGACAGGTTTGTGACTTGCTTGTAACAACAATATGAGACTTCCCAAGCTAGGTCAGAAAAGGCAGTGCAACTTTCACCTTATATATGGAATACTCACACCATTCCTAGCCTCTCCAGAAGGCAAACATTTCTCTAATTAAAGGAGAGCCTCAAGTCAAAGATCAAATCCAGGGTGGGACTATAAGATCACTTGTGAAGACTTCAAAAAGATTTAAGGCTATACCTCACAGATCATTTAAGAACCACAGGCCGGGTGCGGTGGCTCACGTCTGTAATCCCAGCACTTTGGGAGGCCGAGGCAGGCGGATCACGAGGTCAGGAGATCGAGACCATCCTGGCGAACATGGTGAAACCCTGTCTCTACTAAAAATACAAAAAAAAAAAAAAAAAAAATGAACCACAAAAGGCTCTCTGAGGATCTTAAAGACATGCCTTATAGGTCCTCCCTGTTAAACAATATAGGGCTTCTAAGTATCTAAGGATGTGTCTTTCATCAGACTCACAGGGAACACAAAATAGAGAATGGATTATCTTAAAGAGGTTTGTGACCGTGGCTTTTGTTTAATAGACTGAAACCCAAGGAGATTCACAGAAAACCCACGAAGTTCTTAAGAATCCTGTTGCTGAACACACTGCCAGTTTAAAAGAGAAGGCCAGGTGCGGTGGCTCATGCCTGTAATCCTAGCACTTTGGGAAGCTGAGGTGGGCAGATCATGAGGTCAAGAGATCGAGACCATCTTGGCCAACATGGTGAAACCCTGCCTCTACTGAAAATACAAAATACTAGCTGGGCGTGGTGACATGCACCTGTAGTCTCAGCTACCTAGGGGGCTGAGGCAGGAGAATAACCCGGGAGGCGGAGGTTGCAGTGAGCTGAGATCGTGCCACTGCACTCTAGCCTGGCAAGAGAGTGAGACTCCATCTCAAAAAAAAAAAAAAAAAAAAGAAAAGAAAAGAAAAAGAGACAGTACAAAATGAAAGGAAGCTTCTGAATTCTAGAACTGCTATAGGCAGGAAGCAAAGTGAGAAGATTTAGTTTTATATATAGGTCACTTATTATAACAATAAAGGAAAGATTACTCAAAGAGAGTAAGACTCCAGAGGCAGAGCCAAAAGCCATGGCCAACTCTCAGAGAGTAGAACTGAACCCTACTCACATAACTGGCAACATGTACCTGGCTGGAGTTCAGAATTTCTGTGGGCCAGTGACTTCTATGTACCTATACTCTTCCATTCTTTTGTAATGGAAGCATCTATTGCAGTTAACCTATGCGTCTGACCTTTACATGATGGATATGTGGGAGGCACCAATAAGGAAACTGACTTAAGGAGACTCAACTGCAAAAGGACCTAACTTAGAGAAATAAAAAGTTTGCTTATCTAGATCTATTTATAGACTAAGAATTATAAAATAAAAGATCAAGTGTATATGGATTAATAATAATTGTAATAAGTAAAAGTGGTAATACTTTCTAAAGTATACCACAAATACGAAATAAAGAGATAATTGAGAGGCAGAATAATGTGTTGGTCAAAGCGCAGGCCCTGAGTCAGAATGGATGGAATCAAATCCCAGTTCCACTCACCTCTAGTTCTATGAAAGAAGGCAAGTCAGTTATATGCTATGTGTTTTCATCCCCCATCTATAAATCAGACATGACAATAGTACTTACCTAGGGTTGTTGTGAGAATTAAATTAGTGAGAATACGTAAAACATTTAGACAAGTTCTTAATAATTATAGAGATAATTTACCTACAAAAATCTAATTGACAATGATGACTTTTATTGCTGAAACAAAGGAGAATTTTAATTCCTCTCAAATTACTGGGAGTTCAAAAATGAATCTTGTTGAGTGAAAAAAATTGCTACAGAAGACTTTGGAAGTCATTACACAAGTACAATATAGTAAAGCCAGAATCTTCTGCCATTTGTCAAAATAAACTAAAAATAGATGAAGAATAATAAATACTAAGTTGTGAATCCTAGTGTCTATTTAGGATAATTTAATGACAATAAATCTAGGCAGACCTACTGGGTTATGCTAAGACATTTTCCTAGCTGTATCTAATTTGGTTGACTTTTTCTGTTTAATTCGTGAATATTATAATTATGTGTTCTGAAAGTTGTATGAATTTCATATCATCAAATAGCACTAATGCAAAATAGAGCCAAATATCAGGACTTAGAGTCTCTTTTGTGAACTTACCTTCTTGTAAAGAATACAGTTAACTCCCTGGAGTAATCCTTATTTGTCTACATAATGAATGCTGTAGGAAAATGAGGCACTTCTACTCTTGTTCTCATCAGCATTGATATGACCTTGTCTGATTTAGTTTAACCAAGGGCATTTTCATTAATTACAAGCACAGAGGTCTACCACAGATCCTCTCATGGGATGATTTATTAATGTAGACAAAGTAGATACAACCCTGCATGTCTGGTCCATTTTAATTTCTTGGTAGACTAAATATTCAATCAGAGCTTTCACCAGCTATATTTGTAGAGTTGCTCAAATGTTTTTATAAAAGTAAGCAGATAAAAATTACAAACGGCGCTTCTTTTCATTCTTGCAGACTGACACCTAAAAATATATATTTTGTTAGGTTATAAATGGTTTTAAAAGTTTTTTGAACTACAATGCTTTTAATTGCTTAATTTTGTACTTTTTAGAAACATGTTCTAGAAATATTTAGGAAACAATATCACATCCTGTGACATCAAGAAAGGCAGGAACTTTTTTTTTTTTTAATTAATAAAGAAGGCTAAAAGGAGTCAGTTGTTAAATAGGCAATGGGAAACCATAATTGTATTTTCCAGAATCCATGGGAACCATGGATTTTTGCTGGAATATAAAGGATGATTTTAAATTAGTTTAAGATTTCACTGATTCTTAATGTATTTTGTTAATATATTGATTAGAAAAAAAATTACATTTAGCCACACCTAAACTTATTTTGGCTTATTTATTAATTTCTCAGATTAATTCTTGCTGATCAGTTTCCCTCCCTCCCACCGTCCCTTCCTTCCTTCCTTTCTTCCTTCCTTCCTTTCTTCCTTCCTTCCTTCTTCTCATGCTCTACAATAAAACATTGATTAGGCAACAGTTCATTTACTAACACCATAATAGGTGCTAGAGACTCCAGTAGAAATCATAATCTCTGTCACCATGAAGCTCATGAATTTACAATAAAAACAAAACCAATAAACAAAGGTGGGCCCCGAATTCAATGACTGGCCTCCTTATTAGAAGAGGAGAGGACACAGAGACCCAGAGCAGGCCATGAGAAAACAGAGGCAGGGATTGAAGTTATGCTGCCACAAGTCGAGGAACACCTGGAAGCTGGAAGAGGCAAGAAAGGATTCTTTCCTAGTGCATTTGGAGGGAGCATGGTCTTGCTGACTCCTTGATTTCAGACTTCTAGGCTCCAGACTTGTGAGAGAATAAATTTCTGTTGTATCAAGCCACCCAGCTTGTGGTACTTTTTGTGGCTTCCTTAAGAAACGAATACAGACATGTTCACTTTGAAGTACCTTTGGGACAACTAAGTTGAATGGTCAAAAGAAAGATGAATTCAGGGATTTGGAATTCCAGCTTAGGCTGGAGATAAAACTTTGAAGATTATCAGTATGTGATCTGGCAATAAAGCCAAATAAGTGGCTAAGATCATCCAAGGCAGTGTGTAGAATGAGACAAGAATTCCATCTAGAGCCATGAAGAATAGTACCTTTTAGGAGGAGGCCAAGGTGGGGGTGCTCACAAAGGGAGACTGGAGAGGTAGAAGGAAGACTATGAGAGTGGAGCGGCACATGCAGAGGGTTTCAAGGGTTAAGTGCAGCAGACTGGTCAAGTAAAATAAAGACTTTGTCCATTGCGTTTAGGAAAATGCAGTTCTGGTGACCTAACTGAGACTTCAGTGCAAAAGTGGAATAATTTTCAGGGATGACTGAGAGATCCAAAAGTGAGTCCAGGAAGTGTAGACAGCTCTTTCTAGGGGACTGAATGTGAAAGGAGGAAAACCGATGGCAACTAGAAGCAAAGAATGAAGAAGGACTTTCACATGGCTTAATCATCACTATTTGGATTTACTTACAGATGATTATGCTCTTATCTAATGAGACACCCTGATGTTTAGACGATGATAAAACAAAACAGTACCTCATTTTAATTGTTGTTGTCCACAAAACTGCTCATTAAATTATGGCAAAACAACTAGAACATGTTTTACAGATATAAATCTAAAAAGTCAGTAAATGAGAACCTGTTGTTAGTAGAAATTTTCTGCATAATTTATAAAGAGGGAAATTATAGGCAGAATAATGTTTTGAAATGCAAATGACATCTGACTCATAGTAGAGATGAAGAACAGTGAATGACCCATGAGAGAAACTTATCTTATTGTTCACACACAGGGCAGAGAAAATTCAAACCGATAAGGCATCAGACAAAGCAAAACTGCTTTAATGAAGGTGAGTCATAATGCCACTCAGGGAGATGAATCAGGTGCCCACATGTCCAATCACTTTCATAATTATAGCTCCCTCCACCTTTTAAATTAAAACTAAAGTCAGGTAACAACTAATATCCCTGTAGAACAAACATAGCCAAATGGAAATATACAAAGTCCTAAGAAGTAAAATGAACATATCAAAGAGATGCAGCTTTTCTGGAAAGGAAAAAAAGAAAGAGGGGTAGTGGCTCACACCTGTAATCCCAGCACTTTGGGAGGCCAAGGTGGGTGGATCACTTGAGGCCAGGAGTTCGAGGCCAGCCTGGTCAACATGCCAAAACCCCATCTCTACCAAAAAGACAAAACTTAGTCAGCCATAGCGGCACATGCCTGTAGTCCCAGCTGCTCCAGAGGCTGAGGCACGAGAATCACTTGAACTTGGGAGATGGAGTTTGCAGTGACCTGACATCTCACCACTGTGCTCCAGCCTGGGTCGCAGAGTGGGACTCTGTCTAAAAAAAAAAAAAAAAAAAAAAGAGAGAGAGAGAGAGAGAGGAGAGTGCACAAAAGCAAGCCATCCCTTTAAGTGTAATGTCATTACTGCTGGCCCCAAAAGACTTTTAAATGCTTTTATTGTATCCTCTGTTCCAACTGATTTTGATACCTTTCCATCACGGAATCACTACAGTAGCTTTTGCTCAACATTGAAGTCTTAGATATATTATACCTGAGGCCCCTGAGGTTTCCTGCTCAAGCCAGGAGAGTGAGCAGCATCCCTGTCCCCTCCCACCCACTTCCCTTTTAGCTTTCACAGTCAATCAAAAGCCTAGTAAATTCTACATCTTAGAAATCTCCCCTCTGTCCTTTCCCAGAGATACAGCCTGATCTAAGCTGCCATTGATTTACCTGTAGCATCTGGTTTCACTTATCCTGGTTGCCCCCTCTAGGCAAAGCTACAGCACAGCTAGCATGAACATGGAAACATACAAATCAGATATCATTCTGCTGCCTAAACCTTAGATGGTTTCCCACCAGGACCAACACAAGCCTATATGAGCCTCTGTGAGAAATTTGAAAAAAAGGTAACTGCTCCTACTATGGGATAAGCAGAGAAGAGCCAGATTTCAGACCCGATTCACCCTGTGGTTAGGCTTTTTATGCGGCAATGAAAATGCAGCAGACTTCGCCTGTAGGATAAAATCCAGACTCTTTAAAATGGCTTATGAAGCCCTCTACAACCTGGCCCCTGTCAATCTCTGCAGTCACCTCTCGCCATTCTTTGATCTTGCTTTTACAGATCAGTTTCAGTTCCTTGATCATATCATGTTCTCATTTATATCTTTGCCAAACCTGCCACTGTTTGGAATAATCTCCCCTCCTTTGTGAACATATAATTCCTGCTCACTCTTCAGGTCTTGGCAAAAATATTACCTCCCTTTACATGTCTTCCCAGACACCCTTGATTAAAAATGCCTTCTTGCCATACACTCCCCCAGATCACCTAAATGTGCCCTTGTATAACACTCATTAGGATTCATTGAAATTGCAGGCATAGGCTGAGTGTGGTGTGCATGCCTGTAATGCCAGCACTTTGGGAGGCTGAGGGAAGTACATCACTTGAGCCCAGGAGTTCAAGACCAGCCTGGGCAATGTGGTGAAACCCCATCTCTACAAAAAAAAAAAAAAAAAGAAAGAAAATAAATAGCTGGGTATGGTGTTTCATGCCTGTAGTCTCAGCTACTCAAGAGGCTGAAGCGGGGGCATTACTTGAGCCTGGAAAGTGCAGGCTGCAGTGAGCTGTAACTGTGCCACTGCATTCCAGCCTGGGCAACACAGTGAGACCCTGTCTCAAAAAAAGAGAGAAATTGCTGGTACAATGTCAGCATTTTCTAATGGACTCTCAGCTCAAAGAGAGCAGAGATTTTGTCTGTTTGCTCCCCACTGTATTATCTGTGTATAGTAATATGTCTGATGCTTAGAACCTTAAGAAATATTTATTGACTAAATAAATAATTACATGAATGACAAAAGCCTGGAATCCTTGTTGTAGTGTAGTAGGAAGAGGTCTAGTCCAGGCTTTTCCATTAACTTATTAGTTGTGTGACTGTAAACAAGTTTCCTAACCATGGTAAGCCTACTTTATTAATCTTTAAAATGTTGATAATACCGTTTGTCCTACCTACCATCAAAATTGTCATGAGACTCAATGAAGCTGAGGACAACTAACGTGTACTGAGAGCCCACCATGTGCAAAGCTTTATGCTAGGTACTGCAATCTGTGTTATCTTGAAAAATAGAAGAAGAATCTCTGAAAGACTGTCACTTACCTAAATATCATTTTTCATAGTAAATGGCAAAATAAAGACTTAAGTAGGAATTTCTCTGACTCCAAAGGCTCTTCTCTTCTTCCTTTCCCTTCCCTTCCCTTCCCTTCCCTGCCCTGCCCTGCCCTTCCTTCCCCTCCCCTTCTCTCCTCTCTTTCTCCCTCCTTCCTCACCATGCTCCTTCAATATCTATCTGATTAATACTTCAAGTCACAGGACAAGCATCACTCGTTTTGTGAGACCATCTCTAATTCTCTTGGCCAGATTTATGTGCTCCTATAACTAGGTTCATATTGTACTTACTATAATAACTTTAGGTTTAAATTTTTTTTTCTACCACAAAGTTTTTGTGAGAGGGGAGCATGTCTTCCCACTATTACATTATTTCCAGTATCTTGCCTGGATATTAATATTTTATAAGTACTAAATGAATATTTGCTAAATGAATGAATGAACTTACTCTATCTGGCATTTTTAGAAAATTTGATAATATAACCAATTTTTGTTCAGTGTTTATCGTTTTATATTTTATTTATAAACAGCAATAATTGAGGCCCCAACCACAGTAGCTCATATGCTTAAAGTTGTTAAGACAGTATTGTGAATATATGACATTAGCTCTTGCTCAATAATAGAGGTTTGGTTTTAGATTAATATATTTAAGATTAATCTTAAAGTGCAACTAATAGGCTGAGTGTGGTGGCTCACGCCTGTAATTGTAACACTTTGGGAGGCCGAGGCAGGTGGATCATTTGATGTCAGGAGTTCGAGACCAGCCTGGCCAACATGGCAAAACCCCATCTCTACTAAAAATACAAAAGTCAGCTGGGCATGGTGGCACATGCCTGTAGTCCCAGCTACTCGGGAGGCTGAGGCACAAGAATTGCTTGAACCTGGGAGTCGGAGGTTGCAGTGAGCAAAGACTGTGCCATTGCAGTCCAGCCTGGGCAACAGAGCGAGACTCTGTGTCAAAAGTAATAATAATAGTAATAATTTTTAAAGTACAAATAATAATTGCTTGAAAAGGAATATGCCAAATATGAGATATAGGGAAATGATTCAGGTTCACTTCAAATTTAATATTCTAGTTTTAATTTGATATAAGGCAACCTCAGGAAACAAATATGTTGTTAGTAGCAAACTACTTATCTTAGAGAACTTAACATAGTATTTATTGTAATGTTCCCCTGTTCTAGAAAATCATAACTAATAATAGAAATAAAACCCAGCTGCAAATCAGTGGCCAAGAACATATCAATGGACTAGCAAATATGCTAAGGAGACTAAAACAGACCTGAACGTTTCCTTCAAATTTAAATGAAAATAAGTACTTTTTAGTTAGTACTTGGATCTGAAAGACATATTAAAAATACTTTGAAATTCTGTAATATGTGATCTAAATTGTTCATCTAAAACAACAGCTTGTCAAAATGCTAATCACTAGGAACTGAGAGGTTTGTTTAGTTAATAGTGCTTCCTTTCATGTGTGCTTATGTGCTTTTCAGAAGGAAATCTGAAATCTATTATTAGCCTTCCATAGTCAACTCCTGATTATCCGAGTTAATAAAAGAGAACCCAGACATCTGTGCTAATAGAGAGAACACAGACATACAATAGACTTGATTCAGATCCAAAAAAGCGGGTAACACAAAAATTACATCTTTGACTCTGGAATAAATGTTGATTCTTTGTAGCATATTTGCCTTCCTGATAACACTCTATTAGTTTTTCTACCATAGCACAGGGGAACTATGCTATGGAAAACTCACCTACACATGTAAGTGAGAGTTCACTCTAGATTGTGTGAACGCATTGTTAGACGTTAGAATTCTGTCAGTGGTATTCATTCTGCACACTGGATTCTGATCAACACCAATATGTCATTCCCTTCAATGCTCCATGCCCTAATACAAGATTCCCAACCTCATAAATGGCTCATGTAGAAAGTAACAAAATCAGTGATGAAGAAAAAGTCAGTTATGGGAAAGAAAAAAAAAAAAAGCCATGCTATGCTTTGTTTTGGCCTTGTGAAAGAACAGGGATCACTCAAGTTTTTACTGTTATTTTCAAAGTCAAGTCTTAGATACTGGTTCACTAAAATAAAAAAGGGGAAGAGAATTATAAATTATTGCACATTATTAGATACATGGCTTTCTAGAGTGAAATTAATGATTTTAGAAATGCTGTGCCAATTACTTTATAAATGTCTAAGAAAAATGAATATCTTCCTCATGTAAATAACTGCAATCTTTTCATCTGTAAAATCAGATCAGTTATGTAACAAAAATTTACATTAAAAATGACATATCTCCCTGAGGCAACTTACGAAATAACGAATGAAAGGTCGGCTCCATGGTTCCGAAGTAAGCAATGTAGTTCAGAAAAAAACTACAGAGCTTACCTTACTGTATACATAGAAATAGGCACCTAGGTGGCAGAATCCCAGCAAAGCAAATATTCGTTCAGTGATTCAATTATTTGCCATTTATTCAGCACCTATTATAAGTCGGTCATCATGCTAGGCACTGGGGATACATTTTATTTGAGACATGGTCCCTGCATTTACAGAGCTCACAGACATGTAAATACTTTTGTGTGTAAGATATGCAATAGTCAAAGTATGTGAAGAACGCTAGGGGGAGTATGGATGCAAGAATTGGTAGAGTTGAAGAAGGCTTCACAAAGGAGGTTACTGGCATAGACTTAATGTTTATATCCTCCCAAAATTCATATGCTGAAATACTAACTCCCAAGATGACGGGATTAGGAGTGGGGCACTTGGGAGGTGATTAGGTCATGAGGACAGAGCCCTCATGAAGGCAATTAGTGCCCTTATTAAAGAAGCCTGGCTGGGCGTGGTGGCTCACGCCTGTAATCCCAGCACTTTGGGAGGCCGAGGTGGGCGGATCATGAGGTCAGGAGATGGAGACCATCCTGGCCAACATGGTGAAACCCCGTCTTTACTAAAATACAAAAATTAAGCAGGGCACAGCCTATAGTCCCAGCTACTCGGGAGGCTGAGGCAGGGGAATTGCTTGAACCCAGGATGCGTAGATTACAGTGAGCTGAGATCACGACCACTCCGGCCTGGGTGACAGAGGGAGACTCTATCTCAATAAGGAGAGGAGAGGGGAGGGGAGGGGAGGGGAGGGGAAAGTGTTTTGTTATAACAGCCCGAATGAACTAAAACGGTTGTCTTTAGTTGTCTTAATTTCATATAAGAATTGTAATGTACCAAGTAGATTAGATGCCAAGGCATTCCAAGATTTTGAAAAATACTTAAAACAAGGAGCCATGAACTCTAAGAACAACATACTTAGAAGTCCATGATATATTTGGATAGAGTTGAATAGGAAGTTATATCTAAATTATCAAGGATTGTGTTGAGCATGCTAAGACATTTGGATATTCTCATATAAAGGTTATTAAGCCGGGACAAAGCATAAGATGTTCTTAAACAGCAGAATGGCATGATCAGATATCCTTTTTGGCTTTTTAGCTTTAAGAGACTGCCAAGTCCTGGAGGTGGGAAGCCTAAATGAGAGACATCAATAGTTTATTTAGGTCTAGATGATCCCTAATATAGTCTCCCACCCTCTGTCTTATATCTTAAGATTTCATTATCAGAGCTTTAGCTTTATAATTTAGTACCTATTAAGGTAAAAACTGGTATTTTGGGAATGGTATGATAGAAAATTGCATAAGTGGTTAAGTTGGGCTTGGGGATGTGGAGCAAAGGTGATGGCTTTAAAATCCTTCCCTCTCTATTGTGTAATCTCAAAAAGATCAAGGGACTGGTACTGATGGGAGAGGTATCTTGAGGCCAGAGAAGAGGAAGAGAGGGACAGACACTCTCTTTCCAAAATCAAAGGAGCATAGGATATGTTTGTTTTCTGTCTCTTCATAATATGTCACAACAAACTTAGTGGCTTACAACAGCATGCATTTATTATCTCACAGTTTACAAGAGTCAGAAGTCTGGGTGGCTTAACTGGGCCCTCTGCTCAGGGTCTCATTCAGCTATTGGCCAGGGCTCCTGCTCTCATCTAAGGGCCAAGGTCCTTTTCTGAGCTCACAGACTGTTGGCCCAATTTGCTTCCTTGCAGCTGTGAAGCTCATGTGGTTTATTCTCCAAAGCTAGCAACGAAGAGAGAGAAATTCAGCTGCCTCAAGTTGCTAACCTCTATGCCCAAAATTTAAGGAATCACCTTACTATTAGTTCATCTCTCTTTTGATTAACTTAAAACCAGTAATTGGAGACCTTAATTACATCTGCACAATCCATTCACCTTTGCCCTAAAACATCTGGGAGTTATATCCAATCACCTTGGCCATTGGCTAGTAGCAAGTTATGGGCCCCACACACACTCAAAAGAAGGACCTTACACAAAGGCATGGAGACAGGGAGCAGGATCACAGCCTTCTCAGAATCCTGCCAATGATAGATTTGAAGAGTTGAGATCAAAGAACAATTGTTGAGGCAAAGAACAATTAGTCTATCCAGTAGGTAGAAGTAACTGGGGACAATGTCTGGAACAAGTTCTGTCACAGGCTGGCTCACTGTGGCATGACACCTACAAGTGAAGCCTGTGTTTGAAGGGCCTGGGCCCAGGTAAACACATGAGGCACCCATCCAACATAAACAAGGGCAGAGAGCAAGAGGGGAACATGTTCTCCCCAAAGAAGACTGTACAGATAGAAGATCTGAATAGAGAAAAAGGACTCGCAGTTTGAAAACTGCGGGGAAGGAGGGGATTTTCTCCATAGCACCCACCTGGGAATACCAAAATATACTCTTTTCCTCCTTTTGTTTCAGTTTTTCAATTACCGTAAGCTTTTCTCTCACAGCTTTATTTTTAACTTTAATGATCACACATATATCACACAAATATAACTGATATGCAGGGATATTTTTCGAAAGATATAAACAGCCTGGTCGAGAAAGTCAGCAGAGAAAAACTATCAAGTAAACTAAAATAGACAAGATAATTAGAGAGAAGATATATACAGCAATAAATTTGAATCTCAAAGAAATTTTCAGCTAACAAATCTGTTATATTTTCATGTGCAATAACAGAAGTTAAAGCAAAATTGAGTTAATAAAAAATTAATTATTTTTGAACAAAAACAGATATTCAACACAAAATCTCTCTGAAACTGCTGCTCCATTGCCTCTGCTGTAATTTTGGAAGGATTAGCGCTTGTAGGATTATGCCTGTCCCCAGCAGTGACACACCTTCCCACCCCAGGATACATAAAACTGGGGCACAGAGCAGACGGAATTTTCAGCTCTGCTCATCAGCAGGTTGACCTGCTTGTTCCAAGCAATTTTGTGGATTTAAGACTCTGGTGTCTGTCTGGACTCATAGCACCTGGGTGCTCTGCAATTTGTATGGAATTCTAAAATTCCAGGCTCTGCTTGTTGCCTAGATCTTTAGTAATAACAGCAATAAAAAAGTAATAATGCCCACATGTATTAAGCATTTATGAAGCTACATTAATTAAGCATATGTTGTGTTTATGTAGTTTGCAGTTAGTGGCACTGGCTTAATGAAATAGGGATAGTATTTTTTAAAGAACTTGATATATTTCCATCCTCAAATTGTGTTTCACTGGAAACCGCTCCTCCTCCAGGGCTGGACAGGATACCTAATGCCCTCACAGAAGAAAAGGTGGGTTAGCAAGTCAATAGACTTAAAAGTCAGAGTCCTGCTTTAGACCAATCAGAATGATGTATGAAGATCCATTGTACAGACAAAAGGGAAGCCCATCCCGAAGAGAAAGGACATACCAGCTTCTGGAGAATTTCAAAAAGGAAAAGGCTGAATGAGATGGGGAGGATAGGGAAATAGTTCTACATTGGTGTCTGGAACTTTCCTTTCTGAGCAATGGCCTTGAAAGAATGTAGCATAATAAATAGGTATTGGGTGAATATAAGAAAAGAGAGCTCTGGGTTCTAAATCCCATCTAGATTCTGGGCAGGGCCACATCCTATTAAACTTGGTAGTTCCCTGTGGTAAGGACTAGCAAGATCTTGGGGATAAATCTTTCTGAGTCCCACTTATATTCCTAAATTATGAATGAGATCTAGAGGTACCTGGAGCCTCCAGAAGGGGGCCTCAGCAGGCAGCTGGACTGAAAGCCAACTGGGCTGCCCTGGGGCCAGCTTGGCAAGGGGAGAGGTGATTGTTGCAGAGGCTAGGACAGACAGATGGCAGACCTGGCAGAGACTCAGAGGGACCACTTTGCCAGTGTGAGGCGAGCTGAGGTGACCAGCCAGAAAGAGCTCCAGGCTCTGGCCAGAATGGTCTTGACCTAAAGATATCACCTGCAGGCCACAGGTAAACCGGAAGGGATGCCCACTCCCTATTATCCCTTTTCCTGTGCTTCTCTCAGGCCCCATGTACCAGTCATTTATTCATTTGGAGTTTGAACAAAAAGCTAACTCAAACATTCTTCATCCTCCTCAAATATCTCATCTTTGCCCTCTTTTGTTACTCTCCAAAGACAGCCTTGCTCTTAGTTCACAGAGAAAGTAAGAGCCACCAGATAGTAAAATGCAAATCAGATAATGTCTCTTTGCTTAAAACACCTGTCAATGACTTCTCATTGCTCTTAGGATAAATACCAAAATCCTGAAGGTAGCTACAAGGGTTTGATTGGGCTTTTACTCCCCTTGCAGCTTCAACTCCTGTCATTTCTCTCCTTTCTCTCTAACCTGCAGTTTCGTGTTAATTTCTACCACAGGGATTTTTTAAAAATATGCTATTCCTTCTTTAAAGAATAATCTTCCCTCCCCACCTTGGCCTACTTAATTCCTCTTTGTCTTTCAGAGCCCTACTCATCCTGGCATGAGATTAGTCATCCCCTTTAGATACTCTCACAGCACTTTCTCATAATGGCACATCCTGAGTAAACATATTTATTTAATATTGCCTAGGTAAGCCAATAGTATTATATCAACTAATTTCATTTGGAATAACAAGTTCCATGCACTAGCTAAGTAACATCACCCCATTATCTAACTACATATTTTCATAATTTTAAGTGCTGAAAAGCAGTCAACTTTTCTTCGTCAAGCATCTCGTAACCTGTACCTTGCCTTCTACCTGATGTACAATTTGTCACAAAGGCACTGGGTGAAAGTCATGTGACACCGCAAGGAAAACAGGAAAAAGTACAGGAGACACATTTCATGATTTATCGAGAAGTGACAAGAATATAATTTACCATTACATCTATATACAGCATTTGATATAAAAATACTTGCCTCTAGGGTACCTAAAATCCTGGTCTATTGAAAGTACTGAATTTACCAATCAATAACTCAGCTAGTATATTTAATGTATATATTTTTAGGAAAATAGGTCCCAAAGAGGTAATCACACATCATTCTCTCTAACCCTTTACTTTCTCCATAGCAGCTTGCCCCGAATCTTAGCTTGGAGTTGAGAGGTCATCTCAGCAGCCTGTTCCTGGCCTTCCTGTCGGCTGGAGGCCAAAGCCTCCCTCAGCTGCCTGTGTCCAGTGGCTGCTGTAATAATGATGCCTCAGCTTCAGGGGGTCTATTTCCAGGCCGTGTGAGCTAATTAAAACGCAGGCCTTCATTTGCCTTTCTGGCAATCCCTGATCAGTGTGAGAGGCCTATGCCACCCTCTCCATTCTAATTTTAGTTCTCCTCTAGTGTTTTCTCTCCTTTGCAGAAAAGCATCCTATGCTGCTAAGCACTTACAGGCTTTTGTTTTTGTTATTTCTCCCACTTGGAAAGAAGCACTTTTCCACTTTACTCCTTTTAGATTTTCTCCTCCCATCAGTTTTCTCCCGCAGGAGGTGATGGTTTGAAACTACTAACAAAACTGGAGATAATTAGTTACCCAGGGTAGTTGACTTGCTTAGCAGGTACCCTTGAGAAAGCGCTAATGCACAAAATTCTTCATATGGAAACAACTTTTTGGACACAGTTTTCTATGAAGATAGAGAACACCTGTTATCACTGGTGATGCTCAGCTTCTTTTCCTCAGCAATTCACAACACAACTATCCAGAGTTCAGAACTCATAATTCACTCACGGTAGGCTAAGGTGCTATTTTTCAGTCTTTTAAAATGGACACTCTTTACTTCTGATAAACATAAAATTATTACATGGCTTCCTCCCACCCTACCCTCCCTCACTGAAAAAAAAAATCATTATCTCAACTATCTACATATGTACTTGAATATCCAACACAATTTCAAATTAAAATGTTCAAACCTGAGATTTCCCCATCTCCACTAATATCAACTCCATCTTTCCAAAGGTCAAAACACCAGATATCTTTGAGTTACATCTTTGGTCCCTTTTATTTTCTTATATCCTACATCCAATTCATCTAAATATATATGTAGATAGATCGATAGCTCAATAGACAGACAGATGATAGATAGATGATAGATAGATAGATAGATAGATAGATAGATAGATAGATAGATAGATAGATAGCTCGCTCTACCTTTAACATAGATCAGAATTCTACCACTCCTCACCATCTCTATTTAAAAAGAACTGTTACCCGTGGAAAGAAGAACACACTGGCAACCATTAAGGGTACCCAAGAGATTGAAATATCTTAGCAGATGGGCTCTCAGGTCATTCAAAAGTTTCACATGAGAATGAGACACATAGTGGCCATGTCCAGAGAGAGTCCCTTAGGGAAGTGGACTTGAATGAAACACCTCTCTCAGGGAGACTTTGGCAGCCAGGGGATGACATGAGGAGCCTTGGCACCTCAAGGAAGAGTGGGACAAAGTATAGAAGACGGAACTCAGATAAAGGTAATCTATATCATAATATGTTAAACAAAATTAAAGATTAAATATTATGAGCACAGTAAATGTTATGTCTTTAGACGTATCAAACATTTCTTCCAGGAAATTGTTGTACTGACTTAATTGTAGTATTTAAGACTGTGTTGATAGAGGAGAGGCTAACTCAGCTGTTCACTCCCATGGTCTTAAGATGATTGCCAATAATTATAGTCATTCCTGGTTCCATGTGCATCCCATTCTTTGAATTCAACTATTTTTCCAGCCCTCTTCTTTAATACATTGACTCCAGCAATACTTTGACCCCACTGGAATCTCCAATCCTAAGATCTCACTGATTTTTCAGTGTTAATTATCTCCTTGTTCTCTTTCACTTCCCTCTTCATCTTGAAGTCTATGGTTAAATATTACACTCCCTTGCATTTATACTTCCTTTGCTCTTCAATCATTTCAATATACCCATTTAGCAAAACCACAACCTATGCAAAATTCAACTCTCCAAATACTCTGCACCTGCATCCTCCAGCTGACATAGGCTGGAGAAAAACACAGAACCACATTGGATAATCTAATTCTAAATGCATGAACACAAAGCTTAAATAGGCCTTTAATGCTGCCAGGTGATCACATCATATACCTCCTTTGTCCACTCACTGTTTCTCCTAAACAACTACTTCACACTGTCCTCTCTTTCCTCAAACTCTACACTTCCTTCTCTGTCTCTGTTTTCAACTGAAGCTGCTGCTCTCTACTTTGCAGAAAAAATGAAAACTATCAGAAGAGATCTTTCCCAGATTCCCACCACATGGATCTCCTGCCAGTATTTGCACCCACAACCAAAACATCCTGTTATTCATGCTCCTCTCCAAAACCAATCTCTCCACTTGGTTAATAATAGAAATCATCATCCCCTCTTTCTCCTCCATCATAACTTAAAAATTCCCCTGTGAAGAAATTCCTTCAAGTAGTCTGTCATTACTGTAAGTCCTCTCCTCCCATTCTCCCTTAAAACCACCACATGAGGCTCTATTATTTACAACCAAATTCCTCTTGTCAAGGTCAGCAGTGACCCCCCCCAATATTGTTAAATCCATGAACCTATTCTAACTTAGTCCTTGTCCTACTCAACTTATCAGCTATATTTGACAGAGTTGATCACTGTTTCCTTCTTAGTAACTTCCTTCACCTGATTTCAGAACAAGACACTCACCAAAAGATTTCCTTCTATCTCACAGGTTGCTCCTTCTCAGCCTCCCTTGCTGGTGCTGCCTTTCATTCCATCCTTCCTCAAGCTCAGTTATTGGTCTTCTTCCTCTACATATGCTGCATATCATCTGTATAATGACGACGTTCACATTTATATCTGCAGACTGGACCTTCTGCTGCCTACTCGACACATCTATTCAGATATTCAGTAGGCATCTCAAACTTAAAATTAACTCCTGGTATTTCTCGCTGTTTACCAAACCTCCTCTTCCCAAAACCTCTTGTGTGTCAAATGATAGGAAATTCATTCTTACAGTTGTTAAGGAGAAAAGTTTTGGAGTCATCCTTAATTCTTCTCATTTTCTCATATACCATGTCCACTCCACCATGAAATTCCATTGGATCTGCCTTAAAAATATGTCCAACATCTCTCCATTTCTCTCTAACTCTGCTGATTCACCTTTGATCTTAGCTGCTTTCCCTCTCTTACTGCAATGCTGCAATTGCCTTCTAACTGGCTTTCCTGTATCCACCCTGGTTCCCTCTCCCCATCCATTATGAACATTATAGCCACATTAATCCTCATAAAATAGAATTTAGATCATGTTACTTTTCTTCTGAAAGACCTGAACAGGCTCTAAGTAAAATCATTCTGGGTTAAAGCCAAAGTCCTGAAATGGCTTATTAGGCCTTACATAATCTATCCCTCACCCTCTCTTCTTACCTACAAATATTCTACATTTCAAGGAATAGCATCCACCTTCCACTCATCAGCTTAAGCTAGAAACTTTAGAGCCGTCCTTGAAATATTTCCCCTCATCTTTGCACATCCAATTACCATAACTTGTTAATTACTCTTTTCTTGTATCTCTTAAACCAATTTACATTTTCCCTTTGCTATGAAACTATTTCTCCCCTTCTCCACTGTCATTTCATCTCAAATCTACTACATATTAATACTAGAGTGATCTTTCTAGTTAAATGTAAACCTATTTATATCATTCCCCAGACAGTATAACACCAAAGCTTTTTAATTCTAACAACCTTTTTTGATGATTCACAAGTTGAAGCTTTAATCACAATTCAAGCTACTTTTTAAATGGCCCTCCGTTATAATAAATTCATTGGTTCACTTAAAAGTGTTTTGTAGCATATGATTTATTTTTGAAGATGTATTAGTTTTTGTTCTATTAAATGCCATTTTGGTCAAGATTAATTTTTTGTGCAGGCAATCATTTATAAAATGAAATGTAGATTAATCAGTAAATTTAAATTATACTTCTAAGTCAAGAAAAGGTCAGCTATCTTGGCATAAGCTTGGTCAGCTACCTTGGCATACCTTGTACAGACTTACAATAGGCTCCTCTATCTTAAAGCTACTACAGATTTCAAATAATAATATTTAAAAACAAAAATAATATTAAGCAATAACTGTGATAATATTAAAGAATAACATTAGTTGCCAAGGTTTACAAAATGTATTCACATAAACTCATTTATTACTACAAATACCTAAAGAGTAGATACTATTTCCACTTTCAGAGGAGCAAATTAAATATCAGAAAAGTTAAAGGTTTTGATGGAAAATATCTAGCAAATCAGTGATGGAATTGACTCTTGAACTCATTCTCTTTAAACATATACCCAGTGGCAATGTCTTTAAAGTATAACAAATTAAATATGTGTAAGCTAATAAAATGCTACTTTTGTGAGTAGACAAATGCCTTGCTTTCAAGTTTTCCTTTTTAATGTAAAGCAAAACAAACTGTGCTTTCACATTATTACTAAATATCAGTCTATCCTAAAATTGTTTATGTAATGTGGAGGTGATATATTACCTTAGAAAACCACTGTAACATGATATTGGAAACCATTTCAACTGTTAAAAGGTTAGATTTCAGTTCTGTTTAAAGGTCAGAAACCTGAAAATATCCTGATGATTACAATTTCTCCGCACATTTCGGATGATGCCACTGAACTCCTGGCAGCAGCAAAATGTGTTTGTTCTGATCCTCTGCTTCTGGTGGGCAGTGTCAGAGTGGAGAAAAGGCGCCAGGGCTTTGGTATCAGGCCTAAATTTCTATTGCTTTTAATTAAAATAATAAAGGGGTAAAGGTAATATTTCTATCCACCTGAGACAGAACAATTTGTTGAAAACAGATTTTTACCTGTTGAAAAATATTCAGAAAATCGATCATCCCCAAAACAACGTACTAACTAAAACAAAACCAAGAAAGCCATTCTGAAAGGCAAGTATCAAAGCATCTGTCATTGCCCCATTTTAGGATTGTAAAGCTGGAAGTAGTCATTCAAATAAATATTGTTTGAATAATAATTATATGCCCAGAACCCTTCCCAGGTCCACATATCACTATTTTTTTGTTTTTACAAATCACATCTCATCTCTCCTGTCCTATAAAACTGCATCTAGTACATAGCAGACAATACATTTTAATGCTCACTAAATGAATGCTAGGCTTGATGTAGAATACAAAGGATTATGTTAATATCATATTTATTGCTACTACCACTAATAGTTACTAATATTTATTGAGCACTAACTATGTGCCAGGCACTGTGTTAATCACTTTACATGCATCACCACACTACAGGGTAAGTTAATCTAATTAATTCATTGTTAATCTGATTCTATAGTAAGAAAACTATAGCATAAAGAGATCAAGTCTTATAGCTAGGTAAGAGGCTCAGTTTCACAGTTAGTAATCAAACTTTGGCAGTCTGACCTCAGTGAGTACAATGGGCCAGAGACCAACCTATTGCAGCTTACATTCTAGAGAGAAGATAATAAATAACTAAAGAAGTAATCAATATAACTTTATATAGGAAATAAGGTTATGGATAAAAGAAAATGGGGTGATTTGCTAGAAGTGACTAGAGTGATATAGAAAAGTAGTTAAAAACATGAACTCTAGCACCAGGTTTGAGTTCATACCAGAGCTTTTTCCAGCCCTGTCATTATGGGCTGTTATTTAGTTATTTACATTCTTTGTATATTTGCTTATCTACAGATAATGCCAAATTTATATGACAGTCATGAGGTTTAAATGAATTGATATACATAAAATGCCTAAAACAGTTCCTGACACATAGTGTCATTTAAGTATTTATTATTATTGTTATTTTCACATTTTTATTATTATAATTCTTATCATATTGAGGATATCTACTTGAGAGAGGGTGGTATGGGAGGGCCTCTATGAAGAAGTGCATTTGAACCAAAACCTAAATGACACTTAGACACATGAAAATTTTAAGGCAGAGATTCCAGGCAGAAGGAACCAAAGTGCAAAAGCCCCAGGGCCAGAATGTTCAGCAAAGAAGGCCAGTATGGTCCAGGATGAGTTCAGTCAAGTTACAGAGCTGGTCAAGAACCAGGCTAAATTAGGCATCACTGGATATGGTAAGGAGTTGGATTTTATTCTAAGTGTGATGAGAAGACATGGGAACATTTTAAGCGTGGTAATGACATGATTTGATTTATATTTTATAAATATCACCCTGGCTTCCACGAAAGTCTGGATTATAACTTCCATAGAATATCAATCTTATCATTACCATTAGTTATTGTTTTTAAAATCTTAGCTTCATTCCTAGGGGAAAGTAATTCCCTGACTATATTTCTGGAATGTTGTGTTACTGCTTTTAAACATAGAGTCAGAATAAAGGACTTAAGTAGGTATATGAGCATACATATATACTCATACACTCACTGTGAACAAAGATTATATGGAATACTCACACAGACCACACTTCATTATTCTAAAATTCAAATTAATTCTATCTACTGGGTTTTTGAATCATGTCTCTTGGAAGGAAAGTAATTGTTTACTTACATGAAAGTTGATCATATGAATTGGGTCATTCTTGTTATACCCAACTGAAACAGTTGAGAGGTTAAGGGGAGAAGGCATCTAGGGCACATAACACTGTTCCAAGAATGTAATTCCCTGTAAGCTTGGCTGCTGAAGCTGCCTGCTGTAACCTGAAACCACTTTTATCTAATAGCTACTGAAACAACCTGCTGCAACTCTGAGAATCATTTTACCCATAGTCATCACTTACCAATCAAAACTTGCCAGCTCACCAACATATTATTAGTGCCAATGAACTTCCTCAAAGAGCAATATGAAACATTTCCCCTTTTTTGTAAAACCTCTAACCGTCAGTTCTTGGACATAATGAAGACCATCTAGCCTCTGAGTATGCCACAAATTGTAATTCTTGATTTCCAAATAAAACATTTAAAATTAAGAAATTTGTCTCTATATTGTATTTGTCTTTAACCCTTATTGTAAATTATATGGCAGGGGAGGATATTCTTTGGGTCCCACTTCTCTTAATTCTAATATGTCCCTTGGCCTTACCAGGAGTTAGCTCCTTGTCCCCCAAATAAAGAAAGCTTTGCAAATCTGACTGCATGGAACAACGTATGTTTTACTAGTGGGTGGTGTTATTTTTCTTAATCTTACCCTTACACCCAGCATTTTCTCCCCCAACACACTTCCTCTGCAAGTTCACTGTGGTTTAAATAGGTTGAAAGCCAGCCTAGGCCACACTGTACAATTCCTTCTTACCAGACATTCTTGATATAAGTTCTCTGGCTTCAAAGCAGATCTTAATGATGTTGTGTGTTGATTAGTTGATACCACTGTGTGGTGAGGAGTAAATGGCAGTGGAAGAGCATTTCCATGTCCCTGGTATTTTTACTACTATGATCACATTAAATCATCATCTTTAATATTTAACACCGAAAGGCCATCCATGTATTCAAAAAGAATATTATAGCCACATTGACAAAAATCTTAAAGTCCTACATTGCCACACATGGAGGTGAACTAAAAACACAATGCAATTTGTACAAAGACTCCTCCTAATTCCTCTAACTCATAAAGACTTCAGTCTTAAAATAAAAAATACAGCTGCATAAAGTGAACTGCTTTACCTGTATGTTTAGTTCCCTCATTCTTGACTTCTGTGGTTCCCACAGAAGAGGTGGGTGGACTAGCAGGAGGGCTGGCAGTAAAGCTTGTGCACCCTGTAGATGTGTTGATTTCAAAATATTCTTGGTTGTGATTCATTCGGTGAAAATCCAGAGAAGACACAATGGATGTTCGCTGTTTAGGCTAAAATAAATGAGCATGATGACAGTATTAATATGATCATGTTCATCTTCAGCCCAATCTCCCCATCAATTTAATCTAAGTGATAATTTTTTTTCAGTTAAAAACTATCTGGGTTTTATACTTAAAATATAATTGTGCTTTACAGAGATACATTAAATAATTACTTGATGAATTCAGTAATAAAAAATTATTTAATGAGAAAATATTATGGCATAGTTGATGTGATAGCTTAGGCTTTTCATTTGCTTTCCCCAGAAGATTGTAAAAATATAGTGCCCAGAATTTCTCTTGGTAATCAATTTTGAAAGTTGCAATTTTAAGTCACCTTTCATTCAACTAACATTTATTAAGCATCTGGCATTTGCCAGACCCAGAGGATATAGAATCTAATAATAAAAGGGCCCTTATAACATTGAAGAATAATTAAGGCAGTTCCATTTTTTTATTCTTTAAATAGTCCAAGGAATTGGTGGCATTAGATATTGTTCCCAAGTACAAGATGCAGGAATTTCATCATCAGAATTAAATAAAGTTATATGGAACATTTTCTAGGATCTAAGAATATGCTTGGTATTTGTAGTGAACTTTGATTTTCTTTTTTAAGAATTTTAATTAATCCCCAAATAGCAAGAAAAGTCAATTTAAACATAAAAGTTAAAATCATGGAGTAATAGCAGATATAATCTATACCCTTTGTCAGTAATGAATTACTCCCTATAGCAATTTTCTGGGGTTTTTTCCCCATAATTTTAATTATATTCACTTTTTTTTTCTTGCCTAGCAGAGCTTCTAACATTGTCCTTCAGAAAAACTGCAGTTTTTTGGCTCTCAAATGTGTGTGTTTTTCCCAGGAATCAACTCAAACTTTCTTTTTATTTTTTAGTTTATATTACTAAAATATTAAACATCTCTTATAATAATTACAAGAGATCAAATGTAAACTTTTTATAATAAGGTAAAGTTTATTGTACTTTACTTTCTCCAAAGTACAATTAACTTTTGGTTTACTAATGTTTTTGTTACCCTCAAATACGTGTTAACCACTGTACTCCATATTTTCCTGCAAAATATTCAAGTTGCTGTCTCTTCCAGCTTATCATTTTTTTCCAAGTAGACATCATTTAGTCTATAACATAAAATAGACAATCATATGGAAAATGTCTGCACAGTATAGAGATTTTTAAAAAAAACAAGGTGTGTAAATTATCACAATATGATTTATTCTTTCACCAATATTTCACCAAACGTTTTATGAAAGACGTTGAGGGTTATAAATATTGTTACGCTAGAGAGTGCAAGTCATTTTTTATTATGACACATCAACTCAGTAATAGAATTCAAATTAGCACCCACAGAGGACTCAGTTGCTTTTGAAGTACAAAAGATCAGTGTTTAATGTCAGGCTTGGTTTCTCATGAAATGTCTGTCCTTGGGACTACTGAACCTCAATTTCACATTCAGTGTCCTTTCCACTACATTCTATAACAGCAATTAGAAAGGCATGAGCTATAGCCCTGGCTCCAATGGAGCCCATTATTCTAGGCTTTGTTTTATTGTGTTGTGCTTTTGTTTCACTTTATGTGTAGGCAATGGACCACATTTCTTTATTTCTTCTCATAAATTTTATAAAGGTCAAGCCAAATGATATATATGATTCCTCCACTTCTAAATGTTTCTTAAATACATGTTTCTGAATCCTGACCACCCATGGTTCTAACTGCTTTAAAAACATAATGTTTTATGCAATCATGAAAATAAACAAGCTATTTTCTACAATATTAATTCATTCCACAAATATTTGCTGAACATATACTAAACTGCAGATATCATACACGTAAGTACCATGATAGGAATAAAACAAGTAAGACATTTTCCTTGTTTTCCGTATGAATATAGACTTGAGGTGGGAGGATGGATGGCCCATGAGGCTTCGAAGAAGAGACAACGAATCCAATGATTATGCTTCAGTATCATATAGCAGTAACGGTGATGAAAAATTGGAAGCATTATACTTAGTCATGCTCTAAGGCAAGGGTCAGCAAACTATGGCCTGTGGCTCAAATCTGACTTTCTTCCTATTTCTAAAAATGAAGTTTTATTGCAACAAAACTGCACCCATTGCTCCCTCATTTAGTTATGGTCTATGACTGTCCTCGTACTTTAATTGCAGAGTTCAGTAGTTGCAACACAGGTCATATTTTCCACAACATCTGAAATATTTATTATGTCTGGATTTTTAGAGAAAATATTTGGCCACTCCTGTTCTATGGAATTGTTTCACATATCAATTTAGTGCTCAATAAAACCATAACTATAGGTTTTCTTTTATTTCCCAGCCTGACTTGCATTTGGGTTGGGCCATGTGACTATTTCTCAGCAAATACAATATTAGTAGAAGTGAGCTTTTTCTATTCCTCTCTTACTCCCCAGATGATGTAGTTGAAAGATGAAGGAAAGCCATAAAGCTCACATTGGTTTTATGAGATGTTAAAGTGAACCTCCCTTTTCTATATTTTTATTTTAAGTTCAGGGGCACACGTGCAGGTTTGTTACATAGGTAAAGGTGTGTCATGGGGGCTTGTTGAATAGATTTTTATCACCCAGGTATTAAGCCTAGTACCCATTAGTTATTTTTCCTGATCCTCTCCCTCCTCTCACCCTCCACCATCTGATAGGCCCCAGTGTGTGTTGTTCCCCTCTAGGTGTCCATGTGTTCTCATCATTTAGCTCCCAGAGATGAGTGAGAACATGTGGCATTTGATTTTCTGCTCCTGCATTAGTTCACTCAGGATAACAGCCTCGAGCTCCATCCATGTCCCTGCAAAGGACATGATCTCATTCTTTTTTATGGCTGCATAGTATTCCAAGGTATATATGTACCACATTTTCTTTATCCAGTCTATTATTGGTGAGCATCGAAGTTGATTCCATGTCTTTTCTATTGTGAAAAGTGCTGCAATGAACATATGCATGATGTGTCTTTGTAATAGAATGATTTATGTTCTTTTGGGTATATATGCAGTAATGGGATTGCTGTATTGAATGGTATTTCTGACTCTAGGTCTTTGAGGAATCACCACACTCTCTTCCACAATGGTTGAACTAATTTACATTCCCACAAGTAGTGTACAAGTGTGGCTTTTTCTCCACAACCTTCCCAGCATGTGTTATTTTTTGATTTTTTAATAATAGCCATTCTGAACTGATGTGAGATGGTATCTCATTGTGGTTTTGGTTTGAATTACTCTAATGATCAATGATGTAGCACTTTTTTTCATATAATTGTTGGCTGCATGTATGTCTTCTTTCGAGCAGTGTCTGTTCACTTTTCTTTTTTCTTTATTTTTTTTTGTGAGACGGAGTCTCTGGTCTCTGTCACCCAGGCTGGAGTGCAGTGGCACAATCCCAGCTAAATGCAACCTCTCCCTCCTGGGTTCAAGCGATTCTTGTGCCTCAGCGTCTCGAGTAGCTGGAATTACAGGCAAGCATCACCATGTCTGGCGAATTTCTGTATTTTTAGTAGAGATGGGGTTTTGCCATGTTGTGAGGCTGGTCTTGAACTTCTGGCCTCAAGTGATCTGCCTGCCTTGTCCTCCCAAAGTGCTGGTATTACAGGTGTGAGCCACCGCACCTGGCCCCCAATGCCCACTTTTTAATGGAGGTTGTTCTTTTTCTTGTAAATTTAAGTTAATTTTCTTATAGATGCTGGATATTAGCCTTTGCCAGGTGAATAGTTTGCAAAAATTTTCTCCCCTTCTGTGGGTTGTCTGTTTACTCTGTTGATGGTTTCTTTTGCTGTGCAGAGCCTCTTTAGTTTTATTAGATTTCATTTGTCAATTTCTTCTTTTATTCCAATTGAAGGAACACTTATACACTGTTGATAGGAGTTTAAATTAGTTCAACCATGAAGACAGTGTGGTGATTCATCAAACAGAAATTTTGAGGATATTTCTGTTCCTAAAAACAAAAATATACCATTTGACCCAGCAATGTAATTACTGGGTATATACCCAAAGGAATATAAATCATTATATGATAAATACACATACATACACACATATGTTCACTGCAGCACTATTCACAATAACAAAGACATGGAATCAATCTAAATGCCCATCAGTGATAGACTGGATAAAGAAAATGTGGGATATAAAATATAGCACAGGATACTATGCAGCCATAAAAAAAGACTGAAAACCTGCCCTTTTCAGGAACATGGATGGAGATGGAGGCTATTATCCTTAGCAAACTAACACAGGAACAGCAAGGGAAATATTGCATGTTCTCACTTATATGTGGGAGCTAAATTATGATAACTAATGGACACATAGAGAAGAACAACACATACTGGGCCTATTGGAGAGTGGAGGGTAGGAGAAAGGAGAGCATCAGGAAAAATAATTAATGGGTACTAGGCTTAATGCCTGGGTGACAAAATAATCTGTACAACGAACCTCCATGATACGATTTTACCTATGTAACCTGCACATGTACTCGTGAACTCAAAATAGAAGCTAAATAAAAAATTAGAAAAAGAAATGAGAACAAAGAAGCTCTGAGGAAACTAAAAATTCAAGATAACACAGATAAGGAAGTCAGAATTCTATCAGATACATTTAACAAAGAGATTGAAATTACTGAAAATAATCAAGCAGAAATTCTGGAGCTGAAAAATGCAATTGGTGTACTGAAGAATGCATTAGAATCTGTTAAAAGCAGAATTGATCAGGCAGAAGAAAGAATTAGTGAGCTTTAAAACAAGCTATTTGTAAATATACAGTCAAGACAAAAGAAAAAAGAATAAAAAAGAATGAATCACAGCTTCAAGATCTAGAAAATAGCCTCCAAAGGGCAAATCTAACAGTTATTGGCCTGATAGAGGAGGTAGAGAGAGGTGGGTGGAATAGAAAGTTTACTCAAAGTGAGAACAGAGAACTTCCTAGACCAAAAGAAAGATCTCAATATTCAAGTATAAGAAGGCCATAGAATACCAAGGAGATTTATCCCAAGCAAGACTACCCCAAACTATTTAATAATTAAACTCCCAAAGTTCAAAGATAAACAAAGGATTATAAATGCAGCAAGAAAAAAGAAACAAATAACATACAATGAAGCTCCAATATGCCTGGCAGCAGATTTCTCAGTAGAAACCTTACATGCCAGGAGAGGGTGGCAAGACATATTTAAAGTGCTGGAGGAAAAAATGTTTATCCTAGAATAGTATATCCAGTGAAAATATCCTTCAAACATGAAGAAGAAATAAAGACTTTCCCAGACAAACAAAAGCTGAGAAATTTCTTCAACACTAGATCTTTCCTACAAGAAATGCTAAAGGGAGGTTTTCAGTCTGAAAGAAAATGATGTTAATGAGCAAGAGGAAATCATCTGAAGGTATACAATTCACGAGTAAAAATACACACACACACAGAGAATATTATAACACTGTAATTGGGATATGTGAACTCATATTTTGAGGTGACAAATGAAAAAATGGACTGATAATAATAAGTATGAAAACTTTTCAAGACACAGACAGTACAATAAGACATAAATAGAGACGACAAAAGTTAAAAAGTAGGAGGACAAAGTTAATGGCTACAGTATTTATTAGTTTTTCCTTTGCTTGTTTGTTTATGCAATCAGTGTTAAGTTGCCATCAGTTTAAAATAATGGATTATAAAAAATTATTTGCAAGCCTTAAGGTAAATTCAAATAAAAAAATCCTACAATAGATACACAAAAAATAAAACAAGAAATTAAAACACACCAGCAGAGAAAATCACCTTCACTAAAAGAGAGGGAGGAAGGAGAGAAGGAGGAGATCACAAAATAACTAGCAAACAAATAACACAATGGCAGGATAAGAGATTATCATTAATAATAATAATATTGAATAATTAGACTAGAATCTCCAGTCAAAAGACAGACAGTGGCTGAATGGATTAAAAAAAAACAAAAACAAAAAACAAAAAAACAAGACCCAACAATCTATTGCCTACAAGAAATATACTTCACTTACAAAGATACACATAGACTGAAAATAAAGGGATGGACAAAGATATTCCATGCAAATAAAAATCAAAAAAAGAGCAGGATAAGACAAAATAGATTTCAAGAAAAAATTATAAAAACAGACAAATAATTACATAATGATAAAGGGTGAATTCAAGAAGATATAATAATTTCAAATATATACGCATCCAGATATATAAAGCAAATATTATTAAGGCTAAAGAGAGACATAGACTCCAATACAAAAGTAGCTGGAGACTTCAACAACCCACTTTCATCACTGGACAAATCATTCAGACAGAAAATCAACAAAGAAACATCAGACTTAATCTGTACTATAGGTCAAATGGGCTTAACAGGTATCTACAGAACATTTCACTGAACAGTTACAGAATATACATTCTTCTCCTCAGTACATGAATAATTCTCAAAGATAGACCACTTGTTAGGCCACAAAACAAGTCTTACAAAACTAAAAAATAAATTGAAATGTATTATTATAAAAAATAAATTGAAAGTATCTTCTTTAACCACTATAAAATAAAACTAGAAATCAATAAAAAGAGGAATTCTGGAAACTATATAAACACATTAAAATTAAACAATATGCTACTGAATGACCAAATGGGTCAATGAAGAAATTAAGAAGGGAATTTAAAAATGTCTTGAAGGAAATGGCAATGAAAAGACAACATAGCAAAACCTATGGGCTACAGCAAAAGCAGAACTAACAGGAAAATTTATAGCTATAATCACCTACATCAAAAAAGTAGAAAAACTTCAAATAACCTAACAACGCATCCTAAGAACTAGAAAGGCAAGAGAAAACCAAACCCAAAGTTAGAAGAAAAGAAATAATAAAGATCAGAGCATAAATAAATAAAATTGAAACAAAGAAAACACTATAAACGCTAAATAAAATAAAAAGTTGGTGTTTTGAAAAGATATAATTGACAAACCTTTAGCCAGATTAAGAAAAGAGAGATAAGGCTCAAATAAATAAAATGAGAGAAGAAAAAGACAACATTACAACTGATGCCACAGAAATTCAAAGGATCATTAGAGGCTCCTAGGAGCAAGTAGTAGTCTCCTAGAAAAGAAAAGCCCAGGATCTGATGGCTTCACTGCTGAATTCTACCAAACATTTAAAGAATAACTAATACATGCCTTACTCAAACTATGCCAAGAAATGGAGGAGGAGGAAATACTTCTGAACTCATTCTACAAGGCTAGTATTACCCTGATACCAAAACCAGACAAAGACACATCAAGAAAAGAAAACTACAGGCCAACATTCCTGAGGCACGTTGACGCAAAAATCCTCAAGAAAATACTAGCAAACCAAATTCAACAACACATAAAAAGGCCATTCATTATGATGAAGGTGGATTTATCCCAGGGATGCAAGGATGGTTCAATATATGCAAATAAATCAAATAATACAAAATACCAGCAAAATTAAGGACAAAAAAAACTACGTAATTGATTTAATTGATGTCGAAAAAGAATTTGATAAAATTCAACATCCCTTCATGATAAAAACCCACTGGGTATAGAAGAAACAGACCTCAAATAGTAAAAGCCATATACAACAGACCCACAGTGTCATACAAAATAGGAGAAAACTGAAAGCCTTTCCTCTAAGATCTGGAACTTGACAAGGATGCCCACTTTCAGTACTCTTATTCACCATAATACTGGAAGTCCTGGCTAGTAATCAGACAAGAGAAAGAAATAAAGGGTATCCAAGTTGGAAAGGAAGAATCTGAATTAGCCTTGTTTGCAGATAATATTATCTTATATATTTTGAAAAACCTAAAGATTCTACCAAAAAACCATTAGAACTGATAAATTCAGTAAAGTTGCAGAATACAAAATCAACATGCAAAAATCAGTAGCATTTCTATATGCCAACAGTGAATAATCGGAAAAAATAGAACCAAGGAGTCTCATTTACAATAGCTACAAATAAAATGAAATATCTAGGAATAAACTTAACCAAAGAAGTAAAAGAGCTCTACAGTGAAAATTATAAACACAGATGAAAGAAATTGAAAATCATATAAGAAAATGAAAAGATATTCCACTTTCTGGATTGGTAGAATAACTATTGTTAAAATATCCATACTACCTAAAGCAATCTACAGATTCAATGCAATCATTAACAAAATACTAATGATATTCTTCACAGAAACAGAAAAAAATCCTAAAATTTATATGGAACCAAAAAAGACCCAGAAGAGCATAAGCCATCACGAGCAAAAAGACTTAAACTGGAGGAACCACATTACCTGACTTCAAATTATACTACCAAGCTATAGTAACCAAAACAGCATGGTTCTGGCACAGAAGCAGAAAAATAGACCAATGGAACAGAATGGACAACGCAGGAACAAATCTATACACTGACAGTGAATTCATTTTTGACAAAGGTGTCAAGAGCATACACAAGGTTACATAAGGGAAAAGACAGTCTTTTCAATAAATGGGTGGAGGAAAAACAGGATGTCCATATACAGAAGAATGAAAGTAGACCCCTATCTCTTGCCATATACAAAAATCAAATCAAAATGGATTAAATAATTACATCTAAGACCTCAAACTACAAAACTACTGAAAGAAAACATTGGGGAAACTCTACAGGACATCGGACCAGGCAAAAATTTCTTAAGGAACACCTCACAAGCATAGGCAACCAAACCAAAAGTGGACAAATGAGATTATATGAAGCTAAAAACTTCTGCATAGCAAAGGATACAACCATTAAAGTGAAGAGACAACCTAAAGAATGGGAGAAAATATTTACAAGCTACCCACCTGACAAGAGATTAATAGCCAGAATATTGAAGGAGATCAAAATACTGAAAAGGAAAAAAAATCTAAGAATCTGATTGAAAATGGTCAAAAGATCAGAATAGACATTTCTCAAAAGAAGACATACAAATGGCAAACAGATATGAGAGAAGGTGTTCAATATTACTGATCATCTGAGACATGCAAATTACAACTACAAGGAAATTTCATCTCACCCCAGTTAAAATGGCTTTTATCCAAAAGACAGGCAATGACGAATGCTGGCAAGGATGTAGAGAAAACGAAACCCTTGTAAACTGCTGGTGGGAATGTAAATTATACAACCTATATAGAGAAAAATGGAGATTTTGGAGGTTCCTTAAATAACCAGAAATAGAACTACCATATGATCCAGCAATCCCACTGCTAGGTATATTCCCAAAAGTATATCAAAAACATAGCTGCATTCTCTCTCATGTTTATTGCAGCACTATTCACAATAGCCAAGATTTAGAAGCCACCTGAGTGTCCATCAACATATGAATGGATAAAGAAAATGTGGTGCATATACACAGCGGCATACTATTTAGCTATGAAAAAGAATGCGATCCTGTCATTTGCAACAACATGGATGGAACTGGAAGTCATTATGTTAACTGAAATAAGCCAGGCACAGAAAGACAAACATTGCATGTTCTCATTTATTTGTAGGAACTAGAAAAATTAAAACAATTGAATTCACAGTGGTAGAGAGTGGAGTGATGGCTACCAGATGCTAAAACTGGTAATGTGGGTGGTGGGGGGAGTAGGAATAGTTAATGGGTTCAAAAATATAGTTAGAATGAATAAGATCTAGTATTTGATAGCACAATATGATGACTAGAGTCAGCAATAATTTATTGTACATTTTAAAATAACTAAAACCGTGTAACTGAATTATGTGTAACACAAAGAAAGGAAAAATGCTTGAGTTGATGAATACCCCAATATGATTATTACACTGCATGCCTGTGTCAAAATATCTCATATACTCCATAAATATATACGTCTACTATGTACCTCCAAAAATTAAAAATTAAAATAAAAAGAGAAATCTATGTGGAGAAATGGAATAACAGCAATGAGAGAAAAGAATAAAGAGATGGTCATAATATTAAAATGGAGATAAAAAAGAATGGGTCTAGAATATATATATATATATTCTTAGAATGTATACATTTAAACATGTTTGATTTTAATCCATTATAATTTTTTAACTACTCAAATAGAATTGCACTCAGCCATTTAGTATAAAAAAGTAAAAGAGTTTTCACAAATTCATTGAAATTACAAATTGAATTTGCCAAGTTTTGATATGTAGAATGAATTGCACTTGTGTTCGTTGTGGCTTCTCCACTTTAAAACATATCCCTTCACTGTGGTCCAGTCCTCATATCACCCTACTTTCCAGAGGATCTGCTTCCATACGTAATTTACTTAGCAGGAGTCAGCAAACTACATCTCATGGGCCAAAGCCAGGCTTTTCAATATTTTTGTCCAGCCTGAAAGCTAAGAATGATTTTCACATTTTTTTATCGCTTTTTAGAAAAGGAAAAATCATTATTAGTAACACATGAAAATTGTATGAAACTCAAACTTCACTGTTTGAAAACAAAGTTTTATGGAGAGACATAGCCATGTCCATTCATTGATGTATTGTCTATGGCTGTTTTCCTGCTGCAATAGCAGAGTGTAGTAGTTGTAACATAGACCTTATGAACCACGAAGACTTAACTATTTTACTCTCCGATCTTTTCTTTAAAAAAAATTGTGGCCGGGCGCGGTGGCTCAAGCCTGTAATCCCAGCACTTTGGGAGGCCGAGACGGGCGGATCACGAGGTCAGGAGATCGAGACCATCCTGGCTAACCCGGTGAAACCCTGTCTCTACTAAAAACTACAAAAAACTAGCTGGGCGAGGTGGCGGGCGCCTGTAGTCCCAGCTACTCGGGAGGCTGAGGCCGGAGAATGGCGTAAATCCGGGAGGTGGGGCTTGCGGTAAGCTGAGATCCGGCCACTGTACTCCAGCCTGGGCGACACAGCGAGACTCCGTCTCAAAAAAAAAATAAATAAATAAAAAAAATTATGACCCCTTCTATAAAGTGAATAGGAAATTTTGTCCGGGCGCGGTGGCTCACGCCTGTAATCCCAGCACTTTGAGAGGCCGAGGCGGGCAGATCACGAGGTCAGGATATCGAGACCATCCTGGCTAACACGGTGAAACCCCATCTCTACTAAAAATACAAAAAACTAGCCGGGCGTGGTGGCGGGCGCCTGTAGTCCCAGCTACTCGGGAGGCTGAGGCAGGAGACTGGCGTGAACCCGGGAGGCGGAGCTTGCAGTGAGCCGAGATCTCGCCGCTGCGCTCATCCTGGGTGATGGAGCGAGACTCCGTCTCAACAACAAAAAAAAAAAAAAAAAAAAAGAAAGAAAAAAAAAAAGGAATAGAAAATTTCTCTGAGGAGGTAAAATTGAACAGACACAGGAATGACTGTGATCGAGTCAAGGAACCAGTGCAACATAAAAAGGTGGGACCCCTTGTTTCAAAAGCAGGTGCAAAAACTTTTTTCCATGTTCTCTCTCTAGATCTGTTATGGTGTTCTTTTATTTGCTACTTAATGTATTGCTCCCTTGGTCATGGAAATACTCACAGGGTGAGGGCAGATTCTTACAGGAATGCAGTGGCTCTGCCCTGCAACTCAGTAAGTGCTTGACCCTTCCCCACACTCACAGTCTCACTGCTGCCTCAGCAGTTTCTGGGCAGGTCAGGGGCACCTGGGTTAGAGGAGGAGGTGGCCAAGAATTTTACTCAGTAAAGAATGTAGAAATAGGGTGGAAAGTGGGAAAACAGTTGAGCCAAGATTCCAAGCCCCAACACATGTTCAATTTTCCCATAAACTGCCTTACAAAACCCTGGGCCAGGAGCACCAGGGTTGGGGGAGCTGCTAGAGTCCCCAATGTCTATTGTTCCCATCTTTATGTCTGTGTGTACCCAATGTTTAGGTCCCATTTATTAGTAAGAATGTGTGGTATTTGGTTTTCTGTTTCTGTGTTAATTCACTCAGGGTAATGGTCTCTAGCTAAATTCATGCTGCTGCAAAGGACATGATTTCATTCTTCTTTATGGCTGCATAGTATTCTAGTGTATATGTAGCACACTTTCTTTATCCAATCCACTGTTGATGGGCACTTAGGTTGATTCCATGTCTTCTCTATAGTGAATAGCACTGCAATAAACATATGAGTGCAGGTGTTTTTTGGTAGAATGATTTATTTTCCTTTGGGTCTATATCAACCTGGGATATTTTCTGCGATATACAATATATGATGAAAATATTTAATTCTAAATTTTTTTTCTCAAAATGATAGCCTACTGTCCCAATACCATTATTTATCCACTGATTTGAAACATTGCCTTTATCATACACTAAATTTCCAAATAGAGATTGGGCTTACATTTTTGGACTCGATTATATTCCCATTGATCTATTTGTCTCTTCCTGTACTAACACCACACTCTCTTACTTACTGTGTGGCTTCTACTTCTAGGGCTCCTAGTACATGGATATTGGATCTCTTTGATCCTTCCTGTTTTATATACTGGGAGTATTCTACAGTTCATTGTCCTAAAACACCTTCACTAATTTGCTAGAAAATACTTATTGACCATTATCAGCTGTGTGGTCATGCACTGTTGTAGCCTCTGGGGATACATCAGTGAAAAATAAGATAAGGCACACAATTTTTAGGCATTTTGTTATAACTTTTGGTGTGATTATGCTATTTTTAATTTTAAAAAATTTTCTTTTTTTTCTTTTTTTTGAGACAGAGTCTCGCTCTGTCGCCCAGGTTGGAGTGCAGTGGCGTGATCTCAGCTCACTGCAAGCTCCGCCTCCCGGGTTTAGGCCATTCTCCTGCCTCAGCCTCCAGAGTAGCTGGGACTACAGGCGCCCACCACCTCGCCCGGCTAGTTTTTTGTATTTTTTAGTAGAGACGGGGTTTCGCCGTGTTAGCCAGGATGGTCTCGATCTTCTGACCTCGTGATCCGCCCGTCTCGCCTCCCAAAGTGCTGGGATTACAGGCTTGAGCCACCGCGTCCGGCCTCTTTTTTTTCAAGTATTCCATTTTTAAAATAGCCTGTTATTAACTTTATAAGTTCAATCACCTCTCACATCTTTCTGAAAATACTGATTAGAGTCTTTTTCTGGCATTAAGTCAGTTTTCTTGAAGGTTACTTACTTTGTTCATTAAGCCTGGTTTCTCTCTTTTTGCTTGTTAATTTTCCTCAATTATCTGGTGTCTTGGTCAAACACTTTTTATACCTAAGGCACTGTCCCCACATTAGGAGCTTCGGGGGCCCTTCACCTTCCTTAGATACTTACTACCAACTGGTGGGTAAACAACAAAGCCGATTGCTCCACATACAAGTTGCTAAGGTTCTGGTTGCCCTGTCTACTCCCTGGCTTTGATAACCATGCCCTGTTGCTCAGGCTTGAGATTCTTTGCAGAGCTCTAATGAGGATGTCAAATCCACTCACTGTTCCAGTGACATCTTCCCCTCTTCCACCAATGTTGGATTGTGGGTTTCTTCCTCTTGTTTTGTCTAAATCTAGCAATATTTGATTTTATATTTTAGAATTTCTCGAATGCCTCAGGTAGTAACCCTCCCTGTTTTTCATCACTGCTATGAATTTATTGTTAATTTTGTATTTATTTTACCATTTTGATTGCAAGTAAGGAGGAGGAAAATGTAAACACTTGCGATCCACTCAGCTTTATGAGTTAGAATTCTCATATTTCTCTGTCTTGATCACTTTGAAGACTGTATATAAGAGATTTGAGGAAGTCCAGACAACTGGATGAAAGTAAATATCATTGCCGTTTTATCACAGATGTCATGCAAATGGAAAATTATTATATTTTCTTGATTTTTCAATAAATGGAAAACAATTTTAAGTGAAGTGCAATTTTTTGGTTGTTATGAATATGATAATATGATCAAGATGTAGAACTCCTTATCTTCAGGTAGGCAAATGCAATTCTTCTGCTTTATAGATTATGGCCAAACATAGATAAAAAATAAATGATCACCAGAAGAGAGTTAAAGAAGTCATTAATGAGTATTGAATATTTAAGAGACATGGACATTCTTCTAGGCACTTAAAATTTGTTGTCTCATTGAAGCCTATAATGTTAGTATCAAAAGTAGCTATTACTCTTTCCAGTTTATAGACTTGAGATTCACAGATAATCTCAGTTAAGTGGGAAAGCTGAAATTAAAGTTAAGTGGGAGAGATGAAATTAAAACACAAATCTAGTGAATTTCAAATTGATTGCATTTTCCCCTGTAAAACACCACGCTATAGGTAAAGCAAAGAGAAGCAAACATAAAGTTAGAAGTAAAGCCTAGAGTCTAATAACTCCTGAGTTTCTCCTCTTTATATCAATGAACAATTTTCCTACTCTTCAGTCTATTGATAGCATTGATTTTTTAAAAAAAAAATCCACATTGTTTCAAAAGGTGTTGAAATAAAATGCAAGTGGGTGGAAAATGGGAATAAATAGTATCTAATTCTGCTATGTATTAAACTCTTACAGTCACTAGGTTTTTAATAAGAGAAATGCAGAAAATTTTAAAAAATCTTTATATCTCCTGATTTTAGCTCTTCAATTAATTTCATTTTTGTATAGAGGTATCTGACGATGAAATAATATGTATACTCATCTTCTATTTAAAAAGACAAATTATAAAACAGACTGTAGGGACTCGGTACTGCTTCTCAGACATTGCAATCCCACACAAGAGCAAGGTCAGATTTACTGGTACAGGCAACTGTCCAAAGCAGCTGTTCTCCTGCTAGCTGTTGATGTTCTCTTCCTCTCTGCCAGCTCCATATCAAGGGCCCTCACACCATGCACCACTCTCGCCCACACACCCTGACCAAGGCCCTGAAAGTTCCAGGTTCCTGCACCTGCCTTTCCTGCCAGGGCTTTGTGAGAGCAGACAGTTGCTCTCAAGCCCAGGGCTTTCTGAGAGCAGACAGTTGCTCTTGAGCCCTTCTCTGAGGTCCGCTAAACACCCCTACTCCACCATCAATCAGAGCAGTTGTACTTTTTTTTGCTTAACCTGTTAGGTTTCTGTTAGGTTGAACCATATGAAATCGCTGATACTCAACCGTATTACCTGCAAAAATAGCAATTTCATATAATTCAACCTACACAAACTTTTCTTTTAACAGAGAGTTCTATGGATAAATAATTTGAAAACCATTTCCCTAGGTCTTAAGTGAGCCTGACATTTCGCTGGCCCCAGTAAAATTGAACTCTTTCCCTTCTTAGTCATCACTATTAAGAGTATAAAGACACAAGCACACGTATGTTTATTGCAGCACTATTCGCAATAGCAAAGACTTGGAACCAACCCAAATGTCCATCAATAATAGACTGGATAAAGAAAATGTGGCACAGATACACCATGGAATACTATGCAGCCATAAAAAGGATGAGTTCATGTCCTTTGCAGGGACATGGATGAAGCTGGAAACCATCATTCTCAGCAAACTAACACAGGAACAGAAAACCAAACACCGCATGTTGTCACTCATAAATGGGAGTTGAACAATTAGAACACATGGACACAGGGAGGGGAACATCACACACTGCAGCCTGTCCGGGGGGTGGGGGGCTAGGGGAGGGATAGCATTAGGAGAAATGCCTAATTTAGACGATGTGTTGATGGGTGCAGCAAACCACCATGGCACATGTATACCTATGTAACAAACCTGCATGTTCTGACATGCATTCCAGAGAGTATAAAAGGGTATACGCCCTTTTCAGGGCAACTTGTCAAAATATATTTTTTTAAAGTGTTAGTCTATTCCTAGAATTTAACATACATAAGCATGAGTGTGGAGTTTGTTAGATGGAAAATTTGTAATATATGTTTCTTCATATGAGTTAGTTTCTTCATACAATTTATTCAAATCTGCACTGGAAAGACTGCATACAGACATGAAAGGATAATAAAAGTTCTAGTTTTTAATTCTAGTTTTAGTCAATAAAGGTCATAAGCAGTTCTGGACTCAATGGAGATATTAAAGACCTGAAAAGCATTTTGACCTCCAAACCATGGAGTTTGTCCTCATAGATGCTTTCCCAGCATGAAAATAGTCACGACTATTTTGCAAAAATTATTTTTTGACTTAGGTATTGCAAATATTTACATATTAATATTTTATAGATGTTCATGTCAAATTCAAATGCGTCCAGAATTTAAAATAAGTAAAATCAGCTTTATTTTCCACACTTAAGTTCTTTTTTTAAAGCAACAATTTTAAATGATTTGTTTCATTTTAGAAACAGCAGGAAATAATTATGCAATGGATTATAGAAGATATATTCTGAACAGCTAAAATAGGAAGCACAGATCACTGTGTGGGTGAAAGACAGACATTTTTACAAATAAAGGTGCACACTGCTTTTTAAATATAATAGCTTAACTTTTTAATTAAATATTTTTATTTTCAGTAATTGTAAATTCATATGCCATTGTGAGAAATCAGAAAGAGTGCACTCATGTTTCTTTTTCCCAGTTTCCCTCAGTGGGCACATCTCACAAAACTATAGTGCAACATCGTAACATGGACAAGAAACAGAACAATTTCACAATTCCATCATCACAAGCATCCCTCCCATTGCCCTTTTTTTTTTGAGACTGAGTCTCACTCTGCCGCCCAGACTGGTGTGCAGTGGCGCGATCTCGGCTCACTGCAAGCTCCACCTCCCAGGTTCACGCCATTCTCCTGGCTCAACCTCCCGCCACCACGCCCGGCTAATTTTTTGTATTTTCATTAGAGACGGGGTTTCACTGTGTTAGCCAGGATGGTCTCAATCTACTGACCTCGTGATCCACCTGCCTTGGCCTCCCAAAGTGCTGGGATTACAGGCATAAGCCACCGCGCCCTGCCCCATTGCCCTTTTATAGCTACACTCACTTCTCTCCTGCCCCCACCTCCACCTTAACTCCTGGTAACTACTGATCTGTTATCCAGTTCTACAATTTTGTCACATCAATGATGCTATATTAATAGGATCACACAGTATGTAGCCTTTTAGGACTGGCTTTTCTCACTCAGCATACTTTTCTGCAGATTCATCCAAGCTGTTGTGTGTATCAATAGCTTGCTCCATTTTATTGCTGGATAGTATTCAATGACATGGATATTTAACCATTCACCCATTGAAGGACATCTGGGTTGTTTCCAGTTTTCAGCTGTTATGAATAATGCTGCTATAAATATTTGTGTACAGATTTTTCAGTGAACATGTTTTCATTTATCTGGGATAAATTCCCAGAAGTACAAATGCTGGTTGGTATGGCAATTCAATGTTTAATGTTTTAAGAAACTGCCAAACTGTTTTCCAAAACTGCTGTACAATTTTACATTTCCACCAGCAATCTATGGGCTTCTCTGTATCCTTGCCAGCATTTAGTGTTGTCACTATTTTTTATTTTAGCCCTTCTGATAGGTGTGTAGTGATATCTCATTGTGGTTTTACTTTGCATCTCCCTCGTGGATAATGACGTTGAATATCTTTTCTTGTGCTTATTTGCTACCATCTATATATCCTCTGCAGTAAAACGTCTCTTCATATCTTTTGCCCATTTTCTAATTGGATTATTTTTATACTATTGAGTTTTGAGAGTGCTTTATAAGTTCTAGATATCATTCTTTGTTAGATATGTGATTTATAAATATTTCCTCCAGTGTGTACCTTGTATTTTCATCTTCTTAATAGGGTTTTTCACAGAGCAAAAGTTTTTAACTTTAATGAAGCACATTTTTTTTTTTAACCAGAGGTGCTAGTCACACCTTATTCTTTGATAGAGCATAAATAGAGGCGAGGAGGGAGACAGTGCAAAGGGAGAAGGGCAGGCTCTTGAGAGCGAAGTTACCAGCATGCAGGCAGGCCCCCTCTGATTTGGGGACTATCACTTCGTGCTCTGTGGCAGTTGCCATGCCAAGCTCATTTGTATTTGAGAGGAGGGGGAGGATCAGGACAACTTATTTTTTGATGGATTATGTCTTTGATATCAAGTATAAGAACTCTTCATTTAGCTCTAAATCCCAGAGATTTTTTTCCTATTTTTTTCTAAAAGTTTTATAGTTTTATATTTTAAGTCAATTATCCATTTTGAATTAATTTTTACATAAGCCATACGACTTAGGTCAAGTTTCAACTTGTGGCCTGTGTATGTCCAACTGCTCCAGCACCAGGCTATCTTCCCTCCACTGAACTGCTTTTGTACCTTTGTCAAATATCAGTTAGATTTATGTGTATGGGTATATTTCTGGGTTCTCTCTTCTGTCCAATTGATCTGTGTGTCTATCCCTTCACTGATAATACTACATTGTCTTAAGTACTGTAGCTATAAAATAAATCTTGAAACTGGGTAGACTGATTCCTCCCACTTTATTATTCTCTTTCGAATTCTCTGAGTTATCCTAGTTGCTTTACATATCTATGAAAATATTAGAATAATCTTATCTTTACAAAAAAGTGTTGCTGTGGCTTTGATAGGAATTATGTTAAATCTGAATATTAATTTGGAACAATTTACATCTTTGCTACACTGAGTCTTCTAATCCATAAACATGTATGTCTTTTCACTTCTTTGAACATTTTATTTCTTTCATCAATGTTTTGTAGTTTTCAATATATAAGACCAGTACATGTTAAAGAGGAGTTCACCAAGGCTCATAATCAAACTATCAAAAATTAAAGACAAAGAAAAAAAATCTGAAAGCAGCAAGAAGAAAGAAACATATCATATACAAAGAAGTCCAATGTAACTATCAGTGGATTTATCAGCAAAAACCCTGCAGGCTAGGAAAGAGTAGGATGATATCTTCAAAGAGCTGAATGAAAACAAATTGCCAACTTAGAATACTTAAATCAGTTAACCTGTCCTTCAGAAATGAGGGAGAAATAATAACTTTCCCAAACAAAAGCTAAGGGAGTTCATTTTCACTGGGCCTGTCTCACAGAAATTACTAAAGGGAGTTCTTTAAGCTGTATCAAAAGGCCACTAATTAATAACATAAAACATGCAAAAGCACAAAACTCAATGGTATAAGCATTACAGAATCATATTCAGAATACTCTGGACCAAAATGTTGGTATGCAAAGCAATTTTATCTCTCGTACAATGGTTCATAGACATCTATTAAAACAACTACAACTAAAATAATCAGGGGATACAAATTGCAAAATGATGTAAATTTTGACATCCAAAACATAAAATGAGGGATTTGGATACAAGTGTTAGATTTATATCTAATTATTATTTTTTCTTTTTGTGTTTGTGATTACAAATGACCTTGTATTTTTAATTTCTGTGCACACATGTTCATAACTAGTTCACAGAAATACAATTTTTTAAATGTGTATCTTGCATCCCGTGACCTTGTTGAGCTCACTTATTAGTCATAGGAGTGCAGTTTTTGTTTTGTTTTGTTTTGTTTTTTAGCTTCCTTGGGATTTCTACGAAGACAATCATTTCATCTGCAAATAGGAAGTTTCAGTTTTCCTTTCCAAATTTGTATGCCTTTTATTTTTTTGTTTTTCTTCTTGGCACAGGCTGGAACTTCCAGCACTATGTTGAGTGACAGTGGTGAGCACGGTGGACATCCTTGCTTTGTTCCCAGTCTTAGACAGAAAGTCTTCATGCTTTCACCATTAAGTATAATGTTAGCTGGAGAATTTTCATAGATGCTCTTTATCAAGTTGGGGAAATTCCCCTCAATTTCTGTTCTTTTGAGAGGTCTTTAAAAAAACATGAATGGGTGTTGAATTTTGTTGAATGCTTTCTCTGTATCAATTAATATCATTATGTGAATTTTCTTCTTTATTGATTTCAAATATTGAACCAGTTATGCATCCCTAAAATAAACCTCACTTTGTAATTGCACATAATTTTAAAAATATATTTCTGAATACTATTGCTAATATTTTGTTAGGAATTTTGTTGTCCATATTCATGAGGAATATTGCTCTGGGGTGTGGGTGTGTGTGGAATTGGGAATACTAGCTCATAAAACATTCCCCCATTTTCTTTTTTCAAGACAAGATTGTTTAGAGTTCGTGTTAATTCTTCTTTAAATGTTGTTATAATTCTCCAGCAAAACAACGTGGGCTTGGAGATTTATTTTTTGAAAGCTTTTTTGATTATGAATTCCATTTCGTTAATAGTTGTAGAGCTATTCACATTATGTATTACATATTGGGTAAATTGTGGTAGTTTAATAATTGATCCATTTTAGCTAAGTTGTCAAATTTATGTATGTAGAATAGTTTGTAATATTCCTTTATTATCCTTTTGATGTCTTCAGGGTCTGCAGTAACATCCCTATTTTATTCCTGATATAGGTAATTTGTGTCTTTCTTTTTTCTTTCAGTTTCACTTTAGGAACAGTAGGAAATAACAATGTAATGATTTACAGAAGATATGTTCCTAGCAGCCAAAGTATTAACAAAAGATTATATTGCTGTATACGTGAAAGAAAATTTTTACAAATAAGAGTGAACATTGTTTTTGGTTTTTAACTTCTCAAAGGTAATTCTGCTTTCTAATTCTTGTTTTTAGAGATAGGGTCTCACTCTATCCCCCAGGCTAGCATCCCATGATGCAATCAGACCTTACTGCAGCCCCAATCTCCTGGGCTCAAGCGATCCTCCCACCTCAGCCCCCTGAGTAGTTAGGAATACAGGCATACACCACCGTGTCCAACTAATTTTTTTAACTCTTTGTAGAAATATGGTCTGGCTATGTTACCAGGGCGGGTCTCAAACTCCCGGCCTCAAGTGATGCTCCTGTCTTGACCTCCCAAAGTGCTAGGATTTCAGGCATGAGCCAGCACACCCAGCCTGCTTTCTAATTCTTAAGTCATCTCTTTACTCTTATAATCATAGTGCCCATGAAATACATTCTGTTTCAGGTATCCTACCTTTTTTTTCATCTGAATCCTACAAAAACTCCACAGATGGGCAGACAGGGAAACTGAGTATCAAAGGATACTCAGTAACTCTTGGACAGCTTTAGAATCCAGCTCTCTCAACACTTAAAAGCCATGAATACACTTTCCATTACATCATTCTGTCTTTTTGCTATAATTACCCAAAATGTCTTCCTATACAATAAAAATAACAGAACTTTTTTAGCTTAGTTTAATGATAGTTTAAAAGAATATTTTCCCCGGAGTATCTGTAAAAGTAATTACCATGAGGGTTATCACAAAGTAATAAATACATTAGTTGGTAGAATAAAGTTAAGGTTTAAACCAGAAAGATGTGACAATATAAGTACTTCTGTGAATCAATTTAAGATGATACGAAGTTTTAAGAATAAGCACATAGAACTTCCCTTGTAGTAAAATATAATCAGGGTCATAAAAATTTGTGTCATAATATGATAGCAATAAGTTTTAAAGTGAAGATAAGTATTACAATTAATTTTAGCTAACAAGTTCAACTCCTTTTCTGCTGAGTATTTTTCTAAAACAGTTATAAAAATGCCCATTAATAAAAGTTTTTCTTTTCTTCCTGACCCATCCCTGGCAAAGGAATATTCAAAAGGTTGATATGAAGGGGTATAAGTATGTAAAGCAAGTGTTAAAAAATACATAAACTCAGTAATAAGCTTCCAAATAATCAAGAATTGTTATGATTTATATGTAAATTTCATTTGGATTTCCCTCAAGGAAACAAAATCATTAAGTTCTGAAAAAGTCTCTAATTCTAAAACTCCTTTCTTCATCTTCATATCAATGAAAAAATTGAGCAAACATTTAATTCATTGGTATCCCCAATTAAAAAGTACCTTTATGTTTCTAACTAATTCCTATGGGTTAAACTTATTAACACATATTTGGGAGACAAAATAGGATTTGCAGCAAAGTAGAATTGGATTCAGATCCTAATGTCGGTGTTTACAGTTTAGCATTTGCATTCATAAAATGAGGATTATATAAGCTTCCCCACAGAATTACTGTCTGGATTAATTGAGATAATGTAAATGAAAGACTAGAATAAGGCCTAAATTAGTAAAGGATTGATAAGTATTCGTCTCCTTCTCCTACTGCAAGATTTTAGTATAAGTAGGATCTAACTGAAAGAAGACATTGATGAGTTAAATCATAAGGCAGACCTCCTAATAAATGGCAGAGTTACTGAATTAAATGAACAGTCCAGCAGAATGTCCCTGACATAATTTACAGAGGTGAGAGTTAAAGGAAAAGAGAAAATCAATAGGTTTGGAAGAAAATACAGCACACAGACTTATTTTATCAGTGTTTAAGAGAGCTGCTCTGGAAATTGCAGTAAGTGCTCTAAGTAGAAACCTTCTGGGGGGGTCTCTGATGGGAAATAAGTGGCAGAGACCCTGGTAGAACCTCTCTAAATAGCCCACCATCTCTGATTTGGAGGAGTGAGGGCTCACAGCAATGAGGGACCACAGAGAAGGGGGAAAAAGAAGAGAAGATACACTCCAATTAATCACAATAAGCCTTTTTAGAAAGCATGGCATTAGGAGGTTAAAGAGCCCCTGTGGTGACTTGTTTACAGGAGCAGAAAGTTAAGAGGCTGTTAGGAGCTTGAAGGGGAAACACCAGACTGCAGCTTTTGAGAAAGAAGTTAGTCATTAGATATATTTTGCTTTAGAAACAAACCCAAGTGATATAGTTTGAATATATGTCCCCATCAAATCTCACACTGAATTGTAATCCTCAGTGTGGGAGGCGGGGCTTGGTGGGAGGTGACTGGGTCAATCGGACAAATCCTTCATGTCTTGGTGCTGTCCTCGTGGTAATGTTTTCACAAGATCTGCTTGTTTAAGTGTGTGGCACCTCCCCACCAACCCCACTCTCTCTCTCTTGCTCCTGCTTTTGCCATGTGATGTGCCTGCTTGCACTTCACAACTTCTGCCATGAGTAAACACTCCCTTAGGCCTCCCCAGAAGCCAAGCTGACGGTGGTGCCATGCTTGCCCAGCCTGCAGAACCGTGAGCCAATTAAATCTGTTTTCTTTATAAATTACCCAGGAATGCAAGCATTTCTTTATAGCAATGCAAGAACGTCCTAACACACCAAGCAAAACATAAAGATGGATGTTAATGTGCCCTGGTGCAGAGGCATCACCAAACACAGAGAAGGCAGCACAAAATAATTCTTCTTGATGGGACTTCTCATTCACGGCTCTGTCATCTCCTCCACTTACCAGATTTAAGAGCAATAACCAGCACTCTCCAATATTAACTAAAAGATAGGTGCCATTCTTTCCCTCAAGCACCTCATATTTTAGTAAGAAAGTCAGCTATGGAGGAGGAAGGTGAAAAGTCCTATGAATAAACAGAACTTCCTATGAAGACATATAACCAGGGATCTCACCTAATTTGGAGTGTAAAGAGAAGTTTCTTTAAGGAAGTGACCTTTCAGCTGCCACCCGAAGGAGATGTAGAAATTAGCTAAGTGAAAGCAGTGTGAGCCGGTTGAAATGAGTGTCCAAGTCAGAAGGAACATGAGATGCCGTGATCCTGATGGTCACAGCAGGAAAAAATACAGACAGCACATGTAAGGAACTAAAAGGTGGTTGGTGTGTTCAGAATACAAAAAGGAAGAAGAAGAGAGAGTATGGACACATCTCTCCAGAAGTTTGTGAAATCGAATAAAATTGGCATAGCTATGGGAAATACTATTCTATGATGGCATTGACTTCTTGAGTACATTAAAATGCTGATGCAAATGAAGTGGTAAAAAGAGATATATTAAAGAGGTAAGAACAGAAAGGAATTGAGAGTAAAAATTTCCTACAAAGGAGGTAAGGGGTGGAATTTAGAGAACGTGTGAAAAGTTTGATGTTCAGAGAGGCAGAGGAATGCCTTCAGTTTAATAGGATGGAGAAATAAATGAAGAGATTCAGAAAGGTTTTAAACATTTTTTGGCAAAGTACTGCGGTAATTCCTTGTTGATGACTTCCGTTACTCTGTAAAGTGAGGATTAAATTATCTCAGTAGACTAGGAGGAAAATTAGGTATCTGAGAAGAGAAAAATTCAAAAATCATTAGGAAAGTTGGCATGCAAGCTAACTGGAGAAATTTAGGTCTGCTGAGTAGTGTTAAGGGCCCAGAAGAGATTGGGAACTATGAATTTATAACATTAAAATAAGATTATGAAAAAATTCAACATCACTGATCATTAGAGAAATGCAAATCAAAACCACAATGAGATATCATCTCACACCAGTCAGAATGACTAATATTACAAACTCAAAAAATAACAGATGTTGGCGAGGTTGTGGAGAAAAAGGAACACTCATACACTGTTGGTGGGAGTATAAATTAGTTCCATCATTGTGGAAGACAGTGTGGCAATTCTTCAAAGACCTAAAAACAGAAATACCTTTCAACCCAGCAATCCCATTACTGGGTATGTACCCAAAAGAATATAAATCTTTCTATCATAAAGACACATGCACATGTACGTTCATTGCAGCACTATTCACAATAACAAAGACATGGGATCAACATCAATGTCCATCAATGGTAGACTGGATTTTAAAAATGTGGTACATATACACCATGGAATATTGCGCAACAAAAAAAAAAGGAATGAGATCATGTCCTTTGCAGGAACATGGATGGAGCTGGAGGTCATTATCTTTAGCAAACTAATGCAGGAACAGAAAACCAAACACCACGTGTTTTCACTTATAAGTGGGAGCTAAATGGTGAGAACATGTGAACACATAGAGGAGAATAACACACACTGGAACCTATTGGAGCATGAAGGGTGGGAGGAGGGAGAGGATCAGGAAAAATAGCTAATGGGAACTAGGCTTAAAAACAGCTAATGGGCACTAGGAAAAATAGCTTAATGGGCACTAGATGAAATAATCTGTACAACCGTCCCTCCCACGTACCTCAACACAAGTTTACCTATATAACAAGCCTGCACATGTACCTCTGAACTTGAGAGTTAAATTTTTTAAAAAAGATTATGAATTGATTAACTTCTAGACTTAGGCTTTTTCCTATTTTACCTGAAAACAAATGAAACAATTTATTAGTCTCTCACTATTTACTCTTGCACACATATATATATATATATCTCCATATATAAATGAACTAATGCTTTTGCATTTATTTCAGTGTAATAAGTAAGGAAATACGATGTGTGATTATTATATAATTATTATGGATTATGTACTTTATCAATATAAAAATCCTATTTATTCCTATGCTTTTTATTTAAGTGGAGTCCAAGGATTAGGGCATGAAGGACTGAAGGATTGAGAGCAATGTTCCAGGCAAAAGCATGGGCATATGTTTTGAAAGAGCATGGTGCTTTTGAGGAAGTAAAATAAATCTAGGTTTGGAATACAGACTAGAAGAGATCAAGGTGTAAGGATTAACTCTAGAAATAAACAGAAACCTGGTCACACAGTTTGATGGCTATAAGCTGACCAAGCAATGGTGGTCAAACCTGTGCTTAGCTAGGTTTAAAAGCTATGAAGTGAATAGACAGGTTTGAAAAAAATAGACTATCACTTTGAGAAACAATCTGGATTTTATGTGTTCTATTTTATTTAATTTTTTCCTCCTGTACAGGTAGCAGAAACACACACACACAGCCATAAGGAAAATTTTAACTTATCTGTCTGTCTGTCTGTCTGTCTGTCTGTCTATCTATCTATCTATCTATCTATCTATCTATCTATCTATCTATCTATCTATCTATCTATCTGTATAGTTAAAGTGAACTAAATATGGCCTAAGAAGGACTCCATACTTGTATATTTGAGTCCTTGTGGACGAATCATAACCTAGCTTAACAGGCAGACAAGATGAAAACCTAACTTAGGAGTATGCACCTCTAACAATAGCTGAGTCTTGGCCAATCCCAGCAGCCATACCTCAACCACTCCTAGACTACTGAGTGTTCAAACTGTGTTCAAATAAGGCAAAGGCCAACCTGTAACCAGCTGTTTCTGAACCTCACTTCTAAGTTCTGTTCTGTACGTCACTTTCCTTTTTTTAATCTATAAATTTGTTCTGACCACGAGGCACCCCTGGAGTCTCTCTGAATCTGCTGTGATTGTAGGGGCTGCTTGGTTCACAAGTCATTCGTTGCTCAATTAAACTCCTTTAAATTTAATTTGGCTAAAGTTTTTCTTTTAACAACATATAAACACACACACAGATGTACATGTTATAAATTTGCAAATAATCTGTGTATATTTATATTCAGTTTATTTTATAGTTAACAGTTAACATTTTTATAGTTACCATATAGTTAACAGTTACTCATATGATTAAATTAGTTTTCAAATAATTTTAATATTCTATCTTCTATTCAAACAAATTTTTATTCTAATTCTTTTCTGTTATAAATAGTAATACAATGAATTATTTTACAGAATTGTTTTCTCTTTCTGGGCATTTCATTGATGCAGACAAGAAAGTACTAGACTAAAAGCAGTATGCTTTTCATTTTCAAGATTCTTGATTCACATTACCAAGAAAATATATAGAAACATTTCTACCATTGGTCTATGAGACTATCAGTCTGTGCCTACATCACCATGACTTTACCATGCATTTGCTAAGCACAGGATATATTTTTGTTTTTAAAAAGTTTTAACTACTTCTTAGGTTATGTTCTAACTTTATTTTGCATTTCCTTGATATTCAGTGCTGTTAGTCATTTTTCCTTTTGTTTGTTATTCATCTTTTCCTTTCTTAAATTGTCTACCTATATTCTTTGTTCATTTTCTTCTGTGGATGTGTTAGTCTTCTTTGTGGTCTGGTAAGAGCTCTTTGCATATTAAAATTTTAACAGTTTCGCTGTTATTTATTATCTCCATAGCATGAGTTACTTGTTTTCCATTTTAATTGTTTTTTTTTTCTTTTTTATGCAGGGCAACTTAATTTCTATGCAGTCAAGGTTATTTATCTTTTCCTTTGGTATTACTTTCACAACTTTTGTGTTAAGTAAATGATTGTATCTGTAAGATTAAGTTTGAAATATTGACAGTCTGTGCCTCTATCTTTTCATACATTTTGTTAGTTAATAGAGAAATGACTACTGAGATAATCATTTGTAACTGTTGTGACAGAAGGAAGAAAGAGAAGTGTAAAGATGAGAAGATAAGAAAATGTGTCTCTCAGAGTTGTTATTAATCACTGTCAATATTTCATTAGAGTGAATTGCCTAATGTCTGTCTATGTAATTTAACTTATTTGAAATAGTCTTTTCCCTCACAGATTTTGACTAACTTAATGACCCACTTAATTTATTATTTCATGTATAATTGCAATTATTATGTAGATATCTGTGTTGATATCTCTGTTGTATTTTTTATGGAAATCAATAGAAGATATAAAATATTTTTGGATCTTTCTGATATTCAAAAAATATTTTTGAGAAAAATTATCTTAATTCAAATAGTAATATGGTTTGGTACTTGACTCAATGCAATTTAGCATTTATGACTTGCTGTCTTATACAACTGTTCTAAGAATTCATGTCAAATTATATTAGTTATTCCTGTGTCCATACAGCAAATATTTATTGTCAAGTTCTTGGCTAAACCAAGAATCCAAGAAGAGAAATTTCACAGACTAGTAAGAGATTATTTACAATTTCTGCTTTTTAAATAGTAATATAATTAATATACTTTCCAGAAAATTTTTCCATCTTCTGTGATGCATAAGTAGAATCTTACAATACACATATAAAATTATGTGAAAGTACGTACATAATTCTAAGAAAGCATAGCAGAAGGGCTAGAGACCCTTATATTTAACTATCTACATGATATCTAGAGGGTATCTAAAACTTGTGCAAACCAAACAGACATTTGATCCTTGCTCCTCAATTCCAGCAACATCAAAACCAACTCAATGAAAATCGCTGATTTTTGCCTAGATCTCACCATTTTAGTAAATGGCATCATGATTTTTCATAGTGACTCAAGCCATAAATCTGGACACGCTTGATTTATAACCTATATCTCCTAAATTCAACTCTATGGTAAATATTATTCATTCTATTTTGAAAACATGTCCTAAAACCATTCATTTCCCTATACTTCAGATTTACCCACCAATCCAAACAACTGTACATATTCTCCTGGACAGCTACAAAACCTCCTAATTGTTTCCTCTGTTTTCCTCTTCATAAGGTATTCTCTAGCCAGAGTGATCTTTTAAAAATGTAGATCAAATCACATCACATTCTTGCTTAATGCCCTTCAATGGCTTCTAATTGCACTTGGAGTAAAATCTACACTTCTTACCATGACCTCATTGGCTCTCTGTCTTCTCTGGCTTCATCTCACAGCACTGTGCCCTCACACTGAGCTCCAGTCATGCATGCCTTCTGTCTGTTCCTCTGCTCCAGCTTCATGTCTTCATCTGGGTCTCTGTATTGCTATTTCATTTCCCTGCCTGCAACATTCTTCCCCTGACTCTTTGCATGGCTGTTTCTCCTCATTCATGTTCCAGCTTGAATACTACCTCTTCAGAGAAGCCTTCTCTGATTCCAAGTAGTGGCTTCTCCTCCAAATACTGTTTGATTCTGTGTAGTTAATTCACAGCCCTGATCACACTTTGAAGTTATATTATTTATTTATTGTTCACTTGATCATTGAATATTTACCTCCTCTTGAATAGAAGCTCCTTGAGGACAGTGAACTCTTTTGTCTTGCTCACTGTTATTACCTGTACCTATGATGAAGCCTGGTATATGGAGCACACTTAGCAAATATGAGTAAAATGGATGAATGAATAAGGGCATCTCAGTGAAGATGGGGTGAGAAAGGGTTATGCCAGCTGGTGCTTGGATCCTATCTAAAAGAATGAACAGAAGTTAACCAGGTAGAGAAAAAGAGGGAAATGCATTCTAGACTGTATTGGAAAGGGTGCAAGAACAAGTTTCCTTTGGAGAGTTGCAGGAGTTTGGGATGATTGCATGTTGGCATTGCTAGTGATAAACAGGAGCCCAGTGCGAGAACATTAATGGACTTTTATGCCTTATCGAGTAAGAAGTTTAGAGGTTGTCATGAAGGTAGGAAATCCTAAAGGATGTTATAAAAGTGAATAACATGATCAGGTTGACAATGTAATAAGATCACTCTCCACACAGGGGAAGTAGTCTGGCATTGGGTGAGTAGGGTATCCTTGTAGGGTAACCTCATACTGGCAGTGTGAGGAGGTGTCCACATGTGGAGGGCAGCCACAGTGGAGTCAAAGCACTGTAAAGGTGAGAAGGGTATCCATCAGGGTCCAACCAGGCATAAGGGATCAGAGCATACACAAAGTAAGGAGCAGGGTGGATGTGTGTGTGTCATGCCCTGAGCAGGAGGAGTCCATGTGCAGCTTTACCGGCATGCGGTATCAGAGCTCAAGTGGGATGAGGCCAGTGTCCACATTTGGAGATGACCTTAAATGAGAATCAGGACCTGATAAAATAACAAAATACACTATGAATAAAGGAAGCTAGGTTTCTGACTGTCAGAGAATAGAAGTACAAATATAAAAATGAATTCTGTGTTGTTTAGGTCGAAATCACATTACGTCTGTGAACTCATGGCTTTCAATATATGTAGAGATGGATGAACACAAATATAGATGTTCATGTGCATGTGTATAGTTGTGTATACATACCCAGACCCACATGCATATGTATATGTACATTCTATGCTTCTATACAAACATCCTCTAGCCCTGCCCACTGAGAAAGTCTGAGAACAGTGACATCCCAGTAGCAATTAATATACTTAGTGCCTAAATCTTGGCATCAAACTACCATTTTATACTAAGAGGAAGTAAAGCTTCTTGGAGAAATAGCTGATTCCACATCTAGGATTGGAAAAGCATATATGATTGATAAGCCTAGAAATCCTGATATTCCAGAAAGTAAGGAACGCTCAAAGAGTGATGGAATTAAGTCAAAAGGACACAAGAGGACTCCCTTTGGCAAAACTCTGAATAATTCAAATATCAAAACCAGTAATAATAATAATGGATATAATTAACTCAATAAAATAGGAAACATGGGTCTCTGCAAGTATAAACAAATACATGAGTAAATTGAATGTTTTGTGAGGAATGAGATATTCACATAGTTTTAAAGTACCTCCCCACAAATATATACACATTTCACAAGAGAAACAAACAAACAAAGAGAGAGAGTAACCTTACAGTGGAGAAGTCTGAAAGAAACCACTTTAATCAAGTGACCAAGGCGAACATCATTTAAAAAATCATTATGACAAATCAAAATCATGCACCAGCTGACAGGATGCAATAAGAAAAACAGAGTCACCTCTGGTTCTTTCTGACAAAGATGCTTACCCTGAAATTATAAGGAGACATCAGACAACCCAAACTGAGGAACATTCCACAAAATAGCTGACCTGTTATCTTCAAATATGTGACTGCTTTAAAAATCCAGAAAAGATTGAAGAATTATTCCAGATCAAATGAGATTGAACAGGAATGAAAACTTGATGCATGTATGATTTTAAACTAGATATTTTTTACCATAAAACATATTATTAGGACAATTGGTGAAGTCTGAATGAAGTCTTAAGGTTAAATGGTAGTAATATGTCACAATTCATTATCTGATTTTGATGTTTGTGTTCTGGTTATAGATAAGTATCCTTGTTTGTAAGAAATAACACACCAGTGCTAAAGAGGCATTAGATTAGCAGCTTACTCACAAATAGTTCCAGGAATAAAATAAAAGATCTTTAGGGAAAAAAAGATCTTTGTATTGTGTTTCCAACTTTTCTGCAGTTTTGTGATTGTTTCGAAATATAAAATAATAATTATTTTTAAATCCATGAGATCACTCTGATAAATGTAGAAGATAAATTAGAAGTAGAAGAGATGACAGCAAGGAAGCCATAATGGGAGCTATTTCAGTAATCAAGTCAAAAGCATTAAGACAGGTGCAGTGGGAGTAGAAGAAGAGAAAAGCTTGGAAAGATAGGAAACAGAAGTGACATGCTTTGGTGGCTAATTAGATATAGAAAGAGAAGGAGAGGGAGTATTCTAGGTGGTACAATTAATTGATATAAGGAAGGAAGAGCAGATTTTTGGAGAAAGATGAAGATTTTGATGTCTGGCAAGTAAATGTAGTGAGTCTTATCTTCCAAACACTGTATGTTACTTGACCAGATGAAATACATGTTATTGGCTTATTATTAGGATGAACTTCTATTCTCTGGCCTCATGTTTCCACAAGAAGGAAATACCAAGAGAATAACATCCTCGACCTAGTCTCCCACTTTTTATTAATTTATCCCCTAAGGAATTAGAGTTACTGAGCTGTAAAATGACACTGGGGAAGCAACTAAGCATGCTTATTATTGCCTCTTCCATGTTTCTCCTCTTCAAAGCTAGTGTGTCAGCCTAATAGATATGCTCTCTGCTCTTCTGTAGTAAAATCATCTTGTAGGTTGGCTAGCTGTTCCAGTGACTGGGTTAGGACGTGTGTCTAATACCAGAGTGAAGTTACAGCAAGCATATTCAGTAACATGTTTAGAATCACATTGTCCAATCAGTCCTCATGATAATAATAAAAAGTATGGCATTTGGTTTCAATTTGTCTAACTCCTGGATTCCATATCTCAATTGGATCTGAATCTGGGAGAGAAAGAAAGCAGTGTGGTTAATTTGTTTCCTAAATTCAAAACAATTATAAAACTGTGTTTATTCCTCATAGTGTCTAATACAGTGCTTAATACTCACTTATTGAATTGAGTTCCATTAATGTAAAATAGGATGATGCTAAAATAATACTGTCTTAAAGGGAAAATATAGGTCCTTCTAATTATTTGTTTTTCCATTTTAGGCATTTAGCACCATTGATTTAAAACTTGTTCTTCAACATGGCATAATCTAAAGATACTTATTTTTCCTTTCCTCATAGATAAAAATCATAATAGTCTTACCTATCTCACATGGTTTCTCAAAAGAAACATGGTTTCTCTCCATTCCAGGTGTGTAAATTAAACAATGTGGAGAATGGTAGGAGATGGGTTTAATCAAAGGATTAAAGTAGACAATATGTAGCTACCACTCTGTAACATAATAAACAAATGGCATATTTATTGCTGAGTTTGAGTGTTCCCTTTCTCAACAGTGTGAATTTGTGCAAGATGAGTGCAAAATCAAACCAGAATGGAATTGTTAGGGTCAGCTATAAAGAGGCCTATGAAATGCTCTAGATCATGTTTTTCAAGTTAAGTTTTGTGCATCACTAGTTGCGAAATATATTGATGGGTTTACAGGGGTGGTAGCAAAGAAGGCTCTGAAAAATCATTCAGTGAAGAAATTGTTTAACCCTGTATTTCCCCAATATATTTGACCATGGAAACTTTTTATATAAGAACCTCACTTACAGAATGAGTAATCCATAGATATTAGGACATTCTGATTAAGAGGAAGGTGGCAGAATATCTGGTTGGGACTTCCTGATTATTAGAATGCCCTATGTAAATCAGCACAACATTTAAGTAAAAAGATTCTTAATGCCTTGCTTATCCTATCCTTCTCCCTGGACTATATATCTGCCCACTATGATATGGATATGGCTTAGTTTGTCCCCACCGAAATTCAGATTGAAATTTGATTCCCAATGTGGCAGTGTTGGCAGGTGGGGCCTCGTAGAGGGTGTTTGGGTCATGAGGACAGATCCCTCATGGATGGCTTGGTTCTGTTCTAGCAATACTGACAGTTCCAAGTCTGCCAAGACTGGATTAATTCTCATGGGCATGGATTAATTCCCATAAGAGGTAGTTGTTATAAAGCCAGACACCACTGGAGTTTTGCCTCTTCACATGTGTTCACTTTCCCTTTGACCTTCTGCCATGTTGTGATGCATCACCAGCAGCTGGGCAGACATCAACACGATGCTTCTTGTACTTTCCAGTCTGCAGAAGTGTGAGTTAAAGAAGCCTCTCTTCTTAGTTCATTTTATGTTCCATATAACGGAACTCCCAACCTCAGGTGTTCCATTATAGCAACACAAAATGAACTAAGACTTCACCTATCTAGCGCCTATTCAAACATAAAGGTCAATTTGAGCATTTCCTCTCTGGAATAGTCTTCACTGCCCTTTCCCCAACGATTCTTAATTCAGGTGGTACTTATTGACAGCCAATTGTGAACCAGGTACTGTTCTAAGTGCCGAAATTGAGCACTTTGTAAACAAGGAAGGAAGGAGGGAGAAAACAGGGGGATGAAAGGAAGGAAGGTAGGAAGAAACAAATGAAAGAAGTTCTTATTCTCATGGAATATCCATTCCAGGTGTGAAAAAAGACACTGAACAAATTAACACATAATGTTAGTTCAGGAGTGAAAATTGTTATAAAGGAAAATAGCATAACAGAGACAGAAAATACAGTGGTAGCTACTTTATATTCAATGGTCAAAAAGGGCATCTCTCATAAGGTAGAAAGGATGATAATTAGCAGTGTTAAGTCTCTGGGAGAAGGGTGTTCCAGACAATTCAATGATAAGTACAAAGAACCTAAGGCACGAGCTGTTTGGCTAATCTAAGGTAATGTTGGGAAGATGACATGGCTAGTGTAAATTAAACAATGTGGAGAATGGTAGGAGATGGGTTAAGAGGTTTTAGAGAGTCAGATTATATTGGATGTCATGCATCCTTACTTTCAGTGAGATGGGAAGACGTTGGAAGGTTGAGCAGGTGAATAACGTGATCTGATTTATATATGTGGCCACGTTACAAAAGGACAAGAGCACAATAATCAATGCCAGTAACAAGATATGAAGCTTTTTCAAAGGTCTAGGTCAGACATGTTAGTGGCTCATATCATAGTGACAGATGACAGATGGTAAGATTCAAGATATATTTTTAAAGAAAAGTTAGAGGACTGATTTTTGAACTTTTTGGTCTCAAGATCCCTTGATGCCCTTAAAAATTAATAACACTAAAGATTTTTTGTTCATGAAAGTCATATCTGTTAATATTTATAGGAAAACTAAAATTAAAAATTCTTTAAGCATAAGAATACACAAGTGTGCATTTCATTAACCATCAGAGGTATGATATCATCACTTACCATATAGCTTCTGGAAAACTCCATCTAGAATTCATATACAAATAAAAGCAGAACAAGGCAAAATGTCTTTGTATTATTATGAAAAGATGTTTGACCACAGACCTTTTGAAAAGGTTTTGTAGCCTGCTAAGAGTTCCTGAACCACACATTGAGAACTGCTGGCCTAGAGGATTTTTTTTGATAGATTGGATGTGAGGTGAGAGAGAAATAAAGAAATCAAGGATGGGGTCAAGTTTTTAAGCCTGAGCTGCTATTAACTGAAATGCAAACTGCAGAGCTATACAGGTTAAGTTTAAGACATCCCATTGACATTTAGAGTAGCCTGCTGGATAAGAGCCTGGAGTTCAGGGGAGTGGGCAGGCTTGGAGATATAAATTTAGGAGTAATCAGCACATAAACAGCATTGAAAGCTCTGGAACTGGATGAGAACACATGGGGAGTGAATGTAGACTAAGAAGAGGTCTGAAGATGATCCTTGGGGCATTGGATCAATGAACTCCATCAGTGAAATTCCAAAAGTTCTCTATTTAGAGCACAGTCTCCTTTGGTTGGTTCAAAGTTCTTTTAGGATAGAATCCATATTTTAGTTATTTTCATATTCAAATCACCGCTTAAGATGCCCAGAATATGGTAGGCATTCGACTGTGTTTATTGAATAAATAAATAAATAAAGTAATGATGTCCCTTGTGGTACTTTCACAGCTAAATTCCAGAATTTTAGAACAGGCAAGATTGGGAAGTTGGAATGATTAGGTTCAGATTCATATAGTAGATATACTATTCATTGTAGAGTCAAAAAGGTTGCCTCGAACTCAGAGGAAGATGTAATTGAGTGCACCCTGTGTAGTCAATAACAAGTGACCTAAAGGCAAGGATAGAATATATTTCAAATTCTAGTCTGCCATTTAAGATAGTTAAAGCAATATTGCCAACTCTACTTTCTGATCATTTTATTTTGCAAGGAAATTTTTCCCAGGATATTTTTTCTATCTATGCATTCTTTTATTTAATTACACAATAAATTTAACCAGCTTTATAGACCAATACATATATATCTACAAAGGATGTATTTCATTTTTGATGAATATACTATGGCTTATTTAACAAGTTATCCTCACTAATAGGCATTAAGATTTCCAATAAATATTTCTTTTTTTTTTAAATTTATTTATTATTATTATACTTTAAGTTGTAGGGTACATGTGCATAACGTGCAGGTTTGTTACATATGTATACTTGTGCCATGTTGGTGTGCTGCACCCATCAACTCGTCATTTACATCAGGTATAACTCCCAATGCAATCCCTCCCCCCTCCCCCCTCCCCATGATAGGCCCCGGTGTGTGATGTTCCCCTTCCTGAGTCCAAGTGATCTCATTGTTCAGTTCCCACCTATGAGTGAGAACATGCGGTGTTTGGTTTTCTGTTCTTGTGATAGTTTGCTAAGAATGATGGTTTCCAGCTGCATCCATGTCCCTACAAAGGACTCAAACTCATCCTTTTTGATGGCTGCATAGTATTCCATGGTGTATATGTGCCACATTTTCTTAATCCAATCTGTCACTGATGGACATTCGGGTTGATTCCAAGTCTTTGCTATTGTGAATAGTGCTGCAATAAACATACGTGTGCATGTGTCTTTATAGCAGCATAATTTATAATCCTTTGGGTATATACCCAGTAATGGGATGGCTGGGTCATATGGTACATCTAGTTCTAGATCCTTGAGGAATCGCCATACTGTTTTCCATAATGGTTGAACTAGTTTACAATGCCACCAACAGTGTAAAAGTGTTCCTATTTCTCCACATCCTCTCCAGCACCTGTTGTTTCCTGACTTTTTAATGATCGCCATTCTAACTGGTGTGAGATGGTATCTCATTGTGGTTTTGATTTGCATTTCTCTGGTGGCCAGTGATGATGAGCATTTTTTCATGTGTCTGTTGGCTGTATGAATGTCTTCTTTTGAGAAATGTCTGTTCATATCCTTTGCCCACTTTTTGATGGGGTTGTTTGTTTTTTTCTTGTAAATTTGTTTGAGTTCTTTGTAGGTTCTGGATATTAGCCCTTTGTCAGATGAGTAGATTGCAAAAATTTTCTCCCATTCTGTAGGTTGCCTGTTCACTCTGATGGTAGTTTCTTTTGCTGTGCAGAAGCTCTTTAGTTTAATGAGATCCCATTTGTCAATTTTGGCTTTTGCTGCCGTTGCTTTTGGTGTTTTAGACATGAAGTCTTTGCCCATGCCTATGTCCTGAATGGTACTACCTAGGTTTTCCTCTAGGATTTTTATGGTATTAGGTCTAACATTTAAGTCTCTAATCCATCTTGAATTAATTTTCGTATAAGGAGTAAGGAAAGGATCCAGTTTCAGCTTTCTACTTATGGCTAGCCAATTTTCCCAGCACCATTTATTAAATAGGGAATCCTTTCCCCATTTCTTGTTTTTGTAAGGTTTGTCAAAGATCAGATGGCTGTAGATGTGTGGTATTATTTCTGAGGACTCTGTTCTGTTCCATTGGTCTATATCTCTGTTTTGGTACCAGTACCATGCTGTTTTGGTTACTGTAGCCTTGTAGTATAGTTTGAAGTCAGGTAGCGTGATGCCTCCAGTTTTGTTCTTTTGACTTAGGATTGTCTTGGAGATGTGGGCTCTTTTTTGGTTCCATATGAACTTTAAAGCAGTTTTTTCCAATTCTGTGAAGAAACTCATTGGTAGCTTGATGGGGATGGTATTGAATCTATAAATTACCTTGGGCAGTATGGCCATTTTCACGATATTGATTCTTCCTATCCATGAGCATGGTATGTTCTTCCATTTGTTTGTGTCCTCTTTGATTTCACTGAGCAGTGGTTTGTAGTTCTCCTTGAAGAGGTCCTTTACATCCCTTGTAAGTTGGATTCCTAGGTATTTGATTCCCTTTGAAGCAATTATGAATGGAAGTTCATTCCTGATTTGGCTCTCTGTTTGTCTGTTACTGGTGTATAAGAATGCTTGTGATTTTTGCACATTAATTTTGTATCCTGAGACTTTGCTGAAGTTGCTTATCAGCTTAAGGAGATTTTGGGCTGAGACAATGGGGTTTTCTAAATATACAATCATGTCATCTGCAAACAGGGACAGTTTGACTTCTTCTTTTCCTAACTGAATACCCTTGATTTCTTTCTCTTGCCTAATTGCCCTAGCCAGAACTTCCAACACTATGTTGAATAGGAGTGGTGAGAGAGGGCATCCCTGTCTTGTGCCAGTTTTCAAAGGGAATTTTTCCAGTTTTTGCCCATTCAGTATGATATTGACTGTGGGTTTGTCATAAATAGCTCTTATTATTTTGAGGTACGTTCCATCAATACCGAATTTATTGAGCGTTTTTAGCATGAAGGGCTGTTGAATTTTGTCAAAAGTCTTTTCTGCATCTATTGAGATAATCATGTTCTTGTCTTTGGTTCTGTTTATATGCTGGATTATGTTTATTGATTTACGAATGTTGAACCAGCCTTGCATCCCAGGGGTGAAGCCCACTTGATCATGGTGGATAAGCTTTTTGATGTGTTGCTGAATCTGGTTTGCCAGTATTTTATTGAGGATTTTTGCATCGATGTTCATCAGGGATATTGGTCTAAAATTCTCTTTTTTTGTTGTGTCTCTGCCAGGCTTTGGTATCAGGATGATGTTGGCCTCATAAAATGAGTTAGGGAGGATTCCCTCTTTTTCTATTGATTGGAATAGTTTCAGAAGGAATGGTACCAACTCCTCCTTGTACCTCTGGTAGAATTCAGCTGTGAATCCATCTGGTCCTGGACTTTTTTTGGTTGGTAGGCTATTAATTGTTGCCTCAATTTCAGAGCCTGCTATTGGTCTATTCAGGGATTCAACTTCTTCCTGGTTTAGTCTTGGAAGAGTGTAAGTGTCCAGGAAATTATCCATTTCTTCTAGATTTTCCAGTTTATTTGCATAGAGGTGTTTATAGTATTCTCTGATGGTAGTTTGTATTTCTGTGGGGTCGGTGGTGATATCCCCTTTATCATTTTTAATTGCGTCGGTTTGATTCCTCTCTCTTTTCTTCTTTATTAGTCTTGCTAGTGGTCTGTCAATTTTGTTGATCTTTTCAAAAAACCAACTCCTGGATTCATTGATTTTTTGGAGGGTTTTTTGTGTCTCTATCTCCTTCAGTTCTGCTCTGATCTTAGTTATTTCTAGCCTTCTGCTAGCTTTCGAATGTGTTTGCTCTTGCTTCTCTAGTTCTTTTAATTGCGATGTTAGAGTGTCAATTTTAGATCTTTCCTGCTTTCTCTTGTGGGCATTTAGTGCTATAAATTTCCCTCTACACACTGCTTTAAATGTGTCCCAGAGATTCTGGTATGTTGTATCTTTGTTCTCATTGGTTTCAAAGAACATCTTTATTTCTGCCTTCATTTCGTTATGTACCCAGTAGTCATTCAGGAGCAGGTTATTCAGTTTCCATGTACTTGGGCGGTTTTGATTGAGTTTCTTAGTCCTGATTTCTAGTTTGATTGCACTGTGGTCTGAGAGACAGTTTGTTATAATTTCTGTTCTTGTACATTTGCTGAGGAGTGCTTTACTTCCAATTACGTGGTCGATTTTGGAGTAAGTACGATGTGGTGCTGAGAAGAATGTATATTCTGTTGATTTGGGGTGGAGAGTTCTATAGATGTCTATTAGGTCTGCTTGCTGCAGAGATGAGTTCAATTCCTGGATATCCTTGTTAACTTTCTGTCTCGTTGATCTGTCTAATGTTGACAGTGGAGTGTTGAAGTCTCCCATTATTATTGTATGGGAGTCTAAGTCTCTTTGTAAGTCTCTAAGGACTTGCTTGATGAATCTGGGTGCTCCTGTATTGGGTGCATATATATTTAGGATAGTTAGCTCTTCCTGTTGAATTGATCCCTTTACCATTATGTAATGGCCTTCTTTGTCTCTTTTGATCTTTGATGGTTTAAAGTCTGTTTTATCAGAGACTAGTATTGCAACCCCCGCTTTTTTTTGTTCTCCATTTGCTTGGTAAATCTTCCTCCATCCCTTTATTTGGAGCCTATGTATGTCTCTGCGTGTGAGATGGGTCTCCTGAATACAGCAGACTGATGGGTCTTGACTCTTTATCCAGTTTGCCAGTCTGTGTCTTTTAATTGGAGCATTTAGTCCATTTACATTTAAGGTTAAGATTGTTATGTGTGAACTTGATCCTGTCATTATGATATTAACTGGTTATTTTGCTCGTTAGTTGATGCAGTTTCTTCCTAGCCTCGATGGTCTTTACATTTTGGCATGTTTTTGCAATGGCTGGTACCAGTTGTTCCTTTCCATGTTTAGTGCTTCCTTCAGGGTCTCTTGTAAGGCAGGCCTAGTGGTGACAAAATCTCTAAGCATTTGCTTATCTGTAAAGGATTTTATTTCTCCTTCACTTATGAAACTTAGTTTGGCTGGATATGAAATTCTGGGTTTAAAATTCTTTTCTTTAAGAATGTTGAATATTGGCCCCCACTCTCTTCTGGCTTGGAGAGTTTCTGCCGAGAGATCTGCTGTTAGTCTGATGGGCTTCCCTTTGTGGGTAACCCGACCTTTCTCTCTGGCTGCCCTTAAGATGTTTTCCTTCATTTCAACTTTGGTGAATCTGGCAATTATGTGTCTTGGAGTTGCTCTTCTCGAGGAGTATCTTTGTGGCGTTCTCTGTATTTCCTGGATTTGAATGTTGGCCTGCCCTACTAGGTTGGGGAAGTTCTCCTGGATGATATCCTGAAGAGTGTTTTCCAACTTGGTTCCATTTTCCCCCTCACTTTCAGGCACCCCAATCAGACGTAGATTTGGTCTTTTTACATAATCCCACACTTCTTGCAGGCTTTGTTCATTTCTTTTTCTTCTTTTTTCTTTTGGTTTCTCTTCTCGATTCATTTCATTCATTTGATCCTCAATCGCAGATACTCTTTCTTTCAGTTGATCGAGTCGGTTACTGAAGCTTGTGCATTTGTCACGTATTTCTCGTGTCATGGTTTTCATCTCTTTCATTTCGTTTATGACCTTCTCTGCATTAATTACTCTAGCCATCAATTCTTCCACTTTTTTTTCAAGATTTTTAGTTTCTTTGCACTGGGTATGTAATTCCTCCTTTAGCTCTGAGAAATTTGATGGACTGAAGCCTTCTTCTCTCATCTCGTCAAAGTCATTCTCCGTCCAGCTCTGATTCGTTGCTGGCGATGAGCTGCGCTCCTTTGCCGGGGGAGATGCGCTCTTATTTTTTGAATTTCCAGCTTTTCTGCCCTGCTTTTTCCCCATCTTTGTGGTTTTATCTGCCTCTGGTCTTTGATGATGGTGATGTACTCATGGGGTTTTGGTGTAGGTGTCCTTCCTGTTTGATAGTTTTCCTTCTAACAGTCAGGACCCTCAGCTGTAGGTCTGTTGGAGATTGCTTGAGGTCCACTCCAGACCCTGTTTGCCTGGGTATCAGCAGCAGAGGCTGCAGAAGATAGAATATTTCTGAACAGCGAGTGTACCTGTCTGATTCTTGCTTTGGAAGCTTCCTCTCAGGGGTGTACTCCACCCTGTGAGGTGTGGGGTGTCAGACTGCCCCTAGTGGGGGATGTCTCCCAGTTAGGCTACTCAGGAGTCAGGGACCCACTTGAACAGGGAGTCTGTCCCTTCTCAGATCTCAACCTCCGTGTTGGGAGATCCACTGCTCTCTTCAAAGCTGTCAGACAGAGTCCTTTGCGTCTGCAGAGGTTTTGGCTGCATTTGTTATTGCCCTGTCCCCAGAGGTGGAGTCTACAGAGACAGGCAGGTTTCCTTGAGCTGCTGTGAGCTCCACCCAGTTCGAGCTTCCCAGCAGCTTTGTTTACCTACTTAAGCCTCAGCAATGGCGGGCGCCCCTCCCCCAGCCTCGCTGCTGCCTTGCTGGTAGATCACAGACTGCTGTGCTAGCAATGAGGGAGGCTCCGTGGGTGTGGGACCCTCCTGGCCAGGTGTGGGATATGATCTCCTGGTGTGCCTGTTTGCTTAAAGTGCAGTATTGGGGTGGGAGTTACCCGATTTTCCAGGTGTTGTGTGTCTCAGTTCCCCTGGCTAGGAAAAGGGATTCCCTTCCCCCTTGCGCTTCCCAGGTGAGGCAATGCCTTGCCGTGCTTCAGCTCTCACTGGTCGGGCTGCAGCAGCTGACCAGCACGGATCGTCCGGCACTCCCCAGTGAGATGAACCCAGTACCTCAGTTGAAAATGCAGAAATCACCGGTCTTCTGTGTCGCTCGTGCTGGGAGTTGGAGACTGGAGCTGTTCCTATTCGGCCATCTTGCTCCGCCTCTCCAATAAATATTTCTACAATGAACATCCTTGAGCATATTTTTATTTATTACCATTTTAATAGCCACATTTATTTTCACTATTCTCATAGTACGTCTGTTCTTAGCCACTCATGTGACTTGAAAATACTTTTATATTAAATGTCTATTTAATCAACATTTCCTTATCTTTATGATGATTCATTTGCATCTTTTCCAAAACTTCAAGTTAATGTCTAAACTCAATTTTCTTTTGTTTCTCTTCTTCTATTTTTATTTTAGGTGCCAGGGGTACATGTGCATCTATGCATTCTCATTTAGGCTGTCTAGACATGCTTTAGGGGAAAAAGCTGAGCCAAACAATGACACCCACTGAGAATTTTATGCATGTGGGAGAAAAAACCCTGAATAACACAAAAGGAAAACACAATATTAATACAGTCTTGCTATTAATGGCAATGTGGCACAAAATATAAAAAATTACATTTCATGTTCAGGAAAAAAGGATTAAAAAATTTTTTACATGCACAAAGTGCCAAATAACAAAAATTCTCCATATTCCTATAGAATAAACTCACCTGTAATTTCATCAAATGAATAGAAATGAGGATGAATAATATTCCACTGGCATATAATTGGTATGATCACTATATGGATTGATGGTGATTTTAATCATCAATGGAAGATACAATTTATAGTGGTTGTTTTCTGGATTCTGGCTTTTCCCTCCCCTGCATTAGGTCAGCCTGACCCTGTACTGTGCCATTTATCCACACTGACTCCTCCCATATCCCAAATTCCAGGAGTTTATACTTCCTGTGGCTCACTTAAGCAGAGGCATCTAAAGAATGAGATGCTTGAAGGCGAATATCACCCCATATGTAGCCAACATCATCTTAAGTAGGTTCCAAAGATTTAGGGAATTTTAAAAGGTTCCCAAAAACATTTTCTAAAAGCCACAGTTGCCGTGATCAGAGCTACTTGTGGATGAGACAGAGAGTTAGAACATTACTTCTCAAAGGTCTTATTTCAATTGTAGGTAAACATGATCTAATCACCATTATAATAACAAGCTGGGCCACTACAGGGCTTTACAACATACACAGCACCATGGCACCTTTTATCTGGTTTGAGTCTGACTACACCCCTGAGATGTAGGCAAGGCAAATACCATTCTCACTTTGCTGAAGAACTGAGGGTGAGAAGGGTAATACAGAGTGCACGTGACAGAAGAAAGATTGGAGTTAAATTCCTTTTAAAAAGGCAGCTACAAGCAAAATTTTGTACATAATTCCAGGAATTGAGTAGACCACCCATAGCCTACCAGGAATACCAGGTTAAAAATATTTACCCTCAGATAGACTGATTTAATTGGTCAGGGGTAGAACTCAGGCAATTTTTTAAAAAGCTTCCCAGGAAATTCACATTTGTCCAGAACAACTTCAACAATTCATATTTGTCAACGTTGACTGTTGGGTCCTGTTGACTTCTTTCTCATTTTTTTTTCCTTTCCAAATGGCTCCTTGTTTTACCTAATATTATTTTCTATTACAACTATCTTTCTGTTTTTAGCCTTCTCTTCTCACTCAGCTTTTGTCACAAGTCTGGAAATTACTGAATACAGTCTTCTTTGGCTCTTTCCTTCAGGCTACATATTTTGGCCATCTGTATTTCTGTTCTGCCTCCTTTTTCAAAACTATTATTGTCTCCTGAAGCTTCGCCTTTCTAGAATATCAATATCCCACCTCGATTATTTTCTACCTAATGAGCTAATTAGCAGTAATGGAAAAACTACTGGAGTTAGGAAATCAGAGATCTTCCAGTAAGTCAGTGGCTGTGTAATACTGAGAACATTATTCAAACTCTCAAAGCCTCAGGCCCAATCAGTAAAATAAGGAAAAATACACCTACCTGATATAATTTTTATGAGAAAAAAAGAAATACATACTCAATCATGGGAATAAATGGCTCAATATTCAATAATAAAAATATTTTAAAGATTATCTCCTTGAAGTTATTTTTATTCCTTATCTATTTTTTTGTTGCAACCCAATACAATATTCTGCACTCTTTCCAAGTTATATGCCTCTGTTTTTTACATACCCACTCTCATTTCTAATTTTAAAATTTAGCATATATACTCTATAACCCCACAGTGCTCAGAAAAATGTTATTCTGGATTTGGCAATAATTTTTTGTAACCCCAGTTCTAAACTCTTAATAATGGCAGGGAGAGGTGCTATGGCTTATTATTAAACTGCTTTATTGTTAGCTCATTAATCATACACAGGTCCAGAAAAATATTCAAAATGTGTCTTTCTTTCAGGTTGAGTAGGCACCTGATCTAAACACAGTCCAGTATGAGTAGGCATTCAGAAATGACTCATCTTTCCTCCAATCATCTCCTTTAGTGTCTTGAGAGCTCTGGGCCTTTGACCTTTCTCTTCATTTTCTTTACCTCTACAGCCTCTTTGCTCCTTTTTGCTATGGTCCCTCCTTAGCTGCAAAATAATGCAGCCTGGTGTTATTTCATTCTGTTGAATTCCATTTAGGATGAGGTTTTGGGTTAATGGTGAGGTTTGGATGGTACTAGGACATCTAAAGCCAATCGGAGTGTCTTTTCCAGCTGCTATTAACAAATACCATAAAGTTATGGGGTCTCTCACAGTTCTGGAGGTTGAGAAGTCCAAGATCAGGTTTCCAGCTTGGTTGGATCCTGGTGAAGGTCCTCTTTCAGACTGCAGATTGCTGAGTTCTTGCTGTGTCCTCATGTGTTGCAAGGGTGAACAAGCTCCTATGGGCCTCTTTTATAAGTGAACTAATCCCATTTATGAGAGCTCTGCCATCTGACCTAATCCTCTCCTAAAGGCCCCACTTTTTAATACTATCACATTGTGGATTTGAATTCAACATAGATATTTGGGGGAAATACAAATATTCAGATGATAGAACAGAATTTCAAATTTTCCAGATTGTCTTCTTCTTAGGATATCCTTATGCTCATTATGCTAAAAATCTCTGTTCAATATTGAGCCCATTTAGATGACTTATCTGTGGTATTGTGCCAAAATAGCCTCTTTTTCTGCCCGTGGTCACTTCTCTAGAGCCTCCTTCTATTTTAGACTTGATTTCTATCATGCAACAGGGAAAGGAGTGTATAAACCCATCTAGCTACAACCACCACCAAGAGCACAGACCAAGAATTCAGTGTTCTGTCAACTGCTGATGTTAGTTGTTTGAACTTTGGAACTAATTGGATTTATACACACCTCCTAAGAAAATATTTAACAGTTCAGTCCCTATCATGCATGTCTCTTCAGTCAACTTTTCAGCTCTTCTTTCTTATTCTCTGCAACCAGAAACTGTTTCCCCACCTCTGCTCATCCTTTAACATGCTGTCATACTGCCTTATTTCCTTTTACCATCAAACTATTCAAAAGATTAGTATACAATCAGGGTATCTTTCCCCACACTTCAATTCCTTTCATCTTAAGCTTCTACATTCTTCACTTGAAGGAAATTACATCCTTGAAGGTCTCTGCCCTCATAATTGTCAAATAAACTGAAATTTTGGTCTCTCTTCTCCTACTTTCCTGGAAGCTTTGACAATATTGACCAATCACTTTAAAAATTTTTTACTTTATGTCCACAGTAACAGTTGTCTTTCTTCTTTTATTTTTCTCAATGATTCTCTCTTTTGCTAAAGACTTCTTTCTAAAGTACACGTGAGGAAATGACTTAAGTTCCCAGTTCTCAACTTCCTCACCTATAAAATGAAAATATCCATTCCAAAAAGAATCATGAACATTAAATTATATTAGATACTCCAAAAATATAATTATCCTCCTTTAGTGCAAACATTTATCAGAATTCTGTCTCTGGTACTATCTCTCTTCATTATCAAATTTTATGAATGAGAATAAAATCTTTACCTTAATCCCTCACCTCTTTCCGAGCCCCATATCAATATTTCCAATTTATATATCATGCTTCATGTTCAGTAAGTCTACAAAACCAAATTTATTATGTCATCTTCTCCTTCATCAAAATAAACATCTGTTCAAGTCTTTCTTATCTTTATTAGTAGCATTCCTAAATCCCAGTCAACAAAGCCCAAATCATTAGTCATCTTTGGCTCCCTTAGATCTAATCCATCTATCTACCACTAATGCTTTATCCAAAGTGTCTCTTGCACCAAGGACTATATAAAATGTATAAAACATTATAGCCAACTGTTATTTATATTAACATGCAAAGTAAAACAATGTAATCTGCCATATCAACAGAACCAAGAATACATGCAATAAACTAATAGCCTATATTGTAGTTAATGTTGAAACATTGTAACATTGTCTGCTTTCCCCAAAGATAGGGAACAAGGCAATAATTTTTGGTTTTACCACTTCATTGCATCATTTTACTATAGTCACAGCAATAAGAAAAAGACATAAAAGGCACAAATATTAGAAAAAAGTCAAACTATCATTTTTCTAAGATGACACAAAAGAATCACGGAAGTTATTTTTTAATAAAGCAAAAAACCACTCTAGCACTTAAATAAAATTAAAATGGTAAGAAAAAACTCAACTGCATTTCTATATGCCAAAAACAAACAATTAAAATATGAAAGCAATAAATAATACTAAATTATTAAATCAATGAATAACAATTTTTTTTCCATGTGGCGAAAATTAAATCTTGTCCCCTACCTCACACCATACACAAAACAATCTGAGATGGATTATCGACCTAAATATAAAAACCAGAACAAGAAAACCTCTAGAAAAAAGTGGGAGCATATATTCACAACCTGAGACAAGTCACAAAAACACTAACCATAAAAGAATAAAATGATAACTCTGACATAAAAATTAAAATATTCTGCTAATCAAAAGGCACTTGAGAAATGTTTAGGCAAATCACCGAGTGGGGGAAATATTTAGAGTGCATACACCTGACAAAGGACCTATATCTTGTGGGGCTACAGAAGAATTTATGAAGAATTACTACAAATAAACAATAACAAAGTTGAATACACCTAAAAAAAGAGGTGAGCATATACTTCACAAAAGAAGATATAAAAATTGGCAATAACCACAGAAAAAGGTACTCATCATCATTAGTCACCAGAAAAAATGCAAATTAAAACCATAATGAGAAATCATTTCACACCCAGAAGAATGGCTAAAATAAAAAAGTTTAAAAGGCAAGAATGTGGAGAAATGAAAATTCTCACACATTGCTATTGGTGACTATAAAATGGAACAACTTTTTTGGAAAGCTGTTGGGAAGCTTTTTATAAAGTTAGCTATTCATTTACCATGTGACCCAACAATACCATTTTCATTTATCTATATGAAAACATATGTTTATAAAAAAGACTTATATATGTATATGCATAGCATATTCATGCATAATGGTAAACAACAAGAAACAATGCAAGGATCAATCAACAGGAGAATTAATGAATAAATTGTAGTATATTAATCCAATGGTAAACCACTCATCAGGAAAGAAACAACATGGATTAATTTCAAAACCATTATGTTGAGTGAAAGAAATCCAAACAGTGATACGCACAAAGAAAACATACTCACTGTAGGATTACATTTATATAAAGTCCAAGAATAGCCAATCCTAATATATGATGATAAAAATCTGGACATTCTTGCCCCTGAGGCAGGAAGGAGGGCAACTAATTTGAAAGGGGCATGAGGAAACTTTCTGGGGTGATGGCAATGCTTTATATTTTGTTTTGAGTGGTGTTATACCTACGTAAATAATCAAAGTTCATTAAGCTACATACTTAAGATCTGTGTATTTGATTCTTCAATTGTGAAAAAAAGATGCTTCACCAGGGAATATTTAAAAACAAGTAACATATAACTATTCAGTAAAAAGAAGATAACTGGAATGTCAATAGACCTACCTAATATATATTTCAAAGATTTTTTTTCAAGTATTTAAGTATAAGTAAGTAGAAAAATTCAGCCTTGTGGGTTAATATACTGGAAAGAAACAAAGAGAAAAGAGTAACATACAACCATTTCAGTCACTCTGAATTTAAAACAGACTGTTTCACAATCTAGAGGATTTTAAGACGTGAAATAACTGAAAGAAACAAAGGTGAAAAAGATCAAACACAGGATGCAGAACTAACAGCTGTGACTTAGTTAATACACATGCTGAATAAAAACAAAGTCAGCAAAGCACTGGGAAGCCAGCAGCTTCCAAGTGACTAACTAAGCAGAAACACATGCAATGTGTTATCAGCCCTATCTCATATTGAAAGCAAGGACTCTTTGGTTACAATGGATGCTCTTCTTTCACAGGTAGAGTTACAAGAAAATAAACCAGATAAAGGTATACAAGAGGCAGAGGAAAAGGAACCTAAATTCGCTACATCTAAGCAGTATCTATTTTCAGTGAATGAGATGAAAGTTCTGCCTTTACCTCACCTACTCAATATCATTCTTTCCACAATAAAAGACTGAACACATCAGCTAATGGTCAAAGAACTGTAAAATCATGAATAAGGGTCACATTTATATTTTTATTTTCAAGGTTCAACACAGGTTCTAAAAGTGAAATTATCATTTCAACCATATTATTAATTTTTAATAAATTTTTAAAAAGGTCTTGAATACCCATAAATCAATCTAACTTCACACTTTTTGCATTTCCAGATAGAAAGCCAGAATTAGGCTGGGTGCAGTGGCTCACGTCTATAATCCCAGCACTTTGGGAGGTTGAGGTGGGTGGATTACGAGGTCAGGAAATTGAGACCATCCTGACTAACACGGTGAAACCCTGTCTCTACTAAAAATACAAAAAAATTAGTCGGGCATGGTGGTGGGTGCCTGTAGTGCCAGCTATTTGGGAGGCTGAGGCAGGAATATGGTGTGAACCCGGGAGGCGGAGTTTGTAGTGAGCCGAGATCATGCCACTGCACTCCAGCCTGGGTGACAGAGCAAGACTCTGCCTCAAAAAAAAAAAAAAAAAAGGCAGAATTAACAAATATGTTAGAATATTAAACCTGTGATTAAAATATAGGCTTTTATATAAGCTCACCAATAATTATCTTTTCTTTGGAACAGTTGCTCTCAACCATTTTCCATCCCTGACACACCTGTGATTTGTCAGAACACAGCAGGAGTCTCCTGTTCTATCCAACCATCCATCCTCCATGCACATCCTCTAGTCTCCAAATTCTTTCCTGAAACCTCATGTCCTACTTGAATACTCTCTCATAAGTATTTCCATGTGAATATTCTACTCCTTCCTTTCTACAATGAATGAAGAGGCCCTGAAGGTCATAACTCATATGGAGAAATAAGTCATGCACCAATGTCTCCAGAGTGGAAGAAAGAGTAGCCTAATTGAGGTTATATTCTTTCTGCAATTATATATAGAGAAAGAAAATACATAGATATATAGCTGTTATTGTTGTATTATATAAATACAGGCTGCATTGGTTCTAATTCAAATACCATCATCCCGAGTTACTTAACTTTCTCACTTATTTGTTTTTCTCCTTAAAGCATTGTTACAACATTTGAGAAAGGTGGAGTCAGTTAATAAGATACGCATTTAAGTATTGACAGCACCAATGAATTGGGTCAAGATGGAATTTCTGGCTTGAATTCTACCTCTAGGTTTCTTCAAAGATTACCAGGTGAACCTAAACTCAATTAAAATATGTAGAGAATGATTTATGAAATAATGCCTCAGTTATTCAGATAATGGATCTATAGAAAAAAATCTGTTTTTCATTCATTGAATGACCAAGTGCATTTACATTAGATAATTTACATTGGTATAAAAACAAATATATTTAGTAATGACTTTTATTAACATATATAGGACAATGTCTTACCTAAATAGCTTGAAATGTTAGAAATGCACTAGAAACACAATAACCCCAGAAAAATCTTCATATAAGAGAACCAATGCCAACAAACATGACAGATAGCATCTAAATCTGGGTTTAGTGAGGTTTATCTTGAAGCAAATAGACCCGATCAAATTTCCTTGAAAAACAGGACTTTTTGTAATGAGATGAAGGTGTCACTATGTTACCCAGACTGGTATAGAACTCCTGGGCTCCAGTGATTCTCTGCCTTAGCTTCCCGAGTAGCTAGGAACACAAGCGTGTGCCACTGTGCCTAGTAGAAGAGGACATTTTTGAAAACATTCTTCTCCTCCACATATTGAGGCACTGTGTCAAATGTTACCTGTGCCTAAATGCCCCTGAAACTGCATATTCCATAATCCTAAAGATGTGTCAAATTATACAAACTCATGAGGATTTTTTTAACCTCTGAGCAGGACTGGAAGAGGCAAATATACTAAAGTAAAAAAAAAAAAAGAAACTCCAAATCAGCTGGACGATGTAGCCCCTTTGGAGTGCCAGTGACCTTATCTATAACACTGAAACACAAATTGCACTTGAATTGATGAAGGATATAGGAAACAATTTATATTAAAGTGTTCTATAAACTGCAATGGATATCCAAAATTTAAGTGCCATTTTATAAATGAGGATGAAGATTATAATAAAAATGATCTAAAATAACTTATGTTAAAGAAGGAAAAATATTAAACCAATCATTTTCATTTAGACCTAAATAGTGTTAAAAATCATATTTGCCCTATCATTTGGCTCAAAGGATTTATTCATACTCTATATCTAAGTAGATGATGAATGGTATTGATTGAATCCAAAGTCCCCCTGTCTTGGATTTTATGAGGCCCATTCACAATGAGCCAGGTTGAGAACACCACCAATTTCATGTTCTGGGTCCATCTGTTGGCAAAAATATAATGCAAACAGCTTTATAAGTGCTATTTTCAATGAAATATCACAGAACAGCTTGTCCCAATGATATTTCTAAAGCTTGCCTGCAAACCGCCTACTAGAAAATCCAACTGAAAGAGAAGGGAGAAAAGAGAGAAATCCATACAGGAAAGTGACAGGAATGGAAAAAAGAACAAAGGATAAAGAGAGACTAGCTACCAGAGGAAAACAAAGAGCAATGTTAAACGCAGACAATATTCACTGAAACTATAAAGATAGAGAAGATAGAGAAATATAAAAATCACCGGAGTCGGAATACAGAGAAATAATCACAAACCATGCAGCATTGTCCAGAAGAATGAAGACAAAAAGATCAGGAAACATCAGAAAATATGTAACAGCTCAATAATTGGAGCATAATTATTAAAATGTTGTGAGAGAAAAATGATGTAAAATAGCTATTTTTCTAAGTCTCACTACTTCATGCAATAGGCACAATTCATTTTTCCAAAAACTAATGCAGATTTCAGTGTTTATCACCAACTTCAAAGGAAGTGAACATCCTCTTCTAACTCCCTTCTTTTAATTTAGAAGTCCATTGACATACCACATAAAATAGTCCAGGCTTGCAATATAAGTGATGTACATGCATTGATTCAAATCAAAACACATTATAGGGAAAATAACATCATTCTGGGCACTTACCTGGGGTCGAATGACTTTTACAATATTTTTGAGGGCAGTATCAGGGGATGGAGGTGAACAATCAGGTGTTGGGCCTGTTGAGCTGTTTCTATGGTTACTAGTTCCTGGAGTAGTAATTGCTACCTCAGAGGCATTATCTGCAAATAAAAATAGAACTGCCATGAACCTAATCACTCAGTTTACCTTTTAAGACTTGAAATTAATTTTCTGAACATAAATTGAGATTTCAACTTTCAAAACTGGTATCAATTACAAGATCATAATGAGGAATATGCTCAGTGGTATATTTTAAAGATAATATTTATTGAATGCTTTGTTTCCTTCTAAAATGGTAACTATCATCCTCTCGAATGTTGTTCTGAGACAAGAGTATTATTATTCAATTCATAATGATAGATTATCCAGCATAGCTCTTAAGACTGCTACTACTATATGAATAACTAAAACCTTACCTTAACTAAAAAGAATATAATTTTATGATATGATTGGGCTAAAGCTTTCCCAATAATCTTGTAAATGAGTATTAATAGTTATTAAAATCAGAGTTTTATGTCTCCTTGATGCATAAAACCCAAAGTCAAGCCTCCTCAAACGACTTTTCCTAGAAATCCCACAAACTATAGAAAAGCATCCTAGCGAATGAAGCTTGATGAAAAACCGAAATTTGTGCAAAATGATTTTATGATGTAGATAAATATAAAATTATCACCCCTTGATAAGTATAGCATCCTATGTGGTCAAAGCTAAACGAATAAAATTTCAGAATCTAAATTAATCTTCTCTTATGTTCATTATTTAGGAGGGAGGGAATAAAGGAAAGATGACTTGAAAATCAACAACATGTATAACATTTTCTTCTTAAATTCATATTAAAGCAAAATAACATCAAAGATACCATTTTAGAATGTTTAAAATACTTGGAATAGGATGAAAATTATTCTATAAATAACTTCTGGTAGCACCTAGAAAAGTTATTTTATTTTAACAACAATTTGGCAAACTTCAATAGCTTTTTATGAAAACTGCTGCAAGCTCAAATCTGCAAAAAAGAAAAAAAAAGGTTTACTTCTCTGTTGTTTTTAATTAGTTCGCAATAATTTTCTTTCCTAGACAGTTAGCTGAACTGATTGCAAAAGAGACTGAGACTGAATTTTTTATAGACCAGGAAGTTTCTCTGTTCCTGATCGCTGTCTACAATCCCCAGTGAAGTACAGGAATTTATCAAGGCATCTTTTCCCCATAAAACACAAAGGGATGAATTATCATACAACTCTACCTACATCTAAAAATATAATTCACTGAGGAATCCAGACAAAGGCCCATAAAACAAAAAATTCAAGTATGACATATAGAATTACTTGGATGACTCATAAAATAAATCTTAAAAGTGTCCAGAGCACACTCTTCTAAGATTTAATAGAAAAGGTGGGATTTGAATTGGCATCACAGAAGAGATGGGGTGGTCTTCTGAGTAGAATAGAAAAGTATGAGTCAATATTGAAACACACAAAACATTAGTCAGCAAGATGCTCTGATTCTCTCCAATCTATCCCTTCCTTCTTTCATTCATCTAAAAACCACATATGTAAAAACACTTATTTGGGGCAACTATGAGTCAAACATTATGTTATATTCTAAAGATTAACTAGGAAGAATCTGTGGCCAGGGACTGGAGGGAGGTAGGGATGAATAGGCTAAGCACTGAGGATTTTCAGGGCAGTAAAACTATTCTATTTAATGGTATAATAGTGAGTATACATCATCATTATATATTTGTCCAACTCATGGAATACATAAATCAAGAATTAACCTATATAAACTATAAACGTTGGGTGATAATGATGTGTCCATGTAGGTTCATCAATTATAACAAAGGTATCACTTTTGTGCAGAATGTTGATAGCAGAGGAAGCTTTGTGTATGGGAATATATGAACTTTGTAATTTCTGCTCAATTTTGCTGTAAATCTAAGAAGTTCTAAAAATAAAATCTCTGAATTTTTTTCAAAAGAATCCCTGCCCTTGAGAAGTATACTGTTGGGTTTTTTTCCTTTTATTTTTTGAGACGGGGTCTCACTACCATTACCCAGGCTGGACTGCAGTAGTATGAACACAGCTCACTACAGCCTCAACTTCCCAGGCTCAAATAATCGTCCCATCTCAGCCTCCTGAGTAGCTGGGACTACAGGTGCACATTACTACAACTGGCTAATTTTTTGCATTTTTAGCAGGAGTGGGGTTTCGCCATATTGCCCAGGCTGGTCTTGAACTCCTGAGCTGTAGTGATCCACCCACCTCAACCTCCTAGAGTGCTGGGATTATAGCCATGAACCACTGCAACCAGCCCAGAAGTGTACTCTTAAATGTGGCATCAGATATGTAAACAAATTAAAATGCAATATAGCTTGAGAATTTATAACAGATAAAGGAAGCATGATGAAAAAAAAAAAAACAGGGTGGGGTGGGGGAGCAATCAGACTATGGCTTGGACAGAAGATAGCTGTGAAAGGCTTCAGTTTTCAGGCAAGAAAGCTGGGACAAAACATAAGATATTAGGGCATAAAGGTAGGAAGAGCACAGCTGAAGCTGTTATTTCATATTACAAAAAAATTAAAGATAAGTTTGAATGAGTTAAAGGAAGTTTTATTAGAATATAAGCATGTTTAATTCTGTAGGCAGTGAGAAATACTGAAGACTGAGCAGGGAGTGACATCATAATAGTAATAGATAATTTTTATTGAGCATTTACTATGTGCAGACAGCCATGTTAAATTCTTTTACTTATTGAATCTCATTTAATACCCAAATTAATTTACAAAATACGTTCTACTATCACCATCCCTATTTTACAGAGAAATTCATCTCAAAGATATATCGTCAGTTACTGGCAGAAAAGGATTCAAATTTCAGATTGATGCCATGTTACCCTTCGGCTGGTTAGCATGTCATAGTAGGTATGCAAAAGATATGCATAGGTATGATTGGGTTCATAGAAACACAGCCTGAATTAGACTGGCATAGTTAAGGTAAAAGCACACTCTACTTCAAAATATAGTTGAACCAACTTCCAGAAACTTAAAAAGTAGAACATAAACACTATGAAACATAAACAATAAAAACAAAAAAAAATGTCAACCATAAAAACATCTTTAGGGTATGCCTTTGAGTACTATATAGTATAATATTTAATATTTGGAAGCAGGAAGATATGTTAAGACTAGAGACTCAAGCTAGAGGTCATGATGTTAGCATTTTGGAGTTGATGATAAGTGATTAGATTCTGGACATGTGTTGAAATGTCCAGAATTGTTGAAATAGACCAAGAATTTTTTTTGATGGCTCCTGAATAGACAAAGCAACCTTGAACAAAAAGAACAAAACTGAGTATATTATACTACCTGACTTCAAAATATACTACAAAGCTATAATAATCAAAACAAATTGATGCTGGCATAGAAACAGACATATCAGCCAATGGAAAAGAACAGAAATCCCAGAAATAAATACACATATTTCTGGTTAATTTATTTCAAAGGTGCCAACAACACACAATGGGGAAAGGGCAGCCTCTTCAATAAATGGCATTGGGACACTGGACATTCACATGCAGAAGAATAAAATTAGACCTTCATCTCACACTACATAAAAAAACTAACTCAAAATGGATTAAAACTGGGTGCAATGGTACATGCCTGTACTTCCAGCTACTTGAGAAACTGAGGCAGGAAGTTTGCTTGAGCCCAGGAGTTTAATTACGGCCAGCCTGGGAAACATAGGGAGACCCCTCTCTTAAAAATTTTTTTCTTAATTAATTAAAGACTTAAGTGTAAAATTGAAGTGGCAAACCTATTAGAAGAAAACACAGAGAAAAACGTCCACAACATTGGTTTGGGCAATAATTTTTGGCTATGACCTCAAAAGCACAGGCAAGAGCAAAAATAGACAAATGGGATTATGTCAAACTAAAAAGCTCTGCACAGTGAAGGAATCAATGAACAGAGTGAAGAAACAACTTATGAAATAGGAGAAAATATTTGTAAACCATACCTCTGATAATGAGTTAACATCCAAAATATATGGAACCCAAACAACTCATAGTGAGAAAACAATAACCTGATTTAAAAATGGGCAAAGGATCTGAATAGACATTTCTCAAAAGAGGACATACAAATGGCCAACAGGTATATGAAAAAATCCCTAACAACACTAATCATCAGAGAAATGCAAATCAGAATTACAATGAGATATCATCTCATCCCAGTGAAAATGGCTTTTATAAAAAAAAGACAGGCAATAACAGATGCTGGCAAGGGTGTGGAGAAAGGGGAACCTTTGTACACTGTTAATGGGAAGGTAAATTAGTAGAGCCATTAGAGACAATAGTATGGAGTTCCTCAAAAACGAAATATAGAATTACTACATAATCCAGCAATCCCACTGCTGGGTATATATCCAAAGGAAGTGAATCATTATGTAGAAGAGATATCTCCACTCCCATGTTATTGAAGCATTATTCAGTAGCCAAGACAAGGAATTAACTTGTGTCCATTAACAGATAAATGGATAAATGGAAAGAAAATGTAATATATACATACAGTGGAATACTATGCTGCCTTAAAAAGAAGGAAATTCTGTTATCAGTATAGATGAACCTGGAGGACCTTGTAAGTGAAATAAGCTAGGCACAGAAAGACAAATGCCACATGATCTCACTTATATATGAAATATAAACAAAGTCAAACTCATACAAGCAGAGAATAGAATGGTGGTTACCAGGGACTGGGGAGATGTTGGTCAAAGGACACGAAACATCAATTAGAAGGAATAAGTTCAAGAGGTTTATCATACAATATGGTGACTATAGTTAATAACAATGTACTGTATTCTTTGAAAGAGTAGATCTTAAGTGTTCTCACCAGAAAAAAAAAATGCTAAGTATGTGAGGTAATGCATATGCTAATCAGTTCAATTTAGCTATTCCACAATGTATACACATTTTAAAACATCTTGTACACAATAAGTACATATAATTTTTATTTGTCTATTTAAAAATAATTAAATTTTTAAAAATTATTGATTGATGTGCTGGATATAGGGAGAGAAAGAGAGAAATCAAGAATGACTCTAAGGCTTCTGGTCTGAGGAACTAAAAGGATAGAGCTGCCATCAGCAGAAATGGGACAGACTATAGGAGGAGCATAAATTCTCTACCACATAACTTCCAATATTGCCTCCCCATTCTCTCTTTCTCTTCTTTTGGACTCTATTGAAGTAATGCTAGGCAGAGTTTATTCTTTTAACCATTTATTCCCTCTTTTCATTCTGTCTCTCTGTTGCATTTTTAATAGTTTCTTCTATTTATTTTCTAGTTTATTGGTTTTCTTCAGCTGTGTCAAGGCTGCTCTCAAACCATTTTCTTAATTTTAGTAGATTTTTCCGTTCTAAAATTTCTATTTGGTTCTTACTCAATCAAGTACATGATGTCACTAGTTTGTATTTTTTAGTTCCTAAAAACATTTTCAAGCTTACTTTTATATTAAAATGGCAAGTACAGTTGGCTTTGGTTTTTTATTTTATTTTATTTTATTTTTTATTTTTATTTTTGTTTTGAGACAAAGTCTCGCTCTGTCGCCCAGGCGGGAGTGCAGTGGCGGAATCTCAGCTCACTGCAAGCTCCGCCTCCCGGGTTTACACCATTCTCCTGCCTCAGCCTCCCAAGTAGCTGGGACTACAGGCGCCCGCCACCTCACCCGGGTAGTTTTTTTGTACTTTTTTAGGAGAGACGGGGTTTCACCGTGTTCGCCAGGATGGTCTTGATCTCCTGACCTCGTGATCCGCCCGTCTCGGCCTCCCAAAGTGCTGGGATTACAGGCTTGAGCCACCGCGCCCGGCCGGCTTTGGTTTTTTAATATGGTAATTCCAGTATCTAAAGTCTTGATGGGTCCATTTCTGGATTTGTGGTTCTGACTCATGCTATCCTGTTCCACTGTTAGTTTCATCATCAATTCTGTGTTGCTTATTATTCAACTTGTTGTTACAAGATATACATTTAAATATAACTAAGTCTTTGTCTTTTAATAAATGTTAATTTTTAAAAACATCAAAACTTACATCCTAATACCAAATGTTGAAGTCTGTGAACAACTTACCTGTGTAACACTAGATCATTTATTTAATCTTTCAGGATTTCAATTTTCTTAACCATAAAAATGCAAATGATTATCATCTTCTATCATTTATGTGTGCAGATAAAACAAGAGAAAAATAACTTGTATGTTTTCAGGTACATAGTAGGGGTTTTCAATATATGAGTTTTCCTTTTCCATTATCAAAAGAAATATCATCAGAATTAAAATAAAATATGGAAGATCAAAGAAACCCAGAGGGAAAACAAGAAAATAAATAGCTATCCTTTTTAGACAACACATCTTGCATGAGATTTGAGAGCAGCATCTTTTAGCTATTAACACAAATTGGTAGGGACAGAATATAGTTCCAGAAATAGAAGATGATCCTTTGAGGAATTGTATTGATCAAAGTTATCCAGGGAAACAGGACCAATACGATATATCTCTATCTCTAGCTAGCTATCTATCTAGAAAGAGATTTACTATAAGGCATTAGCTTATATGATTAATGGAGACTAAGAAGTCCAAAGATCTGCAGTTGCTAAGCTGGAGGTGCAAGAGAGCCTTTGTGTAGTTCCATTGTAAATCTGAAGGCCTGAGAACCAAAGAAGTTGATGGTGTAAATTCTAATCCAAAGGTTGACAGACTCGAAGTCAAGAGCCAACATTTCAGTCCAAGTCTGAAGGCCTGGAAAAACCAATGTTCCAGTTCAAGAGGTCAGGCAGGAGAAATTCCCCTTTACTCGGCCTTTTTGTTCAATTCAGGTCTTTAATTTATTGAATAAGGCCAACAATAGTGGGTGGATGATTTTCTCTACTCAGTCTGCCATTCAAATATTAATCTCACCCAAAAACACCTTCACAGATACATCCCAAATAATGTTTAGCCAAATGTGTGGGCACCTCACAGACTAGTTAGGTTGAACTTATAAAATTAAACACAACAGGAATGATTCATTGCAAGGGCTGGTCTTGTTAACTGCTTTTGCATTAAAGCCAGAAGAACATGCTGGGAACTCCCTGCAGCCTGTAAGCCAAGAGTTTCTTGAATGTTTTTTTCTGAGTATATTAATACATAGTATAAGACAGTGAATAATCAAGTACTAAATTATTTAGAAAAGACTAAGTATCTTCATCTTCTGAATCCATGAGCTATACCATTACCCTGATAATTTGATTTTATACTATCTTGCATTGTTCATTAACTCTTCCAGACTAGGTAATATTTTTGCTTGAAGTCATATTTCTCTCTCCATAGCTCTTAGCTTAATGCAATCCTTTTAAAGTAATAAATGAAATAAAGTAGACAAAGCAAAACCTGTGTCAGTGGAAACCAACACAATTGTATTTAATAATACGAAGAAAGCTGGTCTGGCTTTTATAATAAATCCATGATCCTTTCAGAGAAAATCCAAATGAGAAGCGTATTCTAGAAGATATATAAGAGTCTTAAGAAGCTGGTTTATTCCCAAAATATCCTTGATAATATAATTTACAAAAATACCAATTATCCAGTGGACTTGGTAAAATAGGAGCCTATGACCAAGACAGTTTTACATGCTCAACCTACATTTCACACATGCAGTTACAAAACATTGCTGATAAAAAGGAAATGAGGCACATAAAACTGTTTAGGGAAAACTGCAAAATATACTTGCAATTTCAGATTGAAATAACAGACCTATCTTCTAGTCAGATTCCCTTACTACATATTAGATTATTCATTATGAATGTCAGTTTACTTTATAATAACAACCTTAGAAAAAATACTTACAGTTTTTTTATCTTTTAGAAGAAAAATATTCTATGACTATAATTCATGTGCAACATTATAGTCTAGTATTTTAACATCATTACCTAGCATGTGTCAGTTTAAGTATACCAGGGATTCTGATAGATGCTTTTCAGCTGAAAAATAGGACTGAGATTACTTCTGACTGGGAATTCAGGAAAGGTGTCATGGAAGAGGCAAGAGTTATGAAGGCCTCTGACAGATTAGTAAAATTCAGGCATGAAGAAATGGCTGGGAAGGGCATTCCAAGAGTTGGAAGTAGGTTGAGCAAAATGTAGAGAGATGGGAAGGAGGCGCATTTGTGGAATAAAAATAAAATATAATATTCATGCAGGAAATGCTAAGAAATGGAGGAGTCATATACAAAGACTTTGGGCTTCGAAATCAGAAAAACCTAAGCTGAAATTCTGGTGTATTTAACTTCAGTTTCATCTTCTGTAAAACAGTGCCTTTCACATAGTGTTATAAAGACAAATGAGGCATGTACAGATACATGTGTGTGTGTTTGTGTATGTGTGTGTGTTTAATACATTGCCCAACACATAGTAAGTACTCAATAAAATTATCTATTACTATTATTATCAGATATATGAATATAATCATAATAGCAAATAAAACTAGATAGGTGGCTTGATGTGTTATTATGGAAAATCCTAAGTGCATCACTAAGTAATCATCAAATATAAGTATTTAATAAATCCTAATCTAACAATTCATGAAGCACAATTTTTATTTTTTATCGTTAAGCCAAGCGTTGACAATTTTTTTCTGTAAAGGGCCAGAAGGTAAATATTGTGAGCTCTGTAAGGCTACATGATCTTTGTTGTAACTACTCTACTCTCTTCGGGTAGCAAGAAAGCAGCCACAGAAAATATATAAGCAAATGGGTGTGTCTGTATTCCAAGAAAATTTTATTTACAAAAACAAGCAGTAGACAAGATTAAGTTTGTTGGCTATAACTTGTGAATCCCTGTCTTAAGTACTTCCTATGGAAATGTTTTCCCTCTTACGCAGAGACCTAGAAGAATGTTATATTATACATTTTCATTTCCATATTCATATTATATATTAACATTCTCACTGTGTAATTAAAAACTAAGGTTTTCAATATAAAGCTAGAAATTTATCATGTATACAAAAAATGGCATTATATCTGACACTAGGGCAGTCCTTTGTATACAGCAAGTATTCAATATGTGCTCATTGAATAGATAAATAAATAAGACCAATGAAATCTTTACATTTTAAAGTAACTTTGTTTTAGTGATTGCACATGACTACCACTTCTGGGAGAGACAGTACAAAAATCATGAGTAAAATAGCCCAAGTATCCTGTTTCAGTATTTTCAGTGAGAAAGTGCTCACTATGTACCACTTGAGAAGTTAATGTTTAACAGTAATTTAAGAGAATTAGTTAGTATTCCAAATAATTAACACATTTTACTTTCTCTTAGTGAAGGTTTGTTAAAAATGAACAATTCTCTTAAATATACTGAGCTTGAACTTCCATTACTATCACCAACAATAGTGTTAAATATTCAAGTCGTAATCAGCCAGCAACTTTACCAGATGAAATGTGTGGTAGACAGCCTCTAGGATGGTCCCAATTGAGCCCCACCTCATGGTATTCACACCTTTGTGAAATTGTGTCCCCTAGGGTGTAAGGTGTGAGTTGAACTCGTTGAATTGCTTCTTTTTTTTTTTTTTCACCATGTAAGACCCACATTTATTTTTCTTATATTCCAGAGAATAAAAGCTTGATCTTTCATGACTATATAGCAACTGTGGAAAGATAGCAGTATAAAGTGAAATGACAGGCTAATGGAGTCACCTTGAGCTCGGACTCTTCTGCTGGGGACATAGTTATTTAGCTGTAAGAAGTATCTTTTAGTTTAGAGGTAATATATCTCCTCTTAAGTAACTTTTGCTTTCAGCAAACCATGAGAGTGAAAAATAATCCAAAAGGTTTGAAAGCCAAGCAATATGTCAAACTGAATCCTGGAGTTAATTCCTTAGTATCCAGCTCAAAGAAAGATGCCATCGTTTCATATCTGAATCACCAGAATAACATCCTCTATTCTTGGCCATATTTAACACATGAACACCTTATTCTTTCACTTTTTCTTCTTTTTTTCCTTTAGAACTTTTGAAAATTTTCAAACCCACAGAAAAACTGAAAGAATAGATAGTACAATAGATATTTACATTCTCTTCTGGATCCACTAATTTTTAATATTTAGTACATTCTCTCTCTCTGTCTCTCTCTCTCCTGAATTATTTAGAATTTAGTTGCAGACTTAATGACACTTCTTCCCTAAGTAGTTCATCATTTGTTTTTAAGAGCTAGAGCATTCTCTTATACAATGACAATACAATTATTATATTATGAAAATTTATCACTGACAGAATATTGTCATTTAGTACACAGTTTATATTCAAATTTTGCTAGTTGTCTCTTTTTTTTTTTTTAAATAATCTTTTGGGACCACCATTGTACATGTGGTCCTTTTTTTTTTATATATATACTTTAAGTTCTAGGGTACATGTGCATAACATGCAAGTTTGTTACATATGTATACTTGTGCCATGTTGGTGTGCTGCACCCATCAACTCGTCAGCACCCATCAGCTCGTCATTTACATCAGGTATAACCCCATCAAAAAGTGGGCAAAGGATATGAACAGACACTTCTCAAAAGAAGACATGCATACAGCCAACAGACACACGAAAAAATGCTCATCATCACTGGCCATCAGAGAAATGCAAATCAAAACCACAATGAGATACCATCTCACACCAGTTAGAATGGCAATCATTAAAAAGTCAGGAAACAGCAGGTGCTGGAGAGGATGTGGAGAAACAGGAACACTTTTACACTGTTGGTGGGATTGTAAACTAGTTCAACCATTATGGAAAACAGTATGGCGATTCCTCAAGGATCTAGAACTAGATGTACCATATGACCCAGCCATCCCATTACTGGGTTTATACCCAAAGGATTATAAATCATGCTGCTATAAAGACACATGCACACGTATGTTCATTGCGGCACTATTCACAAGAGCAAAGACTTGGAATCAACCCAAATGTCCATCAGTGACAGATTGGATTAAGAAAATGTGGCACATATACACCATGGAATACTATGCAGCCATAAAAAAGGATGAGTTTGTGTCCTTTGTAGGGACATGGATGCAGCTGGAAACCATCATTCTCAGCAAACTATCGCAAGAACAGAAAACCAAACACCACATGTTCTCATCATAGGTGGGAACTGAACAATGAGATCACTTGGACTCAGGAAGGGGAACATCACACACCGGGGCCTATTATGGGGAGGGGGGAGGGGGGAGGGGGGAGGGGGGAGGGATTGCATTGGGAGTTATACCTGATGTAAATGACGAGCTGAATTGCTTCTAATAAAGAAGAGATGAGGCCGGGTGTGGTGGCTCACGCCTATAATCCCAGCACTCTGGGAGACTGAGGCGGGCGAATCACAAAGTCAGGAGATCAAGACCATCCTGGCTAACACGGTGAAGCCCCGTCTCTACTAAAAATACAAAAAATTAGCAGGGCGTGGTGGCGGGCGCCTATAGTCCCAGCTATGCGAGAGTTGAGCCAGGAGAATGGTATGAATCCGGGAGGCGGAGCTTGCAGTGAGCCGAGATTGTGCCACTGCACTCCAGCCTGGGTGACAGAGCAAGACTCCATCTCAAAAAATAAAAATAAAAATAAAAAAATAATAAAAAAAGAAGAGATGAGATGTACTTCTGGGAATAGGTTATAAAAAAAAAGACTGTGGCTTCTTTCTTGTATGTGTCCTCCTTCTCAGATCACTTGCACTGAGGAAAGCAAGTAACCACATTGTGAACAACCTATGCAAAGGCCTACATGGCATGGTAAGGAGCTGAGGCCCTGATTTCAACAGCCCACCAGAAACTGAACCTTGTTAACAGCCACATGAGCTAGCTTGGAAGCAAATCCTTCAGCCCCAGTCAAGCCTTGAAAAGATTACAGTTCCAGCCAACAGCTTGCCTACAACCTCCTGGGAAATCCTGAGTCAGAGGCATCCCGCTAAGTCTCTCCTAGTTTCCTCACCCTGTGAGATAATTAATGTTTGTTATTTTTGGCCATGAGTAGCAATAGAAAACTAATATTGTAAATGTTTGGTTAACGTTTATAACATGGCCAACATGTTTGTGCTACAATGGTGCCTAGACTTTCAGTCTTGTTTTGAAGGAGCTGACTACTTAATGGAAAACACAGAAGGGCAAATATAATTACAAAATTGTGTTATTTATGCTACAAATTCAGCAATATGGGAACATAGAAGAATGAGCCACTATCCAAATGAGGGAGCCAGAGCAGAAAGTTAGGTTATGGGCAGAAAGAGAAAGTGAAGGAAAAAAATGTAATAGCCTTGAGGAATGAGTGCCATCAAGAACTCAAAGAGGGAGAAGCATTCCAAGCAAAGAAAACGGAATATGCAACAGGGCAGAAGCATGAACGAGCATTATGCCTTTGGGAAACTATAAATAGTTCAGCTTGGCTGAAGCACAGGATATGTGTGGAAAAGTGAATGGAGATGATGTTGGCAAGATAAAGTATTCAGATGAAAGATGGAAAGGTGTATAAAAAGAAAACAAAATTGCCTTTGTAAAAGATTAAATTTTTCTATTTAGGAAAAAAAGTCAGCCACATTGCATTTCTAAAATTACTTTCCTTGAGGCTATGATCAAATGCTACTTTAATCTATAAAAAGAATAGACCACAAGGCTATAGTCACTTTAAAATTCTCTACGTGCAAGAGGCCACATCTGTGCGCTAAAGAGTAGAATGATTGACTAGCAGCTTCAAGCCGATAAGACCTTTGGTCTTATCTACACCAGAGAAGTTCTAGCAGAGTCAACAACTGGAAGAGTTAGAGGACATCTAAAAGTCCAAGATTTCAATTCAACCATAAAAAGCAGCATAATGAACAGATGGTTGGGAGAGTGTGCTCTCTCCCACCTTTCCCTTACTTTTGTTTCCTTCTCTTTCTCAGCCCATGGCAGGGAGATGGTCTTTTAGCATAATAATTCATCAGAGGTACGCTGTAATTGGTGAGCAATATTAGTAGAAATGTTTGCTTGTCTTATAAATTCTCTACTCTGAAGAATCTCAAGAATTTATGAGAAATGCAGGAGGCTTGTAGAGTTTTACCTTCTTCCTCCCAGGATGATGACAACAATGACAATTTCCTGGCCTTGGCTAGCAAGACTGAACCAGAATCCTGGAGAACTGCACAGTTAAGAAAATGAAAGAGAAAGGGAGGCCATAGGAGATGGGTTCCCTCCCAATGCTTACTTTTATGGACTAATGTTAAGCAATGAAGAAAGTAAAAATTAAAGAAAGAAAATATTTTGCATCACATTGGTAATCTGTGGATTATCTGTTTTACTAATGCACTTGTGCTTCAATTCTTATTTTGGCTCTTCAGGCTCTCCTGGTTTTGAGTCCCATTTTAGGTTCTATGCTTTCCATTTTGTCTTAACAACCAATTCTTTTCTCTGGCTTTACTCTTAGTGGTCCCTGTATTCATCTTCTGTATCTTTCTGTTCATTCCAAAATTATATAAACACCCAACCTGACCAAGACAACACCCCAGCACTAGCCTGCCAGGCCAGAACCCCTACTAAGTGGTCACTGACTCTCTATGAAAGAAGAGAGTTAGAAAATGAACCTGCTGAGAGTAAAATGGGGAAATGGTGGCTAGGAGGAAGGACTAACTTACAGCTCTAACTCAGACAGACAGAGCAGCATGTGGAGACCCACATCATGAACTTTTGCTCCAAGAACTACCATAGGAACATACCAGGAAAGCCGAGGAAATCCACAGACCATTGAAGGAGTGAATTGCCACCGCAGGCTCTGTGGGGCAGCCAAGAAACTGTGAGTCAGCTTGCTTTCTCAGCTGGGAGGCTTGTAGCCTGGGGCAAGTTCTTAGCCCTGCTCATAGGCTGCCTGGAAATAAACGTGGTGCTGTTGGCAGGGCACAGTGGGAGTGAGACTGGCCTTTTGGGCTGTGGGCTGTGTGGGAGTTGGGTGAGGTCTGTGGCTGCTGGCTTTCCCCCACTTTCCTGGCGACCTGTGTGACTCAGCAGAGGCAGCCATAATCCCCATGGGATATAACTCCACTGACCTGGTAACCACACCCCAACCCCCAACAGCAGCCACAGCAAGCCCTGCCTAAGGAGAATCTGAGCTCAGACACACCTAGCCCTGTCCCCACTTGATGGTCATTATCTACTGGCCCTGGTAGCTGAAGACAAAGGACATAATCTTTTGGGAACTCTATGGCCCCACCCACTGCCTGATCCTCCCTATACTACTGCAGCTGATGTGCTATTGACAGCACCACCTCCTGGCATGAGGACAACTAATACAAAACCCAGTGCACTTAACAAAAATACAACCAACGACCCTCACAGAGTCCACTTCACTCTCCTGCTACCTCTACCAAAGCAGGTGCTGGTATGGTATCCACAGCTGAGAGACCTGAAGATGGCTCAAATCACAGAATTCTTTGCAGACACTCCCAGTACCAGCCTGGAGCCCAGTAGCTCCACTGGGAGGCTAGATTCAGAAGAAAAATAACAATCACTTCAGCTCTCAGGAAGCTCCATCCCTAGGGGGAAGGGGAGAGCACCACATCAAGACAGTACCCAACGAGACAAAGAATCTTAACGGCAGCCCTTGAGACTGAGATCTTCCCTATGACATAGTATACCCAAATGAGAAGGAACCAGAAAAAACAATTCTGGTAATATGACAAAACAAAGTTCTTTAACACCCCCAAAAGAACATACTGGCTTACCAGCAATGGGTCAAGACCAAGAGGAAACCTCTGAATTGCCAGAAAAACAATCCAGAAGGTTGACTATTGAGCCAACCAAGGAGGCACCAGAGGAAGGTTAAGTCCAACTTAAAGAAATCAAAGAAATGAAATAGGATATGAATGGAAAAATTTCCAGTGAAATAGATAGCATAAAAACATCACAACTTCTGGAAATGATGGACACACTTAGAGAATTACAAAATGCACTGGAAAGTCTGAGCAATAGAATCAAACAAGTAGAAGAAAAAACTTCAGAGCTTGAAATTAAGGCTTTCAAATTAACCCAATCTGACAAAGACAAAGAAAAACAATTTTAAAATCGAACAAGGCCTCCAAGAAATTTGGGATTATGTTAAATGACCAAACCTAAAAATAATTGGTGTTCCCAGGGAAGAAGAGAAATCTAAAAGTTTGGAAAACATATTTGAGGGAATAATACAGAAAAACTTTCCCAGCCTTGCTAGAGATCTAGACATCCAAATACAAGAAGCTCAAAAAACACCTGGAAAATTCATCATAAAAAGATCATCGCCTAGGCACCTGATAGTCATCAGGCTATCTAAAGTCAAGGTGAAGGAAAGAATCTTAAGAGCTGTGAGGCAAAAGCATCAGGTAACCTATAAAGGGAAACCTATCAGATTAACAGCAGATTTATCAGCAGAAAGTCTACAAGCTAGAAGGGATCGGGGTTCTATGTTTAGCCTCCTTAAACAAAACAATTATCAGCCAAGAATTTTGTGTCCAGTGAACCTAAGCTTCATAAAAGAAAGAAAGAGTTTTTCAGACAAATGCTGAATTTGCCACTACCAAGCTGTCACTAAAAGAATGGCTAAAAGGAGCTCTAAATTTTTTTTAACCTCTAAATCTTGAAACAAATCCTCAAAACACACCAAAATATAATCTCCTTAAAGCATAAATTTCACAGGACCTATAAAACAACACTATGAAAAAAAAAAAAAAACCCAAGGTATTCAGGCAACAAATAGCACAATAAACAGAATAGTACTTCACATCTTAATACTAACATTGAATATAAATGGCCTAAATGCTCCACTTAAAAGATACAGAATGGCAGAATGGATGAGAATTCACTAACCAAGTATCTGCTGTCTTCAAGAGATTCACCTGCCACATAAGGACTCACATTAGTTTAAGGTAAAGGGGTAGAAAAAGATATTCCATGCAAATAGACACCAAAAGCAAGGAGGAGTAGCTGTTCTTATATTAGACAAAACAAACTTTAAAGCAGCAACAGTTAAAAAAGACAAAGAAGGACATTATATAATGATAAAATGACTAGTCCAATAGGAAAACATCACAATCCCTAATATATATGCACCTAACACCGGAGGTCTCAAATTTATAAAACAATTTCTACTAGACCTAAGGAATGAGATGGACAGCAACACAATAATAGTCAGGGACTTCAATATTCCACTGACAGCAGACAGGTCTTCAAGACAGAAAATCAACAAAGAACTATACCCTAGAACAAATGGACTAAATGGATATTTACAGAACATTCTACCCAACAACTGCAGAATATACATTCTACTCATCAGCACAGAGGACATTCTCCAAGATAGACCGTGTGATAGGCCATAAAACAAGTCTCAACAACTTTAAGAAAATAGAAACCATAGCAAGTACTCTCTCAGACCACAGTGGAATAAAATTGGAACTCAACTCTAAAAAAAAAACCCTGAAAACCATGCAAATACATGGAAACTAAATAACCTCCTCCTGAATGATCATTGCATAAACAATGAAATCAATATGAAAATTAAAAAACTATTTACACTGAACAATAATAGTGACAAAACCTATCAAAACCTCTGGTTAGCAAAGGCGGTGCTAAGAGAAAACTTCATAGCATCAAATGTCTACATCAAAATGTCTGAGAGCACAAATAGACAATCTAAAATCACATCTCAAGGAGCTAGAGAGACAAGAACCAAACTCAAACCTAGAAGAAGAAAAGAAATAACCAAGATCAGAGCAGAACTAAATGAAATTGAAACAAAAAAAATATAAAAGATAAAGAGAGCTGGTTCTTTGAAAAGATAAATAAAATTGATGGACCATTAGCAAGACTAACCAAGTAAAGAAGCGAGAAGATCCCAATAAGTGCAATTAGAAGTGAAACAGGAGATATTACAAGCAATCGCACAGAAATACAAAAGATCATTTAAGGCTACTATGAATACTCTTATGTGCATAAACTAGAAAACCTAGAGGAGACGGATGAATTCCTGGAAATATACAACCCTCCTCAATTAAACCAGGAAGAAATAGAAACTCTGAACAGACCAATAACAAGCAGCAAGACTGAAATGGTAATTAAAAAGTTACCAAGAAAAATAAGGCCAGGACCCGTAGATACACAGCTAAATTCTATCAGACATTCAAAGAAGAATTGGTACCAATCCTATCGATATCTATTCCAAAAGATACAGAAAAAGAGAATCCCCCCTAAATTATTCTATGAAGCCAGTATCACCATAATACCCAAACCAGGAAAGGACATAATAAAAATAGAAAACTACAGACCAATATCCTCGATTAACATAGATACAAAAATCCTTAACAAAATACTACTTAACTGAATCCAACAGCATATCAAAAAGATAATCCACCATGATCAAGTGGGTTTCATACAAGGAATGCAGGGATGGTTTAACATTCACAAATCAATAAATGTGATACACCACATAAACAGAATTAAAAACAAAAATTACATGACCATCTGAATAGATGCAGAAAAAGCATTTGATGAAATCCAGCATCCCTTTATGATTAAAACCCTAAGTAAAATTAGCATAGAAGGTCATTCCTTAATGTAACAAAAGCATCTATGACAAACCCACAGTCAACATTATACTGAATGGGGAAAAGTTGAAAGCATTCCCCCTGAAAACTGGAAAAAGACAAGGATGCCCACTTTCACCACTTCTATTCAACACAGTATTGGAAGTCCTAGCCAGAGAAATCAGACAAAAGAAAGAAATAAAGGCCATCCAAATCAGTAAAGAGGAAGTCAAACTGTCACTGTTTGCTGATGACATGATGATCACATACCTAGGAAACCCTAAAGGCTCATCTAAAAAGTTCCTAGAACTGGTAAATGAATTCAGCAAAGTTTCAGGATACAAAATTAATGTACACAAATCAGTAGCCCTGCTATACACCAACAGTATCCAAGATGAGAATCAAATTAAGAACTCAACCCCTTTTACAATAGCTATAAAAAAAATCAGAAATATACTCAACCAAGTAGGTGAAAGCCTGCTACAAGGAAAACTACAAAACAGGGCTGAAAGAAATCATAGATGACACAAACAAATGGAAACACACCCATTATCATGAATGAGCAGAATCAATATTGTGAAAAATGACCATACTGCCAAAAGCAATCTACAAATTAAATGCAATTCCCATCAAATTACCACCATCATTCTTCACAGAACTAGAAAAAACAATCCTAAAATTCATATAGACCCCAAAAAGAACCTGCATAACCAAAGCAAGACTAAGTAAAAAGAACAAATCTGGAGGCATTACATTACTGAACTTCAAACTATACTATAAGGCCACAGTTGCCAAAACAGCATGGTACTGGTATAACAACATATGGACCAATGGAACTGAATAGAGAACCCAGAACCCAGAAATAAAGTCAAATATTTGCTGTCAACCAATCTTTGACAAAGCAAACAAAAATATAAAGTGGGTAAAGAACACCCTATTTTACAAATGGTGCTGGGATCATTGGCAAGCCACATGTAAAAGAATGAAACTGGATCCTCATGTCTCCTCTTAAAAAAATCAATTCAAGATGGATCAAAGACTTAATTCTAAGACCTGAAACCATAACAGTTCTAGAAGATAACACTGGAAAAACCTTTCTAGACATTGACTTGGGCAAAGACTTCATGACCAAGAATCCAAAAACAAATGCAATAAAAGCAGAGATAAATAGATGGGACTTAATTAAACTAAAAAGCTTCTGCACAGGAAAAGAAATAATCAGCTGAGCAAACAGACAACCCACAGAGTGGGAGAAAATCTTCACAATCTAGACATCCAACAAAAGCTACAAGGAACTCAAACATATCAGCAAGAAAAAGCAAACCATCTCATCAAAAAGTGAGTTAAGGATATGAATAGAAAATTATCAAAAGAAGATACACAAATGGCCAACAAAATGTGAAAAAATGCTCAAAATCACTGATGATCAGGGAAATGGAAATCAAAACCACAATGAGATACCACCTTACTCCTGCAAGAATGGCCATAATAAAAAAAAATAGATGTTAACATGGATGTGGTGAAAAGGGAACACTTTTACATTGTTGGTGGGAATGTAAACTAATACAACCACCATTGAAAACAGCATGGAGATTCCTCAAAGAAGTAAAAGTAGATCTACCATTTGATCCTACAGTCCCACTCCTGGGTATCTACCCAGAGGAAAACAAGTCATTATACAAAAAAAGATACTTGCACACACATGTTTGTAGCAGCACAATTTGCAATTGCAAAATTATGGAACCAGCCCAAATGCCCATCAATCAACGAATGGATAAAGAAAATGTGATATATATCTATATCTATATCTATATACACACACATACATACACACACACCATGGACTACTACTCAGCCATAAAAAGGATCAAAATAATGGCATTTGCAGCAACCTGGATAGAATTGGTGACCATTATTCTAAGGGAACTAACTCAGGAATGGAAAACCAAACATATATGTTCTCACTCATAAGTGGGAGCTATGCTATGAGGATGCAAAGGCATAAGAATGACATAATGGACTTTGGGGAATCGGGGGAAAGAGTGGAAGGGGAGTGAGGGATAAAAGTCTGCACATTGGGTACAGTGTACACTGTTCAGGTGATGGGTACACCAAAATCTCAGAAATCACCACTAAAGAACTTATTCATGTAACTAAATACCAACTGTTTCCTAAAAACCTATTGAAATATATAAAAAAAGAAGAAAGTGAACTTGCTAAATCCCCCTATAAAATATCACAGTAGTTGGAGGTGAAATGACATTCATTCTTCCATATTATAGAGTTAAATTCCCGTAGTATTCCTTCACACTCATTCAAAAATTAGTCTAATCTCGTCAGACAGTGATATAGTCTGTACTTCCTCATAGCTATAATTTATGAACTTCATTTTTACTCTCTTTTATTTATCAGAGAATTAGCATGTATCTCCCAATCTTACTTTCCACCCCAAGCCTATCATCATTTTGGGAACTGTCAGTTTCCTCGTACATTTTCAATCAATCCCTTGAGCCTAAGAGTGTTTTGATTTCTACTCATGTCATCTTTGCTTTAACTCTATTCAGATTACCATGTCTGAGGCTAACCCATGTATTTCATTACGAACAGCAACTACTTCATATAGACAGACGTTTAATCTCTAATAACTCATTCTGTGGATACAATGTCCAATCACTTCTGCTGTCTTCCACACTACATCTATTGTTTAATCCCATCTCTAATCCTTTAATCCATCTAGTTTCATCCAACCTATCAACCCCGTTCCATCTTCACATTTACTTAGTTTAGATACAATGGCCCATCATTTAACAACTCTCTTGCCAATAACTACATTCACTCTTTTTATTTTACTACATACACTGAGAAAAACCCTATTCCTATTTGCAGTTGACACTTTAATGTACCACCCAGATTCAACTTCATATATAAAACATTTATTCTCCTAGCTGTATGATGTGTTGCTGGCAGACACTCTTCAGCTGTCAGCTTTCTTTTGGAACTGCCTCAGCTGAAGAGAACTGACTGACCCAAGGCCATGCCTCCTTCCAGGTGCAGGCTGCTTTCAATGTCAGGTTAACACAAGAGTATAATAGTCCTGTCCTATCACCAACTTGGAATGACTTTGAAGAGTCATCCCAGTTTCACAATTCCCTGGGGGGTCTTTGGATGGCTATATTGAGACTTCATCACAGCCTGACCTCTCCAGCTGCCTTTTCTGGCTTCCCTGTAACAGATGTTGCCTCCGAAATCACTCAATAAATTTCCTGTATGCTAACCTACATCTCAAAGTCAGCTTTCTGGTGAATCCATCCTGGATTGAACTCAATTGTTCTCAGTGGCCCCTTCTGCATCTTTTTAACCAATTAGGTACTAATGACCAAGATAGAAAAATCATACAACTGCTAGAAATTAATGTTATCAAATGATTTGATATTCTCTGATATGGTTTGTATAGTTGTCTCCTCCAAATCTCATGTTGAAATGCATTCCCCACTGTTGGAGATGGGCATACTGGGAGGTATTTGCATCATGGGAATGGATCCCTCATGAATGGCTTGGTGCCCTCCCTGTGGAGGTAATGAGTTACCACGAGATCTGGCTGTTAAAAAGAGTCTAGGACCTACCTCTTCTCTCTTGTTGACTCTCTCATCATGTGATATGCCTTCTCCCCCTTTACCTTCCACCATGAGTAAAGGTTCCTGAGGACTCATCGGAAGCTGAGCAGATGCCCGTGCCATGCTTGAACATCCTGCAGAACTGTAAGCCAAACAAACCTCCTTTCTTTATAAATTACCTACCCTCAGGTATTCCATTATAGCAATACAAAATGGAATAACACATGCTCTCACAAATAATTCACATGGTGAAAAAAATACTCCAATAGAAAACTGGACTAAAAACTACCAACAGGCACTTCACAAAAGAAAAGTAAAAATAAATGTATAAGCCTTTTGCCTCAGCTTCTGCTCAAGTCTTTGTATAGGAATGCATGGATGGCATATAGTCTTCTGGTTTTGTTTTGATTAATGTGAAGACAAGACATTCACAAGCTTAAACATTCAAACAGCATAATATGGTATACAATGATAAAGGAGCCTGATTCTTTCCTAAGGTCCCACACCCAATTCCCACTTTGTTATTGGTTCTTTCAGTAATTCATATGGAAAGACAGGAAAATCATGTGCATTTTTCTGCTTGTATTTGTATTATAAATGTGCCATTTTCTTATATGAATCAAAGCATATGTACCTGATAACAGTTTGCAGTTATTGATGCAAACTGGATAACAGTCTTATCCAAGCTCTATTTAATGTCTCTATTCTACTTCCTGTTTTTCTAATTTTTGTTAGAAAGCTGGATTTTATGTTCCCTCATTAATTGATCAGGTACTTAAGCAACAATTAACCTAAACCCCCCATTAACTAGCTGAAGCAGTGAGCACACTGGCTATCCTACATAACAAAGTTTAGAATCAAGACAGCTCCCAATGTCAAATGTCAGGGCTCTCGCTCCTATTCTAAGTGGCTCTCTCAGCTCTACTCTACTCCACATGATATTGGACCCACCGCTGGACCTAGATGGCTGCAGAAATTCCTAGCAGCCTATCAGACATTATAATAACAAGATGAAATGGAAGGTCATCTCTTCCTTGCAAGAGTTGGCTTAGACTAATAAGAACCTACTCTTTGGGAGGTGGAGTGCTGTGTCAGTCCATTTGTATTGCTATAAAGGAGTACTTGAGATCGGGTAATTCATAAAGAAAAGAGGTTTATTTGGCTCATGGTTCTGCAGGCTGCACATGAAGCACAGTGCCAACGTCTGCTTCTGGTGAGGGTCTCAGAAAACTTACAATCATGGTGAAAAGCAAAGGGTATGTCACATGGCAAGAGAGGAAGCAAGAGAGACAGGAGAAAGTTCCAGGCCCTTTTAAATAACCAGATCTCATGTGAACTCATAGAGTGAGAACTCACTCATTACTTAGAGGACAGCACCAAAACATTTATGAGGGATCTGCCCCCATGACTCAAACACCTCCCACCAAACCCCACTTCCTACAATGGGGATCCCATTTCAACATGAAATTTGGAGGGGCCAAGCATCCTAACTATATCAAGTGCTATGGTATGATGAATTTTTTGTCCCCACAAAATTTATATGTTGAAATTCTTGCTCCTAATGTGATAGTATTAGGAAGTGAAGTCTTTGGGAGGTAATTAGGTCATAAGAGGGAGTTCACCCCCATGAATAGGATTAGTACCTTTATTAGTACTCAGAGAGGTCCCTGGCCCCTTTCACCATGTTAAGTTACAGAGAGAAGACAGCAATCTGTGTGGAAGTTGGCCTTCACCAGGCACTGAATCTGCCAGCACCTTGATCTTGAACTTCCCAGCTTCCAGAACTAGGAGAAATACATTTCTGCTGTTTATAAGCTGCTTAGTTTGTGTTACTTTGTTATAGCAGCCCAAATGGACTAAGATGTGGGGATAGAGACAACTTCTCTTGAAATACATGGCCATGCAGAGGAGGGAATCTTCTTGACAAAATCAAGACTCTGCTAGAAAATAGGAAAGGCATAAAAATGTGGGGGAAGAAGTCAAGTATTAGGTTGTAGAAACGTACCAACCTATAAATGTTGAACTGGCAATTGTGTGTGTCTATTCGACATCATGAGTTTTCTATTCCTTCTATGATAAGGCAGGAGTGTAAATGAAAACATACTTGCACATTCAAACTTATTCTCCATTACCTTTTTTCCTTCTAGCCCCTCTTCTCTATTTTCCCCTCATTTCTACAAGGTTCTTCATGATCTCCTCTCTCTTACCTCTCCAGCCTCCACACTTTTTCTGTATACTTTTTTTTTGGCCTTAAATATCTTTCTAGCCTTCATTTGCCCGGGGTTGAGAATCAACTCCTTTAGGAGGACTCCCTTAGTCCTCCTAGTGTGAGACTGGGAGGAGAGAAGAGTTTACTGAAGAATAAATATAAATGTGCAAGTATGAGTTAGGTACCCTCCTATCTAGTCCTGTAGATACTGTAGATACTCTTATCTGGTCCTGTAGCATACTGTGCACCTGTTACCCTGACTATAATCTGTTCATAGTTTCTTCTTTTACCTCATTATGATTTCTTTCAAGGCAGACACAATGTGTCTAATTTGTCTTTATATCACCATTACACATTACAGTAGAATTCATTTTATTACGAGTCAGGACTCAGTTTTTGAATAGTCAGAGTATTACGGACAAAAAAAATTTCATGTTTTTTAAACAAAGTATTTCACATCATTTACTTAATATCTATATTTGTTAAATACTGATGAGAACAAAATTTCAAGTATCTAGAATTTAGCAAAGGAGTTAAATGTCCAACTAAGTTTAAATTTAAAAGATTAAATTGTTTGTTGTATTTCAGATTCTATACATTTTACTTTAATAGAAAAATTTTATTCATGAAAAAGTTCAGCTGGCCACAGTGACTGACAGCAATAATCAAAGCATTTTGGGAGACTGAGGTAGGAGGATTGCTTGAGGCCAAGAGTTCCAGACAAGCCTGGGCAACACAGGAGACCCCTGTATCTTCAAAAATAAAAAAATTACTGGAATTTGGTGGTACAGGCCTGTAGTACCAGCTTCTCAGGAGACTGAGGCAGGAGAATCACTTGAGCCCAGGAGTTTGAGGTTGCAGTGAGCTATGATTATGCCACTGCACTCCAGCCTAGGTAACAGAGATTCTGTCTCAAATAATAACAATAATAAAGAAAAAGTTTGCATAAAAAAGAAATATTAATAAAATTTCCTAAATTGGAGACATGCACTCATTATCCAAATATATCAACATTGGTCTTATTTTCATTATGGTATACCATATCAGCCATAGAAGTTATTTAAGTATCAAGCATTAAATTACCTGCCAATTCTTGTTCATTTTACAATCACTGATCTCAGAAGAACATAATCATTACAAAGACAACTTCAAAAGCAGGACTGACTATCTTTAATGGTTTAATGAGATAGTAGAGCATCACATCATGATTTGTTATGGACTTTAGTTTTCCTCTTAATTACTATTACACTTCAATCTAAATGAATTTAGATTTCATGGAAAACTTTGACTTTTTGGAAGGTCATGCTTTCTTCACTAGTTGGCAAAATTCCTGCTTGGGAAAGTTATCAATTCCCCAATTCCCCTATAATTTTTATACATGTGGTTATAGTTTAATAGATTACTTCTTTTATATGCCCACTGCAGCATGTGAATTTCATGCTAACAAGAGTGTGCACTTAGGCACACATGCAATATAGCTATGATACGTCTATCATATAAATTAAATATGTGCCAAGTATTTCATGGAGCTAATACCTTTTACTCAAAATGTCAGTAAACACTAGAAAAACTGGATGGAAATCACCAATTATAAAACGAGAGTTTTGATTGAAGTCCACATTAGCCAGGAACCCATACTTTGGTTACCTGATATTTTGGCATAAATGTGGCCACAAATTCATCTTACTATATTATTACCATATGAATATGTATTTCCTTTGAAATGTAATCATGTTCTCCAAGTTATATGAATACCAATGGTAAAAGATCTTACATATTGTAAAAGCAATACATTGTATGGAATTACAATTTATTTAGACACACTTTGGGAAAAGTTAGATTGCATTTGACATGCATTCATAAATCAAATTGAACTGTTTCAGGATTTTCAGAAAGCAAAATGACAACCAAAAGTATAATTTAATCCTAAATCATCTTTCCTCTTTTTTCCTTAATACTCACAGCTCCTGTTGTTTCCTGACTTTTTAATGAGTCAGGAAACAACAGGTGCTGGAGAGGATGTGGAGAAATAGGAACACTTTTACACTGTTGGTGGGATTGTAAACTAGTTCAACCATTATGGAAAACAGTATGGCAATTCCCCAAAAATCTAGAACTAGATGTACCATATGACCCAGCCATCCCATTACTGGGTATATACCTAAAGGATTATAAATCATGCTGCTATAAAGACACATGCACACGTATGTTTATTGCGGCACTATTCACAATAGCAAAGACTTGGAATCAACCCAAATGTCCATCAGTGACAGACTGGATTAAGAAAATGTGGCACATATACACCATGGAATACTATGCAGCCATCAAAAAGGATGAGTTTGTGTCCTTTGTAGGGACATGGATGCAGCTGGAAACCATCATTCTTAGCAAACTATCACAAGAACAGAAAACCAAACACCGCATGTTCTCACTCATAGGTGGGAACTGAACAATGAGATCACTTGGACTCAGGAAGGGGAACATCACACACCGGGGCCTATCACGGGGAGGGGGGAGGGGGGAGGGATTGCATTGGGAGTTATACCTGATGTAAATGACGAGTTGATGGGTGCTGACGAGTTGATGGGTGCAGCACAGCAACATGACACATATATACATATGTAACAAACCTGCACGTTGTGCACATGTACCCTAGATCTTAAAGTATAATAATAATAATAAATAAATAAAAAGAAAAAGAAAAAAAGAAAAAAAATACAGCTAAACTTAACTGAAAGTAAAGTTTCTATTCTAAACTTTCCAAGTTCATTAAATTATTCCTATATCCTCACAAAACCATGATTTTTGTTTACAATTTAAGGGCATTTTTGTTGTTGTTAACAAAATATTGCTTAAATACTTGTTATATGTCATATATATTTATGAGTCCAAAAGTTCTGGAAACCCAGAGTCCTGTATTTTGTTGTTGTTGTTGTTTAAATTAGATGTCACAAAAGGCCTCTGAGCTCTTGATGAATGTGTTATAAGTTTTGCATACATCTTAAGGGACCTCTTTCACAAGCAACCAGAAGTCCTTTTGTAATTACTTATGCTCAACATCTATTTCTAATTTGCAGAGCTATGATGAGGAACATTCCCAGTTCACACACTGCTTGGCAACTCTGAACTCACTGATCAATATGTCAGTAGACAGGTTTGAAATGAGTAGACATAAAACAACACATCACATATGCGTGTGTGCGTGCGCGCACACACACACACAATCTTTAAAGTGCTTTGAAGTGCTTACTCTTTGGTCTGCTACTCATGGACCAAATATTATTATTAAAAAATATGTTGCTGCTACTCTTCCAAATATATTTAAAACTCTGAAATGTAATGCAGGCTTTCCTATAATCTGTGAAATCCCTGCTGCCTTTCAAAACAAAAACATTCTAATAAAAATAGAGATATATTTACCTAGAAGAGTAGAGCAGCATGAAGTGTCCTGTTTTTGCTGTTGTCACAATTCATTGTTACTTAGTGGTCCCTATATCAAATACCCTTAGAATTCATAGTGCAGAACTTTTTTACATAGAATGGGAGTCCTATATGACATATTTTAATTTTTACATGGAATGATAGTCCTATATCACAAATTTAAATCCCGTTAATTTAACTAATTACATAAACCTAACCACCACAGTAAATTAGAGTCTGCTCTAAAAGAAAATATGTCATGAGCTGAGACAAAATTTATCTAGTTTTCAGAACACAGCTATGTTTCCTCTAATTTGTAGGTCTTTTTTCCTTTGTAAGACAGTTCACTTAAATATCCTGCCAGACCTTGCTTAAATGCTATTTTTTTCTGCAACATCTTCTCTGGCTTGGTCAGTCAGCAACTCTGATGTTTCTTGCATCATTTCTTCATATAAGCTCAGCCTCATTACATTATAATTATTTAGGTATACCTCTGTCTCCCTACAGAGTGTGAGCTCCTTGAAGAGAAGAACCTTTTCACACTTTCTTCACAACCTCAGACCTAAGTATAGTACCAGGTGTTATTAAATATATGCAAGATACCATATCAACTAAATTAGATATTTCAAAATAGTTTTGTTGTTGTAACAAAAATTGGATGTTTTGTAGATGTTTATAATCCTGTTTTCATTTTAACTAATACATAGTGTTCCATTTTATTAAAACATATCCTTTGATTATCTTACAGCTAGACACAGAACGAGGAAAACAACCTTACTATCATATTTGGAGGGTAAAAGATTTTAAAAGCATTTGCGGATTTTTTAAAAAGTCTTTCAGAGACTAATAAATCACTGAATAGTAGTAACAATACTGTCATCACCAATCTCCTCTATACGCTGAGTTTCATGTAGCATTTAAGAAAGCCTATGAGTTAAACTGTGCTTAAAATAAGATATATATTTGCTTTTAATCATGTCAAATTGTGCATGAAAAGAAAATCCTAGAAGGCAGTATACCAAATGTTATAAAGCTCACCTCTGGCTGGAGAGATTATGGATTATTTTTATTTTTTATAGTTTTTCTATTTCCCTAATATTCTTCTAAGAGCATGTCTTACTTTTATTTACTTATATTTGTTTCAAATATTGGCTATTTTTTTAAAGCATTACAGATGCATTTAAAATCTCTCTTATATCCTGTCCTAAACCTATTTCTATGACTCCTTTCGTGAGTTAATCACCATCCTGAAGTTGGTATGTATTATCCGTCTGTGCCTTTATACTTTTACTATTTATGTATATAGTCATTAGACATATTCATTATATCACAGATGTATTGTGTTTTAAATTTACATTAATATTATATGTACAATTCTCACTCCTTTTTTTCATTTACCACTTTCAAGATACATCCATGAAGATGTTTATAATCCTACGGTTTTCATTTTAACTAATACATAGCGTTCCATTTTATTAAAATTTATTTTTTGATTTTATGAATAGACATTTTGTTATTCTTACAAACAATGTTGTAATGAATATCCTTGAGAGACTTAAAGTTTTCTTTTCAAGAACCATAACTAGTAGTAGAATTAATTGTTGGATAGAAGAGTATGTGCATTTCAAACTTTTATGAATTGTCATCCAATGCGGAGTACCAATTTATAGTCCTATGAGAGTTCCTGTTTTTCTATATCCTTTACAATACTTGAAATTGTCAGAACGTTTGCTTTCTGTCTTTCTGGTAGATGGAAGTACAACTGGCACCTCACTGGGGCCTTAATTTAAATGTCCCTGTTACCTGTGTTAACTATGTTCATTGGCTATTCAAAATTCATCTTCAGGGAATTGCCTTTGCCAATTGTTTCCATTTTTTGTTTGCTTTTTTGTTGTTGTCTTTTCCTTGCTTTGTAGTGCTTATACCTTCTCAGTATGTGCATTATAAACATCTTTCCCAGTTTGTGGCATTTTAAAAGTATTGTGACATGTTATGCTAAGCATGAGCTTTAATGTAATCAATTCTACCAATCTTCTTAATGATGTGTGCTTTTTGTCTTGTGTAAGAAATCCTTCCCTAAACTAAGATGACCATGTGGATTACTTTCTTTAATTTGTTAAATTGAGGAATTATATTGAAAGATTTTTGGTGGCTGAAATATCCTTAGAAGAGTGAGTTAAGTTCTACTTAGTATGATCTACGTTTTAATGTATTATTGAATTCAATGTGGTAATATTTTGCTTAGACTTAGTATAGCTGTTTTCACATCAGAGATTAATCCATATATACTATTCTTGTACTCTCCTTGTCCATTTTTGTATGTAAGTCATGAAAGTACAAAGTTGGGTAGTTTACTCCTTTGTACATGTCTACTGAGTTATGACTAGTAATTAGTACTTTTCCCAGAAAATTGTACATTTTATGTCTTAAAATATAAAGATGAAATTAATGAAATCAAGTATATCAGTGGTTACACTAAATATAAGTAGAATTATCCCCAATAAAAAGCAAAGATGGGGCTAAAATGTTAGACACATTTTTTTTTAAAGTTCTATCCTACTCATTAGAAATACACCTAAAATAAAATAAAGTTGGAAATAAATAGAAAAGAAGTGAAAAGCAAAGGCAAACAAAATAACAGAAATGGAAATATTAAAATATATAAGGTCATATTTTAGAGTTAAAATTTTTAACAGAAATAAAGGGAATACTATGTAATGACAAACATAAAAAGGTTTATAAGCAATTGCAGCATCCTGAAAACTATTTCAGGTAAAATCCTAAAAACTATCGTATCTGAAACAGAAACCAGACTCAAATGCCTTCCATTGCCATTTGTTCAACATTGTCTTGAAGGTTCTAATAAATATATCAAAGTGGGAAATTAAATAATTACTATAAATATTGGGGAAAAGAGTGAAAATATTTATTTTTGTTGATTACATGATTATATATCCAAAAGCCTCTATAAAACTCAAAAGCCAGCTGGGTGGGGTGGCTCATGCCTGTAATCCCAGCACATTGGGAGGCCGAGGTGGGCAGATCATTTTAGGTCAAGAGTTTGAGACCAGCCTGGCCAACATGGTGAAACACCACCTGTACTAAAAATACAAAAAAAAAAAAAAAAAAATTAGGCTAGCATGGTGGCGCGTAACTGTCATCCCAGCTACTTGGGAGGCTGAGGCAGGAGAATCACTTGAACCCAGGAAACAGAGGTTGCAGTGAGCCATGATCATACCACTGAACTCCAGCCTGGGTGACAGAGTGAGACTCTGTCTCAAAAAAAACAAAAACAAAAGCAAAAACAACCCTCAAAAGCTTAAGTTTTAAAGTAAAATATATTAAAATTAAAATAATTTTGTAAGCCTGCTGAATACAACTAATAAATTAAAAATTCAATACTTATTGTGCATTCTAACAATAAACACCTAGAAATGGAAATGGAAAAAACATTCTTTCCACAGAGTGATAGAAACTATCAAATAGAAACTACTAAGAAATTCATAGAAATTGTATCTTTTAAAAAACTATATATTTTATTAAATGTCATGTAAAATCTGAATACATCTAGGATAATATAAAATATAAAAAGGGCAATTCCACAAAATTAATATAAACATAAAATTATATTCAATATTTTTAGAATTCCATTTTTTGGATGTAGTTCTTTTGAAATTGGATGAAATTATCTTAAAATTCATATGGTAAAATAAATGACCAAAATAACCAAGAAAGTATGAAAAATAATAGTAAAAAAAGAATGCCTTTCCAAATAGCAGAAAAGATTATACAGCTACTGTAATTACATTAGTCATATAAAAAATGAAGAGCAATAAAAATGTCCAAATATATAGAATTTTATAAATAACAAAGAGTATGTGTTAGTAGGAAAAGGAAAGCTTGTTTAATTAATAATCATAACACAAATGAAAGAAAGTAAATTTAAATCGCTATTGTAACACAGTATTAAAAAATCCAGATGGATTACAGAATTGATTTTAAACAATAAAACAATAATAATCTTAAAATGCATTATAGAAGTTCACTAGTATAGCCTGGGGTAACGGAGAATTCTTAATCAAGACAAGAAACCTAGAAGAAAGAAAGAAAAAGATTGATATATTTCATTACATAAAAATTGAAGGCTGGGTGCAGCAGTTCAAGCCTGTAATCCCAGCACTTTGAAAGGTTGAGGTCAGCGGATTACTTGAGGTCAGGAGTTCAAGGCCACCCTGGCCAACATGGCGAAATCCCATCTCTACTAAAAATAGAAAAATTAGCTAGGCATGGTGGCACAAGCTTGTAATCCCAGCTACTTGGGAGGCTAAGAGGGGAGAATCACTTGAACCTGGGAGGTGCAGGTTGCAGTGAGCAGAGATTGTCACTGCACTCCATCCTGGGCAATAGAGAGAGACTCTGTCTCAAAAATAAAATAATAAAATAAAAATTGAAAAGATACCACAATTAATCATCAGAAAAATGATAAATTGAGAAAGAATAGTTGCACTACATACAACAGATTAAGGGTTAATAACTGTGATCTATAAAGTGATAAAATAGTCAGTATAAAATTGGGCAATTGATATGAATAGAAATTCAGAGAAAAGCAAATCTAAATTATCAACAACTATTTGAAAAGCAGCTTGAACTAATAGTAGTCAAGGAAGTGCTAATTAAAATAAAAATGTGATATCTATTTTGCACTATCTTCACTGGAAGAATTAAAATGTAGAAGAATAAAGATTATATTAGCTATCTATTTCTGTGTAACAAATTACCCCAAAACTTAAAACTGCAAACGTTTATTATCTTGCAATTTTCGTGGTTGGGGGTCTAGGTATGGCTCTGCTGACTCAGGGTCTTGAAAGGCTGCAATTAATGTGCCAGCTGGGCCTATGGTCTCATCTGAGGCTTGACTGGGAGAAATTGACTTCAAAGACCACTCGCATGGTTGTTGGCTGCATTTAGCTCCCACAGGACTGTTGGGTTGAGGGCCTCAGTTTCCCACTGGCTGTTAATCTGAGGCCTCCCTCAGTTCCTCGCCCCATGGGCCTCTCCACGGAACACAAAGCTCTCCATCAAAATGAGTGAACCAGAGAGCAGGAGAGAGCTAATAAAATAGAAGCCATGGGTCTTTCGTAACCTGATCTCAGAAGTGACATGCATTATTCTTTCCATATTCTATTCATTAAAAGTAAATCACACGGTCCAGTCTACACACAAAGGGAAGAGATTAAACAAAGGCATGAATACCGGGAAAGGGGATCACTGGGAGTTATCTTAGAGGCTTCATATGGCAGTTATGGAGAAAAAGGCTGCAGGCTAACATTGTCGGTGGCAATGGAACGCAATGGCATTAAGATCAGTCCCTCTGCATCTCATTCAGAGGTCCCTTTGGTTTGCTAGGTTATTTCCTGGTTTTACAACTGCAAGCCCACATCCTGGAAATCCCTTCAGTCCTAGTCCTAGACAAACCAGCTTGGTTTGTCACCCTACTGTAGAGCCAGACTGCCTGGGTTTAAATCATGGCTCATACTTACTAGCAATGCTGGTTTGAGTAAGTTACTTAATTTCTCTATGTCTCAGCTTCCTTATTTGTAAAATAAGCATGATAATATCCTGTTTGTGGGAAACTGAGACAGTACCTGTAAAGTGCTTAAAGCAATGTCTAGCACATTAAAAATTCTCAATGATATCCATTGTTACTATCATAGATATTAAAATATACGTATCCTTTCACTAAGGTATGCAAACATTTATCATCCAAACTGGGAAACTTTTGAGAGTGAAAGGGAGTGCTAGTAATAATTATGCCAGGTCATAAACAGGAAAATTCCAGGGAAACTTGGATGTATGATTAACTTACATTTGACCCACATGGAAATTTCTCTCACAGAAATAAAAGCACCTCAGTATAAGAGAAGTACATATTGATGTTTGCTGCAGTTTTGTACTTAGTGGAAAATAAAAAAAATTCAAAATGAAGTGAATACTCACCAATAGACAAAGAATAAATCACAATACATAATGTTTTTAACATTATGCAACCCTTAAAACAATGAAATACAGTGACACCAACTGACTTGGAGAAGTTATTTGAAATATCTTTGAGTAAGGAAAGGAATATGCACAAAAGTACAAATAGTTCCATTTCTGTAAAACAAAAGGTTTACACTCAGAGGCAAATATTGCAGCTTAAGCATCAGGGTCCAGCCCTTTCATAGACCCTTCCCCCTCCCAATATGTTAAGAGGGGTCTAGAAATGTTTTCTCATGGTTACATGATTTTGTAAATTATGTAAAATATTTTAATTGCAATAGGTTAATACCTCTGTTTCTTTCACCTTTAATTTCCCTATCGTATTTCTCTATTTTGGGTAGTATTAGAATGACTGCAGACATTTCTGGAATCCAGCTAAAGGAAAAATGAATCTTGGGCACATTTAGTTTAGGTTTAGTAATATATATTTAAGAAGTTTGAAGTCACTCCCATGTACATACAGTTCTGACGTAAGAATGGCTTCTAGGAATACCCCTACCACCTCCTGTGCCAACTCATCGGGTATGCAACAGAAAGTTTTAAAGCCATATTGTAATATGGGTGTGACCTATGAGGCTCAGTACCAGAAATATTTGTGTAGTGTGTGAGAAAGATTTGAAATGTATATAACTAGCCAGTGGAAAATTCTTCCAAATCTTCAAGCTTGGATGTGAAAGAAGGATTTTATTAAAGTTGACAACAATCCCCAAAATTATCATGACAGTACCGATAACCGATTGTGAAGCTGAAATAAACTTTCTAACAAACAATGATAAAACATTAATTTTGATAAATCATGCTGGAGAAAAGACCGAATTACCCTTTTATTTTCTCTACCAGAGCGTTCTTCAATAGAAATATAATGTAAACCACACATATAACTTTAAATTTTCTAACACCCATATTAAAACTTTTTAAATAGGTAAAATTAACTTAATAATGTTTATTTGACCCAATTTACTCAAAATATTAGTATTTCAAAACAAAAATTACTAATAAAATATTTTACATTCTTTTTGTGTACTATGTCTTCATAATCAGATATGCAATTTATGCTTTTAGCACATGTCAATTCAGACAGTAAACTTTAATTGAAAATGCACAATCTATATTTAGACTTTATAGAATTACAGTTGAAAAAGTGGACTCATATAACCAAGTTTTTCTAAACATAAAGTTTTCAAATAACTGAATTGAACACCAAAAATCATTTTTCCTTTAATATTTGGACCTATATTGATAAAACTGGTTCATTACTTTAAAAAGAATTGATTTGACTTTGATATAACCATTTCAACTTCAAAATTATGTCTGCCCAAATTTAAGTAAATTATCTGACTCAGCAATGTTAATAGAAAAGTCAAAGGGGTATTGAATAAATTTTAAAATAGCTCTAAATTTATCAACAATAAAGCTTTCTTCAAATTTGTTTTGTTTTTGCAACTCGTTTCTATAATGCTATTGAGCATCAACGGATGGATGGATACAGAAAATGTGGCACGTATACACAATAGAATACTATTCAGCCTTAATAAAAGAAGAAAATTCTGCCATTTGTGACAGTATGGATGAACCTAGAGGACATTATGCTAAGTTAAACAAACCAGGCACAGTAAGAAAAATACTGCATAACCTCGTTTGTATGTGGAATCTAAAAAAGTCAAACTCATGTAAGCAGGGAGTAGAATATTGGTTACCAGAGATTGGGGAAGTGGGTGGAAGGAGAAAGGAGGAATGTTAGTCAAAAGGGGAGTGTTAGTCTAAGCTGCAGTTAGAGGAGAGGATTAAGCTTTAGGGATCGATTGCACAGTATGGTGACCATAGTTAATAATAATACATTGTATATTTCAAAATTGCTAAAACATAGATTTTAAATTTTAAATGTTCTCACTACAAATAAATAGTAGGTATGTGAGATGATGGATATGTTAATTAGTTTGATTTATCCATTCCATTATGTGTGTGTGTGTGTATATATATATCAAAACATTACATTGTATCCCATAAATATATACAATTATTATTTGTCAATTAAAGATAAATTTTAAAAATGAAAAATTTAAAAAAATACGTAGATGACTAGGACAGACTATACCCTATAAGAGAGAGACATAAATAACATGCATGTATTTTAAATATTCAAATTTTTTTTCATAATAATTCATATTCAAATAATGTGTAAAATAATTATATTGATTTGTTTTATGAAAAGCTCTATTTCAACACAACTCTTTGTGTCCATCTCACTAATAAGCTCTTCCTTTCCTTGGAGCTTCACACTTAGCTTCTTCATGTGTAGTATATCAAGAAAATGTAGGCACATTGCCATTTCTTTATTTACTAAGAAATTTTCAATATACTTCAAACTGTGCAATAAATCAATAAAGGAAATTTTTTTTTTGCTTTAAAAGCAAAAAAATCTGGATTTTTGATCTAACATAGCAGGAACACCACATGTTGTGATAGAAACTATTTTTTTCACATTTAGTAGAAATTATTTCTTTGATGTAAAATATTTTTAAAAATCTATTTCATGAGTTCGATTACTTAGGCTATGAGTTGACAATATTTTTTTATTTAGTAAATTTGAAGGTTCTTTGAAAGAAAGCATACTCAAAGTGTTAATTAGGCGGTGTCTCATGTTACATGACTTACCTATAGCTAAAGAAAAATACCTGCAATTAAACATGTTCTTAATAAGTTACATTTGACATTATTAGAAAGGTTTTTGTATTCAGTGAACAGTTGTTTGGTGGTTTAACTGAAGAGCTTTCAGTTGCTTTTGACAAAATATCTTCATTAGTTTTTTCCTCAAATTTTCTAGCAAAATCTTCATTATTGAAATTACTTCTTTTACCAGATCTCACTTAAAATGTTCTTCCCTTTGTTTGGAACCTAATCCATTTTATAGCTGGCAAAAATTACAAGCTCAACTCCTTCCAAAAATTGTTTTTATATTTTGTGTTGGATATTTAATTTTGATTCAGGCAAATAATTTTCACTGATTTTTTTTTTTACTGTTAAGAGCAAATATCATTTTTAAAAAATTCAATAGCTTTTGAGGTACAAGTGGTTTTATGTTACATGCATGAATTATATAGTGGTGAATTTTGAGATTTTAGTGCACCCATCACCCATGTAGTCTACATTGTACCTAATGTGTAGTTTTTTTATCCCTAGCTACCCTCTCACCCTCCTGCTTCTAGGTCCATTATATCACTCTGTGATGCCTTTGCTGCACACAGCTTACCTCCCATTTATACGTGACAACATATGGTTTTTGGTTTCACACTCCTGTGGTACGTCACTTAGAATAATGGCCTCCAGCTCCATCCAAATTGATGCAAAAGACATTATTTTGTTCCTTTTAATGGCTGAGTAGTATTCCATGGAGTGTATATACTACATTTTCTTTATCCACTCATTAGCTGATGTGCACTTAGGTTGCTTCCACATCTTTGCAATTGCGAATTGTGCTGCTATAAACATATGTGTGCCAGTATCTTTTTCATATAATGACTTCTTTTCCTTTGGGTAGACCTAGTAGTAGGATTGCTGTATCCATTGGTAGATCTACATTTAGCTCTAAGGAATCTCCATACTGTTTTCCACAGAAGTTGTACTAATTTACATTCCCACCAGCAGTGAATAGGAGTTCCCCTTTCCCCACATCCATACCAACATTTGTTGTTTGACTTTTTAATAATGGCCATTCTTGCAGGAGTAAGGTGGTTTGAATTTGCATTTCCCTGATGATCAGTGATGTTGGGCATTTTTTTCATCTGTTTATTGGCTATTTGTATATCTTCTTTTGAGAAATGTCTATTCATGTTCCTTGACAACTTTTTGAAGGAATTATTTGTGGGGATTTTGCTGATTTGAGTTCCTTGTAGATTCTGTATACTAGTTCTTTGTCAGATGCACAGTTTGCAAATATTTTCTCCCATTCTGTGGGTTGACTATTTACTCTGATAATTATTTATTTTGCTATGCAAAAGTGTTCTAGTTTAATTAGGTTCTATTTATTTTTGTTGTTGTTGCATTTGCTTTTGGGGTCTTAGTCATGAATTCTTTGCCTTGGCTGATGTCTAGAAAAGATTTTTCAACATCATCTTCTAGAATTTTTAGTTTCATGTCATATATTTAAGTCTTTGATCCATCTTGAGTTGATTTTTGTATGTGGTGAGAGACAGGGAACCGGTTTCATTCTTCTACATGTGGCTTGCCAGTTTTCCCAGCACCATTTATTAAACAGGGTGTCCATTCCCAAATTTATGTATTTGTCTGCTTTGTCAAAGATCACTTGGCTGTACGTATTTGGCTTTATTTCTGGGTTCTCTATTCTGTTCCATTTGCCTATGTGCCTAGTTTTATACAAATATCCATGCTGTTTTGGTAATTATAGTGTTGTAGTATAATTTGAAGTCTGGTAATGTGATGTCTCAAGATTTGTTCTTTTTGCTTAGGTTCACTTTGGCTATTTGGGCTCTTTTTTTTTTGGTTCCATATGAATTTTAGAATGTTTTTTTCTAATTCCATGAAAAATGATGTTGGTATTTTGATGGGAATTGCATTGAATCTATAGATCGCTTTGGGCAGTATGGTCATTTTTCCATGAGCATGGGATGTGTTTTCATTTGTTTGTGTCATCTATGATTACTTTCAATAGTGTTTTATAGTTTTCCTTGTAGAGATCTTTCACCTTCTTGGTTAAGTATGTTCCTAGGTATTTTTACTTCTTTGCAGCTGTTGTAAAAGAGATTGAGTTCTTGATTTGATTCTCAGTATGATCATTGTTGGTGTATAGCAGTGCTATGGATTTGTGTACACTGATTTTGTAACCTGAGAATTTACTGAATTTGTTTATCAAATCCAGGAGTCTTTTGGAGAGTTTTTAGAATATTCTAAATATAAAATCATATCATCTGCAAACAGCAATAGTTTGACTTCTATTTGAATGTCCTTTATTTCTTTCTCTTGCCTAATTGCTCTGGCTAGGACTTCCAGGACTATGTTGAAAAGGTGTGGTGAAAGTAGGCAACCTTGTTTTGTTCCTGTTCTCAGGGCAGGGTGGGGAATGCTTTCAACTTTTTCCCATTCCATGTGATGTTGGCTGTGGGTAGGTCATATATAGCTTTTATTATTTTGAGGTAGGTCCCTTCTATGCCTTATTTGTTGAGAGTTTTTATCACGAAGGGATGCTGGATTTTGTCAAATGCTTTTTCTGCATCTATTGAGATGACCATATAATTTTTGTTTTTAATTCTGTTAATGTGATGTATCACACTTATTGACTTGCATATGTTAAACCATCCCTGCATCCCTGGGAGGAAACCCACTTGATTATGATGAATTATCTTTTTGATGTGCTATATTTGGTTAGCTAGTATTTTGTTCAGGATTTTTGCATCTATGTTCATCAGGGTAGTTAGCCTGTAGTTTTTTCTGTTGTGTTCTTCCTGGTTTGGGCATCAGGTTGACACTGGCTTCATGGAATGATTTAGGAAGGAGTCCCTCTTTCTCAACCTTTTGGAAGTTTCAGTAAGATTGGTATCAATTCTCCTTTGAATGTGTGGTAGAATTCAGCTGTGAATCCCTCTGGTCCTGGACTTTTCTGTTGTCGTTGGCAATTTTAAAATTACGGATTCAATCTCACTGCTTGTTACTGGTCTCTCCATGGTTTCTATTTCTTCTTGATTTAATCTATGAGGGTTGTGTTTTCCAGGAATTGATCCATTTCTTCTAGGTTTTCTAGTTCATGTGTGTATAGGTATTCATAGTAGCATCCAATGATCTTCTGTATTTTTGTGGTATTGGTTGTAATGTATCCAGTTTCATTTTTAATTGAGCTTATTTGAATCTTCTCTCTTCCTTACCTGGTTAATCTAGCTAACAATCCATCTATTTTGTTTATCTTTTCAAAGAATCAGCTTTTTATTTCATTGATCTTTTGTATTTATTTGTTTGAATTTCATTTACTTCTGCTTTGATCTTTGTTATCTCTTTTCTTCTGCTAGCTTTGGGTTTAGTTTGTTCTTGTTTCTCTAGTTCCTTGAGATACGACATAAGGTTGTCAAAGTTTGTGCTCTTCCAGGTTTTGATGTGGGCATTTAGCACTATAAACTTTCCTTTAGCACTGCTGTTGCTGTATCCTAGAGAATTTGATAACTTATTTCATTATTATCATTCAATTCAAAGAATTTTTAAAGTTCCATCTTAATTTCATTGTTAGCTCAGATATCATTGAGGAGCAGGTTATTTAATTTCCATGTGTTTTTATAGTTTTGAGGATTCGTTTTTGAGTTGATTTCTAGTTTTATTCCGCTGTGGTTTGAGATGACACTTATGATTTCGATTTTTTAAAATTTATTGAGGCTTCTTTTGTGGTCTATCATATGGTCTATCTTGAAGAATGTTACATGTGCTGATGAGAAGAATGTATATTCTATAGTTCTGGGATAAAATGTTCTGTAAATATCTGCTAAGTCCATTTGTTGTAGCATGTCATTTAAGTTCACTGTTGCTTTGTTGACTTTCCATCTCGAAGATCTGTCTAGTGGTGTCAGCGGTAAATTAAAATCTTCCACTATTATTATGTTGCTATCTCATTTTTTAGGTCTAGTAGTAATGATTTATATATCTGGGAGCTCCAGTGTTAGGTATATATATATTTAGGAGGGTAATATCGTTTTGCTGGATTGACCCTTTCATCATTATATAGTGACCATCTTCGTCTTTTTTTTACCATTGGTGCTCTGAAGTCAGTTTTGTTTGATATAAGACTAGCTATTCCTGCTTACTTTTGGTTTCCATTTGTGTGGAATATCTTTTTCTACCGTTTTACCCTCAGTTTATATGAATCCTTCCATGTTAGGTGAATCTCCTGAAGACAGCCAATATTTGGATTGTGATTTTTAAAAATCCATTCTGTCATTCTGTATCTTTTAATTGGAGCATTTAGATCATTTACATTCAACACTAATATTGACATGTGAGATTCTGTTCTCTTCATCATGTTAATTTTTACTTAGTTTTTTTTTCATTATGTCATTCTTTTTAGGCCTTGTGAGTTTTAAGCTTTCCAAAGGTTCGATTTTGATGCATATTGGGCTTTTTTTCAAGGTTTAGAACACCTTTTAGCATTTCTTGTAGTGCTGGTTTGGTAATGACAAACTCCCTCAAGATCTGTCTGAAAATCACTTTATTTCTTCTTTATTTGTGAAACTTAGTTTTGTGGGATATAAAATTCTTGGGTGACAGTTGTTCTGTTTAACAAGGTTGAAGATAGGACCCCAGTCCTTTCTGGCTTGTCAGGTTTCTGCTGTTAGTCTGATAGGTTTTCCTTTGTAGGTTACCTGATGTTTTTGTCTTACTCCTCTTAGAATTCTTTGCTTCATGTTTACTTTAGATAACCTGATGACTATATGCCTTGATAAATATCTTTTTGCAATAAATTTCCTAAGAGTTATTTGAGCTTCTTGAATTTGATATCTAGATCTCTAGCTAGACCAGGGAAGTTTTCCTCATTTATTCCCTCAAATAAGTTTTCCAGACTTACTATTTTCTCTTCTCCCTCAGGAATGCCAATTATTCTTAGGTTTGGTCATTTTCCATAACCCCATATTTCTTGAAGACTGTATTCATTTCTTTTGATTATTTTTTCTTCATTTTGTCTGACTGGGTTAATTCAAATGCCTTGTCTTTGAGCTCTGGAATTTTCTTCTATTTGTTCTAGTCTATCGTTAACATTTTCCACTGCATTTTGTAATTCCCTAAGTATATCTTTCATTTCCAGAAGTTTTGATTGTTTTTTCTTGATGATATCTATCACTCTAGAATAGGTTTCAGTCATATCCTGAACTGTTTTAATTTATTTATGATGGTTTTCATCATTCTCTAATATCTCCTTGAGTAGCTTAATAATCAACCTTCTGAATTCCTTATCTGGCATTTCAAAGATTTCATCTTGGTTTGGATCCATTGCTGGAGAGCTAGTGTGATCTTTTAGAGATGTTATAGAATCCTGTTTTGTCATATTACCAGAGTTACCTTTCTAATTCCTTCTCATTTGGGTAGACTGTTCCTTCTAATTATTCTTAAATTTATGTTTGATTTGACTGTGTTTTCTTGTTTTTATATTCCTTTTTTCCCCAAAAGATGTGACTTCAATGCTTATAGTTAATTATAGCCTAACTTAGTTCTTGGTACTTTCAGGGGTAAATACTCTGTAAGATTTCATTGGTTATAGAGAGTCTTTGTATGATGACTTTCTCATATGCTGGTTGTATTAAGAATGTGCTCAGTGTCTAAGCAAGTTCACTGTTTCCTATGGGGTTGGAATGGTAGAAGTCTCTTGAAGCTTAGCTCAGTCCCCCATGGCATGTGCTTATTTATTTGTTTGTTTTTCCCCAGTATTTTATTTGCTGGTTTGATGGTTCAGGCTTCAGGCCAACAGGGGAGGTGTTCCTAGATAGGAACCAGTTGCGGCTAAATCAAGTGGGTAAATGCAGTATCCAATGGTGTGCAGAGGTCCCAGTCTTGACAGAGGTGGCTGGAGGAGCTCACAGTGATTTGCACTAAGGTCTTATCAAGGGGAAGGGATGCAGTCACCTCAGCTCCCCTGTCAGGTCAGTAGGAAAGTTATCCACCTCTCAGACACACTCCGGTCCTAGTGCTCTGGTTTTGGAGATCAGATAGGCACTTCTTTTCATGTGTAGGAATGTTGATACTCCAAGTAGAGAGGAAGTGACTCTGTGTCTTATGCAATCTTGAACCTGTAGGGTGCTCCTCCTGTGGCAATGCAGTAACCCTGACACGTTTCAGAAAGGCTGTCTATTGTTGTACCCATGCTGAGTTCCCATGGGAGAAGCCCCAACTGTGTCTGCCATGGTGGACAAGGGGGGAAAGGCATCCCCTTCTCCAAGGCCCTTCAAATGCACCAGGGCTGACTGCTGGGTTAGAGCTGAAGAATTTCCCAGCTGAGCCCAGCACTGGAACTGTGCTTCTGCTGAAAGAAACTTCACACCAGCAGAAAGATCTGGTGCTCAAGGCCTGCCATCCAGGGCCTTTTGAACCACAGGGTATTCCCTTGATTTGGTACACTCCCACTTCTCCTAGGAGTTGAGAATGTCTGGAAGCAGACTATTGTGAATGTTGTTGAACAGCAAATTTCTTATCACATTTACTATGCATTTGCTGAATATACCTCTTATTATTTCCCGCTTGATTATCTGTGAAGTTTTGTTAGACAACAAACAGCTGTTTCAGTTTCTTTTGCATTGGCAAATTACAGTCACCATCATCATGACATAGACATGCTTCTCTATGATTGTATATTAAAGGATATATAGTGAGCTTTGAGCATTGCTTAAAATGAAGGTGAGCTGAAGAGTGGGAACAATTGGGTCAGGCAAAATGGGAGAATTGATTAGCACTGCCCATATAAAGTTGGGCATTGTTTATAGGTTTTAATTCAGCACTACAAGCATGTATGTCTTTAGTAATTTGTAAGACATTCAATATGGGGGGGACATTTTTCAAACGTAATGTGATTTATATTTTTTATTGTTGATTCATATTTCATTATATTATGATTTGAGATTGTGACTTATTTCTCTGATGTGTTGAGATTACCACAATGACCTAATAAGTGGTCAGTTTTTCTCAGGGTTTCATGTGTGCTTGAAAAGAACATACATATTCTGTATTGATGGGCACAAAGTCCTAGATATGTCTATTAAATCAAGTTTATTAATTCTATTATTCAATAGTCTATATTCTAATATTATGTTTCTTCATTCGTCAATATTCTGAATGAAACACGACATATTAAAATCTTGCAAATATTGTAGATTTCTGTTTCTCAAAATCCTATCAGTTTTGGCTTTTAATGTTTCAAGGCTGTGTTGTGTATTGTTGTATATAAAAAAATTTACGACTATGATATCTTCTTGGTATTGTGTTTTCTGTGGTTTGATTCTTTTAATATTATAAAATATTCTACTTTATTCTTTTTAATGTTTTCAGCCTTCAATTAAATTTTGACTAATGATAGTGCTGCAATGCCTTTCTTTATATTGGTTTTGCTTCATCTTTCCTATTTTAACCCAATTCTTTCAAACTTTCTGTGTCACTATGATTTAGGTTTGACTCTTATAAAAAGCATATAGCAAGAATTTTAAAAATTGCATCCAACATGATCTCTTTGTCTTTCATTAGTTATCTTCTCTTTTGCATTTTTGGTTGGCCATGTTTCTTCTTTGCTTCACTGTTTTTTCCAAGAACTAGAGACATTTTAATTAATAAATGTTGCTTTATTCTTTTGGTCTTCATTCTTGGTTTGGAAGATATATTTTCCTAATTTTTAGTGGTTCCTCTTAAAATTTTTACCAGAAATGTTTTTTAACAAAAGTAAAATTATTAAGTATCTTTGTTTCTCTAGTTCTTTAGCAAACCTCTATCTTGCTTGTTTTTATTGTCTGGAAATTTAATATGCCCAGCTGCTCATTCTCATTTCCATAGAACCATTCAATTTATTACCAAATAATCATCTAGTGGCAGACTTTCTGGCCCCCACTCCAGTGAAGCTCTTTTAGACTCCATTACCCTTAAGAATGCAATCTTCCCACTGCTCTGCCCACTTCTGGACCAAGTCACTGGCTGGGCTGCTATTCAAGTCCCACTTTCTATTTTGTGCTTCTGATTCAGTTGAGCATTAAGATATTTTCTTTGTTTTTCAGCACATGTAACGTTTATAATTTTCTGTTTTTCTATTTTATCTTTCATTATTGTTTTGGAACACTGAGCAGGAGAAAATAGGGTAAGAGTTGCTTTAACAAAAACTTGACAGATCTTGCCATAATGACAAAGCTGTATACTTCTATAATAAGAAAAATGTTTAAATTAATTTAAAAATGAATACAATACAAATGTAAACCCAGAGCTTTGGGAGGCGAGGTGGGCATATCATGAGATCAGGAGTTCGAGACCAGTCTGACCAACATGGTGAAACCCCAACTCTACTAAAAATACAAAAATTAGATGGGTATGGTGGCAGACACCTATAATCCCAGCTACTCAGGAGGCTGAGGCAGGAAAATCACTTGAACCCGGGAGGCGGAGGTTGCAGTGAGTGGAGATCGCGCCATTGCACTCCAGCCTGGGTAACAGAGCAAGACTCCATCTCAAAAAAAAAAAAAAAAGTACCCACAAATATATATATACCAAATGTTCACACTGATATAGATACTATGTGCAGCAAATAAAGAAAATACATCAGAATATTAACATTAGTTGCTGCGATAAGTATGATATGGGGAAAATACTTTTTATTCTTTTTACTTCCTACACATTGAACAAAATTAGTAAAAATTTATTCAATTTTATGAGAATACATATTTTTAAAGCTACTAGAAGAGAAAAGAAGCATTACATTAGTAACTACACTAAAAATTTTAAAGTAACAATACAAACCAACAGCATTTCCTAGGGGAAATAATTAATTAGAAGGTAGGCATTTTAAGTCAGCTCATACTTTCAGAAAGGTATGTCACCGTATCTCAAGACGTAGACAAATCACTTTTACACAGTTAGTTACAGTAAACAAAGTGTGCTTCAGTTGAAATGATAATCCAGCATCCTCATAGATGCCTGAGACTAAAGGTCAGTTACTTTCAAAAGGAATGGAGTGCTTAGCTGATCCACTGCTCTCGGCTTGTTTACATCATAGCTTTCAGCATTCCATTATTCTCTTTTGATTTCCTTTATGCACAGGTGAAAAACACAGAAAACACTAGATGATTATTTGGTAATAAATTGAATGGTTCTATGGAAATGAAAAGCATAGAAAACCTATGTGATCAAATGGTACCTGCAGTTTTTCTCTGAATTCTGCATATAAACAGAATAGGTTCTCCCACAGAGAATGGGCCTGACCAAATTTCATAGTTAAATATACAGCTCTGGATGTAATAATAGTCTTTGAATCCCAGTATCTAGAGTGCATTAAGCTATTGTTTTGTCAAGTATTGCAGACAAAGACTCTCTGTTACCCTATGTTTAATATGTCTTTTTTGTCTTTGTGTCTTACACACCTATTTGACCTGGAAAATAAAATGTCCTCAATAAATGTTTGCAGAACAAATGAATTGGTGGATAGATGGATTAATGATTGAATGATTTTATGAAAAGAGATCGTTCTGAACAGTAAAAGGAAACACTGAATTAATTTGAATAATGAACTGAGAACTACAGTGATTTCTCAATGCCAGATTTGCTTCTGAATTCTTATCTCCTTCAACAAACTATTCCCCTATTCTGTTTTAGTTTCCACAACTGCAGTATGCCATCTGATGATAAATGTGATGAAATCATAGATGTGGATATATTTTGTACATTAATTCTTGACTGAGATTAAATAACAAAATTACTTTTAATTCTCCATTTTTCTAAATTATTCAAACCTCATCTGTTAATACCCAAAAATAATACCTAAGAATAACCTACTTGTCCCTTTTCCATTTTTTTATAAATTGCCTCTGAAAGGCCAATCGAAAAACTATTATGAGCTTCTTGAATTTGTGTATTCTAATATAAACATAAAATGTAATCTATTAGATAAAATCTAGGATATAATATAATCAATGTAAAATTGTTACTTTTTAAACATACAGTATGACCGTATTGTATGTCAGGTAGTTGTGTTAATATTACTTAGAGTCTAGGACTACATAAAGACAGAACTAGTAGTCTTCATATAATATTAAATGAATAGAAAATGAATTAATAAGTCTGAAGTAGATATATCTGACAAGTCTAGAAAATGCAGGTAGGGTGAATAGGTGTTAAATATGAGACTACAAGCATTATGTAAGATTTCTATAAGATTATATTTTCAGTATAACACTATTTCCCAATTAATGTTGTATGCAGCGGCTGCTAAATAGAGCAAAGTTATAGAGTGATTCCATGAAGAGCTGAATCGTTAGTATGCACTGAAATTACACAATTGTGAGTGCCATGAGCTATAATGATATTGCCTCTTTTAAAATTTTTATTTTAGGCTCAAGGGTACATTTTCAGGTTTGTTATATAGGTAAACTCGTGTCACAGGGGTTTGTTGTACAAATTATTTAATCACTCAGGTACTAAACCTAGTATCCAATAGTCATTTATTCTGATCCTCGCCCTCTTCCCACGCTCCACCCACAGTAGGCTGCAGGGTCTGTTGTTTCCCTCCTGGTGTCCATGACTTCTCACCATTTATCACCCAATTTTAAGTGGGAACATGCAGTATTTGGTTTTCTGTTCCTGTGTTAGTTTGCTAAGGATTACGGCCTGTAGCTCCAAGGCTAAAAAAATAAACTCGAAACCATGCAATTACATGGAAATTAAACAACCTGCTCCTGAATGACTTTTGGATAACTAATAAAATTAAGGCAGAAATCAAGGCATTTTGAAACTAATGAGAACAAAGATACAACATACCAGCATCTCTGGAACACAGCTAAGGCAGTGATAAGAGGGAAACTTATAGCACTAAATGCCCACATCAAAAATTTAGAAAGATCTCAAATTAACAACCTAACATCACAACTAAAAGAACTAGAGAACCAGGAGCAACCCCAAAGCTAGCAGAAGACAAGAAATAACTGAAATCAGGGCTGAAATGAAGGATATCAAGACATGAAAAACTGTTCAAAAGATCAACAAATCCAGGAGCTGATTTTTTAAAAAAATTAATAAGACAGGCCACTAGTTAAACTAATAAAGAAGAAAAGAGAGAAGGTTGGCTGGGCGCGGTGGCTCACGCCTATAATCCCAGCACTTTGGGAGGCCAAGGCGGGCGGATCACGAGGTCAGGAGATCCAGACCATCCTGGCTAACACGGTGAAACCCCGTCTCTATAAAAATACAAAAAATTAGCCAGGTGTGGTGGCGGGCGCCTGTAGTCCCAGCTACTTGGGAGGCTGAGGCAGGAGAATGGCATGAACCCAGAAGGTGGAGCTTGCAGTGAGCTGAGATCGGGCCACTGCGCTCCAGCCTGGGTGACAGAGCGAGACTCCATCTCAAAAAAAAAAGAGACAAGGTCTAAAAAACACAATCAGAAATGACAAAGGGGATGTCACCACTGACCCCAAAGAAAAGCAAATAACCATGAGAGACAACTATGAACACCTCTATGCACATAAACAAGAAAATCTAGAAGAGATGGATGCATTTCTGGACACATACACTCTTCCAAGACTAAACCAGGAAGGAATTGATTCCCTAAACAGCCCAATAACAAGCTCCAAAATTGAATTAGTAATAAATAGCCTAACAACCAAAAAAAGCCCAGGACTAGACTGATTCACAGCCAAATTCTACCAGATATACAAAGAAGAGCTGGTACCATTTCTACTGAAACTATTTCAAAAAATTGAGAAGGGACTCCTTCCCCCTTCATCCTATGAGGCCAGCATCATCCTGAGACTAAAACCTGCCACAAACACAACAAAAACAGGAAGCCTCAGGCCAATATCCTTGATTAACATTGATGCAAAAATCCTCAACAAAATACTTGCAAACTGAATCCAGTAACAGATCAAAAAGCTAATCTACCACAATCAAATAAGCTTCATCCCTGCAATGCAAGGTAGGTTCAACATACACAAATCAATAAATGTGATTCATCACATAAACAGAACTAAAGACAAAAAACACATGATTATCTCAATAGATGCAGAAAAGGCTTTCAATAAAATTCAACATAAAACCTCTCAATAAACTAGGTATTGAAGGCACAGACCTCAAAATAATAAGAGCCATATATGACAAACCCACAGCCAACATCATACTGAATGGGCAAAAGCTGGAAGCATTCTCCTTGAAAACTGGCACAAGATAGAATGCCTTCTCTCACTGCTCCTATTTCACATAGTATTGGAAATCCTGGCCAGATGAATCAAGTGAGAGATAGAAATAAAGGGCATTCAAACAGAAATAGAGGAAGTCACACTATCCCTGTTTGCAGACAATATTGCCTCTTTCGGGAGCACTGAAAATAACTCTTGTCGAGGTTTCAACTGCACACTAGCCAGGATAATCTAAATTTAAATATTACAACGTATAAGCAAAAATAGTAGTTAACAGTCTGTATCTTTAATAGATGCAAGGTTATTGCAGAAGCTTAAGGAGGGTGATGCAATCAGATTTGTGATTTTAAGATTACTTTGACTGCAATGTAAATAATAAATTCACATTTCTACAAAGAAGATACAATCTACAGAATTTCTGGGACACAGCTAAGGAAGTGTTAAAAGGGAAACAGGACTTTAGGAGACTATTGTAATAGTCCAAGACAGTTATTGGTGGTGACAGAGATTAAGAGAGGCAGATGGATTTGAGAGATAGTTAGGGATAGAAAGTTACGTAATTGCTCTCATCCTACTATTTGTTCCAGTTAAAAGTCACAAGACCTGGCACTTATTTGAATAGAGGAATTGATAGAGAGGGAAGTGGCAAGAATGACCCTCAGGTTCCTGTAGCTGGATGAATAATTAAATCATTTACTGAGATGAAAAATTCAGCATGAAGAAAAGGTTTGGGGGGAAAGATGAGAGAGTTTAGTTCAAGATATGCTAAGATTGAGGTGCCCTTGGAGATATACAAGTAAACATATTAAGTAGATACACAAGTGAAGATATTAGGTGGATTGATAGATGGGCCTGGAGTTAAGAGAAGTGGTCTAGCCTGGAGATAAGTATTTGGGAGTCTTCAGCATGTTGATTGTAACAGAAGCGGTACTATAGATGAGATAATTTATAGAGAGAAAAAAGTAAAAAGAATAAAGAGGACTTTTTATGAGCCTTGAGGAGCTCTCAACTTTTAGAGTCATGAAGAAAAATGTCAGTCGTTACAATAGAGAAGGAGCACCATAATAAGATGAAAATCTGCCTTAGATAGCAAAGGTCTCCAGATGGAGGGGTCGCCAACCTGTGCTTCTGAGAGGTTAAGAAAAAAATGCCCTTTTTGATTTTGTGACATCAAGGTCATCAGTAACTTTAGAAAGCACATTTCCACAGAGTAATGGGGAATAGACACCTGACTAAAGTGGGCTGAGAAGTGAAAACGAAGGAAAATGAACATATTGAGAGCACAGGAATAAAGAGAGAACAGTAGCTGAGCCGTCAAGTGGGATCAAGGAACTTTTCATTTGTTGTTTAATTGTTTTTGCTGTTAGCCGTTCTTGTGGTTTGTTATTGCTTTTCAAATGATAAAGACCTGAGTAGATTTAATTGTTGATGTGCACAATGACGTAATAAAGGACAATTCAGTTTGGGAGGCCGAGGCAGGTGGATCATGAGGTAAGGAGATCGAGACCATCCTAGCTAACACGGAGAAACCCCATCTGTACTAAAAATACAAAAAAAAAAAAAATTAGTCAGGCGTGATGGAGGGCGCCTGTAATTCCAGCCACCTCGGGAGGCTGAGGCAGGAGAATGGCGTGAACCTGGGAGGCAGAGCTTGCAGTGAGCGGAGATCAAGCCACTGCACACCAACCTAGGCAACAGAGCAAGATTCCATCTCAAAAAAAAGCGGGGGGCAATTAAAAATATAGAGGAGAGAAAGACTGAATGCAGGGGTCAAATTCCTGAGAAGGAAAAGACCTGGCGCATAGAAGATGGAGCCAACTTTGGGCAGGAGGAGGAAAATCCCCTCTATCTTAACAGGAGGGAGGAGCAAGATGAAGGTTACAGGGCAGTTGCATATAAACACGTAAAGAAGTTAACAAAGTTCCATCTGATAACTTCTATTTTCTTTATGAATTAAAATATGAGACCATCTGCTGAGAATGAGAGACAATGGAGGAAAAGTATCTGAGGATTGAGGAAAGCAACACAAACAAGAGTGGAATGTGAAGCAGTGTGGAGAGTCCACTCTACTTTGATGAGCAAGAACTTAGGAATTAATGAACGTTTACTTTGTTATTATACATACACTGACATTATAGGAGAAATTCTGTTGCATAGGATACCATGCATGACATCATAAAGAGCCTTTATTCCCACATCATCAAATCATCAACTTAGCAGGAGTTCTCTGTATTTTTAGAAATCTTATGTGTACAATTCATGTTATTCACACACTGTGCAAATAAAATTGATTTCAGGGGAGAAAAAGTGTGTGTGTGTGTGTGTGTGTGTGTGCACTTTATAATGTTGTTTTCCAACTGCAACACATTTCCACTAAGTTGAGCAAATTGAGATGATTATATTTTTTAATTGGTAAACTGTCCATATGGATGAAGGAGGCAGGTAATGTACTAGGATTTCCCTTCAGGTACTGCTTCCCTTGTTTTCTCTCTTTGCCCATCCATGAACTAGCACTGGTTTACAAATTCATCATGTAGATATCTGCTTTAATAAATGGCTAAGACAGCAACAAGCACAGAGCAAATGTCAAATAAATAATTACTGTTTGATAAAAATGGTTCCTATCAGCAAGGCCAGTATTTGTATGTAAAAGAATGCTTCCATGGGGCTCAAAAATCGTTTGCTCTCTTAAATGAGTTAAATATACCCACAGAAATCATGTTGACACTACCCACTTGCTCAGCACAGATAAACATTTGTTCTAGTCCAGTCTGAATTCATTTAATTTCAAAATGTTGGCATTAGAATAAAGAAAGTTTCACCATTCAAAAAATATTTAGGTATAAACAAGTTACAGAATCACCCTCACACTCCTACCTATTTCAGATATTGCAGAAGGTATAGTAGAGTGTGGATTATTCACCAGATGGCATTTTCATTTCAGGTTGACCATAGTCCAGTAAGCACATTAGCAAATTGAACAGAGGTAACTAAGACCCACACTATCTTGGCATGCAGCTGTTGAATGTGTCCTTTTTTATCAGAGATCATCTATTCTCTTTCAACACAATTGGAAGCAGTCTTTACTGGTGTTTTTGTAAATTGCTCATTAATCAAAATGGATTTATTGGGCATCCATAGTATACAAAGCCTGTACTAAGTGATTCAAAATAACTGTTGCCTAGTTACCTTAAAATGGAAAAATTCCCCTAGGAAGGTTAAAATTAAATGAAAAGGAGACAAGAAAACATTATATTTGATGACACCTGGCTATTTCATAAGGGATTTTACTGCCATTACAGCCATTTTCTTTTAAACATAATATCCATCCATTCATTCGTTCATTCAATTATTCATTCATTTATGCAAGTGAGTCACCACCATAATTACACAAGGTCCTTTGCTTGATGCTATAAAGGAAACAAATAGGATTCAATAGTGGCTGCATAAACATGAGTCTTAGCAAATTCACCAAGCAAGTGCTAGACTACTGTTGGTCTTTATTTAATAAGTCCAGTACTAAAGCAATCTCATTCTTTACTTCATGTGAAATCTGTAGTCATGAGGCATTAGTAAAATGCTCCTTAGAAAGAGTATTCTTCATTTTCCGGTTGAATTGTAAAATCTTGCTGAACACAGATCTACTACTACACTGATTTTATTTAAATTAAACTAGTAGATCCGATAATTTTTTTCCTGCGGTCAGGATTAGATTTATTTTGTACTAGCCCTTCTAGTTTGTAATACAAGAGACCACAGAAAGGAAAGTTAACTTTGATTTTCGGAGCAAATGCATACTGTAGACACATGAATATACAATGTGTCCAGTCACAACCAACCCTTCGCTGCTCAGCCTCTGAGAGATGCAAGCCAGGCAGGTTGTGCTCTGTACTGAGGCCCAGGCATCCCCAATTGCCTCTCCCTATTATGTATTGAATTTGTGTGCTCAGTTTTAATCCCTATATTAGTTACCTAGGGGTGCTTTAACAAACTACAGCCGTCCCTCAGTGTCCAAGGGGAATTAGTTCCCAGACTCCCAATTGAGGAGGATTGGGTATTTGAGGATACCCAAATCTGTGGAGGTTTAAGTCTCTTCTATAAAATGATGTAGTGTTTACATATAACTTATGCACCTCCTCCTGGATACTTTAGACCATCTTTAGATTACTTGTAATACCTAATGCAATGAAATGCTACATAAATAGTTATTATATGATATTTTGTTTAGACAATGATGACAAGAAAATAAGTCTGTACATGTTCAGTACAGACCCAACCATCCATTTTTGCCTCTGACATATTTTTAATTTGTAGTTGGTTGAATCCATGGATGTGGAACTCACAGATACAGACAGCCGACTACACTAGTAACTGGGTGGCTTAAACAATAGAAATGTATTGTGTCACAGCTTTCAAGGACAGAAGTCCAAACTCAAGGTGGCAGGGATGGTTCCTTCTGTGGGCTGTGAGGGAAGGATCTGTCCCAGGCCTCTATGACTTGTGAATGGCTGCCTTTTCCTGGTATATCTTCACATTGTCTTCCCCCTACAGGTGCCTGTCTCTGTGTCTAAATTTCCCATAAATAAGGATACTGGTCACACTGGATTAGGGTCCACTTAATGGCTTTATTTTAACTTGACTATCTTTACAAAGACTCTATATTCAAATTCCCCAAATAAGACCATATTCTAAAGTGCCATAGGTTAGGATTCCAACCTTTCTTTTTGTGGGATAATGTGAGGGGGGACACAATTCAATCTATAACGGTCCCTCTTAAGACTTGGTCACCCCTCAATCTTTCTCTCTCTCTCTCTCTCTTTCCCTACCCCACCCCCACCTGCCCCATCTCTCCAGGAAATCTTCTTCATGCAGTTCTTGTATAGAGTAGTAATGCCCATTTTGTCTGTAAACCTAAGCCATGTTACCTAACACAGCTAACTTAAAGCTATAGAATGCATTTCCTGAAGTACAATTCTCAAATTTCCTTAGCTACTTATTGTCCAAGTGTCAGCGTTTTCAAGGTGAGAGGGATGAGCTTTACTCCTACTTGCCTCTCAGCTTTGTTTCCCCTTGCCCTTCTCTGCTGGGATTGTCTTTGTTCTGGCCACTGTCATGTCTTGCTAAGTGTACACACTGATTCGCTAATGAATCTTCCTGCTTTCAACCTCATCTCTCTCCAATCTATACTCCACATTGCTTCCAGAGGGATCATTCTAAAACAGAAACCTGATCATGCCATGTTCACTTCTGCTGTCAGATGAAATGCAAACTTCTGAATGTCACTCCTTGCTCTTTATGCATTTTATGCTAGTATCATTCTATGCGCTAACCATGCCAAGTGGGCATAGTCTCTGAATGTACTCTGTTCTTTCACTCCCTCTGCATCTCTGCACACACTGACCCCTGCCTGGAGTGCCACACCTCATTCATCTTTCTAACTCCTTCTTGAGGCCAGCAAATCATGTAGTGCCTCCTCCCATAAGCCTTCCTTCATTTACATTCCTCCCCCTTCTACTCTCCCAGAGCACCCTATGCTTATCTTGCTCATTGCCCTTATTATCCTTAATTTTAACACATTCTAAGCTCCTAAAGGTCAGTACTTATACCTTTTGCTATGTTCCTTATGCAACATTTAGCACAATGCCTAGAACATCAGAGGTACTCAATAAGTGCTTATTGACTGGGTTAGGAACTTGGTGGGTACTTACCCACCAAGATCAATTTGAGGGTCTCTAAAAGACTTCCGTGCATCAAGAAATGTCTCCACATTTACAAATTCTATCTTTAGTCAATAAAGAATTTAGTAACAAAGGGAATACATCAGTAACTCCAAGAGAGGTCAGTAACTTCCCTGAGTTCACCAGATCAGTTAGTTGGCCCTAAGGGGAGAATGCAAAGCTAGGTATGAGTCATAAGGGACTAGTCATAGCAGTTGAGAGACTTGGAAGTAATAGGATTGATACAAAACCTAAACTATGGGTTAATAGAATCAACAGAGAAAACAATGCAAACTATTTCCTTACCTAACCAGAAAAGAAATGACAGTTATGTTGATGCTCTCCTCTACCTGCTATAGGGTAATTCTGTGGGGCTGAGTGGCTAAGGTTTCATATAAAATTGCACAGAAACTGTTTTGATCTATATTCATCCCAATTCTAATCATTTTTTTAAAATTTCCCTTTAAAATTTGGACTCCTTTACCTTAGAATTCATGATCACAGCCCAAAGACTATCAATTATTATGAATTAAGCCTGGGTCAACTGAGCAAACCGGCTTCTTCTATACTAAACCCAAGTGATCAAACACAATTGGGGAAAATTATATATCCATGCAAACTAAGTCTTTACCCAATTTTAACAACAACAACAAACTTGGGCATTGTAGGAGTTTCCATTTTCTGAAAAAGGCTGCAAGAATATCTTCTTAAAATGTGACTTTAGTTAACACTCCTTCATCAAGGGGAGGCAAGAATTAAAAATTCCCTCCACTTACATGTAGGCAGGCTCTTGACTACAAAGGAAGTGATGTTGCCTTCTGAGATCTCATTCTCTTAGAATGTTTGCTTAGAATCCCATCACAGACCATGAGAAAGTCCAAGTAGGCCATGCCAGCGACATTGAGAATAAAACCTCCAGACCCCAGTTAAGCTTCGCCAGTTGACACCACATGGAACAGAGATAAGCTACCCCAGCCAAGCCCTCCCCAAATTGCAGATTTAAAAGCAAAACAAATGACTGTTGTTTTCACCCACTAAGTTTTGGAATGGATTGTTATGCAGTGACAATAACCAGAATAGATTTTGATAGTTGGATATGGGATGCTGCCAAAACAAAAACTTAAAATATGTGTCATTAGCACTGAGATTGGGCAGCAGAAGAAGCTGGAAGAGCTCCAAAGCCAGTGCCTGTCAAGCCAAAAGGGCCAAGGAATGGATGGATTTGTGGAAGCCTTAAAAGCTGTAAGAAAGGTGTTGGTGAAAGCTTAAAGGAAAGAAAATCTAACTGGAAGCTGAAACAAGCTTCTCTCTCTGCAATCTTTTACTAGGTCTGTGGCAAAAATCTAAGACTCACTCCCTCTCTCTCTCTCTCTGCATATATGAAGAGGTTTGGTAAGCAGGGTGGTGACAGCCTTCCACAAGCCAGGAAGAGAGCCCTCACCAGAACCCAATCATGCTGGTACCCTGCACATTTCCAGTCTCCAGAACAATGAGATAATACATATGATGCAGCTTCCTCTTAGTTCTTTGGAGATGCTTGCTCTCAGAATCCAGCCAGTATGTCAGGAGGAAACCCAAGCAGTGCATGGAGAGCAAAAAAACGGCCTCCAGTCCATTTCCTTAGCCAAGTTACTGGTACACAGCCAACAGTAACTTGCCAGCCATGTGAGTTGACCATCTTAAAAGTGTTCCCCTATTCCCCAGTTTAACAGCCCAAGATCATAAGATGTGACACAGATAAGCAGTCCCTGACTAGCCTTGTCAAACTTGCAGATTTGTAAACAAAATAAATGACTGATGTCAGCTCCTTTTGGGGTGGCCTGTTAACAATAGATAACTGATATAGGCAGAGCTTTATGTCTTCCTCAAGCTCCAGGTAAGGGTAAATGCTCCCCCATTTCTGTTCCCAAAGAACTCTCTGTGAAACATTATCTTAGCAATTATTGTACTCAATTGAATTTAACTCTTCACTTGTCTGTCTCTCTTTGAGCTCAAGGATAATACCAAGCTTTTTGAAAAATTATCTCCTTAAATATATTATGTTTGTCACATTCTCTCTTTCTTCTCCTCCGGAACTTTGATTAGACACGTGAAAACTTTGCAGTATATCTTTCAAGTCTCTCAGCTTCTCTTTCATATTTTCCATATTTTTGTCTCTGTGCAACATTCCGAAAAATTTCTTGTGGCCTAAAATTTCCAGTTCACTGTATCTCTCTTCAGCAGAATCTCATCTGCTGTTCCACTCATCCATTGAGTTTTAAACTGTGTGTGTGTAAGTAATTGGATTTTTTTCATTTCTAAAAGTTTTTTTTTTTCCTCTCCAATATGCCAGGTCAATTTTTTTTTTTTTTTTAGTTTCTAGTCCCAAAAAATATCCTCAGGCTCACTTTTTCTTTATAATGGCACAGTCATTTTATAGTCTACATCTACTAATTTCAATATTTGAAAGCACTTAAGGTGTGGATCGGCTCTTCCTTGTTTTTGTTGGTTCTTTTTGGGGTTTCTTTCCCTATAGGCTTAATTATTAGAAACTGCTAATTTTAATAACAGGAAAGGTATTTATAGAAATTATTTGGAGCCATGGAGGAGAGTATATTTTTCTCCAGAGGGATTACATTTTCTTCCACTTGATACCTGAGGGTATGACTTTAAATGCACAAATTGACATTTTTTGGACCACCTAGGTGATACGAATTTTGGGTGGCAATCTGTGAGGGCTAGTTAGTAGTAATAACTCTTCAGGAATTTCCCACCCCCTGACCTGCCTTGTTCTGCTCACAACAAATCATCTTTCCTTGCAGTCCCCTTGGGGTGGGGAATACAAGATTACCTCTGATTCCTCTGAGGGTGTAGCCCTTAGAATCCTAGTTCTATGGAGGAAGGATTTCATATTACAGTCCCTGAGTGTTTTCTGTATCCAAAGCCACAAAAGCCTCGAGCACTGAAGTTCATCAGCAGGTTCAGTAAGTTCACCCAGGACAAATGTGGCTTTAGTGCATCATTTATTTCCTACCCTCACCAATGTTTTGGCCTGATTATTTCTTACTAACCAACTGATAAAAAGAAATTCCTAATTTAGATGTGATTCAATTTATGTAATTTTCATATCAGGTTTTTGATACTTTTAAGAAGTTTTTTTCTTTTCTATATTGTATCCAGCATTTTTATTTGTTTTCAGCAAGAGTTGACCTGAGCCTGATCAGCCTTATTATCTGTGTCCATGTCGTTTTCATCCTTATATCCTCAGCATTCAGAACTGTGCCCTAGTATGCATAAGAACTTAATTAGTTTCTGACTACTTAATACAGAGCTGTGTCTTCAATTTTGCATTCTTTCCTCTATCACCCCTGATATTTCCCTACACTCTGTGCCCCAATTAAAGCTCTTTCACATTTTGCACATCTATTCCTGCATTTTCCTATTTTAATGAAGCTTTCCATCCTGAATATGCTATTTCTCTCATTATCTCTCTTATGGAAAAGTCCTCATTCTTGTCAACTTCCATAGCCTGGGGTCAGCATTGTTTTCATTCTCCATGACTGCTGTGGATAACTTTCCATTACTGGCCTTCATCCAGAATCTGATGCTCATCTGAAGTTTACCCTATTCTATTAAAACATTCTTTTTCTAATTTTATTGCTATCATATGTGGACCCTCAGTCATATCTCTACATTTCTTGGAAGGTTTCAGTACTTGATTCCCAATATCTACCTACCTCATCCCCTAATGCAATGCAGCACTATAGTATAGTGTTTAAGAGCACAAGTTAGATAACTCAAGGTCAAGTACCAAATCCACTCCTCATTAACATGTAACCTTGTGAGGCCAGCTAGTGTTTCAATGCCTCAGTTTCCTTATCTGTAAAATGAGAATGATATTAGTACCTCATAGCATTGTAAGAATCATATGGAATAGTGCATATAAAGCACTTAGAACAGTATCTGCCACATAATAAATGCTCAATAAATTTACTATTTTCATTACTATGCTCTTACTTTAAAAATCTTCCTTCTGTATGTTCATGATTAATTAACACCCTAGCCACAGTACTACTCAAAAAATCCATTTTTTTCACTTGTACAAAACTTCCTAGACTATAATGTATAATGGCTTTTCTAAATTTTATTTACTTATTTATTTAGAGACAGGGTGTCGCTGTGTCACCCAGGCTGCAGTGCAGTGGTGTGACCATGGTTTACTGCAGCCTTGACCTCCCGAACTCAAGCAATCCTCCCACCTCAGCCTCCTGAATAGCTGGGACTACAGGCATATGCCATCACGTTCAGCTAATTTTTTAATTGTTTGCAGCAATGGGGTTTCACCAGGTTGCCCAGGCTAGTTTTGAACTCCTGAGATCAAGTGATCCACCCACCTTGGCTAGGAATACAGGCATGAGGTAGTGTCTATAATAGGCTGGTGCTAAGAATACAGGCATGAGCCATCGCTCCTGGCCTGAATTTTAATTTAACCCTTCTTAAGGTCTAGCTCTTACTTTTAGCCAACAACCTTTTATCTTACCCAGAAATTGAATCCATTTGAAAATAAATATTTCAGAATTTTTCTACATTTATAACCATGCTGTCTTCTCCCTACTCTCTGGGGAAAAAATGTCTGTGTTTCCCTAAACTAGCTGAGTCTTAACTTCTACCCATTCTGTCTTTTTATTCTTTATCTTCAATACCTTGCTCTACAAGAAAATTCCTCTAAACTTGACCAAGTCTTACTTATCCTAACATAAACTAGCTATTTCCCTCTTGCACCTGCTTTTTTCTTATGTTATTATCATACCTCTTCTTCTCATCTCCTTGGAAGAGTTATCTGTACTCTCTACTCCCTTTCCCAGTGTCTTATTTCCCATTTCCCAATGTCTCACTATTAACTTCCAGACATCTACTTTTACCACATCACTTCTAAAATTTACTATTGCAAAGTAAGTTGCAATCGCATTACCAAACCAAAAAGAAGCCTCTCTTCAGAACTTTTCTAACAACTCATCGCAGCATTAAATATATTGACCATCTACTTGAAAATTTCCTCCTTCACTAGCTCTCATGTAATTATTCTGTATTCTTTCTTAAAGTAATAGAAAGACACTATAATGGTAGTCAAAAATCCATGTTCAAGCATAGGCCCCACTATTGCTCTTAAAACTCTAATTTCTTTATCAGCAGTAGGGATAATATTTGTCTTGCTTTGTTCACTAGTTTGTAATACAAAAAAATAAAATAATGGATCTGATAATGCCATAAAAGACACGAAATATATAAAGCAGCTAAGTAAGATTTGATAACTTGGTAACAGATAGGATGCAGACAATGATACAAAAACACTCTTGCTACCAAATTGGCTATGAACTCCTGAAGGACCCAAAGCTGTGTATCTTACCTGGAAGGTTTTTTTACTATTAAAAGGTTTCCAAGCATCTTCATCAAAGCATTACCATGTCCATTAGGGCTTTTACTGGGAAGTTAGGAGACTTCAAATAAAAAACCCTCTGACTTACCTGGGCTCACTTTAAAATCAAAAAAAATAATTATTGGAACTACATTGGGGGAACTTTCATTTTGATAACATAGTAGGAAATCAAAATGTTAATGATGCATCTTCACATAAACAAACAAGTAAATCAAATCAGGCCAATCATGAGTAAGAGATATTACCAGTTCTTGGGGAAGGTGCCCTTGCAATTTCTAAGGAGCAAGGTTTCTTTGTAACAGCTGTGTCCATGAGATCACACAGAAAGTTCTCATTTTCTGAAGGAAATGTATCCAGAGAAGCAGATGGTACAATTTCCATAGTGTAATTTCTCTTTTTTGGATAGGACTCCTGAAAAGAAGAAAAAATAAAAACAGCTTTGTGATGAAGAAATGGCCTTGTTTAATTTATAAAAACTAGAAAAGATAATCAGGTTCATTAGTTCTTTCCAAAGTGATTGACAGCTGATGATTCATCTGTTTGAATAAACTATAGAATCATGTAACCCCAATGTCATCAGTGATATTTTTAAGAGTCCTCATAATTTAAAAGGACTGAATTTATTACTGAATTGTAAAGGCATTGCCCTCTTTGTAATATATATATATATAAAATATCTAGTTGTGGCATAAACTGTTGGTTAACTAATCAATAGTCATTCCCAAGACTCTACTCCTTTGCCAGCCTCCTAGAGACAGCCATATAACTCAACTTTGGCCCATTAGATGTAAGAGGAAGTTTGCTAAAGGCTCGTGGAAAATCATTTTTCCCCAGAGAAGAAGCTTATAAGGAGGCACTTTCAGAGTCAAGGCCATCCCCAGGCTCCTCTCTTTGGATGCAGTTTTGATATCTGGAGCTAGGGCAAGCATTTTGTGACCATAAGGCAATAATCTTCAGATCAAAAAGGTAACAAGCCAAGCATAACAACAGAAGGATAAAAAGAGCCTGGGACCTTGATGATATCATTGAGCTGCTCAAATAGACCCAGGGCCAGTTTCTCCAGGCTTCTTACATAAATAATAACATTCTTACAGTTTGAGCCATTGCTACTTGGGTTTTCTGTCATTTAGAGTTAAATGTCTTGCCATCCAGCACACTAGTATTTTTCCTTGTAAATACCGTTAACTAATATACTAAGGTACTCTTTTCAGGTTAGGATAAAATGTAGATACAGTTCTATATGATTGATTATTTGATATATTCTAAAAATTAGAATTTATTTCACTTTATAAGATTTTAATTTCTTGTACAAAAGGTATTCATTGGTCAACAAATACTTACTAGGCATCTATTATATATGTAATATAATATGCAGCATAGTTATATATTATATATATAAATCATGTGCTAAATGCTGGACATTTTTTAAAACTAATGAGACAGAATCCTTGCTCTTAAGAAGTTCACAGTCTGCTGGAGAAGACTGTGAAATTCTGCATGATGAAATTCACAATCATATTTTATTTTTGCTACATATCCTCCTCGACTTTACAAAAAACCCAAAGTAAGTTGAAAATATTGTAAGTAGAAACTGCATTTAATACACTTAACCTACCAAACAGCATAGCTTAGCCTAGCCTACCTTAAATGTGCTCAGAACACTTAATTAGCCTACACTTGGGCAAAATCATCTGGTAACACAGTACCAGATTGCAGAGTATTGGTTATTTACCCTTGCGATCTTGTGGCTGACTGGGAGTTGTGGCTTCCTACCACTGCCCAGCATCATGAGAGAGGATCTATCATAGGGTATATTGCTAGCCTAGGAAAAGATTCAAAATGATGTGCAGTTTCTACTGAACATACACTGCTTTCACACCATTGCAAAGTCAAAACCTCATAAGTTGAACCATCATGAGTTGTAGACCATCTGTATGTGCTACCTTTATAAAGTATGCTTCACAATCGAGAAAAAGACAAATAAGAAAATAAACTAATACTTCTGAAAAATCTCCCTAAGTATATTCTAGGGCTGATAAAGATTTAGTATGAATTCCTAGTTTTTCCACAGGGATACTACAGTACAGCAGAATTCAAGGTCAGGGTAATTGCTTTCAGATCATACAAGACCCTCACACATCAGAGAGTCAATTATGGTCATGATACTCCATTGAAAGCAGGAAATTGGGAGTAATTTATTTTTAACAACAAAGGGTGACAAAGTAGAAGGCATCCAGAGGAAAGCAATCAGGATGACATATAATTTTGAAACCATGTCAGAGAAGAAATGATGAAAGGATCTGCAGTGTTCTATCCAGAGAAGCCTTACAGCCACATAATAGTTTTCTCAACGATTTGAAAGGCTATCCCTCATGAACTATCCCACAAAGGGGGGATGGGTAAAAGTTACTGTGGTAGATTTATTCTAAAGTCCACAAAGACAAGACAAAGACTAATGTTTATAAGTCAAGAAGGGCAAATTTGGCTCAATACAAAAAATAATTTTCTATGAATTAATAATATTGTTTACCTTTTAAAATAAAAATACACTATAAAATTAGTTAACAAATAGCATTAGAAAGCAACAGAAGGAATTCCACATTACTGAAAATCTTCCAGCAGAATTATCTGTTGATAAAATTGTGGATGAAACACATTGTACAATGAGTCCAGCAGGTTACTATAAGCTCCCTGAAGGCTGGAATTTGTCTTGTTCACCACTTTATCCCTAGAATCTAATACAGATCCTGCCAATAGTTGATGAGTTGATGCTCAATAAATACGTATTGATCAACTGAACAGTCTCTAGTGTCCTTTAAACAAAGCTATTTGTTTAATCATTTCTCTAATACAAGTTAGAGAAATGATTATTTTTTTTCAAATGTAAATTATTTTGCCTTTCAGTTCAGTTAGTATTGTTCACTGATTTGCATATAAAAAGTGAAAAACTGAGATTACAATGATAATACTGTAAAGATTCTATGAAGAAAGAGTCTCCAGTTAAACTCCCAGTTCCATCCTGAAATTAAATTAGTCAAAACAACCCATGGATTAGTTAAATCGGAATTTTACAGTGTGTATGAACACTTCTGAGGATTTTTAAAGCCTCGAAAACCACTTTGAAATTTAACCACAAAGAATGGGTTAATTAGCTTTCTTCCTTAAAAATGAAGTATATATGTTTATTAGAGAATAATTTGAAAACATAAAGAAAGAGGAAAGTAATCACATGAAAAACCAGCATGCTGAGATAACTGAGGATAATATTTTGGTGAACATCCTCCCAGACTGTTTCACTCTGTGAATGTGTGTGGACATGTGAGTATGAGCAAAGGAAAGAAAAAATATTTTAAACAATAATGAAGTGCTCCCTCTTCTGCTTCCTAATGGAGGGCCATAATTTCTTCTCGGAATGTAAGTCTTTATAGAACCTGCCTTCCTTAGGGAAGATGAGGTCCCTGAGGGAAGGAGTTGGTAAAAACGAAGATAGTGAAACAATGCTTTTGTAACCAAATATTTCAGTGTAAAAAACAGAGGTATTTCAACAAAGTATCTGACAAGAGACCCTCAAAAGAGGATATGCAAGATATTTTTTTTAAATGGATCCATGTGTGTCCACTACTCAGTTTAAGACATAGAATATTACCATTATATCATTGAAACCTGCCCCCCAACCCACCCCATGTTCATCTTTCCAGCCAGTCTTACCCTTTTTCCTCCTCTACCAAGGCTAAATGCTTTCTGAACTTCGTGTTTTTAATTCCTTGGATCGTGTTAAATTTTAACTATACATGTAAGTATCAATAAAAAATAAATTTTTAGTACTGTATGCTTTCAAACTTTATATATATAGTATCAAATGCTCTAGTTCTGTGATTTTTCTCAATCAATATTATGTTTCTGAGTTTCATCAATTTTCAGTATGGTACAGGAGCTCATTGTTTAAGGATACCACAATTCATTTAGACATTCTCCTGACAATGGACTCTTAAATGTTTCCTAGGTGTTTTGTTATTTAGGATAATGTTGTTATAAATTTTCCCATACAAAGTCTCTTGGAGCAAGTAACCAGGGTTATGCTGCCTATTCCAGTAGTGATGGGGAAGAGTCAAGAACAGACAGCAGATGAGAAAAATAAATGAAATCGAGAGATGATAATGAGAATGGAAATTGTATGCCATGGAAATTGTATGCCCTGTAGATTCTATAGAATCTTGAGAATGGCATTTGCAGTTTTCTACCCAAAGTGGCAGGAGGGTTCAAAGGATATTCTGTAAGTCTTATTAAAATATTATATATAAGCATAGTATTATATAAAATATTTACTAATGTGTTATTAACTCTAATGATATATTTTGTACCCTTTTCAATGACAATTATATGTCTACATGATGAACTTGGGTCCCAATATATACCTGGTCATAATTTATCTAGCCAATCCTATCATATTGAAATTGTAATGTTTTGCTTCGAAGGAAACATTCTTGTTCATATATTTTGTCTACATATTCAACTGTTTTGAAATAGAATTCCTGTGATAATAGGTGTATGCCTTATGTTTACACAGAATTGAATCTGTATCTGGACTTTCTAATTGGTTCCATATATATGTCTATTCCAGTACAGGCATACCTCAAGGTGTATCATGTTTTACAGATACTGCATTTTTTACAAAATGAAGATTTATGGCAACCCTGCATTGTGCAAATATATCAGCACCATTTTTCCAACATGTTCTCATTTTGTGTCACATTTTGGTAATTCTCCCAATATGTCAAATTTTTCATCATTATTATTATATCTGTTATGGCCATCTGTGATCATTGAGCTTTGATGTTACTGTTGTAATAGTTTTGGAATGCCACAATCCACAATCATATAAAATGGTGAACTTAATGCATAAGTGTAGTATGTGTTCTAACTGCTCCACGGACTGGCCATTCCCCTGTGTCGTCTTCTCCTTGGGCCTCCCTATTTCCTGAGACACAACAACATTGAAATCAGGCCAATCAGTAACCCTTCAAAGGCCTCTAAGAGTTCAAGTGAAAGGAAGAGTTACACGTCTCTCACTTTAAATCAAAAGCTAACAATGATTAAGGTTAGTGAAGAAGACATATCAAAAAGCTAGGCCTCTTGTGCCAAACAGCTAGCCAAGCTGTGAATGCAAAGGAAAAGTTCTTGAAGGAAATTAAAAGTGCTACTCTGGTGAACACACAAATGACAAGAAAGGGAAACAGTCTTATTGCTGATATGGAGAAAGTTTCAGTGGTCTGGATAGAAGATCAAACCAGCCACAATATTCACTCAAGCCAAATCCTAATCCAGAGCAAGTCTCTAATTCTCTTTAATTCAATGAAGGCTGACAGACGTGAGGAAGCTGCAGAAGTTTGAAACTGGCTGTGGTTAGTTCATAAGGCTTAAGGAAAGAAACCATCGCCATAACATAAAAGTGCAAGGTGAAGCATCAAATGCTAATGGAGAAGCTATTGATGAAGGTGACTACACTAAACAATAGATTTGCAATGTAGATGAAATAGCCTCATACCAAAAGATGTCATCTAGGACTTTCGTAGCTAGAGAAGAGAAGTCAATGCTTGACTTCAAACTTTAAAAGGACAGTCCAACGCTTTTGTTAGGGGCTAGTGCAGTTGATGACTTTAAATTGAAGCCAATGCTCATTTACCATTCCAAAAATGCTGGATCCCTTAAAAATGATGCTAAATCAACTTTTCCTATACTCTATAAATGAAATAACAAACCGGGATGACAGTATGTCTGTTGGCAGCGTGTCTGTTTACAGCATGGTTTACTGAATATTTTAAGTCCACTATTGAGAACTACTATTCACAAGAAAAGATTCCTTTCAAAGTATTACTGCTCATTGACAAAGCCACTAATCACCAAAGAGCTCTGATAGAGTTGTACAAAGTGATTAATGTTGTTTTCATGCCTGTTAACAAAACATGTATTTTTCAGCCCAGAGATCAAGGATTAATTTAGAGTCTCAAGTCTTATTATTTAAGAAATACATTATATAAGGCTATAGCTGTCATAGAAAGTGATTCCTCTGATGAAACTGAGCAAAGTAAATTGAAAACCTTCTAGACAAGATTTTCCATTCTAGATGCTATTCAGAACATTTGTGATTCATAGGATGAAGTCAACACATCAACATCGATGGTCTAGATGAAGTTGACTCCAACCCTCATGGAGGACTTTGATAGGCTTGACTTTGGTGGAGGAAGTAACTGCAGATGTGATGGATAAATAGCAAGAGAACTGGAAGTGGAGCCTGAATATAGGACTGAATTGCTGTAATCCCATGGTAAAACTTGAATGGATGAGGAGTTGCTTCTTATGGGTGAACAAAGCGTTTTAAGATGAAATACACTCCTGGTGAAGATGCTGTGAACATTATAGAAATGATAACAAAGGATTTAGAATATTACACAAACTTAGTTGATAAAGCAGTGGCAGGGTTTAAGGGGATTGACTCCAATTTTGAAAGAAGTTCTAGTGTGAGTAAAATGCTATTAAACAGCTTTGCATGCTACAAAGAAATCTTTCATGAAACGAAGACTCAAATAATGCAGCAAAACTAGAAACTGCCCACTGATTTTGTATCCTGAGACTTTGCTGAAATTGCTTATCAGCTTAAGAAGCTTTTGGGCTGAGATGATGGGGTTTTCTAGATACAGGATCATGTCATCTGCAAACAAATATTATTTGACTTCCTCTCTTCCTATTTGAATACCCCTTATTTATTCCTCTTGCCTGATTGCCCTGGCCAGGACTTCTAATACTACGTTGAATGGGAGTGGTGAGAGACAGCATCCCTGTCATGTGCTGGTTTTCAAGGGGAATGCTTCCAGCTTTTGCCTATTCAGTATGATGTTGGCTATGGGTTTGTCACATACAGTTGTTATTATTTTGAGGTATGTTCCTTCGATACCTAGCTTATTCAGAATTTTTACCATGAAGGGATGTTGAATTTTATCAATGATCTTTTCTGCAGGCAAGCAGAGATCCAAATAATGAATGAACTTCCATTCGCAACTGCTACAAAGAGAACAAAATGCCTAGGAATACAGCTAATAAGGGAAGCAAAGGACCTCTTCAAGGAGAATTAAAAACCAATGCTCAAGGAAATCAGAGATGACACAACAAATGGAAAAACATTCCATGCTCACAGATAGGAAGAATCAATATCGTGAAAATGGCCATACTGCCCAAAGTAATTTATAGATTCAATGCTATTCCCATTAAACTACCATTGACATTCTTCACAGAATTAGAAAAAAAAACTAATTTAAAATTCATATGGAACCAAAAGGAGCCTGAATAGCCAAGTCAATCCCAAGCAAAATGAACAAAGTTGGAGGCATCATGCTACCCAACTTCAAACTATACTACAAAGCTACAGTAATGAAAAAAGCATGGAACTGGTGACAAAAACAGACACATAGACCAATGGAAGAGAATAGAGAACTCAGAAATAATACCACACATCTACAACAATCTGATCTTTGACAAACCTGACAAAAACAAGCAATGGAGAGAGGATTCTCTATTTAATAAATGGTGCTGTGAGAACTGACTAGTCATATGCAGGAAATTGAAACTGGACCCCTTCCCTACACCTTATACAAAAATTAACTAAAGATGGATTGATGACTTCAATGTAAAATGTAGAACTATAAAAACACTAAAAGAAAATCTAGGCAATACCATTCAGGACATAGGCATGGACAAAGACTTCATGCCGAAAATGCCAGAAGCGATTGCAACAAAAATAAAAATTGACAAATGGGATGTAATTAAATTAAAAAGCTTCTGCACAGCAAAAGAAACTATCAACAGAGTGAACAGACAACCTACAGAATGGGAGAAAATTTTTGCAATCTATACATCTGACAAAGGTCTAATATCCAGAATCTACAAGGAACTTAAACAAGTACACAAGAAAAAAGCAATCCCATTAAGAAGTGGGCAAAGGACATAAACAGACACTTCTCAAAAGAAGACATTCATTCACCAAGAAACATGAAAAAAAGCTCAACATCACTGATCATTAGAGAATTGCAGATCAAAACCACAATGAGATCACCTCATGTAGTCAGAATGATGATTATTAAAAAGTCAAGAAACAACAGATGCTGCCTTGTTGCAGAAAAAAAAAGGAATACTTTCACACTGTTGGTGGGAGTGTAAATTAGTTCAAACATTGTGGAAGATGGTGTGGCAATTCCTTAAAGATCTAGAAGCAGACATAGCATTTGACCCAGCAATCCCATTATTGTGTATATACCCAAAGGATTATAAATCACTCTATTATAAAGATACATGCACATATATGTTCACCACAGCACTGTTCACAATAGCAAAGACATGGAGTCATCCCAAATGGCCACCAATGATAGACTGAATAAAGAAAATGTGATACATATACACTATGAAATACTATGCAACCATAAAAAGGAATGAGATCATGTCCTTTTCAGGGACAAGGATGGAGTTGGAAGCCATTTTCCTCAGCAAACTAATGCAGGAACAGAAAACCAAATACCACATGTTCTCACTTATAAGTGGGAGCTGAACAATGAGAACACATGTACACATGGGTGGAAAAAACACACACTGGGGCATGTCAGGGAGGCAGGGGGAAGAGACCATCAGAAAGAATAGCTAATGGATGCTGGGCTTAATACCTAGGTGATAGGCTGATCTGTGCAGCAAACCACCATGGCACATGTTTACCTAACAAATTTGCACATCCCGTATATGTACCCTGGAACTTAAAATAAAAGTTGAAAGAAAAAAAAAGAAAGAAACTGTCACAGTCACCTAAGCTCCAGCAACTATTACTCTGAGCAGTCAGTGGCCATCCAAATCAAGGCAAGACCCTCCACCAGCAAAAAATTATGACTCACTGAAGGCTCAGATGATCGTTGGCATGTTTTAGCAATAAAGTATTTTTAATTAGGTATGTACTCTTTTTTAGACATAACGCTACTGCACACTTCATAAACTACAGTATAGTGTAAACATAACTTTAATATACATTGGGAAACCAAAAAAATTATGTGGCTAACTTTACTGTAATAGTCACTTTATTGTGGTGGTTGAAACCAAACTCACATTTCTGAAGTATATCTGTACCAGAATTACGCTGCCTTAATTAGTGGAGCCTTTACATTGATTTTACTATTTGGTAGGATAAATCTTCCCTCATGTTCATCTTTTCCAAGGCATTGATTATTAACTTCATGTTTATTTTTAAAAAAGAAAAATTTTGAAACATTTTGTTAAGTTTTCCTCAAATCATTCCTTCTCCTTTGTTCTGTATCAGTAATCCATACTTCCATATACCCAGGCACTAAAAGAACCTGGGGTACGCTTCACTTTTCATTCTTCCTCTGTTATCCCCAATAAATCCTCAAGTCCTATACTTCGCCATTGAATTCTACCTCAAATACATTTATTTCTCTCCACCCCAGCTACCGCATGCTAGTCCAGACCACCATTATATTTCACCTGAACTGCTGGAACAACTTCCAAACTATCCTCCTTGTCTCCAGTCCTGCCTCTCTTCTAGAATCAATTCATTTTCAAAACTAGCATGAAGCTTCTAAGAGTAAGGACGGTCAAAGCAAACTCTTTTCTTTTCGTTATAACTTTATTTGATTAGAGAATCATAAAATGCTAGTCATAGTACATGTTGATTCTTTTTAAACATTTAACATGGTCTCTCATAATATCTCAGAATTTCCTTGCTGAATGACTTCATTAAATACATTAATGATCTAAATAGTAAACTCATTTAATTAACAAGATAGGAAAGAAGAAACAAAATTCCTTGACTAATAAGTTTAAACATAATCCCATTAGTTGATAAGATAAATGGGATTAATTTCTAAAGACATACTTATTTAGCACCTAGCAAAATTCCATGTTCATAGTAAGACTCTACGAGTATATGATGAAAAAATAAATGCATAAATTACTATATCAGTTAGAATTTAATGGCTCACATCCTCTGCTAGAATTAAAGCACCATAGGGGCAAGAACCATGATAATCCTCTTCATATAGTACGCACTTAATAAACATTTGTCAAAGTCTGAAACAATGTCATCCAAAAACCATCACAGATTCAAACTATCACAGATCCGAAACTATCATAAATTCCCCACTGTGGGAAGAATTGCAACTTATATTTAGGCAGTGTTTTATCATCTGCAAAGTGAATAGTATTTTATTTGCCAAGATGATTCTCATTTAGCCCTCACAACAATCCAGCCAATGCTACTATCACTGCCATCTAGAAACTAGACTGAAATTATTAAGTGACTTGTCCAATATTAAGCATCTTGTTAATGCAAGTGTTAGGGAACCAACCTAGGTCTTCTGGCACCAGATCTAGTGTTCATGTGATTGTGTCAAAGATAAAAATGACTATGACCAGATATTTATTGCCAGAAATAAGGGAAAGAGGACACTGCACATTGTTAGTTAGTACCTAGCTCTGCCCATTTTCAAGCCTTTGTATGTCCCCTTCCCTACACTGGGAAACCTTGACCTTAATACACAGACTAATTGCCAATATATCCTTGATGGTTAATCCTGGTAATAGGCAAGAGGGATTAAAAGGACTGCAATGCAACAATTTCTGACTCCTTCAAGACTTCATTTTCTCCAGTCCAGCAATATTGGGCTCAAAATAGATTAATAGTTTTTGCTTTTTTCTTGACATTTGGCCTCTATCATTTTTCTTTTCTATTTTTTTTTTACAACTTTTAAATATGCAATTTTTGTGGGTGTATAGTAGGCGTATGTATTTATGTGGTACATTTGCTATTTTTATAAAGGCAAGCAATATGTAATAATTACATCATGGAAAATGGGGTAACCATCCCTTCAAGCATTTATCCCTTGTGTTACATAAGTCCAATTATACCCTTTCAGTTATCTTAAAATATACAATTGTTATTGACTATAGTGCCCCTGTTGTGATATCAAATACTCTATCTTATTTATTCTTTGTAACTATGTTTTGAACCCAATAACCATCCACAACTCCCACCCTCAGACCTCCCACTATACTTCCCAGCCTCTGGTAACCATCATTCTACTCTCTGTCTCCATGAGTACAATTATTTTGACTTTTGGATTCTCCAAATAAGTGAGAACATGTGACGTTTGTCTTTCCATGCCTGGTTTATTTCACTTAACATAATGACTTTCAGTTCTATCCATGTTGTTGCAAATAAAAGGATCTCTCTTTTACGGTTGAATAGTACTCTGCTGTGTATAAGTACCACAGTTTCTGTATCCATTCTTCTGTTGATGGACACTTAGGTTGCTTCCAAATTTTTCTACTGTGAACAGTGCTGCAACAAACATGGGAGTAGGGCCATCTCTTCCATATAGTGTTTTCCTTTGGGGTTGAGGGGGTGTATATAACCAGCAATGGGATTGCTAAATCACATGATAGCTCCATTTTTAGTTTTTTGAGGAACCTCCAAACTATTCTCATTGGTGGATGCCCTAACTCACATTCCCACCAACAGTGTACCATGGTTCCCTTTTCTCCACATTCTCACCAGCATTTGTTATTGCCTGTCTTTTGGATAAAAGTCATTTTAACTGGGGTGAAATGATATCTCATTGTAGTTTTGATTTGCATGTCTCTGATGATCAGTGATGCAGAGCACCTTTTCATATGCCTGTTTGCCATTTGTATGTCTTCTTTTGAGAAATGTCTATTCAAATCTATTGCCCATTTTCTAAGTGGGTTATTTGATTTTTTCCTATAGAGTTGTTTGGACTCCTTTTATATTCTAGTTATCACCTATTAGATTATTAGTTTGCATTTTCTCCCATTTTGTGGGTTGCTTCTTCACTGTGTTGTTTCCCTTGCTGTGCAGAAGCTTTTGAACTTGATGCGCTCCCATTTGTCCATTTTTGTTGTATTGCCTATGCTTGAGGGGTATTACTCAAAAACTTTTTGCCCAGACCAAATGCACTGGAGAGTTTCCCCAAACTTTTCTTATAGCAGTTTCATAGTTTGACATCTTAGATTTAAGTCTTTAATCTGTTTTCATTTGATATTTATATATGGGGAGAGATGAGGGTCTAGTTTCATTATCCCGCATATAGGTATCAAGTTTTGACGGCAGAGAATACTGTGCACCCATAAAAAGGAACAAGATCATGTCCTTTGCAGGGACGTGGATGAAGCTGGAAGCCATTATCCTCAGCAAACTAACACAGGAAGAGAAAACCAAACACTTCATGTTCTCACTCATAAGTGGGAGCTAAACAATGAGAACACATGGACCCAGGGAGGGGAACAACACACACTGGGGCTTGTTGTGGGGGCAGGGGGAGGGAAAGCATCAGGATAAATAGCTAATGCATGTGGGGCTTAACACCCAGGTGATGGGTGGATAGGTGCAGCAAACCACCATGGCAAAAGTTTACCTATGTAACAAACCTGCACATTCTGCACATGTATCCTGGAATTTAAAATAAAATTAATTTTAAAAAAAGAAAAGACTGTTTTTTTCCCAATGTATGTTCTTGGCACCTTTGTAAAAAAATGAGTTCACTGTAGATGTGTGGATTTGTTTCTGTGTTCTCTATTCTATTCTGTTGGTCTATGTGTCTGTTCTTATGCAGTATCATGCTGTTTTGGTTACCATAGCTCTGTAGTATAATTTGAATCCAGGTAATGTGATTCCTTCAGTGTGGTTCTTTTTTTCTCAGGATAGCTTTGTTTCTTCTGGGTCTTTTGTAGTTCCATATAAATTTTAGAATTGTATTTTTTATTTCTGTGAAAAATATCATTGGTATTTGAATGGGGATTGCATTAAATCTGTACATTGCTTTGGGTAGTATGGACATTTCAACAATATTGATTTTACCAATCTATAAATATGAAATATCTTTTCATTTTCTTCTATCATCTTTAATTTCATTCATCAGTATTTTATTGTTTTCATTGTAGAGATCTTTCACTTCTTTAGCTAATTCCTAGTTATTTAATTTTGTTTGTGGCTATTGTAAGTGCAATAACTCTTCAGATTTCTTTTTCAGGTTGTTCACTCTTGGCATATAGACATACTACTGACTTTCATATGTTGATTTTGTATCCTGACACTTTACTAAATTTATTAGTTCTCATTTTTTTGGTGGAGTCTTTAGGTTTTTCCAAATATAAGATCATGCCAGGTGCAGTGGCTCACACTTGTAATCCCAACACTTTGGGAGGCCAAGACGGGTGGATCATCTGAGGTAAGGAGTTTGAGACCAGCCTGGCCAATGTGGTGAAACCCCATCGCTAGTAAAAATACAAAAAAAAAAAAAATTAGCTGGGCGTGGTGTTGGGTGCCTGTAATCTCAGCTACTCAAGAGGCTGAGGCAGGAGAATCACTTGAATATATATATATACACACACACACACACACACACACACACACACACATATATATATCCAACAAGAATACTTTGACTTCTACCTTTCCAGTTTGAATGCCCTTTATATCTTTCTCTTGTCTGACTGCTCTATCTAGGACTTTCAGTACTATGCTGACTAACAGTGGCAAAAGTGATAATCCTTGTTGTGTTCCAGATCTTAGAGGAAAGGCTTTCAGTTTTTCCCCAGTCAGTATGATACTAGCTGTTGATCTGTCATGTATAGCTCTTATTATGTTAAGATATATCCCTTCTATACTCAGGTTTTTTTAAGGTTTTCTGTGATGAAAGGATGCTGAATTTCATCAAATGCTTTTTCAGCATCAATTGAAATGATCATAGGGTTTTTATCCTTTATTCTGTTGATATGATGTATTATATTGGTTGATTTGCATATGTTGAACCATCCTTGCCTCCCAGGGATAAATCACACTTGGTCATGATGAATTATCTTTTTAATATATTGTTGAATTCAGTTTGCTAGCATTTTGTTGAGGATTTTTGCATCAATATTAGTCAGAGATATTGACCAGTAGTTTGGTTTTTTTTTCTTTTTTTTATGGGTCTTTGTCTGTTTTTGGTATCAGTGTATTGCTGGCCTCATAGAATGAGTTTGGAAGTATTCTCTCCTCCTCTACTTTTTGGAATGGTTTAAGTAGGGTTGGTATTAGTCCTTCTTTAAATGTTTGATAGAATTCAGCAGTGAAACCATCAGGTCCTAGGCTTTTCTTTGCTGGGAGACTTTTTATTACAACTTCAATCTCATTACTTGTTATTAGTCTGTTCAGGTTTTGGATTTCTTTATGGCTCAATTTGGATAGGTTGTCTGTGTGTAGTAATTTATCCATTTCTTCTGGGTTTTCCAATTTATTGGCCTATAGTTTCTCATAGAACCCACTAATGATCCTTTGAATTTCTGCTGTATAGGTTGTAATGTCTCCTTTTTCATCTCTGACTTTATTTATTTGGAACTTCTCTCTTTTTTTCTTAGTCTAGATAAAGGTATGTCAATCTTAGTCTGGCTAAAGGTTTGCCAATGTTTATCTTTTCAAAAAAACAACTTTTTGTTTTATTGATATTTTGTATTGATTTCTTCATCTCAATTTCATTTATCTCTGATATGATTTTTAATATCCTTTCTACTAATTTTAAATTTGGTTTGTTCTAGCTTTTCTAATTCTTTAAGATGCATCAATTGGTTGTTTATTTGAAGTTTTTCTTCCTTTTGATGTAGGCATTTACAGGTACTGCTTTAGTACTGCTTTCACTATATCCTATAGATTTTGGTATGTCATGTTTCCATTATGGTTTGTTTTGAGAAATTTTTCAATTTCCTTCTTAATTTCTTCATTGACCCCTGGTCATTTCAGGGCATATTTTTTAATTTTCCTGTGTCTGTATAGTTTCCAAAATTCCTCTTGTTATTATTTGTTCCACTGTGGCCAGAGAAAATGCTTAATATTATCTAAATTTTGTTGAATGTTTTCAAATTTGTTTTGTGAGCTAACATATGGCCTATCCTTGAGAATGATCCATGTGCTAAGGAAAAGATTATGTATTCTTCAGTCATTGAATGAGATGTTTTGTAAATATCTATTAGGTGAATTTGATGTATAGTATAGATTAAGTTCAATGTTTCTTTGCAGATTTTCTATTTGAAGATCTGTCCAATGCTGAAAGTGGGGTGTTGAATACCTAGCTATTATTGTATTGGGGCCTATCTATCTCTTTAGCTCTAATAATGTTTCCATTATATATGTGGGTGCCCAATGGTTGGGTGCACATATATTTACAATTGTTATATCCTCTTGCTGAATTGACCCTTTTATCATTATATAATGACCTTTGCCTGACTTGTCTTACAGTTTTTGTCTTGAAATCTACTTTGTCTGATATAAGTACAGCTATTCCTATTCTTTTTTGGTTTCCAATGGCTTGGAATATATTTTTCCATCCTTTTATTTTCAGTTTATGTGTATTTTTATAGCTGATGTGTTTCTTGCAGGCACAGATCATTGGCTCTTGTTTTTTCATCCATTCAGCCACTCTATTTGAAGTCAGTCTTCTCAGAGTCTCATTCAGTATTCTCTTGCCTCTTTCCTTCTGTCCTTTCTCTCTTTTAGTGAAAGTGATTTTCTCTGGTGCTATGATTTAATTTCTTTCTTTTCATTTTTTATATATCCATTGTATGCTTTTGCTTTGAGGTTACCATGAGCCTTGCAAATACTATCTTATAATCCATTATTTTAACTGGTGACAATTTAACAATGATTGCTTAAACAAACAAACATGCAAAAAGTAAACTAATGAAGGCGCTACACTTTTACTTTGTCCCCCTGCTTTTTAACTTTTTGTTACTTCTCTTTATGTATTATTGTATTGTGTATGTCTTCAAATGTTGTTATAGTTGTTATTTTTGATTGGCTCATTGTATAATCTTTCTACTTAAGATATGAGTAATTTACACACCACAATTACAGTGCTATAATATTCTGTGTTTTTCTGTGTGCTTATTATTTCCAGTGAGTTCTGTACCTATGGATGATTTCTTCTTGCTCATTAACACGCTCTTCTTTCAGATTTAATAACTCCCTTTAACATTTCTTGTAGGACAGGTCTGCTGTTGATGAAATCCCTTAGCTTTTGCTTGTCTGGGAAGATCTTTATTTCTCTTTCATGCTTAAAGCATATTTTCACCAGATACACTATTCCTGGGTAAAATTTTTTTTCCTTCAGCTGTTTAAATATGTCATGCCACTCTCTCCTGGCCTGCAAAGTTTCTACTAAAAAGTCTGCTGCCAGACATATTGGCGCTCCACTGCATGTTATTTGTTTCTTTTCTTTTGCTGCTTTTAGGATCCTTCCTTTATCCTTGACCTTTGGGACTTTGATTATTAAACGCCTTGAAGTAATCTTCTTTGGTTTAAATCTGCTTGGTATTCTATAATCTTCTTGTACTTGAATGTTGATATCTTTCTCTAGATTTGGGAAGTTCTCCAATATCATCCCTTTGAATAAACTTTCTACCCCCACCTCCCCTTTAAGGCCAATAACTCTCAGATTTGACCTTTTCTGGCTATTTTCCAGAGCATATAGTTGTGCTTTATTGTTTTTTTCTTTTGTTTCCTCTGACTGTGTTTTTGGTTTTGTTTTGTTTTTTGTTTTTTTGAGATGTAGTTTCACTCTTGTTGCCCAGGCTGAAGGGCAATGGCACGATCTCAGTTCACTGCAACCTCTGCTTCCTGGGTTCAAGCAATTCTTCTGCCTCAGCCTTCAAGTAGCTGGGATTACAGGCTCTCACCACCATGCCCAGCTAATTTTGTATTTTTAGTAGAAATGGGGTTGTCCATGTTGGTCAGGCTGGTCTCGAACTCCCGACCTCAGGTGATCTGCCCGCCTCAGCCTCCCAAAGTGCTGGGATTACGGATGTGAGCCACCGTGCCAAGACTGACTGTGTATTTTTAAACAGCCTGTCTTGAAGCTCAGTAATTTCTTCTGCTGCTTGATCAATTCTACCATTAAATGACTGATGCATTCTTCAGTGTGTTGATTGCATTTTTCAGCTCCAGAATTTCTACTTGATTCTTTTTAATTATTTCATTCTCTTTGTTAAATTTATCTAATAGAATTTTGAATTCCTTCTGTCTTATCTTGAATTTCTTTTGAGTTTCCTCAACACAGCTATTTTGAATTATCTGTCCGAATGGTCATGTACCTCTATTTCTCCAGGATTAGTTACTAGTGCCTTACTGAGTTCATTTGGTGAGGTCATATTTTCCAGGATTGTCTGGATGCTTATAGATGTTCATCAACGTCTGGACACTGAAGAGTTAGGTGTTTCTTGTAGTCTTCGCAGTCCAGGCTTGTTTGTGCCTGTCCTTCTTGGGAAGGCTTTCCAGATACTCAAAGGGATGTAGGTTCTAAGCCCAATAATGCTGTAGCTTTTGCAGACTCATAGAATTACCATTTTGATGATCTTGGATAAGATCTGAAATGATTCTCTTGATTACCAGGCAGAGACTCTTGTTCTCTTTCCTTACTTTCTCCTAAACAAATTGAGTGAGTGTCTCAATCTCTCTCTCTCTCTCTCTCTCTCTCTCTCTCTCTGTTGAGCCACCTGGAATTTGGGGTATGGTGATGCAAACACCCCTGTGGCCACAGCCACTGAAACTGTGCTCTGTCAGACTTGAAACCAGCACAGCACTGGGTCTTGCCCCAGGCACACTGTAAACTCTACCTGGCTACCACTTCTATTGACTCAAGGCACTAGGGCTCAGTGATTAGCAGGTAGCAAAGCCAGCCAGGTCTGTGTCCTTCTCCTTAGGGCAGCAAGTTCCCGTAGGTCCTGGGTGGGTCCAGAAATGCTGTTTGAGAAGCAGAGATAGGAATTGAAAACCTTCTAAGTTTACCTGATGTTCCTTTCTTCTGCAGGTAAGCCGGCTCTCAAACTACAATACAAAGTCCTTCCTAGTCTTCTCCTTACCGTTTTTCTAATGACTGATTATGGATCCTAGACTTGTTTTTGCACTTGAATTTTTATAATAGTAGCAGGCTTAGGACTGTGTTCTCTGCCTTGGTCTTTGACAGCTCTCTTTCAAGAGACTGATGTCCAGTCCCTGAATCCTAAACAGGTCCGTTAGGACCTGTGCCACCTAAATGTACAGCTCCTGGGGGAATGTATAGCTCTGATGCTTTGGCTTACTTAGATTGCTTTATCCTACCTGCTACTGTCAATTGTGCAATGTGTGGACCAAATAATACTGCTTAAAGTGACTAATCATGCATACTGACAGCACTTAATAAGAGAACATTTTGCCTCCAAAGAAAAATAAATATTAGCAATAAGAAATCTATATAATAAGCATTCATACGTTATTTACACTGTGTTTCTATAAAATTTAAAACCATCAGTGGTGGGCAGAATATTACAAGTCAAACTTTATTAGTGACTCAGTAAAAGGTTCTATGCTACAGTAGAGAAAAGAGTTATAAAAATTCATCATGGAGCTATGTGGATTAGCAATACTATGAAAAAAATATGAGGAGTTACAGCTGACAGTATGAGTCAGATTGCAACACGCCAGTTAAAGAAATTAATGTGACATTAGCTGATTTAATACAAGTATGATATTTAGCCTAGAAAGAGTGATAGGCCTCCACTCTTCTGTGCTAATTAGTATTGGGAATGATTTGGCTTCACAGGTTCATAAAAGGCGGGCTAACTGGATTGTGCTGAATTTCCTTTAGTAAGGCAGTGCAAGGTTTTATTCATCAAAGAGACGGGGGGAAGACTTGGCCTTCTGACTTACGAAAGATCTTAGCAACAATCAGGAACCCAGATGTAGACACAGTAGTTGCCCAAAAGTACCAATAATGCAGTTTTTCAAATCAGAAATGAGGTGACCTAGAGGCATTTCTAGACTACTTTGATAGGGCATGTCAGTGAACTTGCTTCCTAGCACAGCTCTATTCTTGGCTACATGGGAAACTAAAGCATCTTACTTGACACTGTGGGGGGATCACACATGGTGCACTTGGCTTGGTGCTGGGGCTGATACTTGAGGAGGGACAAAGACCAAATAGACTGTTTTCTGTGAACATAAGTGAGGAAAATGGTGAGTACTAAACCCATGTCATATGAGAAAAAATTAAATAAGAAAAGGTGCTGAGGAATGTGTACGACAAACATTTAAAAGGTAAAAGAGTGATCAGAATTGTTATCTATCTCTAAGGGAGTAGAAATAATGCAGATGGTGAGATGGTAACAGGGACAGACATTGCAGCTGATGATAAGATTTCTAACAATTAGAGCTTTGCAGTATAAAACTGGCTGCTTAGCAAGTAGCAGATTCTCTGTTCCTAGAGTCTTCAAGCCTAGCCTGATCTACACAAGGCATCTTCTGAGTGTAGAAGACAGCAGTTTGAATTAGATGAGTTTTAAGATGCTAAGAAAATGAGACAATCAGAATAGAACTTTTGTATTAGTACTATGGTGCAAACTACCTGCATATATTCACTTCTTCCTGAATTTTTCTGATAATGGGGAAGGTAACACTAATACAAGAGAGTGTGGGTTTATGGCTTTTTTAAAGTTAGCAATGACTCACAGTTCCTAATGATTCAAGGTAGGTAAAAGTTTTTGGAAGTGGTCTGACTACTCTGACATCTTCCCACAATATCAAGAAAAAGTATCCCCTGAAGATTTACAATGACATTCAAATAAGAAAAACTACAACATGAATATGAAAGCAGAAGAAAAATAACTTCTTTTTAAAAAGAAGATTCTTTAGGTGGGAGCAAAGAATGAATGACAGAAAGGCAGCCATGGGGGAAGGAGCATCACGTAACAGTGGTAGGCAGAATAATGGCTCTGAAAGATGTCCATGTCTGAATCCCCAGAAACTAGGAATACATTATGTAACACCTAGTAAAAGGAACTTTGCAGATGTAAGTCAAAGATCTTGCTATGAGGAGATCATACTGCATTATCCAGGTGGCCCAGTATACTCAGAAAGGACATTGTAAGTAGAAGAGGGAGAAAGGAGATCCAGTGTCAGTGATGCAACACGAGGTATTTGACTGGCTGTCACTGGTTTTGGAGCTTGAAGTTAGCCATGTGTATTAGTCTGTTTTCATGCTGCTGATAAAGACATACCCAAGACTGGGTAATTTATAAAGAAAAATAATTTTAATGGACTCACAGTTCCATGTAGCTGTGGAGGCCTCACAATCATGGCAGAAGAGCAAAGGATGTCTTACATGACAGCAGGCAAGAAAGAATGAGAGCCAAGCAAAAGGGGAAACCCCGTATAAAATCATCAGTTTTCATGAGATTTATTCCCTACCATGAGAACAGTATGGGGGAACTGCCCCCATAATTCAGTTATCTCCCACAGGATCTCTCCCACAACATGGGAATTATGGGAATTCTGGGAGCTACAGTTCAAGATGAGATTTGGGTAGGGACACAGCCAAATGATATCACCATGAATCAAGGACTGTGAGCAGCTCATAGAAGCTGGAAAAGGCAAGAAAACAGATTCTTCCTTATAGCCTCCAGAAAGGAAGGCAGCCCTTTCTATATTTTTGACTGGTAGGTCCCATTCTGGACCTCCAGAACGGAAGAATCACACATTTGTGTTGTTTTTTTAAGCCACTAAATGTGTGGCAATTTGTTACAGCAGCATTAGGAAGCAAATACAACAATATACCAGCAGAAGACATCACATAGGAGGCATGGGCTAAAAGAAGGACATAAAAATGGACACCAGTGGGAAAGTACACCTTACCATTTTGCACTATGACTCAATATTTTAAAGATGGTGATTCTCTCTCGGTTTTAAATTTAATGCAATACCATTGCAATACAGTTTCCCTCCCACTCCAACTTAGTTCTTGACAAGTAAGCCTAACATGCATTTGGAAAAATAAATGTGTGACAATAGCCAGGTATCAACTTGAAAAGAGAAAGGTAACGGAGGGGATGGAGATAAACCTATTTCAGATATTTATGTAAACTACAAATGGTTCTGGTACTATAATTGAAAGGCAAGAGAATTTATTACATTAATAAATTTATTAAAGGCAGAAATTTATTACATTATAAAGGTGGTATTTCAAATCAGTAAGAAAACCATGAGTTATATAATTGTCAGTGAGGTAACCAACTAGTAATTTAGAGAGAAATACTAAACTTGAATTACTACTACATTCCTTATATCAAATTAATCCTGATAAAAGTTTAAACAATTAGTAAATATACTTGTTATAATAATATTGAAATAAGAATAACTTTTGACCAGAAGCTGTAACCAGACACATAACCAAAGCTGTAGAGAAAAAGATTGATACATTTGAATATATACTACTATTAAATTTGTACAAAGCAACTAAAATATAGGGATCAAGAGACAAATAAAAAATTTTGGAAAACCTTTGACAAAGATAAGAAAGGGTTAATCTCTTTAATATACAAAGAGAATAATTGAGATGAAAAAGACTATCAACGTAAGAGAAAAAAATGAGCAAAGATTAGAAGCAGTTACAAAAATAACTAGAAATTTCTTATATGAAAAGATGCTCAACTTCATTTATAATTAAACACATGTAAATTAAAGCAACATGACACACCATTCTTGATCAAATTGCTGTAAAATACACAGTGTTAGTGAGGGTTTGAAAAAAACGGGTACTTTATATAAAAGTTAAAAGACTAACCATCTGTTAGTCAAAGTGTGAATTGATGTAAACCTCTTTCCGGCTAATTTGTCATTTGTTACAGGAGATCTCTAGGGTGACAGTGTAATTTATTAAATTCTGATTTTGCCCAAATACTAGGCATGCTTTAATAACAACTGAACCTTTTCATTATTTGGATAGGCATGGGTACCTTATCAAGCAGATTAAAAGGATATGGTACCTGTCCTTTAGAAAAGAACAGCTAAAACCTTGTTGTGGATTATGGATTTAGCATAAAGAAAAATAATCCGGCATAAATTAAGAGTAAGAGGGAAGATTAATAGAAATTTCACTTCACATAACTTAAAACATGGCTATTTCAATAAATGAAACTAAAGTTTCTCCTGGATCCCAGAATTCAACCTGTATTTATAAATGTATAATGTATTTAGCTACTTTTTGGTTTAAATGAACTTGTTGGGTTAGCTTGGTAAATGTTACAATTTTTACTATTTTCTACAGAGAAAATATTTTCTAATTTAAGTTGGAGCTATCTGTGCAGCAGTTTCTCTACAGTTGTACATAAATGTTTTTACTATAAAATGAGCTAATGTATAAAATACTACTCTATACCATAATAAAGCTAGTAATACTTGAAAAACAAAAAAAGAAAGCAGATCTTTAGACAGCATGGACTTTAGAACTTTTGCCATGTTAAAATTTTTCCCTCACCTGGGAGCAGATGGGATTGATAAACTGCCATTATTATTTCTAAAGCATGGTACTGTAAAGTAACATTTACATGCATCGCATAATTATTACTTTATCTAAAAAATGCTAAATACTGGATACTCTATATGGTTCTATTAAATAATAAAATAGGAGTGTGGGTGGAGGGAAGCCTGACTCTCAGTGTCATGCATGAGAAAAACTAATCAGATCTAGCCAATATCAATCGTCTGAGCTGTGAATGGGTGTTGGGATAGCATCCCTCTTTAGAAGTTACTGATGAAACCTCATGGAGCTTGAGTCTTAGATAAGCATTGCTTGGTCAGCCACTTCAAAATTGGAGGTACCAATTTAACATCTGAAAACAAAAAATCTCAACAACCAAGTTCTGAGAAACCAGTGTGGGTTCTAAGAATGCTACTTTGGGTATGTTACGGGTTAAACTATGTCCTCCCAAAATTCATGTGTCAAAGTCCTAATCCCAGGACATAAGAATGTGGCATTATTTAGTGACAGACTGGATTAAGAAAATGTGGCACATATACACCATGGAATACTATGCAGCCATAAAAAAGGATGAGTTCATGTCCTTTGTAGGGACATGGATGCAGCTGGAAACCATCATTCTCAGCAAACCATCGCAAGAACAGAAAACCAAACACCGCATGTTCTCACTTATAGGTGGTAACTGAACAATGAGATTACTTGGACACAGGAAGGTGAACATCACACTCTGGGACCTATTGTGGGGAGGGCAGGGAGGGATAGCATTAGGAGATACACCTAATGTAAATGACGAGTTAATGGGTGCAGCACACCAACATGGCACATGTATACATACGTAACAAACCTGCACATTGTGCACATGTACCCAAGAACTTAAAGTATAATAATAATATAAAAAAGAAATAGGGTCACTGCAGATGAAATTAGTTAAATTAAAACGAGGTTATTAGGCTGGACCCCAATCCAATGACAAGTGTCCTTATAGAAAGAAGAAATCTGGAGATAGACTTATACACAGGTACAACATCATTTGAAGACTGGAATTATGCTGCTACAAGTTGGGAAATGCTAAACATTGTCAGAAACCCAAAAAGAATGGAACAAATTCTCTCTCACAGACCTCAGAAGGAATCAGTCCCGCTGACACCTTAATTTTGAACTTCTAACCTTTAGAACTGTGAGACAATAAATTTCTATTAAGGTATGCAGTTTGTAGTACTTTCTTATGGAAACTCTAGCAAGCCAATATAGAGTTAAAAAACAGAAAAAGGTACTGGTTGAAAAACTTTTGATTAATCTCTTAGCATTTTAACATCTTTACTCCTTGGGAAAAAATAACAATTAGGGGCTGTCGAAAAAGGGGGATTATCTTTGTTCTTGATAAAATTCCCAAAAGTGTAATAGGTATCAAAATTTTAAAAGCACATACCCTTTAATAAGTAAGTATTGTTGATGTAAACAGGCAATATAGTATAATATAGAGGTCTACAGACTTTAGACTGCACGAAGTCCACCTGGATCACTTGTTAGTAATCCAGATTTGTGGCTCTCCCCCACATTCTTACTAAATCAGAATCTCTGGTGGTAACCTTGGAGATTTATATTTTACAATTATCCCAGGTAATTCTGATGCAAATTGTTGGTGAAATATACTTGGAAAACAAAGGAATAGTAGTTAAAGAGCATTAGCCCTTTAACTGGAGTCAGAATCCCAACTCTGCCTTTTTTTTAACAAAGTTGCCTTGGCAAAGTCTTACAGTTTCCTCATCTGCAAAATTGGAATAGTAATAGCATCCGCTTCAAGGTTTTATTGGTAGTTGTGAATGAAATAACAAAATAAATACATAACTTTGATTAAAATGTATCAAACCACCAATGATACTCTTAACATAATGAGAAAAAACTATTTTAAAATTCATATGGGGCCAAAAAAAAAAAAAGGCCCAAATAGCCAAGGCAATTCTAAGTAAAAAGAACAAAGTTGGAAGCATCATATTACCTGACTTCAAACTATATACTACAAGGCTACAGTAACCAAAACAGCATGGTACTGGTACTAAAGCAGATGCATAGACAAGAATAACAGAGTAGAGAGCTCAGACACAAGGCCACATGACTACAACCATTTGATCTTCGACAAACCTGACAAAAACAAGCAACGGGAAAGACTCCCTATTCAATAAATGGTGCTGGGATAACTGGGTAGCCATATGCCGAAAATCAACTCAAGACGGATTAAAGACTTAAATATAAAACCTAAATCTATAAAAACCCTGAAAGAAAACCTAGGAAAAAAAAATCAACAGAGAACAGAGTAAAGAGACAACCTACAGAATAGGAGAAAATATTTGCAAAGTATGCATCTGACAAAGGTCTAATATCCCGAATCTATAAAAATCTTTTAAAAAATTACAAGCAAAAAAACATACAACCCCATTAAAAAGGAAGAAAATAACATGAATAAAATGATTCATTTCAAAATAAGATGATTCATTTCATAAAGTGCTTAGTCTAGTGTCTAAGAGCCTAGGTGATCAATCAATGTAGCCATTATTACTACTCAGTAATTTTAAAAATGAGATAAATGTGCAAGTACTGATATGTTGAGCTAAAACAATAAACAAAGTGAAGAATAATACATGATTTATGTTCACATCAGTGTGAAAATAGTATGCACTCAAATTATATATTCCTGAAATGTTTCTAGAAGATATTATTAGGAACACTTGGTGTTTAACATTGGGAAATGAGATCATATTCTCTTTTGCTTTGCCTGATTTTAAAAAAATTGTATGTGCATGTGATTTTCAGGGAAAAAATACAGTTTGTGAATCTAGCACCTGAGAAAAGAGATGATAACATTTCAAATACAAATGAGCTTTGATTTTTATTTCTGGTACTACTGTGTGGAAATGTGCATACCCCAGTTGAAATTGGAAATGGTGAAATCCCAAGAATAATCTCTGTAATGAATCATACAAATACAACTGAAAACATGCCAAATATCAGGCAAAACTAAATAGGAACCACCTTTGTACAAATCCTCAAAAAAGACCTAGATGATCTATATAAGAAGTCAACAAGAAGTCAAAAGAATTGGAATGTAGCTCACCAATAAGAAGATGACAAAGAGGAAAACATTCACCTAGACGCGAACCCTTGAAAGCATTTATCTTTCTCTTGTTCTATCATGCTTACTGTTTCTGTAAAGAAGCCATCATCAAGTTGGGCGTGGTGGCTCACACCTGTAATTCCAGCACTTTGGGAGGCTGAAACGGGCAGATCAGCTGAGGTCTGGAGTTCAAGACCAGCTTGGTCAACATGGTGAAATGCCGTCTCTACTAAAAACACAAAAATGAGCAGGGCATGGTGGTGTGTGCCTGTAATACCAGCTACTTGGGAGCCTGAGGGAGGAGAATTGCTTGAACCTGGGAGGCAGAGGTTGCAGTGAGCAAAGATTGTGCCAGTGCACACCAGCCTGGTGACAGAGCAAGACTCTGTTTCCAGGAAAAAAAAAAAAAAAAAAAGAAGAAGAAGAAGAAGAAGAAAAAGAAGCAGTCATCAACTTCTGTAAACTTTTCACTTCATAATTGCCCCTAAATCCACACTATTTTTCTATGTCCATAATCACTAAGCTGGTTCAAGCTTCATCAGCTCATACCTATGCTACATATTTAGATAATCTCCAAACTCCCATCTAATTTAGGTCCATTTTTTTACACCAGGAGTTCCCATCATTCTGAATACTCAAACCTGTTTTTTAAAGTAAAAATTTTTACAGATTCTCTAAGTGATAATATTAGAATTAATTTAGGAATGTAGAGAGTATAATAAATGACTTTCTTATTTACTCTCCAAATTATAGATAAGAGTCCAGGGTTCAACAAACTAGCCAGAGATTTTAAACATTTAGGCTTTGCAGGCCACATGGTCTCTGTTGCAACTACTCAACATTCCTGTTGTAGCACAGAAGCAGCCACATACAATACGTAAATAGAAAAGCCTGTCCAGATTTGGCCTGCAGTGAGTCAGAACTGTCCTAGTGACCCCAGATTGCCAGACTGTGGCAAAGGAGTCATGCAAAAGAGATTAAAATGTCAGTAAGGCTATTGATGAAGCAGATACTGGTTTATGCTCTTGGCAATGTAGAATTCCTACTCCTATATCCTAGAACTACATAGACTGACATCAGGTCTCCCAAGCGAGTTCTTTATTGCTAGGCTTACCTTACATGCTTTCTGCAGGTGAGAAGATCACAAAGAGAATAAGTGACACATGCTCAGTTTCTGCTCCCAAGTTTAGGAGTCAGTTAACTTCCCTGAGAAAAGAGCAGGAACAGAGAGAAGCCCAGTCACACTTAACCATAACTCTCCACGTGAAAATACAAAGTCAAGGGAAAGAATCTCACTTTCCTTGCCCGACCGCAACAGGTAATTTGTACCACTGTATTAAAAAAATCAGCAAAAAGCAAAAATGATTTTCCATTTTTATTAATCACAACAAAACTTATGCAAATTTTAAAATAATAAATATGGATATGGATATGTAAAACCTACCATTTATTTAATGTACAGACAGGGCTTAGTACCTGTGTGGATTTTCAAGCCCTTTTCAACAACATCATAGTGGCTCACTTGAGATCCACAGCTTCATACCATTTCTAAAAGGTAGGGACTATTATAAGCCTCACATTATAGTATTGTCAGAGGACAATCATCCAATAAATATTTGTTTAATAAAAATATAAATTTTATACCAATTTATTCTTTAAAGCTTTCAATGACTCTCCAAGGATACCTTTCAATACAAACCCTCGCCTTCCATAAGCCTGATATACTCATTAGCCTCCATCCTGAATGACATATTCCTGCCTCTTGTCTTCTGGCTTATATTCTCCTTATTCCCTCTGAGTAGCAGGGGGCTCCCAGGCCTATAGAAATTCTCCCTTTCCTTCATAGCCAATCATAAATTCTATTTAGTCCAGTAAGCATTTTGTGGCTACTCTTGACTATATAGCTTTCTTTCTTCTCTGAACCTAAAAACAACAGTAACATTCTGTTTGATATTAAATCAGTATCTCATGACACATTAGTTTTTCAGGCCTGCATTTATAACTAATATTTTTATTGTTAGCTACTTTTGTGATTGTTGTTGTATACTTTTTTATTTTTATTTTTATTTTAATAGCTTTAGGAATACAAGTCAAGTATTTTTTGGATAAAAATACATGGATAAATTGTAGGAACCTCCCAATCTCCCCCTCTTCTAAGTCTCCAGTGTCAGCTATACCACACAGTATGCCTTTGTGTACCTATAACTTAGCTTCCAATTATAACTAGGAATATGTGGTATTTGGTTTTCTATTTCCAAGTTACTTCACTTAGGATAATGGCTTCCAGTTCCATACAAAGTGCTGCAAAAGACATAATTTCATTCTTTCTTATGGCTGAATAGTATTCCATGGTATATATACCACATTGTCTTTATCCAGTCATCAGTTGATGGACACCGAGACTGATTCCATATCTTTGCAATTGTGAATTGTGTTGCAATTAACATATGAGTACAAGTGTCTTTTTAATATAATAACTTCTTTGGGTAAATACCCAGTACTTGGATTGCTCAATAGATGGCAGATGTGCTTTTAGTTCTCTGAAAAATTGCCATACTGTTTTCCATAGAGGTTGTACTAATTTACATTCCCACCAACAGTTTATAAGCATTCTCTTTCTTCTGCATCTGAACCAACATCTATTGCTTTTTGACTTTTTGAAAATGGCCATTCTGACTAGGGTGATGTTGTGTATCTGTGGTTTTCATTTGCATTTCTCTGATGATTGGTGATACTGAGCATGTGTTTGTTGGTCATTTGTATGTTTTCTTTTGAAAAATATCTATTCATATTGCTTGTCTACTTTGTAACAGGATTATTTGTCTTTTTTCTTGCTGATTTGTTTGAGTTCTTTATAGATTCTGCATATTAGCTCTTTGTCAGATGTATAGTTTGGGAATATTTTCTCCCATTCTGTAGGTTGTCTGTTTACTTTGTGGATTATTTCTTTTGCTGTGCAGAAGCTTTTTCATTTAATTAAATCACATTTATTTCTGTTTTGTTGGATTTGCTTTTGGGATCAGTGCCCTAAATTATTTGCCTAAGCCAATATCCAGAAGAATTTTTCCTATGCTTTCTTCTAGAACTTTTATGGTTTCAGGTCTTACATTTAAGTTTTTAATTAATGTGGAGTTAATTTTTATACATGGTGAGAGATAGGAATCCAGTTTTCATTCTTCCATATGTGGCTATTCCATTTTCTCAGCACCATTTATTAAATAGTGTGTCCTTTCCCCAGCGTATATTTTTGTCTGCTCCATCAAAGATCAGTTGGTTGTAGGTATTTCGCTTTGTTTCTGGGTTCTGTATTCTGTTACATTTGTCTATGTGCCTATATTATACCTGTACCATGCTGTTTTGGTTACTATAGCCCTGTAGTATAACATGAAATCAGGTAATGTGATGCATCCAGATTTGTTCTTTCTCTTTAGGATTGCTTTTGCTATTCAGGCTTTTTTGGTTGGTTCCTTATGAATTTTTGGATTGTTTCTTCTAATTCTGTGAAGAATGACATTGGCATTTTGATAGGAATTGTATTGATTCTGTAGATTGCTTTGAGCAGTATGGTCATTTTCACAATATTGATTCTTCCAATCCATGAGAATAGAATGCTTTTCCATTTGTTTCTGTCATCTATGACTTCTTTCACTGGCGTTTTGTAGTTCTCCTTGGAGAGACCTTTCACATCCTTGGTTAACTGTATTAGGTATTTTGTTAATATTATATTATTTTGGAGCTGTTGTAAATTGGATTAAGTGCTTGATTCCCTTTTCAGTTTGGTCATTGTTGGTGTATAGCAGAGCTACTGATTTGTGTTTATGTTGATTCTGTGACCTGAGCTTTAGTGAATTCATCTATCAGATCTAGGAGTCTTTTGGAGGAGTCTTTTGGGTTTTCAAGGTATAAGATCATATCATCAGCACAAGAAGATAGTTTGGCTTCCTCTTTTCCAATTTGGATGTTCTTTCTTTCTTTCTCTTGCCTGACTACTCTAAGACTTCCAGTACTGTGCTGAATAGAAGTGATGAAAGTGGGCATCCTTGTCTTGTTCCAGCCCTAAGGGAGAATGCTTTCGACTTTTCCCCATTCAGTATGATGTTGGTTGTGGGTTTATCATATATGACTCTTATCATTTTGAGGTATTTTAGCTACTTTTAAATTCTACCCTCCCAGTGAGCTAGTGCTCCATTTGGTGTTTCGTTTGTGTGTGTGTGTGTATGCTTCTATTTTATGCTTCACAGAAATCCATACAATTCTTACACAGAGCAGACTTACAAAAAATTGAATTATTTATGTTAAATGATTGAATTAATAAAAGAATGAATAAATAAATAAATAACATAAATGACCATGATTAATAACAATTAAGTCTTAAGAATATGGAGAAAAACTTGAATGGCCTCCCAAAACCTTCCAATCCCTCTGCTATTTAAACAGAAGCATTAATTATTAAAAAAAAAAACTCTCTTTGTAGTCATTTACTTCACAGAGACAAGAAATATGGTAACATAAAGGTAAATAATATAAATATGTGACTTGAATCCTTGAAAAATCTGGAAGAACAAAAACATTGACAAATAATATAATTATTTAAAATACTGAAGAAGAATATATTGCAATAACAATGTGAAAATATGTTTTCGTATCTCCAGTCTCAGTCTTGTTAGAAGTATGTTCAGAAGTGAATGACTGAATGAGAAGTGAAGTGTTCACAGGTGAAGGATAAGTCCAGAAATCTGCATTTGGTCCCACAGAGCAATTAATATTTCTCAATTATATGAATTACAGTGACCACTTCAGTGATAATCAAGTCATTTGTCATTTATTGTTCTCTCTCATCAAGGGATAAAGAAAAATAAAACATGAAAGTTACTTGAAAAATAATGATGAATCCACATGCTGAGAGAAAAGCATTGTGTTCTAAATGACAACAAACAGCTGAACCCAGGACTTACTTATTTGGTCAATTGATATACATTCGAGGCTGTGAAACTGTCATTTCTATACATAATAATAAAACACCATTAATGGAAATACCCAAAAGAACTACATTTGCTTTCCCAGAGAATTACATGCTATAAAAGTAAGTTAATGTGATAAACATTTTACAATATATTTAGACTTTTAGGAAACATTTTTTTTTTCTTTTTTTAAAATTAATGTGATTTAGGAGGCCACTTGAAGATATTCAGCTTTTGATGGCATAAAATTCTGGCTTTAATTATTTAATATGATTGTGTACCTCCAAAAAGCTTAAGAAACTTTTAGCTAAATGAAGGAATCTTTAAGATGACAAAATAAGGATTAGTCACATATATGCTTTTCCACCATTCTTGTTACCATTACTCTACCAGCATCCCTGCAAAGCAGATCAGCAATATTTGTGTGTTTTGAAACTCTTCTGGTTTCCTGGCTTCTAAGATCCAGTCCGTCACCAAGTCCCATGATTGATCCACTCTTGTTGTCCCATGTCCATGTTAAACTAGGTTTCTGCATCACACATGCAGATTAATGCCACTGCCTCGGAATTCATCTCCCTTCTTGTACAGCTTCACTGCATCCCATATACCACCATTAGAAGAATCTTTGAACACCATTATCCTCACATTATTCCTAGCCCCAAAACTCAAAATACCTTCTAAATAACTTTTATTCAAATCAAAACTCTCTAGCACAGCGCTGGACAGGCCAACATGCCAATCTCACCTTCTTTATTTCATTTTCCATTCAACTCTATGCCAAGGCTCTACTTTGAGCTCATCTGCTTGTTAGACCAGCTTAACACTGAATTTGAACGTGCCTTACCTCACAATTCTACTTCTTCAAGTTCTTCACCTATTTCAAAAGCCAGTGAAGAAGCACTTACAGAGGTAGAATAAGAATCTCCAGATATCCACTCCTTCATAAAAGTCACATGAACACTCAAAAAATTGTCAAAATAAACTTTAGAACTTAACCAAAGGTTTGCAATAATCCATCAAGGATTTATTCAAGACAATCATCAGATTTTTTTGTGCAAACAGTTAACATTGTGTATTTAAATTTGTTCTAATCCCATTTCCATCTCCCCAGCTCCACAACAGTCTTGCAATCACAGTAATTCTTACAACCAACATATACTAGACGGGGCTGAATGGGTTTGAAGTTCTACAAACAGCCTCATACTCACAGAGAATTCACAACATTTAATGTGTGCAGCAGTTCCCTGGAAAAGCCCCATTTATAGGACATGTCTTTATTTGACCTGATACAGAACCCATTCAGTGGGAAAGGCTCTATTCTAAAGATGTTAGTTAAAATCAATCCAGACTCATAGAATGTACATTAAGAATGAACCGATAAAAACCCTAGAAGAAAACCTAGGTAATACCATTCAGGACATAGGCATGGGCAAGGACTTCATGTCTAAAATACCAAAAGCAACGGCAACAAAAGCCAAAATTGACAAATGGGATCTAATTAAACTAAAGAGCTTCTGCACAGCAAAAGAAACTACCATCAGAGTGAACAGGCAACCTACAGAATGGGAGAAAATTTTTGCAATCTACTCATCTGACAAAGGGCTAATATCCAGAACCTACAAAGAACTCAAACAAATTTACAAGAAAAAAACAAACAAACCCATCAAAAAGTGGGCAAAGGATATGAACAGACATTTCTCAAAAGAGGACATTCATACAGCCAACAGACACATGAAAAAATGCTCATCATCACTGGCCATCAAAGAAATGCAAATCAAAACCACAATGAGATACCATCTCACACCAGTTAGAATGGCAATCATTAAAAAGTCAGGAAACAACAGGTGCTGGAGAGGATGTGGAGAAATAGGAACACTTTTACACTGTTGGTGGGATTGTAAACTGGTTCAACCATTGTGGAAAACAGTATGGCGATTCCTCAAGGATCTAGAACTAGAAGTACCATATGACCCAGCCATCCCATTACTGGGTATATACCCAAGGGATTATAAATTATGCTGCTATAAAGACACATGCACACGTATGTTTATTGTGGCACTATTCACAATGGCAAAGACTTGGAATCAACCCAAATGTCCATCAGTGACAGACTGGATTAAGAAAATGTGGCACATATACACCATGGAATACTATGCAGTCATAAAAAAGGATGAGTTTGTGTCCTTTGTAGGGACATGGATGCAGCTGGAAACCATCATTCTCAGCAAACTATCGCAAGAACAGAAAACCAAACACCGTATGTTCTCACTCATAGGTGGGAACTGAACAATGAGATCACCTGGACTCAGGAAGGGGAACATCACACACCAGGGCCTATCACGGGGAGGGGGGAGGGGAGAGGGATTGCATTGGGAGTTATACCTGATGTAAATGACGAGTTGATGGGTGCTGACGAGTTGATGGGTGCAGCACACCAACATGGCACAAGTATACATACATAACAAACCTGCACGTTATGCACATGTACCCTAGAACTGTAAAGTATAATAAAAATAAATAAATAAAATAAAATAAAATAAAATAAAAATGAACCCTAATGCAAACTATGAACTGAGGGTGATGACAATGTGTCAATGTAGGTTCATGAACTGTAACAAATGTAGCACTCTGGTGCGGATGTTGATAATGTGGGAAGTTACACATATGTATGGGGGACAAGGGAGATGTGGGAAATCTCTGAACTTTCCTCTCAATTTTGCTTTCAACCTAAAACTGCTCTAAAAAACTAAATTCTTTATTATAAACAAAACTATATATTTTTCTACAATCAAATTTCTTCACAACTATATGTTCTCAGCTCCTTTCATGCTTTTCTGTGTTTGTCTACCTTTTGTGTTCCAGTGGTTGGGAATATTTTTGTGGAAATAAAAAAAATATTTCCATAAAGAAAAAAAGCTAGAAAAGTTGTTGCTATTAGACCTACTCTATAAGAAATATGAAATTATTATTTTAATTTTTTTATTTAAATTTTGTGTGGGCACACAGTAGGTGTATGTATTTATAGGGTACGTGGGATGTTTTGATACAGGCATGCAATGTGAAATAAGCACATTATGAAGAATGGGGTATCCAACCCCTCAAGCATTTACCCATTGAGTTTCAAACAATCCAATCACACACTATTTTAAAACGTAGAGTTAAGTTATAATTTATTATAGTCACCCTGTTATGCTTTCAAATAGGTCTTATTCATTTTTTCTAAGTACTTTTTGTACCCATTAACCCTCCCCACCTTAACCACAAACCTCGCACTACCATTCCCAGCCTCTGGTAACCATCCTCCATAAACAAAAAAGTTTAATTGTTTTGCTTTTTAGATCCCACAAATAAACAAAAACATGTGATGTTTGTCTTTCTGTGCCTAACTAATTTCACTTAACATAATGATCTCCAGTTCCATCCATGTGGTTGCAAATGACTTGTTTAGATCTCATTATTTTTATGGCTAGATAGTACTCCATTGCATATATGTACCACATTTACTTTATCCATTGATCTGTTGATGGACACTTTGGTTGCTTCCAAATCTTAACTATTGTAAACAGTGCTACAATAAACATAGGAGAGCAGATATCTCTTCAATACACTGATTTCCTTTTCTTTGGGTACATATCTGGAAGTGGGTTTGCTGGACTATATGGTAGTTCTATTTTCCGTTTTTTGAGGAACCTCCATATTATCCTCCATAGTGGTTGTACTAATTTACACTCCCACTAACAGTGTATAAGGTTTTCCTTTTCTCTACATTCTCACCAGCATTTGTTATTGCCTGTCTTCTGAATATAAGCCATTTTAACTGGGTGAGATGATAGCTCATTGTAGTTTTCATTTGTATTTCTCCAGTGATCAATGATGTTGAGCACCTTTTCATATGCCTGTTTTCCAGTTTTACATGGCTTCTTGTGAGAAATGTATATTCAAATCTTTTGCTCATCTTTTGGCAAAGTTATTAGATATTTTCCTATAGAGTTGTTTACACTCTCTATATATTCTGGTTATTAATCCCTTGTAAAATGAGTAGTTTGCAAATATTTTCTTCCAATCTGTGGGTTGTCCTTTCACTTTATTGATTGTATCCTCTGCTGTGCAGAAGCTTTTTAACTTGATGTAATCCCATTTTTCCATTTTTGCTTTGGTTGCCTGTGCTTACAGTATATTGCTCAATAATGTTCGCCCAGACCAATGTCCTGGAGAATTTCCCTAAAGTTTTCTTATAGTAGTTTTGCGGTTTGAGTGATTACATTTAAGTCTTAATTCATTTTGATTTGATTTTTGTAATTAATGACAGATAGGGGTCTTGTTTCATTATTCTGCATATAGATATCCAGTTTTCCCATTACCATTTATTGAAGAGACTGTCTTTGCCCCAGTGTATGTTCTTGGCACTTTTGTCAAAAATGAGTTCACTCTAGGTGTGTTTATTTGTTTCTGTGTTCTCTATTCTGTTCCATTGGTCTATGTATATATTTTTATGCCAGTATCATGCTGTTTGGTTATTGTAGCTTTGTAGCATAATTTGAAGTCAGGTAATGTGATTCTTCCAGTTTTGTTCTTTTTGCTCAGGATAGCTTTGGCTATTCTGGGATTTATGTGGTTCCATATAAATTTTAGGATTATCTTTTCCTATTTCTGTGAAGAATGTTATTGGTATTTTCCTAGGGATTGTATTGAATCTGTACATTTCTTTGGGTACTACAAACATTTGAACAATACTGAGTCTTCCAATCCGTGAACATGGAATATCTTTCCATTTTTCTGTGTCCTCTTCAATTTCTGTATCAATGTTTTATAGTTTTCATCATAGAGATCATTCACTTCTCTGGTTAATTCATTTGTTTTTAATCTTATGTGTGGCTATTGTAAATGGGACATTTTTATTTCTTTGTTACATTGTTCACTGCTGGCACACAGAAATGCTACTGATTTTTGTATGTTAATTTTGTATCCTGCTACTTTACCAAATTTATTAATTCTAATAGTTTTCTTGTGGAGTCTTTAGGTTTTTCTAAGATCATATTACCTGCAAACAAGGATAATTTCACTTATACCTTTCCAATGTGGATGCCCTTTATATCTTTCTGCTGTCTGATTTCTCTCACTAGGACTTCCAGTACTATATTGAATAATAGTGGTGACAGTGGGTATCCTTGTAATGCTCCAGATTTTAGAGAAAAGGCTTTCAGTTTTTCCCCATTCAATGTGCTACTAGCTATGGGTCTTTCATATATGGCTTTAATTATGTTGAGGTATGTTCCTTCTATTCTCAGTTTCTGAGGGTATTTTATCATGAAGAGATGTTGCATTTTATCAAATGCTTTTCCAGCATCAATTGAAATGATCATATGGTTTTTATCCTTCATTCTGTTGATATGATGTATCTCATTGATTTGTGTACATTGAATCATTCTTGCATCCCAGGGATAAATTTCACTTGGTCATGATGAATGATAGAAATACTAAATTATTAAAGGGAGGCTTTCTGGCTGAAAAGACAAGACAGTAAACAGTAACATAAATTCACACTAAGAAACATAAAAAGTGTGGGTAAAGGTAACTAATGGGTAAATATAAGATAGTATAAATGTATTTTTATTTATACTCTTTTCACTGCCCTTATGCTTTAAAAAATCAACTGCATAAAGCAATAATTATAAATCTCTGTTGATGTGCTTATATGAAGATATAATTTATACAAAAGCAACAATACAAATAAGGGGGGAGGAAATACTGGGGCAAAATTTTCTGCATATTATTGAAACTGTGTTGACATTAATTCAAAATAGATTGCTTTAAGTTAAAAAAAATCAATTATATTGTGCACAGGTACCCTAGAACTTAAAGTATAATAATAAAAACTCAATTATAACCTCCAGAATACCAAATTCAAAAATAACTTTTTAAAATATGTATAAAAACATAAAATAAATTAAAAGGATAAACTAGAAAATATCTATTTAATACGAAGGAAGGCAGTAATGGAGGGCTAGAGGGACAATAATGACATAGGAAATATTAGAAACAAATAGCAAGATGGCAGGCATAACTCCTACCTTATCAGCAATTACATGAAATATAAGTAGATTCAACACTCCAAACAAAAGAAAGAGATGAGCAGAATGGACTCCTTTGGTTTTGTTTGTTTTTGGTTTTGCTTTTTTGGTTTCTTATAGACAGGGCCTTGCTATGTTGCCCAGGCTGGTTTCAAATTCCTGGCCTCAAGGGGTCCTTCTGCCTCACTCTGTTTGCCACAAAATGCTGAGATTACAGACAAGCCACTGCTCCAAGCTAGATAAATTTTGTTTAAAAAATGATCCACATGTTGTCCATAAAAGATACACTTAATATTCAAAGACATTAATAGGTTGAAAGTAAAAATACGAAAAAAGATACGTCATGCAAATAACAACCAAAAGATACTTCAGTGACTATACTAATATTGAACAAACAGACTTTGAGACAAAACTTGTCATTAGAGACCAAAAAAAGACATTTTATAAAGATAAAACAGTCAATCAGGAAGACACAACAAGTATAAACATATATACACCTAAAAATAGGGCCTCCAAAACATGAATCAAAAAGAACTGAAGGAAGAAATAGACAATTAAAAAATAATAGGTGGAGACTTCAATATCACACTTTCTATAATGAATAGAACAATTAGGCAGAACATCAACCAGCAAACAGAAGACTTAAACAACACCATAAGCCAAGTAGAACTAACAGACATCTATAGAATACTCTACCAAACAACAGCAGAATGTACGTACTTCTTAAGTACGCATGAAACATCCTGCAGAATAGACCATACAATATGAGACTTGCCATAAACAAGTCTCAATACATTTTAAATGTTTTATATCATACAAGTATGTTCTCTGACCATAATAGAAAAAAATTAGAAAACAATAAAAATGAAAATTGAGAAATTCATGAATATGTGGAAATAATCAACATGCTCCTTAATTACCTATGTGCCAAGGAAGAATTCCAAAGGGATATTAAAAGTAATTTCAAATGAATGAAAACAAAAACACAACATACCAAAGCTTATGGAATGCCGCAGTGCTTGGAGAGAAATTCACAGCTGTAAGCCTATTTTTAAAAAGACATAAATCAATTATAACCTTTAGCATTAAGAAACTAGAAAGAAATATAAATTGAAAGCAAGCAGAAAAGAGGAAATAATAAGAGCAAAAATAAATGCAAATAAAGAATAGAAAAAACAATAAAGAAATTCAAAGAAACGTAAGTTGTTCTTGAAAAAAAAATACAATTGACAAAATTTCAGGTAGAGTGAACAAAAAAAAGAGAGAGAAGACTCAAATTACTAAAATCAGGAATGAAAGAGGAGCTATCACTACCAACTTTACAGAAATAAAAAGGTTTATAAGGAATACTACGAATAACTCTATGCCAACAAAACAGATAGGCTAGCTGAAATAAACAAAATCCTACCAGAACTGACTCAAGAAGAAATAAAAATATCTGAGTAGACCTATAACAAGTAATAGATTGAATTTGTAATTTTAAAACTTTCCATATATTAGGGCCAGGCTCAGATGGCTTCAAATGTGAATTAAACCAAACACTTAAAGAAGACAATAAAAATCCTTCATAAATGCTTCTTTAAAAAAAAAATAAACAAAAAACACAAAAAAGGAAACACTTTCAAATTCATTTTAGGAATCTTGTATTACACTAATATCAAAGCCATATAAACACGTCACAAGAAAAGTAGACAGTAACATCCCTTATAAATGTAGACACAACAACCTTCAACAAAATGCTGGCAAACTAAATGCAATAACATACAAAAGAATTATATATCATGACCAAGTGTCTCAGGAATACAAGGCTGGTTCAACATATGAAAAATTAGTCAATATGATATGCTATATTAACAAAATAAAGGACAAAACCCACATAATCATCTCAACAGACACAGAGAGTGCATTTGACAAAATGTAACATGCTTCTGGTCAGGCACAGTGGCTCACGTCTGTAACCCCAGCACTTTGGGATGCCAAGGTGAGTGGAATGCCTGAGGTCAGGAGCTCAAGACCAGCCTGGCCAACATGGTAAAACCCCATCTCTACTAAAAATACAAAAATTAGCCAGGCGTGGTGGCAGACGCCTGTAATACCAGCTACTTGAGAGGCTGAGGCAGGAGAATCGCTTGAACCCGTGGAGCGGAGTTGCAGTGAGCCGAGATCATGCCACTGCACTCCAGCCTGGCAAGAGAGTAAGACTCCGTCTAAAAAAAGAAAATAGAAAAAAAAAAAAAAAAAGTAACATGCTTCCATGATAAAAGCACTTAACAAACTAGGAAGGATGAAAATTCTCTAAACCTGATAAAGGCATCTATGAAAAACCTACAGCTAAAATTCTATTTAATGGTGAAAAACTGAATATTTCCCCCTAAGGTCAGAAACAAGAAATGGATGTCACTCACTATTTCCATTCAACACCATTGTACTGAAGCTTCTAGTCAGGGCAATAGATAGGGAAAACAATCATCCAGATTGGAAAGAAAGAAGTAAAACTATCTTAATTTGTGGATGACATGATCTTACATATGTAGAAAAATCCTAAAGAAGCCACAAATACTATTTGAAATAATGGATAAGTTCAGCAAGTTTGCAGATACAAGGAAATACTAAAAAAACCAATTGTATTTCTATACGGTAGTAATGGGAAATGCAAAATTAAATTTAAATAAAATTTCACTTACAATGGAATAAAAAAGATAAATTACTTAGAAATGAACTTAACAAAAAAATCTAAGATTTGTACACCAAAAATTTAAAAACATAGTTGAAATAAATTAAAGGCATAAATAAATGGTAAGACATTGTGTGGTAATGGGTTAGAAGACACAATATTTTTAAAATGTCAATAACCTCCACCAAATTGATCAACAGGTTCATCAAAATCCCTATAAAAAATCTGTGGAGCTTTTTTCACAGAAATTCAAAAGCTGGTTCTAACATTTCTTTATATGGAAATATAAGGAACCCAGAATAGCCAAAAAATTCTGAAAACTTTGAACAAAGTGGGAGGAGTCACTCTTTCCAATTTCAAAGACCACTAAAAATTTAGCTACAATAATAAAGACAGTGTGGGACAGCATAAGAATAGTCATATAGATCAATAGAAAAAATAGTTTTTTCAACAAGTGGTGCTGGGATAACTAGATATCTATCCACATGCAAAAGAATGAAGTTGAATACCTACCTCATATAATGTACAAAAATGAACTCAAAGCCGGGCGCGGTGGCTCACGCCTGTAATCCCAGCACTTTGGGAGGCCGAGGCAGGCAGATCACAAGGGCAGAAGATCGAGACCATCCTGCCTAACACGGTGAAACCCCGTCTCTATAAAAATACAAAAAATTAGCCAGGCGTGGTGGCGGGCGCCTGTAGTCCCAGCTACTTTTGAGGCTGAGGCAGGAGAATGGCATGAACCCAGGAGGCGGATCTTGCAGTGAGCCGAGATCTCGCCACTGCACTCCAGTCTGGGCGACGAGTGAGACTCCGTCTCAAAAACAAAACAAAACAAAACAAAAAAATGAACTCAAAATGAATCAAACACCTACATGAAAGAGTAAACTCTACAAAACTCTTGGGGAAGAAGTACAGATAAATCTTCATGACCCTGGATGGGGTAATGGTTTCTTAGATATAACACCAAAATAACAAGTAACAAAAGAAATAAACAGATAAACTGAATTTTGTCAAAATCTAAAACTTTTATGCTTCAAAGGACATGAAGAAAGTAAAAAGACATTCATGGACTAGGAGAACGTATTTAAAAATCATATATTTGATACGGGACTTATATTCAGACCATATGAAGAACTCATAACAATAAAAAGACAAATTATCCAATTTAAAAATGGGCAAAGGAATAAATATTTCTCTAAAGAAGATCTACAAATGGTCAATAAGCACATAAAAATACTAAACATCATTAGTCATTAGAGAAATGCAAATCAAAACCACAATGAGAAGCCACTTCTCACCACTAAGGTGATTAAAATAAAAAAGACTAACAATAGCAAATGTTGGCAAGGATATGGAAAAATTGGAACCTTCATACATTGCTGGTGGGATTGTAAAATAGTGTAACCACTTTGGAAAATAGTTTGGCAGTTCCTTAAACTGTTAAATATAGAGTTACCATAGGATTCCAATATTCTACTCCAGTTATATATAACAAAGAAATTTGAAAACAAATGTTCATACAAAAACTTGCACATGAATGCTCATAGCAGCATCGCACATAATAGTCAAAAGGGGTAAACAACCCAAATGCCTACCAATTGATGAATGGAGAAACATAGAATTGAATATTATTTTGTAATAAAAAGGAATGAAGTACTGATATGTTTTACAATATGGATAAACTTTGAAAATATTTGCTATGATACATTCTACAACATATATAAACTTTAAAAACATTATGCTAAGTGAAAAAAGACAGAAAAGGCCACATATTATATGATTTCATTTATATGGCATGTACGGAAAAGACAAATTGATAAAAGTGTATACCAACTTAGTGGTAGAAAAAAGGAAGGCCAATATGGGACACTGAAGCTAGTAAGACATGAGTACAATTAAATTATCAGTCTAGTAACACATGAGAAATGCCTGTGGCAACAGCAAGACCAAGATAAATGTCATAAGAAGACAAATAAAATTGCAACTTCACTGGGAATAAGATTTGGTAGTTGAATTGGAAGATGCTGCCACTATGTTTCACAAAATATATAGAGAGAAATATATATAAACACATAGATATATGAAACCCTGTGAAATTCTGTGTTGTAAGAGAAAGGAAAAGAATAAAATTCTTTTAAAAATCTGCCTTGTGTTTGGATTATGCCACCGCATGTTAATATCTGAAAGTCTGGTTAATATGTTAATGAGCATACAGTTTGTTGGCATGAACAAATATTGAAATCAATAAATTACACCAGTTACCAAGTATTTCAATTCTCACTCCTGATTCTGATATCAGCGGCAGTCAATGCAGTAGGTTTTTAAAATTCCAATCTGCCTTAGGTGTTCAGATGCATTTTCTGAAGCAGGTTTGCAGTCTGACAGTCCCTACCCACACCCTGGTTCCTATGCTTTATTATGTGCAACAAGTCACTGAAACTGCGAGATTTCTTCATGTAAAAAATCAGAATGATAATATGTTTCTCAAAAGTTTGTTTTGAGAATGAAAAAAAATGTCCTGTGTTAAGAGATCTAATACTACTTCTAGAGCACAGTATGAGCTTTCTTTGAGGACAGCTTCATTGCCACTGCCTATGAGCTGAACTAAGCATTTCATGACAAGAGACCCTGGAATATAAGGAGTCTACAAACAGCTACATTATTTAGTCATTCAGGCTGGGAGAATAAGTGACAAGAGCAATTGTTCCCAACATTAGCTGTGCATGTGGAACATCTGTGAAGCTTTTTAAATGCATATAGGTCTGAGACTCACCTCCCAACAACCCTCCAGCACCTGGTCCCAAGCTGATAACCTTTCTCCTGTATAAAGTCTTATACAGTTTTCACAATTACTATATATAAAACCCTCAGTGTTTTCCTCTTTGGGCTAAAAGTGCCTGCTATTTTAACTCTTCTGCTGCAAAACACTGTCTAATTATTGGATTATTCTTAAAACTCACCTTTGAGCCCTGGCTACATTATCTGACTGTCTCTTTGGTTATGTGGCTTCATTTATCATTGGTTGAACTTAACTGGAAGTGAAAAGGAAGGTTGCCGTAATTGATAGAGCTATTGATATAATTCTAATTTACTATTAATTGCACAGGACATTTTAATTATATGATCCGTTCTTCATGAGACAACAAAAACCAAGGCATTCTAGATACCCAGGAGGGAGCTCTATTTCTATGTCTGAAAATGAAATTAGACTTCTTGCTTTTATTTTTCCCTTCCCAAATGACATTTATATAACACATTTAAGTTCTGATGGAGTATGGCAAATGTATTTAACATTCGACCAATATTTACAGAGTACTTTATTTCATAAGGGATGAAAGCAAGCCCAGAATTTTTCCTGTCTTTTAACTCTTGAAATTGTCCCCTAAGAATATAAACAATCTAAAAGGTGAAGCAAAACCTAGAAAATATCCCTTTGAATGATTCATAATAACCTAATTTAAGCCTCCCTCTCCCCATGAGAGAGGCTTAAACCCTCAGTGGGCTTTGTTTGTTTAGGTCACAGCACTATTGGGAGACAAAGGGGTTACTGGGCTGTTGAAGTGTTTGCTTTTGATGACAGAACTAAACTTAAGGCACGCATTCTTTGCTTGGCTAGAATTTGATTAGCTTCATCATACTTTTGCTCTAGGGAGAAAGAATGGTATCGAAGAAATAAAAGAACTAAAGGAAGCCCTTCCATTTCAATTACTGTAGTGAATTTATCATCATAAGATCAACAAACCACCATTTCCATGTACCTTTTGCGATATATATATATCTCTCTTACAGTATAAATTATATATATATTATCTTACAATATAAATTATATGTGTGTGTGTGTGTGTATATATATATAAAATCATTGCATCAGGGCTTCTTTATTGCTTTTCTTTTTTCTCAATGACATTGAGACTTTACCTGTATCCAATAACATTTGCCTTCCCTTCTATCCTGTTGCATGTTTTCATCTCACAGTGTCACATTGGTTCGCTATACCTAAAGATGGAATATTCTCCTCCTTTGGAGAAGAACCCCAAATTAGGCCAAAGGAATACTGAAAAATGTATGGACTTTGTAGTCAGAACCTGGGAAAAAAAAATTCTAACTCTGTCAGATGAAATGGTCAAAGTCGAGTTGAATGTAAGGATTAAAATAGATGATTAATAAAATGCATCTGTAGACAGCTGGCACATAATGCCACTCAATAAATGACCATTTATAATTAATTCACTTATTCTACCTGCCTGGAGAAGTGACATCTAAGAGAAATAGACAATAGAAATAAAGTACAAATCTATCAAATAAGACAAAGTCAGTTAATTAGTAAGCATTCTTGAATATCTAATATATATAAGGAAGGACTAACTAGAGAAAGACATACTTTTCAAGAATTTATAAACTGGCTTACCATTCTAAAACATTTTCCATACAAATTATGCTGCATCAGATAAATTAGTAAAACTCCATTAAAACCTTAACCTATTTGTACTCTATGTTCTAGAAATCCTAACCACATCCAAAACCATACCACAAGTTTTCAGGGACATATTTCACATATCTGCTGCTCTCAATAGGGGGATCAATAATTCTTCCCTACTGGGCTGTAGAGTGAAGAAAATGGGATCTCTGCCAAGTACAGGCAAACAATTCATGCTGGTGCCCACTGCAGAATTTAGGAGCTCCATGAAACCAGGAATAAGGGAAGGCTAGACCAGGTTCTGAAAACTGAACGTTAAGGGTTCTACTTTACACATGATAAATACATACAGCAAAGTGAAAGAAATCAGATGGAGTCTGGTCAGTTCTAATGGAAGGGAAAATATTTAACTGTAACAAGATTGTGAGATGGTCTAGTTCTAGTAAGGGGAAAGGTGTTCAGTAAGGTTGGAGAAGTAGGCATTGATTAGCTCCAGGGTAGATGCAGTGTAGCAGATTAGGATAAACTCCAACAAAAAGGAGAATTGATTATTTTAGCAAGAGGGAACAAGACATCTCTGACATGGGTGGGAAAGGATGAATAAGCAAGAGGATGAGTGTCTGGATTAGGCTGAGATCCCTACAGCAGTGGGATGCCGGGTAGACTCTAGGGGGAAATCTGTGGTAAAATTCCCAATAAGTGTGGCCTTGGGGAGAAAAAGAAAGGGGAATTCCAAGAACAAAGAACTTGGGTTTTGGAGTTAGACTGGGGTTTGCATCGGAGTTTTCCCCCTTACTTTCTAGATCTTAGACTTCAAGCAAGTCATCTAACAGTAAATATTTTCTTAATCACACAACTTTGTACAATAATGCCTACATCAAAAGACTCTTGTGAGGATTAGGAGATAACGTAGGAAATGCCTGGTATTGTTCAGACATACTTTCTTTTTATTTTATTTTGGTAAAAAATACAAATTCTTACCATAAGAAGTTTATCTTTCTGACCAGGAGAGATTATCCAACCCGTATTTCATAAAAAAGAAACAGGAGGAATATAGGAACTTGAACACCCAGGGATGTTATGAGGCACCAGACCTAGAAAGAAGTTGGAGGCGGCCGGGCGCGGTGGCACAAGCCTGTAATCCCAGCACTTTGGGAGGCCCAGGCGGGCGGATCACAAGGTCAGGAGATCGAGACCACAGTGAAACCCCGTCTCTACTAAAAATACAAAAAATTAGCCGGGCGCGGTGGCGGGCGCCTGTAGTCCCAGCTACTCAGGAGGCTGAGGCAGGAGAATGGCGGGAACCCGGGAGGCGGAGCTTGCAGTGAGCCGAGATCGCGCCACTGCACTCCAGCCTGGGCAACAGCGTGAGACTCCGTCTCAAAAAAAAAAAAAAAAAAGAAGTTGGAGGCTGAAATTTTAGCCCCAACTCTAAAGCAAAGCAATAGTATTGTCTGGGAGCTGAATCCACCCAAAGTGAGGTGCCCTTTTCTAATTCATTCAAAGGTTTTATATGGGATAAGGGGTGATCCTGAAAGTGTCTCCCTAGGAGGTAGAATACAAACTACTTAACTGAGTCTTTCATGTTCAACATATGTAACTTTTCAGTCTTAAATGTTTTCTGAATTGAACTGAGCATTATTGGGTAAGTGAAATATTCCCAAGTCTTATGTTCATAACCAATCTGTTGGGAATACATTGTTCAAATATTCTAAAACATCAAATACGTTTTATTTTCCTTTTCACATTGTAACTCCCGAATTATATTCCAAAGGTAGAAGAGGTTATGCTAGATTTATTACAGAAGATATTTTCATGCAAAATCAAGGAATTGCAGACTACAAAACTGTTGGTAGAAGATTTCGTTTGTTTTTGAGGAACAAATTTATGCCCTTCACTGATGCTGTCCTGTATGGCAATGAACTAAATAAAAATTGTAGTTGATTGACAGTAAATATAAACCTGCAACAGCAACAAAATTTGTGTTAATTATCAAAAATATCAGACCAGTTGTGCTGTCCATTACAGAGCAATACTGAATTTTCTGTTAAGAAAATTGGTCCATCTTTCCCTAATTTTATTTTGCCTTCCAAAAGGTAAGCCTGAAATATATAATAGCATATTGTCAGAATTCGTTCCACTGACTTCCACTAAATGACTTCCAAAAATTTTGCTACAGCTTGCTAATTAAAGAGAGCAGCATCTCCTTGCATGGAATATCAGTTTCAAATTTCTTTGCCTGATCCTGGGTGGTTCTCTACCAAACGGCCCTTTCCTTTTCCTGTTAACTCTTTTGCTTTCTAATCCTCAACAGTTTAGCACATTAGGTGCTCAGTAAGTATCTGTGGAAAGAAAGAAGGAAGAAGTAGAGGGATGGGCAGGATTACGAATGTTTTTTTACAAACGATAGAAATCCCCCCACCACCATTCTACAAAATACCTTTTGCATCTGACAAATATATGTAACATTATTATTAATAATATATTATTTCAGATACGAACTTCTTTAAAAATGTAAATCTTCTTGGAGAATCAACATTTAGTAATGTAATTTACTCATCCATGCCATCCTAAGAAGAAATTTTGAACCCAGAACAGAGAGGGTAGTAGAAATTTGAAAAAGAAAAACAATAAGAAAAGGTAAACTCTAGAAAAGATAGTGCTCTTTGCCTTTGTTTTTGCTCAATATATTCATTCCTTTGGTGAACCGTTAAAAAATTATTAGGTCCTATACATCTTAGAGATACAGACATTCAATCATTGGAAGTTGCAAAGATCATCATTCCACAAATATTACTGGGTTCCTGCTATATGCCAGGTGCATAAGTGTAGGGAGCAAGATTGCCTACCCAGAATTGTGCAACCACGATAGATAATTACAACTATGATTAATGCAATAATGGAGAACTGCCATGAGGATATAACATATAACAAAAAGGCATACTAATGGGGAACTGGAGGTGGGGGTGAAGGTTAGGGAAGTTCATTATTGACTAGCAATTTACCTATATCTTTTTTCCAAAATGATCTTCAAACTAGAAATACAAGATCAGTTAACATAAAGAAGAAACCGAAACTCCAGATAGGTCATACAATAGTTAGAGGGCATCAATCCATGTGGACAAAGTCAAGTCTCCAGCCCAGGTATACTATACCTCAGGGCACTAAAAGAACATACATATTGATTACTGTAAATAACTTCTGTAATTCTTTAGAAATCACAGTGAGTGTGATGGCAGAAGACTGGAGATGGGTAAATCTTTAATCCAATTTTCAAAATAGAAGTTGAGGCAAAAGACTAGGAAGTTTAAGATCAGCCCCTGCCAAAATTCTTAGAGTTAAGCAGATGGTTTTTGAAGTCTTAGTAAATAAACTGGTATTCATGAAAACCAACAGAATTTGCTAAATTAAGTTATGCTAAGATGAATTTATTTTATTCTTCCTCATTCTCTTTCTTCCTTCTTCTCTCCCTCACTCTTTTCTTTCTATCTTTCATAATTTATGTTATTCAACAACTGCTTGTCCAACACTTCCAGGAATGCTTTACATAGAATGCTTGACAAGCAAGCTGTTAACCAAACTAGTGGTTTGCTTAGTGATAGCAATTAGATATTGCTTAGTAATAGCAATTAGATACAACTAATTTACTTAAGGAACATGCGTTCTATAGTTAATGCATGAACTAACCTAGTTGAGTGAATGTAAGGTAAAGAAGATCTTGTTAGCCCGATATTTTGTAAACCTCCGCCACTCTGCAGACCCTGGTCAGAGTGGAAAATTCCACTGGGCTTGGACCATGAAAAACATCCTGCTGGATAAGTCCCAGGCCTAACCGCCTGACTGCAGAAAATTCCTCCCTTTTCGGTGGCTAACCTCACTGTCCACCCCATTTCACAACAAGCCCAGATCCCTCCCGCTCGGACCTATAATTACCCCAATATGTAAGTGGCAGTGGGCTCCAGCGTTAGCTGGTATCCCCTTCTGCAGGTCTTTGTCCAGTAACCCTGTGTCTTTGTTGAGCCAGCAACTATTTCTCTCTCTTTCTTTTACCCTCGCCTTCCCTTCGAAGCCTATAAGATCCCTAGTGGTTTCATGGTGCTCTCTATCTATTGAATTTCCTGTGTAACATTTCTATCAGTGTCTTGATAAAGTCCTAAGAATCACAGACATGTTTACATAAAGCATAGAAACATAACTAGCACGCTGTCAAAATCATCAGGGCTACTTGCTCAAAATTCAAATTCCTACCTATCCCACAGATATACTTAGTCAAAATTTCCAGCCAAGCGGGATGGCTCAGGTCTGTAATCCCAACACTTTGGGAGGCTGAAGCGGGCAGATCAGTTGAGGTCAGGAGTTCAAAACCAGCTTGGCCATCATGGTGAAACTCCGTCTCTACTAAAAATACACAAATTAGCCAGGCATGGTGGCTGGTGCCTGTAATCCCAGGTACTCGGGAGACTGAGGTAGAAGAATCACTTGAACCCGGGAGATGGAGGTTGCAGTGAGCTGTGATTGGGCCATTGCACTCCAGCCTGAGTGACAGAGTGAAACTCCGTCTCAAGAAAAAAAAAATTGAAGTCTGAAGTTGTGTAGAAATTTTTATTTTTAACAATCACTGCAGTTAATTATTTTGTACACTTAGGTCTAAGAAACCTCACTGAAATGTTTAAGACACATTACCTACCCACAATCACTAACCCCATATGTATAGGGGGCCTAATTAAAATACAGCAACAACTATAAAGCTTCCGTAGATAAATGCTAAAAGATCTCAAAGATTTGAGGGATCCTCCTTATCCTGCAATCCCTTTTGGTCTTGCTGCTTATCCTTGATTATCTTCCTCTGCTTCATTCTTTTGTTTGATCATTAATTTAAGTGCTATCCTCTAACTTGTTTTTAATTTGGATGACCCCTCTGTCCTAAGGATGTGTTTTGGTAAAACACTGGCATCCTACTTCCAGCTCTACTTAGACTCCATAATACTCTACACAATCCCTGACCTCTATGTCCCAGCCTCCTGGGAGCACCTAACAACAAATATGGAATCAAGAAATTGTGATAGCATTTTCAGTGGTGTAAACAAAACACCTAAAACACAAAGTCTCTGATGCATTCTCTAATTTTATTTCTCACCATTTCTACACCCACCTCTATCATCAATTCCAGCCACATAAAATAATTTTCAGTTCCTCAAATGCATCATCATACTCAGCAATATCATACCATACAATAAATCTTTTCCGAAAACTACAAGTCCCGTCCCCACACCTCCATCTAATTTCTATCTATGTCTCTTTAGTGCTCTCTAACTGTCTCCATCAAAGCACTTTTCACATTGAACTATGGAACTATGATCTCCACTAAAAGGTAAGCTCCTTTATGGCAGGAACCATAACCTAACAGAGTGTCAGATTCTTAGGATATGTTTACTATGAGTAGGAAGGGAAGGCAGGGGAGGAGAGGAGAGGGGAAGGGAGGGGAAGGGAGGGGAATGGAGGGGAGGGGAGGGGAGGGGAGGGGAGGGGAGGGGAGGGGAGGGGAGGGGACAGGAAGGATGGAAGTGTCTGGGAGGTGCAGAAAAGACTTCAGAAAAGAGATGACATTTGAGCTATGTCTTAGAATGGTAGAGAAACTAAAGTGAGAAGGCAGACATTTCTCTTCACCACAATGGTCAATAACCTTTTCTGAGACACAAAAATCTCTGGCATGAATTAGTGTAACAGTTCCCTACTAGGTGTCACTATATCCAATATTTACTGTCTCCTAGCCATTTTCCACAGTTGAGCCTAGTGTTCTTACTAAAATGAAAATCTGAGTATATCCTGACTCTTAATGTAGGTTGCAAGATTGTTTATAATCTGGCTCCTGCTTGCCTCTCCAGATGTAAGGGCCACCTCCCCCACGACATACACACATCTGAAACACTGTTCCAATCATATATGTACAGTTCCTGGCATGTGCCAAGCTTGTCCTTTTACCCCTGGGCCTATGCACCAAGAACACTCTTGTGTTAATTTGCGCCTGGATGACCCCTAGTGCTCCTTTAGGGCTCAGTTTCTACATCAGTTCCTGTAGGACTCAGTTTTTATATCATTTCCTTGTGAATGACTAGGTCAAATCACCTATCATATACTCTTACAGAATCCTACATTGATCACAATTATAATGAAATGATTGTGAAATACTTGTCTTCCAAAAAAGATTATGAGTTCCAAGAAAACAGGCAGTTGGTCTTTTTCTTTATAGTCTCCTCCATGTCTATCATGGTGTCTGGCACAAAGAAAATGTTCAATAAATATTTGTTGGCTTAATGACCAAATTGAAGTAAATGAACAGACAAATGTTTTTTATTTCCAATTAGATTTTAAGCAAATGAGGGCAAGTTTCACGTCTGTCTTATTCATCATTGTATTCCCACTGTCTAGCACAGTGTCTGGCACATAAAACTCTCACTAAATAGTTGTAAAATAATGAAAAAATGACAGAGCAAATGAACATGGCATCCTGCCACATTGCATTACTATGATAAACACATTTTATCTTTCTAAAGTTATATTATGGCTTGGAATTAAATTATAAAACAATGATTGAATATCAAAAATCATAAACAATAACATGGTTGTCCCTCAGTATCCAAGGGGGATTGATTCCAAGACACCACTCCCCCAGTCCCACAAACACCAAAATTCACAAATGTGCAAGTCCCTTATAGAAAATGGTGTTGTATTTACATGTAACCTAGGAACATGCTCCCGTATTCTTTAAATCATCTCTAGATTATCTATAATAACTAATACAATGTAAATGCTATGTAACTAGTTGTTATACTATATTGTCTAGGGAATAATTACAAGAAAAAAAGTCTGTATATGCTCAAGAAAGACACAACCATCTATCTTCTTCTAAATATTTTCCATCCATGGTTGATTGAATCCATGAATGCAGAATCCACAGACACAGAGAGCTGACTTTATATCACAAAAAAGCTTCAACAGCTGTAAACATTTGTCATAATTTAAACTTATAAAAAATAGGCTCTATATCCCATAAAACATGCATACATATATTTTTCACAATAGTTGGAGCTTCAGTGTAAAATAAAGCCTCCATAGGCCACATAAATTTTTGCTAGGTAAACCAAGTATACTAGGTATAGAAATATTCAACAAAAACTTAGCAAGCCTTTCTAGAATTTAGAAATTCTTTTAAGGAAAATTAGGATAGCCCTCATCATTAAACCAGGTTGGGGTTTATTAGTATCTTCCTTAAATGAAAGCTGATATTATTCAATGCAGTAACCAAATATCTGAAGATCTCATTTAAGGTCCTTCTATGAGAGGATTTCGAAGACTGGAATCATCATTATCTAATACTGTTGCTTTGGATGCTTTTTTCCTATGTTCTTTGACTTTATTTGTAGTAGACTAAGAGTATTAGATCAAGGGCCAGATGGTAAATATCTTAGGCTTTGCTGGCCATATGCTCTCTCTTTCTACTACTCAACTCTACTGATACAGCATGAAAGCAGTCATAGACAATATATAACAGAATTAATGTGGCTGTATTCCAATAAAACTTTACTTACACAAACAAGCAACAGTAGTTTGTTCTGTAGGCCAGTTTGCAGATTACTCTTAAGTAAACAATTGCTGTTTTAACTGCCTAGCATTCATTTACAGTTCATTTGCTAAAGGCACCTTGATTTTTATTTGCAGGATCATCTCTCCTCCACTCCAAACCCATGTAGTTGGACTGGAGTTGACCCCAGGCCTATAGGGCCAGAATTAGTCAGGTGGCCCAAGACTGTCCAATTAGAATGTCTTTACCTTAGCTTCGGTGATTGGTTCAAAGTTGAACAAATGAACCACGATGGTCTACTGCGTCTCAATCCTGGGACTTTTTGGACAATTGAGAAACATTTTTATGGTGGGGTTACAGTGTAAGCCTTCAGATACTAGTAGAAACCATGTAGAGAAAACGTGCCTGTGGGTAATGCCAACACAGAAGAAAGCAAAGCCCAGATAAGAAGAGAAAGAGAGAGACCAAATCCAGAGGACCTCATCTGAGCAACTCAACCTAGTTGTGCCTAAAGACACATCTCAGCCTACACCAGCTACAACCAAAAGAGATCCAAATTCAACTGCATGGATAACATCAAGAAAGTCTTAAAGGAGAAAAGTAACCCAATTGAGAAGCCTATGAGATACTGTGGAAGGTACAGTTATATATTTCTGAGCCAGAGCAGAAGAGTGAGAGGAATAAGGAAGGAAAGATAGCCATGGAATAGATATGAGTTGGGGATTTTTTAAACCATGAAATGCTAAAACAGTCTTTCCCTCCCACGTTAGTATCTAAAGAGTCTGTAATTACAGAACCTACAAATTGCTCCACAAACTGGGGGGTAAAGTTGGAAGATGGAAAGGAGAGTCATTAGCTAAATCATCCTGAATAAGAAGATAATACATAAAATCTCCCAAAAGAGTATTTGCCTGTAATCTATTAAAGCCTTAAAATTAAGGGATAGGGTCCCCATTTAAACAGATCTTGCTGTTTTCTACTGCACTAACCCTAACCCGTGAAGAAAGGAAGCTCAGAACTTTATAAAAAGAGGGAAGCATCTCAGGTCACTTTGGTCCAAGATTGGAATTTTTTTTTGTTACCTTTTATTTGAGGTTGAGGGGTACATGAGCAGTTTTGTTATATAATTTGTGTGTCACAGGGGTTTGGAGTACGAATTATTTTGTCACCCAGATAGTGAGCTTAGGATCCAATTGGTAGTTTTTCAGTTCCCACCCTCCTCCTACACTCCATCCTCAAGTATGACCCAGTATCTGTTGTTCCCTTGTGTCCATGTATACTCAATGTTTAGCATCCACATATAAGTAAGAACATGCAGTAATTGGTTTTCTGTTCCTGTGTTAGTTTGCATAGGATAATGGGCTCCGGCTCCATCCACGTTGCTGCAAAAGACATGATCTCACCACATTTTCTTTATCCAGTCTACCATTGACGGGCATTTACATTGGTTCCATGTCTTTGCTATTGTGAATAGTGCTGCAGTGAATATACACATGCATAGATCTTTATGGTAGAACAATTTATATTCCTTTGACTATATACTCAATAACGGAATTACTGTGTCAAATGGTAGCTCCATTTTAAGTTCTTGGAGAAATTGCCCAACTACATTCCACAATGGTTGAACTAATTTACATTCCCACAAGCAGTGTACAAGCATTCTCTGTTCTCTGGAACCCTGCCAGCATCTGTTATTTTTTGACTTCTTAATAATAGTCATTTGGACAGTGTGAGATCATTGTGGTGTCTCATTGTGGTTTTGATTTGCGTTTTCTCTAATGATTAGTGATGCTGAGCATTCTTTCACATGCTTGTTGGTTGCGTGTATGCCTTTTGAAAAGTGTCTGTCCATGTCCTTTACCCATTTTTAAATGTAGCTGTTTGGTTTTTGCTTGTTAATTTTTTCAAGTTCCTTGTAGATTCTGTATATTAGACCTTTGTCAGATGCCTACTTTACAAATATTTTCTCCCATTCTGTAGGTAGTCTATTTACTCTTTTGATAGTTTATTTTGCTGTACAGAAGCTTTTTCATTTAATTAGGTCCCATTTGTCAACTTTTGTTTTTGTTGTAATTGCGTTTGGCATCTTCATCATGAAATCTTTGCCAGGGCCTATGTCCAGAATGGTATTTCCTAGGTTAACTTTTATAGTTTGAGGTTTTACATGTACGTCTTTAATCCATCTTGAATTAACTTTTGTATATGGTGTAAGGAAGGAGTCTGGTTTCAATGTTCCACAAATAGATGTCAGTTTTCTTGAATTTGTTGAGAACTGTTTTCTGGCCAATTGTGTGGTTGCTTTTAGAATATGTGCCATGTGCAGATCAGAAGAATGTATATTAAGTTGTTTAGGAGTGGAGAGTTCTGTAGATGTATAAGTCCATTTAGTCATGTCAAGTTTAGGTCCCAAATACCTTTGTTAGTTTTCTGTGTCAATGATATAACACTGTGAGTGAGATGTTGAACTCTCTCAGCTCACTTTTGTAGGTGACCTGTCCCTTTTCTCCAGCTGCCTTTAACAATTTTTCTTTTATTCAACCTTGGAGAATCTGATCACTATGTGTCTTGGGGATGGCTGTCTTATATAGTATCTCACAGGGTTTCTCTGCATTTCCCGAAGTTGAAGGTTGGTCTCTCTAGTGATGTTGGAAAAATTTTCCTGAATGATATCCTCAAATACATTTTCCAAGTTTCTTGCTTTCTCTCCTTCTCTTTCAGGGATGCCAATGGGCCACAGATTTGGTCTCCCATATTTCTTGAAGGTCTTGTTCATTCTTTTTTATTCTTTTTTCTTTATTTTTGTTTGACTTAGTTAATTCAGAGTACCAGTATTTGAGCTCTGAGAGTCTTTCCTCAGTGTGATCTATTGTGTTATTAATACTTGAAATTATATTATGAAACTCCTGTAGTGAGTTCTTCACCTCTGTCAGATGAGTGTGACTCCTTAAAATGGCCATCTCCTCTTTCAGCTCCTGTATTATTTTATTGTATTTCTTAGATTCCTTGGACTAGGTTTTGACTTTCTCCTGAATCTTGATGATTTTTGCTCCTACTCATATTCTGAATTCTATGTCTGTCATTTTGCCACTTCAACCTGGTTAACAACCATTGCTAGAGAACTAGTGTGGTCATCCTGAATACAAAGACAATCTGGCTTTTCAAGTTGCCAGAGTTCTTGCACTGACTTTATTATCTAGGCAGGCTAATGTTCCTTTAATCTTTGAAGAAGCTGTCCTTTAGATGAGGTTTTTTGCTTTTCTCTCTCTGACGCCCTTGAAGGTTTATAGTATAAGGTGGGTTCAGTCAACTGGCTTTGTTTCTGGAAGACTTTAGGGGACCAAGGCTCAGCTCAGCACTTCTGGGCTGTGTGCTCTAACTCTTATGGGCTTTTACCATGCCCCCAGCTTTGTTCTCTGACCCCTTGCAGTTAAGAATCTGCTGTGGTGGAAGGGCTGAGGTATTCTCAGACTGTTAGCCACAACGCTACAATGGAGAGTGTAAGCCCAAGTGCTTCATCAGAGCAATGGCAGAGATCTGTGCTCACTCATTCATGCCAGCAGTGCAGTGGGGATGCACACACGTTGGCTTGGGGAAGCATCCATGTGATGGGGTCAGTGGGAGTGGAGTGGCAGTATTCCTATGCATGCTCACACTGGTGGCAGTGGCAGTGGGGCAGGGGCAAGGCATTGGCAGAGATGAGGTTGTCAGAATCCATGTGCACATCCACACAGTAGCAGCGCAGCAGGGTGTCTGTGCATCAGCGAGAGCAGGACAGCATAGTGTGCTCACACTGGCAGCAGTGGGGTGGCGGGGTACACACACGCATGCCAGCATGGGATGGGAGGCAAGGTCTACTCGCACATGTGCCAGCAAAGCAATGTGTGTTTGTCGGGGGAGGGGGGTGGTCCATGTGTGAGTAAGTGCCAGAAAAGCAGCAGCAGGGAGGCTATAGTGGGTGAAGTTGTAGGTGGGTTGGTGTGTGTCAACAAGAGCTGGTCTGCTGGAGCTCTCCAGTAGTCATGCACAGACTGCCAGTGAAAGAGCTATGATGAGATCCTTCAGGAAGCACCTTGGTTGGGCTTGCCAGGCTGCACTGTGAGTGTTGTGGCCAGGCTGGAGCCCCAGGAGAGGCCAGCAGACAGAGGGGCACTCAGATTGGACTGGACCCATCACATGGGCAAGACCACCCTGCTCTATCCAGGTCTAACAGTTGCCCAAAAGCTAAAGCCTCCCGGAGGAGCATGGCAAGCCTTGGAGTACAGATATCCCCGGCCATGCTCCACTTCAGCCATTCCCATGCCAAACCTTCTGCCCCTTCAACCTATCTAGGCAGCTCTCCCTGCCAGCTCAAGTGTCTGTGGGGGTTGTGGGGTGTCCTGCTGCTAGGATTCTTGAAGTCCATGGCAAGAGCAGGTCACTCCTTCCCTGTTCAGCTCACCTCTTCCTCAGGAGTTCCTGGGGACCAGTAATGAATCTTGGTGCTCCGAAACCCTGTGCACTGTTCCCAGCTTCCTCCCTCTTCTGCCCAGCAACTGCATCCTCTCTCCATCCGCTCTCAATGCCTTCCCTCTGAAGATCTGCTCAGAATGTGCCAGTCTTCCCAATGTTCTTGTTTCTCAGTGAAAGATGTGCCTCCTAGTTGTATCTAGTTGGCCATTTTGACTCAGATCAGAAACTGCCATTTTAAAAATCAGATCTTCATTGAGACTTGTATCAAGTCAGGCTGAAAGGCTTAGATTTTTAAATCAAGGCTGATTTTGCACAATATTCTAGAAGTTTCTTTCTGCATATTAAATGAACGTTTATGTCAAATACTTGTTCTAGACCTCCCCACATCTCTCAATCAGTGATGACCATTAGTATTCACATAAATTCAAGTATTTATGTACTTGACAAACTAACAAATAATTTGTTAAGATGATCACACAGAATTAATATTACTAGTTCCAGTTGCATGGCAGAGAAAAGAAAGCAGAATCAGTATTTTCTGAAAACCTACTTTGTTGCAGGCATTATATTAACTTGTCGATTTATAGCTACATCCTTGTATAACCCTCACATAATTCAATGAGGTAGGTTTTATTTTCCCTGTTCTCAGAAAAAGAAACAGGTTCAACAAAATTAGGTAAGCTATACAAATAACATACTTAATAACAAAAGTCTGAAATCTTTCTGCAATACCCTAGTGCCTACCATCCCTGGAAACAAACAGAAAAATCTCTGTGGATGGTGAAGATAAGTATCACTGCTTAAGTTTTGATATAAAAATCACATAGAGGATGCTTAAATGCAACAGATAATATCCAAAGAATGCATAGGAAAAAAATTCCCTCCTTAGAGGATTTAAATCTAATCTTTGAATTAAAAGTAAGACCTAAAATAATTGTAGAAGAAAAGACAAAATACAGCGAGGCCTCAGTCAAGTATTTCAGTACTTCAGAAAATGAAGAATTTTATATGATATAAAAATATTTATTTAAAGCAAACATTTTATAAAATAGTAAGAAGCATTCAATACAGCTGAGGTACGTACACCTGGGGCACTAATTTGGTTATTTCTAGGCTAGAAAGTGGTTTCATGTTTAGTTCACTGCTTTCTGAAGAGGGGTTGATCTCTAATTGACTGTAAAGTTATGGGGAGTTCTAGTTGCTTATTTTATTTGTTCCTGTAATATTAACTTCTTGTAATCTCCAAACAAGATATATCATTATCTAATGTTCACTTGAGTATTGAATACCACACATTTCCTCAATAGGTATGTTGTTTTTTCACATAGCCCAGTATATTTTTCTTCAAAGTAAAATAGAGCTTTCTATGATTTTCTTTTAAGAAAAAAAATGATTCAAATTCAATTGCAGATCCTCTAGAACCTTATCTGTATCCATTTCTTTCTCTTGTTCCCTAGCTGTGATCTTTAAAATAAAGTTGATATGCAGGCATACCTTGGAGATTGTGATTTTGATCCATATCAATGTAGTTAATATCACAATAAAATAAGTCATACAACTTTTTTCATTTCCTGGGACATATAAACATTATACTTACACTATACTATATTCTACTAAGTATGCAATAACATTGTATCTATAAAAGCAATGTACATACCTTACTTTAAAAACATTCTGTTGCTAACAGGCTAACAATCATCTGAGCCTTCAATTAGTTATAATATTTTGCTGGTGGAGGGTCTTGCTTCAGTGTTGATGGCTGCTGACTATTCAGGGTGGTGGTTGCTGAAGGTTAGGGTTGCAATGGCAATTTTTGTTTTGTTTTGTTTTGTTTTGTTTTTTTGAGACGGAGTCTCACACTCTCACCCAGGCTGAAGTGCAGTGGCACCATCTCGGCTCACTGCAAGCTCCACCTCCTGGGTTCATCCATTCTCCTGCCTCAGCCTCCTAAGTAGCTGGGACTACAGGCACCCGCCACTACACCTGGCTAATTTTTTGTATTTTTACAGAGACGGGTTTCACCATGTTAGCCAGGATGGTCTCGATCTCCTGACCTTGTGATCTGCTCTCCTCAGCCTCCAAAAGTGCTGGGATTACAGGCATGGGCCACCGTGCCCAGCCGGCAATTTCTTAAAATAAGACAACAATGAACTTTGCCATATTGATTGAATCTTTCTTTCATGAACAATTCTTCTATAGCATGTGATGCTGTTTGATAGCACTTTACCCAGAGCAGAACTTCTTTCAAAATAGGAGCCAATCCTCTCAAACTCTGTCACTGCTTTATCAACTAAGTTTCTGTAATATTTTAAATCCTTTGCTGTCATTCCAGCAACGTTCACAGGATTGTTGAGGGATTGTTCACAGGATTGATGAGGCCTCATCGTGTGTTGTCTTTTCTTCTACAATTATTCTGGGTCTTACTTTTAATTCAAAGACTAGATTTAAATCCTCTAAGGAGGAAATTTTTTTCTTATGCTTTTGGATATTATTTGTTGCATGTAAGCATCCTCTATATGATTTTTATATCAAAAATTAAGAAGCAATGTTCCTCAGAAGTTGATTTTGTCTCAAGAAACCACTTTTTTTGCTCATCCACAAGAAACAATTCCTCATCTGTTCAAGTTTTATCATGAGATCGCAGCCAATCAGTCCCATATACAGGGACTATTTCCCCTGTATATGGGGAATTTCTAATTCACCCACTATTTCCACCACATCTTCAGTTCCTTCTTCTACTGAAGTCTCATACCCCTCAATGCCATCCATGAGGGTTGGAATTAACTTTGTCTAAACTCCTGTTAACGTTGATGTTGATATGTTGACCTCCTCCCATGAGTCGCAAATGTTCTTAATAGCATGTAGAATGGTAAATCCTTTCTAGAAGGTTTTCAGTTTACTTTTCCCAGATCCATCAAAGGAATCATTATCTACGGCAGCTATAGCCTTACATTATATATTTCATGAAAAAGACTTGAAAGTCTAAGTTATTCCTTGATCCATGGGCTTACAGAATAGATGCTGTGTTCACACACATAAAAACAACACTAATATCCTCATCAGCAATCTTGGGTGACTAAGTGCATTGTCAATGAGTAGTAATACCTTGAAATAAATTTTTTGAGCAGTAGTTCTTAACATTGAGCTTAAAATACTCAGTAAACCATGCTATAAAATGATGTGCTTTCATCCATCCAGGCTTGATTGCTCCATTTTTAGAGCACAGGCAAAATCAATTTTGCATGGTTCTTAAGGGCCCTGTGATTTTCAGAATGGTCTACGAGCATTGGCTTCATCTGAGAATCACCAGCTGCATTCACCCCTAACAAAAGAGTCAGCCTGTCCTTTGTAGATTTGAAGCCAGGCATTAACTTCACACCTCTCTAGCTATGAAAATCCTAGATGGCATCTAGGCCATCAATGATTTTCTAGATATGGATATTTCATCATTTATTCACTTGGTTCCCTAGAGATGAAAATTTGGATTGTACTTGTTTTGTTTTGGTTTTGCAGCATTACAAACAGGATTGCAATCAAAATTTCTAGGCACATTGAATAAAATTTCTCTAGAGTTCATACCTACATGTGAAATTGTTGAGCCCACAGAAATTTCCCAAAAGGTTCATACAAAAATATTTACTACAGCACTGTTTACAAAGCTAAAAATTGGATATACTGAAATTATACCAACCAATGGCAGAACAGATATATAATTTTAAATATATTTAAAATTAAAGAGAATTGTATAGACACATATGTGTTGATACAGAAAGATGCCCAAAATTGATTGCTCAGTGAAAAAAAAATGAAGTTATAATGCTCTATATAAAATTATTTCATTTTTATAAAAATAAATAATAAAATAATATATGTGCATATTTAGAGAAAAATTAGAGACCAATTTACAAAATTCATGTTAATAATTATCTATGATACATAAGACAAACTTGTATTTTCTCTATTTTAAATTTCAATAGAACCAGATACACATTACTTCAATCTATACCTATAACCTGAATGAATACATAATTTATTCTTATCCTAATAACGACATATTTTGCTTTTCTGACCACTAACATCCCTTACAAGACTAACTTTTTCCATTAATTCCTAACCAATTTCTGTTTCTAGCACAATGAGTCTATACTTACTTAGACTACTGCAATCTCCTTCTTGCTATATCTTGAAATTTTTCAAACTTAAAATTACTTACATTCATTACTACTGCTTTTACTAGGAACCCTTTTGACTCTATAATATTCTCTCTCAGACCTGAATAAGTATCATATTATTATAATAACCTTCTAGGTCAATTATGGGATTTCAAGTTAAAAATATATAACTGTAAAATTTAAAGAAGGTGTGCCGTGAGAAGGAAGAGTTGTTCATCCTGGAAAAATATATTTGGATATCCAATCAAGTTTCCTTAGAATGTCAATTACTTGAAAAAATTAACCATTATCCGGAAATCAGACTCTTATTCTTAAAGAATTACAAAAATTAATCTCCGTATTATTTCTAAATTGATCAGAATTACGGGTCCTAGTTCAGTCTAATAAAGATCATGAATAATTATAAATATTTAGTAAGCTGTTATTCATCGGGCACTATGTGCAAGAAATAGAGGACATTGTGGTAAATAATATAGATGAGCTCTAAGTCTAAAATAGCATCAACTAAATCAGGTGGGGATGAGGCTCTTCATTGTAATCCATTAAGTGCAACTCCTGGGGCACAAATTCTTCTAAATATGGACCCATGAAATGAAAGAGACAAGCTATCTTTCCTCAAACCTCCCAACCTATAATGGTAGGATAGGCACAGCACAACAGCTATAGACATCCCAGTTTAAATGGGGGAAAATGAAAAGTAAAAAGGAGTCACAGGAGTCACTGTTTCAAAGGAGTTCGGAAATCCAGGGAGTAAATGGGAGTTTCTTGATTAGGTTTCAAGGGCAGAGAATAACCCTCTTTGGCTCTCAGCTCCATTCTCTGAAGGCTCCATCCTTCTTGGTTCTGCCCTCTGAGCCATCCTTCCTTTTACATGAAAGGTAGCACATGTTTGTAGCTTAGTGGTTTTATCAGACTGCTTCCTGCTGGTAGAATTTTAGGGACTTACCGTCTCCTTTCCTTTTGTAGTATTGTCTCTGACCTTTTTAGATGAAGCTGGCAGTGTTTCTGCTTCAATAAATTTCTCAAGAACTTTGTGGGTCTTCCATGGATTTCACAGGGATTCACACCATAAAAGAAAAGCCACGTCCACAGATTTTTTAAGATGGTCCCTTTTCTATATCTTGGCTTCCTGCTGAGAGGGCTAGAGGACAGTGCCCTTCAGTCTCCTAGAGGCCCTCAGGTTTGTGTGAAAAAATCAGTGAGGCACACCCTTAATCTCTTGAAAGGAGCCTTTGTGTGACTGAATACACTGACATTTTGATCTTTCCGATATTTTTAGCAAAAGTCACACACTCTCAATGCCATACTTTTGAGTATGGCTACTTCTCAATGCCATACTTTTGGCAGCCATTTCTGAATTTTAGCATCTGTTGCCGTCTGGAGAGCCTGTGAATTTTCAGTCACATAATCCTAATCCATTTTCTTTAACATGTCTTCCTTCAATTTATCTCTCTTTTTCATTCTGTTATAAGCAGTAAGAGGAAACCAGTAGCAACTTCAATACCTTGCTTGAAATCTTAGCTCTACATACAAGCAAGTCATTGCCTACAAGTTCTTCTTTCCATAAGATGGCACAATGCACAATTTTGCTAATAGTTCTGCAAGTATAAAAAAAGGATCCCTCTCCTTCTAATTTCCAATAACATGTTCCTCACTTCTGAGCCTAACAGCAGTGTTCTCAAAGTCCAGATTTCTACTAAGGGTCTGCTCATGGCAACTCAGGCTGCTATGGTTTGAATGTGTCCCCTAAATTTCATGTGTTAGAAACTGAATCCTTAAATTCATGTGTTGATTACAGCTGGGGCCTTGGGGGCTAATTAGGGTTAGATAATGTCATCAGGGTACAGTCCCCATGATGGAACTAATGGCTTTATAAGAAGATGAAGAGAGAGAGCTCTGAACTGACATGCACACTCTTGCTCTCTTGCCTTGTGATGCCTTCCGCCATAGAATGAGCCTCACTAGATGATGGCACCATGCTCTTCGGCTTCCCAGCCTCCATAACCATGAACCAAATAAACATCTCTTGCTTATAATTTTCTCTGTCTGTGACATTCTGTTACAGCAACAGAAAATGGACTAAGACATAAGCTTCCTCTATCATGTTCTGCAAACGTTTTCCAGCCTTTGTCTACTGTCTAATCCCAAAGCTGCTCCCATATTTTACATATGCCTCTTGGTACCAAAATAGGCATAACATCTTGGTAGCTTAAAGCAACCCTCCGTTAGTTTCTCCTGCTTTTCATCAGTCAGGAATCTGGGCCTGGCTTAGTCTTATGCTCAAAGCCTCCAAAGCTGCACTGAAGGTATTGGCTGGACTATGGTTCTATGATTCTGATCTAGAGCTTGGGGTTCTCTCTCAAGTTTACTCAGGTCTTTGGAAGAATTCAGTTCCTTGCAGCTATAGGACTCAGGCCCTCGTTTATATAAGCTGCCTCTTTCCGTAGGCAGTTTACAAAATGATTCTTTGCTTTATTCTAGCCCAGCAGGAAACCATCTCTCTTTAAAGGGCTTACCTAATTAGGTCAAGCCCATCCAGTAAAATCTCCCCTCAATAACCTTAAATCCAACTGATTAGGGCCTTAGTTACATGTGAAAAGCCTTTTACATGTTTATATCCCTTTGAGTCAGGAAAAAAAGCTACCTGAGTTCTCAATCCCCCATCAAGAGCCCCTCGACACACATACACACACACACACACAAACACATACCTAATTATATATCATACTTTTTTCTAAAATACATCCATATGGTTGTGTGATTTTCTCCAGGGGTGCTGAACACCCTTGGTTCAGAAGTAAAGAATGTTGACACTAGAACTAATCCAAGAAAAGTGGGTAAGAAAAGGTCCGTAAAGGATTCTCAACATGAAGCAGCAGGAGAAATTCAGAAGAGGAAGAGAGATCTCCATCAGCCACTCGGAGTAGATAAAGGTATCAGGACCAAGATGATGATATGCTAAAGGGGGCAGACAATCATCCTGTTACAGAAATCTCAATTAGAAGGCTTTCCTAAAAAAATTTCAAAAGACCATAACTGCTCTTACCACATACTTTACATAACCAAGAAGTGGTAATCAGATTAATTTCCTAGGAAAGAGCTTATCAACTGAGACTACATTTATCCGGAGAGGACAGAGGCAGTCAGGTAGATGAGTCAGCTCCCCTGCCCCCAGCACCATCTTCCACTGTGAGGTTTTCAGACTTGACAACAAGGACAATTTATTATTTCACATTGACCAAAATCCAGTGGGTAAATGAGATGACAGTCCTGTTGTATTAGTTTCTTACTGCTGCTGTAACAAATTATCATAATTTATTGGCTTCAAAAACTCACAATATTTTACTATTCTCTAAGTCAGAACTATGAAAATCAGGATGGACTAAAAGTGTCAGCAGGGATGCATTCCTTCTAGGGGCTCTAGGAGAATCTGTTTTCTTGCCTTTTCCAGCTTCTAGAGGAGACTTGTATTCCTTGAGCTCATGGCCTCTTCCTCTGCCTTCAAAAGCCAGCAGCATATCATTTTCAAATCTCTCTTCTACTCTGATATTTCCACCTTCATCTTATTAGGACACTTGTGATTACACTCGGCCCACCTTGATTACCCAAGATAATCTTTCCATCTTAAAATCCTTAGCTTACTCACACCTGCAAAATCTCTTTTAAATGGAAGGTAACATTTTACAAAGTTTCAGGGATTAAGATGTGGGCATCTTTCAAAGGGTCTCATTTTGGTTATCACAACTGCCAAATACTTTTCTAATATTCAAACCCAGTCATTTCATTTGGACTGATGACAAAAATGCTCCATAATGTTTTAATAAGTTTGTTTATAATGTTTATTTGAAATATATTTCTATGAATTCTTATATTCTCTGACAAAATCTATAGATGTATTAGATTGAACAAATTTGATTAGCTAACAGAAATGGTTAAGTAACATCAAGTTCTTAAGGAGTTGCTTCAAAGCATTCACAAAGCACCTAATTTATCCTTGCAATTGTCAAATAAGTAAAAGTAGGTATCATAAAAGAAAATTTCAAGTAGGAAAGAAAGCACACAGTGGCTTTCCTAGATCTCCCAGGGAGAAATACTGGAAGAAATATGAATAGAACTCAGCTTCCCTTACTCCCATTCAGTAGCTTAAAAGGCCAGGAATAATAGTTACAATGATTCATACTGATTACCTAGTCCCTCTTCTCCAAAGCAGTGCAAATCCACAAGAGAAATCATCACAGAGACAAAATCATATGTCTTTGGTTAGTTTTTCTACCTCCTGGTTTCAACAAAGCTTTAAAGAAGTATAGAGAACATGGAACAATCTGTTTGAGAAACTACTCAACCCGGAGTGGTTCCACTTGAAATGTAAATAGGTTTGGAAGGTCTTAAGTAAACATGACTTGAAATTTAAAAAACATATATTGTTAACCTGACTGGAAGGTAAAAACAAAAGTTAGAAGAACAATGGATGTGCTTTCTGGAGGCTGTAATTACCGGTGCTCTAACACCATAGTGTAGCCAGAGGCTGGGAACTGCTTGATGAAAAGCGCTGGGGAGCTGGACAGAAATTGGTTGGAATCTCAATTCTTCTGCTTATACTAGCTGTATAACCCTGGACGAGCTACCTAAACTCTCAGATTCCTCATCTTAAAAATAATAATAGCTGTCTTATAGAGTTGATATAAAAATTAAAGGTAGTACATGTAAAATACCCGGCACATAAAAGCACTTAATATCTTTCCTACTTAGGAAAAAACTTAAATGTAGGAACAGACTTTCCTGTTAAAAACTTTTGTAGTGGATGCTCTCTGTTGTGCTGCCCAGATTCTGCTTCAGAGAGGAGTTTATTCTCCAAGCGGCTGGAAGTGCTGCTAATGGAAAGCTCTTTGTTGTCAGCCTCTACAGGGATCGCCTTAGCTGAAGAGAGCCTTTTTCACCCAATGTCCACCCCATTAAGAATGACTTGCCTCCAGTGACTGATCAAAGAGTCCATCATCCCAGATCAGAACTTGCCATGGAATTGGCAGAGGCCTCTGTTGAAACTGCCCGTCAGCTCAGCTTCTCCCTCGGCCCAATCCTGTTCCTTCCTATGACTTCCCTTCTAGAGGTGTTGATCTCAGTGCCCTCCATAATAAGCCCTCCGATATCCTAGTCAGGGTTGGGAGTCAGATGACCAGGGAACACCATCCAGCAACAATGTTGCAGGATGAACTGTTGCTCAGACTTTTATACAGGCCTTACCATCACCAACCACTCGCCACAAGGGCCCAAAGGCACATAACTCACCCAAGTATCTTTAGGTTGCTCTGGTAAGGATTGAAGAGTAAGGATTCTTAAGCCCTGAACCTCGTTTCTGCTGATGTTTAACAAGGAGCCAGAATAAGTGTGAACCCTCTGCCCCAGTTCTATTTCACCCTTTCTCAACATCTTTCATCTGCCAGTTCATATAAAGATTCAGCCTGTCACATTAGAAATGTTGCTTATCTCACAACTGAGGAAATTTTACCATGAGCTGTATAGCAAATGATATTAATAATTATTAATATTGTTGTTCTTGAGCTTTATAATACTCCAGATAAAAAAATGAGGGCGGATAAATGAAACAAGATTGGCAAAATGATGAACATTGATGAAGCTGAGTGATGGGTTTACAGAAGTTCATTATACTAGTCTCCCTACCTCTGTATATGTTTGAACATAATAAAATAATGAATATTAATATACTTTATAAAAGTATATACAATGTATATACTTTAAAGATCAATTGCTAAAGATATGTTTAATAATATATTTAAATTCAGGCTGGCTTATGTTAAGCAAATAAATCTATCAAAATACAGAAAATTCATATTCTCTAAAGAAAATAAAATGGGGCTTGTTAGGCACCTTGCAAATAGTTCTGAAATTTATTTGTTTTTAATTGAGGAGACTTTCTTTAAAAGAAAACCCCATAAGGCACTTCAAACTAAATTTTTATGTTAAGAGATTTACTTTACATATCAAAGTACAGCATGCAGGTATTTTGTTCACTATACAGACTTTTAGATTATGAAGACTTTGTATGTAACAGCAAATGATCCCAATTTTTAAGAGCTCAATTTTCTAGATGTCTTTTTTGATAACAATGCATGTGATTTACCAAAACATGTGTATAAAATCTAGCCAAACCACACCATTCTTCCTCCACAATCTCTAAAGAAGATCCTAAAGACTCAACAATTGTGCCACCTAGGCTATGTAAATTTTGGTCAAACAACTCTGTTGTACACACAAATATATCTATATCTACAGATATAGATAGAGAGATATGTATTATTTATAGATATATAATGATTAAGAATTAGGTCAAAAATCACAATAAGAAAAAAAAAAAGTAGTATCTGATTCAGGTATTCAGTCTGTGTAGAGTGGTACTATTTTTGCCAATCCTCAAATGTTTACTTCAAGTCTGCTATGATGAGAAAACCCAGAGGACCTAAATATATAACACAAACATGTTTCCGATCTTTGTATCCTTCAATGTTTGAAGATCTTTCTGAATGTTCAGGTCTCATCCATTTAAGGTGATTTGATCTAGAACATTGGGAATACTATTATTCAGAAAATGATTCTTCTCAAAGGGACTTGATTATTTCAATGATCACAGAGCTGCTCTAAGGGATTTCTATAGCCAAGTCATTATTATATCCAGGTACTTTTCATATAAATAAGCTTCATGCATCTGAAACAAAAAAGAAGGAAATGAAGTGTTCTAAGGACAAAGACACAAATGGTGTGAGTTAGGAACCGGTCTAACAGCATATAAAACCTGAATTTTCCAAAGTATTTTACCTGACTTTTTGGACTACTCCCCAAATAAACAAACAAACCAATCAAATCCAAATATGTATAAAACATATGCATGCTGAGCCTAGTCCTATAGGAAACATGACAGGTTTGAGAAAAATTTGATGCAAAATAAAATGGGATGAGATGTGATGACGATCAGGAAAATTAGGTTCTAGTACTAGATGTGCACTAACTAAGCTCTATGATCCTGGGCACTTCACATCTTGGCTCTCAGTTTGTCTCTCTGTAAGATGAAGGTCCCTTACAGATATTATATTCCAAGATTAAGAATCAAGTACAATACTTTCAATATTAATAAGTAACCATAAAAATGTTAAGCAATTGGATTAATACCATCCTGAATTGAATTAAAACAAAAAATTTTTAAAAATTTTTCTAAAAGTTGAAAATAAATGTTTCTTTTATATATGAGTTTAGGTTTCCAAATATGTTTTTCTCCCATACTACATTTTCCTATAGCTTTGTGAAATAATATGAGATTAATCTTATGCCAGGCAGTCCAGTGGGTGCTCTGCAAACTTGACTCCAAAGGAACTTAGTAATTCAAATATAAGCCATGCAATTGTATATTTCAAATCAAAAGTATCTAATGTATAATTAAGTTAAAATTCAACAGTTACAGTCTAGAATGGCTATCAATTCAGTTTTAAACACAGTGTATAAAGTTTTAAGTCCTGCATTTTAGGTACTTGCGGGCTTATTCAACAGGGAAACTATTTTAGGCTAGTGAGATATATGTAAAATTTCATGCTGTAATGTACTTTTGAGGCAACATTAAACAGGTAAAATTCAGGTAGTAAGCCTAAAAATCCAAGATAACTATAGAGATAAGTAATTATTTTTGTAAATTATAATAATTCCCACATCTGTGATAATAATAGCAACTACAGATTTGTATAAGGCTTTAATTTATACAAATATTTGTTTCAATTATTACAAATATAATACGAGATACATATAATATGTATCATGTTTACACTCTTACAGTATGTTTTGAATGTGTTACATCATTTAAGTAACATAATTTAGGCATTATTATCTTTATTCATTATTATCATCTCAATTTTATGGATATGGAAATTGATCAAATAAAACTTTAAACAGCAAACAGGCTGCCTGCACTGGATGGAGAGATCATGGTGCTAACCATATCAAGGTTAGTTGTTAAGATTCTCATCCTAGTGGAGTCTCAGTCAGATAACCATAATGGAAATAGAAAATGTATTTAGGCCACAAATAGATTTTAAGCATCTATTTATTTACCAATATAGCCTTTTTGTTCCTTCATTTATTGATGCAGTGAATTACTTTGATTGATTTGCTGCTGTTTAACCACCTTTCCATTCCTGAAGTAGATTCTACTAGGTTATAGATATTATCCATTTATTAAATTGCTGTACTCTCTTATAAAAATATCTAGACATACACTGACATATAAGATTATTAATTTTTTTAAAAAGTTTGGTACTGTCTTAATTGGATTTAGGGATCAGCATTATGTTAACTTCATAAAATGAATGTTTTATCTTTTTCTATTGCCAGGAATAATTTGGTATTTATAGTGATACTCACACAGCAAGATCACTTTCTTTACTCTCTTTATTGTATGTATCTGAAAAATCCTAACCATGGCTAAATCTAATTCCCTGCCTATTCAGAGCAGCTTAACATGGTCGAGGGAAAATTAAGTTTCCTACTCTTTAAGATGACTATTTCAGACTTTCTTTCTTCTCCAGCATACAATGTCCCACATCACTCTCAATCAATAGTCATTATTATTTCACTGAAAAAATAAAATCAAAAGAAAACATCCCACTCTTCCAGCAGAAAATTGGAAAATCTACTTGTATCAGGATGCATATACTCTAATTTTACTCCTTGGCAATAAATGAACTGTCCATGTTCTTCTAGTGAGGTCAATACCTCCACCTACTCACTGGGTCCAAACTTTGCCTTATCAGGACTTCGCTATTCAAAAATAAAAATTTTTTAAATTTCTCAATTTTATCATTTTTTTCACTTGCTACTTGTAAGAGGTATTCCAGTTTGCCTTTCAGATTTCTCTTCAAGATAGTCACTAATTTCCCCCAAATGCTAGAAGTGTTGCCTACAGAGGTTTACAGGAATTGCCTTGACCAACATGACACCACACATCCAGTGATTTGTCAGTGGGTTTATTCAATTCCATGGCCTCAGTTGAGTTTTCTCTGAAAGGTCATCTCAGTTTCAGAGGTATATAAAGGATCCAATGAAATCTCTGTTAGTGTTACATCACAGTTCAACTTCTTCTGTTCCACCTTATTCCTTTCACTCCCTTTTGTATTGTTCCCAAGGGCACTCCCCAATAAATCACCTACACGTAAATCTTAGTCGTAGAGTCTTTTTTCTGGGAAACTTAAACTACAAAAGTTGTCAGGGAATTGGACAAAATCTTCAATAGTAAGACATTCAGTAGAGAGGATAAATTAGTCCTAGACAACAGGTTGCTATGGAATCATCTCAGCAAAGCTAAAAAGCCATTGTTATACAGATACCAAAATCAGACAGACTAAGGAAAATAACAGGCCAGTATCTTTCATGAATATATACACAAAAATCCTAAACAAATATTAGCAAATAAAGCACAGAAATATAAAAGGAGGATAATGCATTATGACCAAGTGAGGTTTATCCTTGGGAATGCAAGGTTGAGTTAACATTTGAAATCCAACAATGAAGTTCTTCATATTAAAAGAAAGAAACCCTATAATCATCTTGATAGATGCGGAAAAGGCATTTGACAATATTCATGATGAAAAACTCTCAGCACCTGAGGAAAAGGGAAATTTTCTTAACCTGAAAAAGGGCATCTATGGAATACAATTAACAGGACAATGATGAAGCGCTGAATGTTTTCCTCCTAAGACTGAGAAAAAGCAAGCATGTCTACTTTCAAAATTCCATTCACCATCATGCTCGAGGTTCTAGTCAGTACAGTGAGGCAAACTAAATAGATAAGAGGTGTACACATCATAAAGAAAGCAATACAATTATCTTTATTCACAGACAATATTATCACCTACATACGAAATACGACAGAATTTTAAAAGCTACTAGAACTAATAAGTGAGAATACCAGATTTGCAACATACAAGGTCAATATATATATCAGTAAACAATTGGACAGACTCTCCAAAGTCTTAAAGGCGCTAGAGAGAAGGGGCATGTCACATGCAATGGGAACTCCTTCAGGCTAACAGTGGTCATTTTAGCAGAAACCTTACAAGTCAGAGAGGTTGGGGGTCTATAGTCAGCATCCTTAAAGAAAAGAAATTCCAACCAAGAATTTCATAGCCAGACAAACTAAACTTCATAAGCGAAGGAGAAATATGATCCTTTTCAGACAAGCAAATGGCAAGGGAATTCTTACCACCACACCTGCCTTACAAGAGGTCCTTAAGAGAATGCTAAACATGGACATGAAAAAGCAGTATTGTATTAGTCTGTTTTCACACTGCTAATAAAGACATACCCAAGACTGGATAATTTACAAAGGAAAGAGGTTTAATTGACTCATGGACCCACACAGCTGGGGAGGCCTCACAATTATGGTGGAAGAACAAGGGATGTCTTATATGGCAGCAGGCAACAGAAAATAAGAACGAAGTGAAAGGGGAAATCCCTTATCAAATCATCAGCTCTTGTGTGACTTATTCACTACCATGAGAACAGTATGGGGAAAACCACCCCCATGATTCAGTTATCTCCCACTGGGTCCCTCCTGCAACATGTAGGAATTATGGGAGCTACAGTTTAAGATGAGATTTGGGTGGGGACAGTCAAACCATATCAAGTACCTTCCACCACAAAAATACACTCAAGTACATAGCCCACTGAAACTATAAAGCAACTATATAATCAAGTCTACATAACAACCAGCTAACAACACAATGACACAATGACAGGATCAAATACACACATATCAATACTAAACCTTGAATGCAAACAGACTAAAAGCTCCAATTCAAAGACACACAGTGGCAAGTTGGGTAAATAAGCAAGACCCAACTATGTGTTGTTAAGAGACCCGTCTCACATGCAGTGACACCCATAGGCTCAAAATAAAGGGATGGAGAAACATCTATCAAGCAAACAGAAAACAAAAAAGGGCAGAGGTTGCTACTCTTATTTGAGACAAAATAGACTTTAAACCAACGATGATCAAAAAGGACAAAGAATGGCATTACATAATAATAAAGCGTTCAACTCAACAAGAATACTTAACTGTCCTAGATATATAGACATCCAACACCAGAGCACCCAGACTTATAAAACAAATTCTTACAGACCTACAAGGATGCTTAGATAACCACACAATAATAGTGGGAGACTTCAATACCCCACTAGATCACTGAGACAGAAAACTAACACAAGATATTCAGGACCTCAACTCAACACCTGACCAAATGGACCTAACAGACATCTCTAGAATACTTCACCCAACAACAAAAGAATATACATGTTTCTCATCTACACAGCACATACGCTAAGATCAAACACACAGCTGGCTGTAAAGCAATTCCCAACAAATTCAAAGAAACCAAAATCATGCCAATCATACTCTTGGACCACAGCACAGTAAAAACAGAAATCGATAACAAGATCTCTCAAAACCATCCTATTACATGGAAATTAAACAACCTGCTTCTGAATGACTTTTGAGTAAAAAATAAAATTAAGGCAGAAATTTAAAAATTCTTTAAATAATGAAAAAAAGGGTACAGCATGCCAGAATCTCTCAGACACAGCTAAAGTAGTTTTAAGAGGACAGGTTTTTCAATTTTTTCAACTTTTATTTTAGATTTAGTGGATACATATGCATGCTTGTTACCTAGGTATATTGTGTGATGCTGAAGTTTGGAGTATAAATTATCCCACCATCCAGGTACTGAGCATAGTACCCAACAGTTAGTTTTTCAACTCTTGCTCCCCTCACTACCTCTTCCATCCAATAGACCCTCGTGCCTACTGTTGACATAAGATGAAAGTTTATAGCACTAGAAACCAACCTAAGAAGTTAAAAACATCTCAAGTTAACAGCCAAACATTGCACCTAGAGAAACTAAAAAAATAAAAGCAAACCGACCCCGATGCTAGCAGAAGAAAAAAAAAAAAAAAAAAAAAAAAAAAAAAAAAAAAACATGACAGCTGAATTAAACAAAATTGAGATGTAAAAATCCATACAAAAGATCAACAAGACCAAAAGTTTTGTTGAAAAACTAAGATCAACAGACTGCTAGATAGATTAGTTAAAAAAAGAGAGAGAAGATCCAAATAAAAACAATCAGAAATGACAAAAAGGATATTACCCACATAAACACAAAAAACCCTCAGCAACAATTATAAACATTTCTATGCACACAAACTAGAAAAAAAATTGATAAATTCCTGGAAACATACAACCTCCCAAGATTGAACCAGGAAGAAACTGAAACACTGAACACATCTATAAGGAGCTCCAAAACTGAATCTGTAATAATAATAATGATAATAAACCCTACCAACAGAAAAAGCCCTAGACCAGATGGATCCACAGCTGAATTCTACCACATGTATAAAAAGCTGGAAACCATTACTACTAAAATTATTCCAAAAAAAACTGAGGAGGAGGGACTCCTTCCTATCTCATCCTATGAGGCCAGTACCATTTTGAACCCAAAAACTGACAGAGACGCAAGAGAAAACTACAGGCCAATATCTCTGATGAACATAGATGTGAAAGTCCCCTAGCAAACCAAATCCAGCTGTAATCAAAAAGTTAATTCACCCAATCAAGTAGGCTTCATTCCTGGGATACAAGATTAGTTCAATATATATAAATCAATAAATGTGATTCACCACAAACAGAAGTAAAAATAAAGCCATATGATTCTGTCAATAGACATGGAAAAAGTCTTTGATAAAATGCAACATCCCTTCATGATAAAAACCCTCAACAAATTAGATGTCAAAGGAACATACCTCAAAATAACAAGAGCCATCTATGACAAACCCATAGCCAACATCATGTCAAATGGGCAAAAGCTGGAAGCATTGCCCAAGAGAAATGACTAGATACCTACTAACCACTCCTATTTATAACAGCAGTAAAGGTCCTGGCCAGAGCAATCAGGCAAGAGAAAGAATAAAAGACATCCAAATAAAAAGAGAGGAAGTCAAACTATTTCTCTTTGCAGATTATATGATTCTACACCTAGAAAACCCCATAGTCTCTGCCCAAAAGCTCCTAGAATAGATAAACAACTTCAGCAAAGTTTTAGAATACAAAATTTATTACAAAAATCAATATCATTTCTATATACCAATAATGTCCAAGCTGAGAGACAAAACAAGAATGCAATCCCAATCACGATAGCCACAAAAAGAATAAAATACCTAGGAATACAGGTAACCAGGGAGGTGAAAGATCACTACAATTAGAATTACAAACACTGCTGAAAGAAATGAGAGACAACATAAACATATGGAAAAACATTCCTTCCTCATGGATAGGAAGAATCAATATCATTAAAATGACCATACTGCCCACAGCAATTTACAGACTCAATGATATTCCTATGAAACTACCAACAACATTTTTCACAAAATTAGAAAGAATGATTCTAAAATTTATCTGGAACCAAAAATGAAGCCAAATAGCCAAAGCAATCCTACACAAAAACAACAATGCCAGTGATATCACATTACCTGACTTTAAACAATACTACAAGTCTACAGCAACCAAAACAGCATAGTGCTGTTTCAAAAACATACACACAAACAAACGGAACAGATTAGAAAACCCAGGAATAAAATTACGCACCTCAAACCATCTGATCTTCAAAAAAGTTGACAATAAGCAATGGGGAAAGGACACCCTATTCTATAAATTGTTCTGGAAAAGCTGACTACCCATATGCAGAAGATTGAAACTGATCCCTTCCTTTCACCATATACAAAAGTCAACTCAAGATGGATTAAACACTTAAATATAAGACCTAAAATGATTAAAACTTTAGAAGAAAACCTGGGACATATCATTCCGGACATAGGTCTGGGCAAAGATTTCATGATGACGTCTCCAAAAGCAATGGAAACAAAAACAATCAAAGATAAGTGGGATCTAATTAAACTAAAGAGCTTCTACACAGCAAAAGACACTATTCAACAGAATACATGGACAATCTACAGAATGGTAGAAAATATTTGCAAACTATGCATCCATTAAAGGCCTAATATCTATAATCTATAAGAAACCTAACAAAATCAACAACAAAAACAAATAACCCCATTAAAAAAGTGGGCAAAGGACGTGAACAGACACTTTCAAAAAGGAGACATACATGTAGCCAACAATCACATGAAAGAATGATTAGCAACACTAATCATCAGAGAAATGCAAATCAAAACCACACTGAAATACAATCTCCTATCAGTCAGAATGACTATTATTAAAAAGGCAAAAAAACCGACAGCTGCTTGCAAAGTTACAGAGAAAAGCGAATGCTCATACGTTATTGGTGGGCATGTAAATTAGTCCACCCATAGTGGAAAGCAGTCCAGAGATTTCTCAAAGAATTTAAGTCAGAACTACCATTCAATCCAGCAATCCCATTATTGGGTATATACTGAAAGGAAAATAAATCATTCTACCAAAAAAACATGTACACTCATATGTTCATTGCAGCACTATTCACAATAGCAAGGACATGAAATCAACCTAAATGCCCATCATTGGAGGACTGGATAAAGAAAATGTGGTATATACACCATTGAATACTACGCAGCCATAAAAAGGAATGAAATCATGTCCCTTACATCAACATGGATGCAGCTAGAAACCATTATTCTAAGCAAATTAACATAGGAACAGAAAACCAAATGCCACATATTGTCACTTATAAGTAAAAGCTAAACATTGAGTACACATGGACACAAAGCAGGGAACAGACACTGGGGCCTACTTGATGGTAGAGGGTTGGAGGACTGTGAGGGTTGAAAAATTACCTACTAGGTACTAAGCTCACTTCCTGGGTGACAAAATCATTTTTACACCAAACACCAGCAACACACAATTTACCCATGTAATAAACCTGCACATGTACCCCTAAACCTAAAAGTTGAAAAAGGAAAAAAAATTAAAATTAAAATTAATAAAGTCATTTATAGTAGGTTCAAAAATATGACATATCAGGGATAAATATAATGACAGAACATTGCTCAAATAAATTTGAAACCAGGGGACATTATGTCATGTGAAATAAGCCAGGCACGGAAAAACAAATATTGCATGTATTTACTCATATGTCAGAGCTAATAAAAATTATCTCATGGAGGTAGAATGGTGGCTACCAGATGTTAGGAAGGGTAGCGAAGTGGGAGATGGTGAAGAGAAATTGGTTAATGGGTAAAAAAAAAATGGTTAGACTTAAGGAATAAGTTCTATTGTTCAATAGCACAGTAGGATCACTATAGGTAACAATAATTTACTGTATATTTCAAAATAGAAGATTTAAAATGTTCCCAATACACAGAAATGATCAATGTTTGAAGTGATGAATATCCCAGTTAACCAGATTTGATAATTACCTAGTGTTTGCATGTATCAATATGCCACATGTACCTCACAAATACGTATTATCATCATGTGCCAATTTAAATAAACAACAAGGCCTAAATTAAGGTAGCTCTGTATGATGTTCATGGATAGAAAATGCATTATTTATAAGATGCCAATTCTTTCCAAATTGACCTATAGATTCAGTGCAATCACAGTCAATATCCCAGGAGATATATTATAGAAATTGAAGGGCTGATTCTAAGATAAATACGGAAATGCAAAAAACCTAGAACAACCAGAACAATTTGACAAAGAACAATACTGGGAGATTAATACTATTTGATTTTAAGACTTAATAGAATGGTAGAGTGATCAAAACTGCATGGGTTTTGACATAACAATAGGCACAGAAATCAATGGAATAAAATAGAGTGTCCAGAAATAAACTCACCAGATATGATCATCTGATTTTCTACAATGACACCAAGGTAATTAAATAGGAAAATAATGAAATTTTCAACAAATGGCACAGAAATATTTGGATATCCAAATGCAAAGGAAATGAACCTCAAACCTTACACCACATATAAAACGTAACTTAAAATGTATAACATACTTAAATGTAGGCACTAAACTAAAATTTCTAAAGAAAAATATAGGGTAAAATCTTCGTAACTTTGGCTTGGGTACAGATGTCTCTGACTACTTGAAGCACAAATCATAAAATAAAAGACTGATAATTTGAAAATCACCAAAATAAAAGACCACTTCTTCAAAGCACAGTGTTAAGAAAATGAAATGTCAAGCCATAAACTTGAATTAAATATTTGCAAAAACACATCTGATAAAACACTTGTATCTAAAACACATAAAGAATTCTTACAATTCAATAATAAGACAAACTAACTGGTGTTTTTTAATCATCAAAGGATTTAAAGATACTTTATAAAAGAATATGTATGAATGGCAAATAATAAGCACAAAAAAGATGCTTAACATCATTGATCATTAGGGAAATGCCAATGACATACCAGAACATACTCTTTAGAATGGCCAATAATAAGAATATGAACAATACCAAGTGATGGAAGTTAGGGAATCAACCAGAACTCTCAGACATTCCTGGTGGGAATGCAAAATGGCTTAGCCATTTTGGAAAACAATTCAGCAGTTTCTTTTAAACATACACTTACCATAAGACTATGTAATCCCACATCTAGGTGTTATTCCAAAAAAAAAAAGAGAGAGATGAAAACATTTGTCCACACAAAGACTTGTACTTGAATGTTCAAAGCAACTTTTTTCATAGTAGCCAAAAAACAATCCAAATGTTCATCAACTGATCAATCTAAAAACAAACTGTGCAATATCCATAAAAAATAATGCTACTCAGCAATAAAAGGGACAACCAATATGTGAATGAAACTGAAAACATTATGCTAAGTGAATGAATTCAAGACACAAAAGAATGCATAGTGTCTGAGTCTATTAGTATATAAATGCAGATAATGCAATACTATGTGATCTGTGAAAGCAAACAGATCAAAGATTGCTTAAGGTCAAGATAAGGAGGGGATTGATTGCAATGGTAAATAAGGGAATGTTTTCAAGATAACAGGAGTGCTCTAAATCTTAAGGCAAATCTTTGACAGTTATCAAACCTCATCAAATTGTATAACTACAATTCATGATTTTCATTGTATGTAAATTACATGTCAATAAAAAAAGAAATCCAAAGTGTCAGACACCAAAATAAATATTAAAATTCGATATTTATTTTCAGAAAAGTGTTGATGGCTATATTTTACAAAATATTTTACCCTCTATTTTTCTGAAATAGCTGCCCCTCTCTGGTGTACTTAGAATATTATTTGATTTACATTAAGCTTTGTAGGAACATCTCTAAATTTAGATATGAGAAATGCTCATTGTACCACTATCTAAAAGTGTGTTTTGTCACAAACCAAATGCTTTAAGATCTAAAGATGGTGAAGGATACAACACATACGGTCTACCCTGGAAGATTATGTCATCAATTTTTTGTTGCACATACTCTATTGCTTTGGGATCACCAAAATTAATCACTTCAACTAAAAGCACGTTGTTTTTTTTTTCCATTCCAAGAGAGTAACAACACAACTGATTATTAGTATGTGAGCTGAGTAATGAAAAACCTAAAGAAACATAAATATAAATGGAAGTATATAAACTGTCTTTTCTTAAAGTAGGTCTTCAGGATAGAATGGGGAAGAAAGAATTACTATAATTAATTATAAACATTTAAGATTCTCAGTGTGCTAGGTACTGTGCATAATGCAGTGGCTATAAGTTAATGAATGGTACTGATTTGAACCACATTATACCTATTTCTTTATATTTCCAACAAATGACTAACACTATTTTATGATCAGTTCTTTTTCCACTGGAATTACTCCATTAATAAATGACTTTTTAGATCAAATGGCTTTGAAGTAAGTCATAAAATATGAAAATCATATACAAGCAAAGATAAATTCAGGGTGCTTCTCTTTTTTTTCAATTAATACCAAATTATTTTTCAGGATATGTGCATTTATAATATTCCTAAGCAAGTTAGAGCACAGATCAACAAATATTTACGAAACTTCTATATTCTACAATACTATATTCCATGTAGTAGGATAAGTCACAGAAACAGTGTGGGATCCAAAGGACTTTAATCGAGGAAACAAAACACAGGTATACAGATTTGCATATATGTTATTAATGCCATTTCTTCACAGCAATACTGGCACACACCTGCTCCCTTAAATTAGTTTGCCTATTCAAAATTTACCTGTCAATGTTAGAGTTGACCTCTTCAGACCCATTTTTCTGAAAAAAATGAAGTGTGTCATTCTGTTCTTAAACAGAGAATCTAAAGCCCCTTTTTCCTTTTTCACAACAGGGTTCATTTTAGAAATTGTGTAGCTGCCAGATATGACAATAGTAAAAAGGCAGGCAGAGAAGGAGATAAACACAGAAAGAATAGAAAGGTGAATTAGGCATTTAACAATTCATTCAGAAAAATGTGCCAGCACCTCAATTTTATACTCATGGGCAAAAGCATATGAAAATTGATTTAGAAAAACAAAGCCCAGTGAAATACAATAATGCATTTCCAACTTCACATTGCTTTTATGTGAAATTCTTCTACATTAAAACATACTATAGGCCAGTTGCCATGGCTCACATCTGTAATTCCAGGACTTTGTGAAGCCGAGGAGGGAAGATTGCTTGAGCCCAGGAGTTTAAGACGAGCCTGGTCAACATGGTGAAACTCCGTCTCGATGAAAAATACAAAAATTAGCGTGTGTGATACTGCATGCCTGTAGTCCCAACTACTGGGAGGCTGAGTTAGAGGACTGCTTGAGCCCAGGAGATTGAGGCTTCAGTGAGCTGTGATTGCACCACTGTACTCCAGCCTGGGTGACACAGCAAGACCCTGTTTCGAGCTATATATATATTCTTATGCTGCTATATATATGTTCTTATGCTGCTAATTAAGATATACCCATTTATAAAGGAAGGAGGTTTAATTGACTCACAGTTCTACATGGCTGTGGAGGTCTCACAATCACAGTGAAAGGTGAATGAGGAGCAAAGTCACATCTCATGTGGCAACAGGCAAAACAGCATGAGCAGGTGAACTGCCCTTTATAAAACCAACAGATCTTGTGAGACTTATTCACTATCATGAGAACGGCATGGGAAAAACCTGCCCCCATGATTCAATTACCTTCCACTGAGTCCCTCCCATGATGCATGGGGATTATGGGAGCTACAATTCAAGATGAGATTTGGGTGGGGATGCAGCCAAACTACATCATCCAAACTATATCATCACCCCTGGCCCCTCTCAAATCTCATGTTCTCACATTTCAAAACACAATCATGTCTTTCCAACAGTCCCTCAATATCTTAACTCATTGCAGCATTAACTCAAAAGTCCACAGTCCAAAGTCTCATCTGAGAAAAGGCAAGTCCTTTCTGCCTATGATCCTGTAAAATCAAAAGTAAGTTAGTTACTTCCTAGATACAATGGAAGTACAAGCATTGGGTAAATACACCCATTCCAAATGGGAGAAATTGGCCAAAATGAAGAGACCACAGGCCCCAGGCAAGTCCAAAATCCAGCAGGGCAGTAAAATCTTAAAGCTCCAAAATGATGTCCTTTGACTCTATGTCTCACATCCAGGGTACGCTGATGTAAGAGGTAGGCTCCCATGGCCTTGGGCAGCTCCACGCCTGTGGTTTTTCAGGGTACAGCCCCCACTCCTGGCTGCTTTCACAGACTGGCATTGAGTGTCTGTGGCTTTTCCAGACACACAGTGCAAGCTGTCAGTGGCTCTACCATTCTGGGGTCTGGAGAACGGTGGCCCTCTTCTCACAGTTCCATTAGGCAGTGTCCCAGTGGGGACTCTGTGTGGGAGCTCCAACTCTACATTTCCCCTCCTCACTGCCCTAGCAGAGGTTCTCTATAAGAGCCTTGTCCCTGCAGCAAACTTCTGCCTGGACATCCAGGAGTTTCCATACATCCTCCAAAATCTATGTGAAAGTTCCCAAACCTTAATTCTTGTCTTCTGTACACTGACAGGACCAACATCATGTGGAAGCTGCCAAGGCTTGGGGCTTGCATCCTCTGAAGCCATCCTCTGAAGCCCAGGCTGTTCCTTGGCTCCTTTTAGCCATGGCTGGAGGAGCTGAAATGCAGGGCACCAAGTCCCTAGGCTGTACAGAGCAGGAAGGCCCTGGGCCCAGCCCATGAAATCATTTTTTCCTCCTAAGTCTCTGGGCCTGGATGAGAGGGGCTGCCACAAAGGTCTCTGACATGCCCTAGAGACATTTTACCCATTGTCTTGATGATTAACATTTGACTCCTCATTATTTACCCAAATTTCTGCAGCTGGCCTCAATTTCTCCTCAGAAAATGAATTTTTCCCTTCTACTGAATCATCAGGCTGCAAATTTTCTGAACTTTTATGGTCTGCTTCCCTTTTAAACATAAGTTCCAATTCCAAACCATGTCTTTGTGAATATATAAAACTGAATGCTTTTATCAGCACCCAAGTCACCTCTTGAACAGTTTGCTGCTTAGAAATTTCTTTCACCAGATACCCTAAATCATCTCTCTCAAGTTCAAAGCTCCACAGATCTCTAGGGCAGGGGCAAAATGCCACCAGTCTCTTTGCATAGCAAGAGTGACCTTTACTCCAGTTCCCAAAAAGTTCATCTCCACCTGAGACCACCTCAGCCTGGACCTTATTGTCAATATCATTATCAGCATTTTGATCAGAGCCATTCAACAAGTCTCTAATACGTTCCAAACTTTCCCACGTTTTACTTTCTTCTTCTGAGCCCTCCAAACTGTTTCAACCTCTGCCTGTTACCTAGTTCCAAAGTTACTTCCACATTTTTGAGTATCTTTACAGCAGCATCCCACTCTACTGGTACCAATTTACTGTATTAGTCTGCTCCCATGCTGCTAATAAAGACACACTTGAGGCTGGGTAATTTATAAAGGAAAGAGGTTTAATTGACTCACAGTTTCACGTGGCTGGGGAGGCCTCAAAATCATGGCAGAAGGTGAATGAGGAGCAAAGTCATGTCTTACATGGTTGCAGGCAAAGAGTGTGTGCAGGGGAACTCCCCTTTATAAAACCATCAGATCTCCTGAGACTTATTAACTATCATGAGAACTGCTCAGGAAAAACCTGCCCCTATGATTCAATTACCTCCCATCGGTACCTTCCACAACATGTAAGAATTATAAGATGAGATTTGGGTGGGGACATATATATATATATATATATATACACACACACACACGTTATGTGTATATATATGTATGTATTTGCTACTAAGAAGATTTTGATTGATTGTACTCTATTATTGGTAATAATTAGACAAAGTGGGAGCTAGGAACAGGAAAACAAAAGGAAGATAAAGCAAATGGCAGAGCAGGGTAAAGAAGCTTTTTCATCAACATTAGATCTTACTACTTTTTGTCTAATAAGAAGAAAGGTTCCTGCCACATACATGAAGTATGCTTCCAACATACCTTAACATCATTTCACTAGGATTACCCTGACACTGAGGTGGTGGAAGAGTAGAAGTTAGTAATCACGGGTCATAACATTGAAATTTGACACAGGACCTTATGAAAGCCCTCTTGGTATGAATATAATCCACAAAAAAAGTAAAACAGATGTATAGCAATGAAACTGAGGAAAACAGAGAGCCTAAGAAGTTTCTAATGATCACGTGATTGCCATGGAATGATTTTACAATGCTCACTATTGTTCACTAAGATGTGTAATATGTCATCTCTAACATCTTTATAGAATGTTCAGTTTAAATTGCTCTATCTTAGTGAATCAAACTTCTATATTTGATAACGTCTTTTCTAAATTTACTTGTGACCTCAGTAAAGAGAAAATGGGTCCTAAATTAGGGTAGTAGCAATGAAAATAGCAGATCACATAAAATGCTGTGTTCTCACTTCATAAGGGTAGATGGTACTGCCTCAATACAATTTAGGGGCAAATACAAAAAGTTTCACATTTGTACATGTTGCCATATGACACACTTTTGGTGGATTCAGACCAAGATTTTTATACCATAAGTAGTTTTACACGGGGTCTTTAGCACAAAAAATGACCTAGGTAAAAAATAGTTAAATCCATGAGATAGAATTGGGGTGAATATCAACATGAAGGGACTGAAAGGATAAGGAGGAGTATCCAATAGAGCAGTTAGGAGAAGAACCACAAGAAAAAAGTGTTATAGAAGACAAAGGAGAAATGGGGGTGATTAGAATTATTCTTCAGCCTAGATGTACAAGTTACATTGAGTCAGATATTATGACATATTACATAGCCTTTCTATAGTGGAGAAAGTCTTGAAATATTAAAGGTAAATATAATGAAACTGTGCAAAGTTAATACAAAAGAACAAATATCTGAAGGTTTCAGCTCTGGAAATAGAAAAGAAACAGTAAAATGCTACACCACAGGTTCAAGACAAATTAGAGTGCACATAAAAATGCTTTGAGCTAAACACTCTTAGAATTAATAAACTGTCTGGTAATTCAATATAAATTCACATGATTTATACCAAAGATTCATCTACATTCTACAGAGGGAAAAAAATCCATTTTCTCTTCTGTTTCTAAAGGATTTCTGGACTCTGAAAGAAAGTCTATGATGATTAATATAAGGCTGTTAGAAATTTGTGTTTAGAGAAAAAATGTATTCTCTTTCTTTTTCTTTTTTTTTATTTTTTATTTTTTTTGAGAGAGTCTCGCTCCATTGCCCAGGCTGGAGTGCAGGGGCACCATCTCGGTTCACTGCAAGCTCCGCCTCCCAGGTTCACGCCATTCTCCTGTCTCAGCCTCCCAAGTAGCTGGGACTACAGGCGCCTGCCACCATGCCCAGCTAATTGAAAAAAATGTCATTTTTTTTTACACAAATATTATATTGCTTCCAGGCCAACTATCAGCAAAAATTGTTTTGAATTTTTTTTTTTATTCTATGGAAGTTACAATTTATGCTAGATTTTCTAGAACTTTCCTATGAGAAGCATATCATACACTAATTAAATGGTTAGCTGGAGATAGGGACATGGCGTATGGCCTGCTCCAGGCTTTCTCCACTTTCATCTGATCTTGAGTTTAGTGCCATGATAACTGCCACATCCAAAAATAATTTAACAGAGATCATATTTTAGAAATATTAAACTGATATACTTTTCTATTTCCCCTAAATTATAGTGACTTGCATTTCCCTACCTGTTTTATCAAATAATCTACCAGATAAAATTAAGACAATCTCTGAACAGTGAGGCTTATTACTCATTTTCCCTGGCACACACTACAAACATTTCAAACTCTCCTTAAAGTAGTGCTGTGTCCACTATGCTATGGTACTGCCCAGGCAGTGGGATTGGAATGGCTCAGAGACTTGAGACAGTCTCTCAAATCTCCCACAGTCATAGGGATGAGATGAAGAACCAGAAAGGTATATGGATTTCCAAGGCCTTTTGAAAGGTGAATAGAACATGGTTAAAAATTAACAGTGAACTCAAGTGCTTAAGGTCACCACGTTACTACTTTTGAGTCAAGTTATGTTTGACTCTAGAGACAGGTTTACCCCTCTTTTCCTCAGAAACCTATAATAATTTCCAACTACCTATTTTTATAAACTAAAATTATTTCATCTGAAGTTCCCCTTCCCCAGGATTTGCAATCTCTTGATTCCACAACATACACATGTACTTCTGATCTCCTCAATCATCTCTACTTCTCACTTAGGTTCTCTTGCTCCTGCCAGGCTCCTTTCCATTAGATCATCTACATTGCCAGTTTCAAAACCTAGTCAAATTATCTAAATAACATCTTAATGAAGTATAACTTACCTTTCTGGAAAACAACTTGGCGATCTATACAAAAGCCTTAAAGAAGAGAATAACCTCTGTCCAATGATTCCATTTTTTGGAGCGAATATAATAAAAGATACAGAGCTTAATGCATAAATATATCCATCAGAACGTAATTCGGAACAGCAAACTAATGGAAACCACCTAAATGAATGTATGGTACAATAGGCGACTATATTCAACAATAATTTATCGCATATTTCAAGGTAACAAAAAGAGTGAAATTAGAATGCTCCTAACACAAAAAAATAAATGCTTGAGGTGATGGATACCCCAATTACCCTGATTTGACCATGACACACTATATCTTTGTATCAAAATATCACTTGTACCCCATAAATATGTGCAACTATTATTTATCCACATAATTAAAAATAAAAATATTTTTTAAAAAAGAATCTCAGTGGTGGCGAGTCAGCATGGTATATTTCTATAATGAAATATTATGCAATCATTAAAACAGTTACTTACACAGGAATATGTTAAAAATATAATGCTGGAAAAAGTACAGTATGCATTTATTTTAAAAATTCAAATTTCGAGCACATGTAAACATATATAGGTATATGAATTAATATGAAAAGTTCACAAAAATGTTAACTTATGTGTTTATTCTTTCAGTGCTCATTCATTTAAAACACTCACACACACAAACACACACACACACTTATTTACCATCTAACTTCTCTAAACAAAAAAGGCATAGTCCTTACTCTATGGAGTTGCTGGTCTAATGGGGAAGGTACATTTAACAAGTAATTACAACAAATTATAGTAACACATTCCCTTTTTCTTAATGATCTGTCTCTACTATAACGGCCAGCTCCATGATGGTAGAGATCCTGTTTCTCAGGTCTGTCCCTTGCATCCACAGCATCTGCCACAGCATACAGGATCATAAATATTTCATGAATGTAGAGGAAGCCCAGAGACTACATGGGAGCATATTAGCAGGAGGGCCTAAAATAACTCAGGAGGTTTGAAAACTTTTTTGAGGGCAAGTGCCATTTAAAATAAACTGTGAAGAATGAGGAAGAACTAGCCAGGTGAAGGCGGTTGAAAACACTGCTCAAGGTAGAAAATGACTATAGGTAAAAGAAATATTCACTGAATTCATAGACTCAAACAATGGTTATCTCTGAATAAGGGTTTGTAGGCAATTTCTTTTTCAAATTTACTTCAATGAAGGTGTATGTTTGTTTCTATCAGAGAAACAATAGTCTAAACTAAACAGATTTTAAAATCTCTGACTTCTCAGAGATCACCCTGATTTTATATGTTTATTATCTTATTTTGAATTGTCTATATTTACACACGATATGGAACAAATTATTGCAAATTCAGTGTTCTACTTTAGAACTATCTTATATTTCCTCCTAGATTTTAAGTTCTTTCAGGTAAAGAATAATTTTTTTTCCTTTCCTTTATTTGTTATCTTCCATAGCACTGGTATTGTGCCGTGTAACCAGTATGTTGTATTTTAAAGTTAAATAATTATAGTCTAGAATACTGATATTATTATCTGGTGGCTAGTTTTTGTTCCAATGACTTTACAGATTAGTCCCAGAGAAAGCAATGAGAATTATAACATTTTCTTTTATAGAACTTTACAAAATGTATCTCATTTGATAAAAATACTTCATACTGAATTAGAATAAAAATTAATATTATTTATTATTCTAAAGTCTCAGAGACAGCTGTTTTTATTTTTTTCCAGGATAAAGAGGCAGAGAAAAATAATCTGATAGTCAAAGTAACAATGACTACAGTTTTCAGATTTATAACAAGTGTTATTTCATACACTCTATATTGGTTAAAATAATAATATATTCTTATAAAATATATTTTTGGTGAGCCTTACTTTCATACTGCAACAAAATTCTTAAAATTATTCATTAATTCTACCATCAGTAGCTTCTAGTTACTGGGTAACTACTTTTCCAGTAAATACCATAGTGTGGACTCTTAAGAGACCAGAAGTGGCCCCTGTCCCCCAAAACATGTAAAATTGCCACTCTAGTTACTATTAAGACTGGAAATCCCTTTTACCATTGTTATCTCCATTCTCAAGGGTAAGGAATAATTCTCAGCTTCCCCATTCTAGGCCCATATCTAAAGGGTAGCACAAATTTGATAGGGGCTCTCGTGGAGAAAGGAACAGTGTGGCATTAGCTATGTTACTAGAAAGACCCAATCCCTAGTCAAAGCCATTGAGTCTTGCCCCTCTACATAAATGGATATAGATCCTCACATCTAGAGCTGCATTCTAGGCTATTAAGCAATCTTTTTCAATTGCTATTGCTGGTGTCTAAAATTTCAAATTATCTTTAGACAATATTTCAACTTCCATGATAACATTTCAGACACAGAGCAAATCATGTGTATGGTTTATTTAAAGTATACTTACATGTCCTGAAAATTGGTTCATATTTCCAAAGAAACTCTGTGAATAAGTTGAGCATGTTATTATACTTTAATTTATACTGTCATTTTGTTCATACTAATATAACGGTGACTTTATTACTAGGAAAAAGATTTTCTCTATCTGGGTAATTTTAGTTCTGTTCATTGTAGCAAAATTGTAATGACTAGAACCATCTTAGTGGTTGATCTAAAGTATATGAAATGCTCTTTATTTTGCCTGCTACAAACATGTTAATATGAAATGCATTCACAGAGTGGAAGCACCATTCCTTTCTAAAGTACTACGATTTGAAATGAATAGTCCTTTCATGACAAAGCAAAAGTGGAAGGAAACTGACCATTAAGTCACTATTGGATGGTAAGAGTATTTCATTCCACAATCCACCCCACAACTCAAAAGAGGAATCTGACCTAGTGGCTTACTAGAGATTGGAAACGAAAAAAAAAAAAGAAAAAAAAGTGAAAATAATTTATTTTTATTTTTATACTTGGCCAGAAATTAGAGAGAAGCTTTTATAATACAGATATCAAAAGGTTCTGAAGAAAAAGACATGGAGAAGGACTAGAGGAAGACAAGAGAAAGAAGATGAAGAAAATGATGAAAAAAGAAAAAGGATGTTAGACTATGAAAGTCTTTTCAATGAAAAGAGTCACTCTGTAAAATATTTGAAGAGATTTCTTCTGAACGAAACATGAATGAGCAATGGCCCATGACACAGCCCAAAAGAGATCCTGAGAACACGTGCCCAGTATGCTCAGGGAACAGCCGTCTAGTTTTATACATTTTAGGGAGAGAAAAAACATCAGTCACATACATGAAAGACATACATTGGTTCAGTCCAAAAAGGTGGGACAACTCAAAGGAAAGGGGGGTGTTCGAGGCTATAGGTTGATTTAAAAATGTTCTGATCAGCAATTGGTTGAAACAGTTATTATCAATAGAAAGGAATGTCTAGGTTACAATAAGGAGTTGTGGAGACCAAAGTTTTATCATGCAGATGAAGCATCCAGGTAGCAGGCTTCAGAGAGAACAGATTGTAAATGTTTCTTATCAGATTTAAAGAGTCTGTTCTATCAGTAATTCAAAAATAGAGGAGAATATAATTAGGCACGTCCATCCCCCAACCCCAATCATGGCCAGAACCAATTTTTCAGGTTAAATTTGGAGTGCCCTGGCCAAGAGAAGGGGTCCATTCAAGTGGTTGGGGGGTCTTATAATTTTACTTTTGGTTTACAGTCTTTATGAAATACAGTGACATTATAATAATCAAAGAAAAATTAATTTTGGTTGTCAGAGACCAAATATAGATAACTACAGTCAGAATCTTGTGATTCTGAATTTGTTTCCTATTGAAAAAAGTTTGAAATTCTGAAGCCCAATAAGACAATTTATAAAGAATATCTAAATTTATTTCATTAAGGAAATGGGTAGGCATCAAAAAGTAATGAACGTTCTTTGCAACACGTAACACACTATGGCAAATAATTTAATGTTAAGGTACATAAGAATTCTTCTCATCCAAATACCGGGTATCAATAAAAGAAAACATTGATTGATTTCAACAAATGATCCTTAATTAAAACAATCAAAGCAATAAAGAAGTAATTATAAAACATAAATTACTAAACTAGTAACAGACAACTTTTACATTTAGCTTCATTTGTTAAATGAAGCAAAATGCATATCTTATTTCAAAGAATGTTTTAAAAAATATATCAGTAGGATTAGGTTGCGACAATAGCATTTAAATTCCATGAGAACTTATTATAAGGAAACTGCCTACCCTGACATTTCCTCTATGGTAAAAGAAAAGCATTCTTATCTATAATAACTAAAATTTCTTTAGTCTTTTTCAGTTTATAAAGTACCTATATATACATTATCATTTATGCTGACAAGCAGCTGCTGCAGTGGGTGTTTTTTTATCTCTGTCTTTACAGAGAGCAGCAAAGCACACAGTCTTAGATGTTAGAGTCCATGATCTATCACTGAATAGTTTGTGACTTCAGGCAAGTTATTTAAACTCTCTAAATCTCATTCTCCCCCTGTCTAAAATGGGGGTATTTATCTGCCTCATAGAGTTGTTATAAAGACTAAATTAATCAATAACTGTGAAGTGCTTAAACTGTGAAGTGCTGGAGTTAACTATTATTACTACAGATAAAACTGAAGTGGTCATGAGAATGAGGAGAAATTGGAACCTTTGTATACTATTGTGAGAATGCAAATTTATGCAATCATTATGAAAAACAGTACGAAGGTTCCTTAAAAAACTAAAAATAGGAACCACCATATAATTTAGCAATCCCACTTTTGAGTATTTATCTAAAGGAAATGAAATCAGGGTCTCAAAGGCATTTGCACATTCATGCTCATCGCAACATTATTCGTAATAGCCAAGTTGTAGAAACAACTTAAATGTCCATCAACAGATTAATACTTTTGTCAGAAAATGTGATACACAGACACACACTCATACAGTTAAATATTATTTAGCCTTTAAAAAGAAGTAAATCCTGCAATATGTGACATGGATTAATCCTCAGGACATTATGCTTAGCAAAATAAACCAGTCACAAGAGGACAAACACTTCATCATTCCACTTAAATGTGAAATCTAAAATGGTCAAACTCACAGAGGTATAGAGTAGAATTGTGGTTGGTAGCCGCTGGGGAGAGGAAAAAATGGGGAGTTGCTATTCAATGGATATAAAGTTTCAGTTATGCAAGATGAATAAGCTCTAGAAATCTGTGGTACAATACCATGTTTATAGTTAACAATACTGTACTGTACACAAAATTTGTTAAGAAGGTAAATCTGATGTTAAATGTTCTTACTACAATAAAAAAAAAAAGTATGGTTCATAGAACTGGCCTAAAACTACAGAGTTAATAATTAGAAGGGTTAGGATTCAAATTCTAATCTTTACATAAGGTCAAGTGATTTTTAAGTAAGCCTTAAAATCTAATCCACATTAGTTAAAGTAATATGTTATTCCTGAAAGAGCATAGATTTTGGTGTAGACTTAGGCACAAATAATAGTTTAACTTGTCAGTGAAATAGAGACATCAATACCTAACTCGTATGGTCATATAAGAATTAAGTGAGAACAGAAACTCCATAAGACCAAAATGTAAGAACTTTATAAATTTAAAATTGATGTCTTGCAATATGTGGCCTCACTGAAAATATTTTAAGAGGTCCCCAAACCTATAATGTCATGGTTACCAGCCACATAAGACGTACGAGTTAGAAAGATCTCATAAGATTGTTTCCTTATTGCAATAGGTGCTAATATTTTGACAAACTTCAATGAGAATTTACTCTCATGTTATTAGAAAATTGTGAGAAAATAGTACAGATTGTTCCAATTGCCTGTATATTTTATATATTCTTTTTCTAGTAAAAAATGAGAATAAGATGAATATTTTATTTTAAATGCTGAAATGTACAAAACACATTTTTCAGAAAAGAGGAAATCTTGTTAGTATTAGTATGCATCAATTCATTTTAGAAACTATAAAACTAATTATATCTAATTGAACAAATTAACACCATCAGAGTCTAGCTAAGCATTCCAAGGTCTTACCTTTAACTTTATGATCTCACACATTAACTCATATTAAAGAAAAAAAGATTCAAGTAAATCTACTTGGGTTAAAACATGCCCCTATATAATACCTCTTAACACCTTTAAATAAATGATTCAAAACAAAATACATAAGTTTTGTGTATAGTACATAGTATACATCTTTTATTGGACTAAAATATGCAACTAATCCTTCAATTCAACCACTACATCATTCCTGGGAAATTTTCTCACCAACTGTTGAAATTAAAACCTAAGTTTTTGTAAGTATCCAAAAACCAACACAGTTTGGTTCATTGGCAAATGTTTATGATATCAATTTAAATAGATGCATGGCATCTGTGAAATGTGAGTTGCTGGGCTCCACAGCTAGCTATGAAATAATTTTAAAGCCAGAAACTACCTTGCCAAAACAAATTAGTTGGTAGACTCTTCGATCTGAATAAACATGTATATTTTTATTTTCAATAAATAGAAATATATTAAATTCCTAGCACTGCTACAACAAAGTACGATAAATTGAGTGGCTTACAAAAATTTCATATCTCAGTTTTGGAAGCTAAAAGTCTAAATCAAGATGTGAGTAGGACCATGTTCCTTGCTTCTTTCAACCTTCTTATGGTATTATCAATCCCTGGTGGTCCTTGGCTTGAAGTTGCATTACCCCAATCTCTGCCTACATACTTACATAACCCTTTTTCCTGTGTGTGCCTCTGTGTCCACTCCTCTCGTTACAAGAATACAAATCATATTGGATTTAGAACCCATCCTACTCTAGTATGTCTGCATCCTAACTAATTATACCTGCGAAGCCCCTACTTGCAAATATGGTCATATTTTGAGGTTATGATGAACATGAATTTTGACCCAGTATGGAGGTAGCTTTATGCTTATTTCATGCAATTTTAATCTTTAAAGTATGTTTAAGCTGTAAAATTCTGTGATTCCATAATTGTGAGACCAAAAAATAAACTTCATCTAGCACAAAAATGAACAAGATGTGTTCTCAAAATTACCGATTTTCTCATAGATAAAATGTTTACTACCAAACCAGTTAATCCTATATATAAACATTACAGTACTTCCTAATGTTTCTGGACTTTACCCGTGTAGGTCTTTAATTTAACTATGTTACTTTGACCTCAGGATTGGGCAAAAAAGAGAAGTAAGGAAGCATCTATATTGTTAGGATCAGAGGAGAAGACCGAGGAGACCAGGAGAGGATACTGATGAGCAAAAAATGAATTCATTCCTTTTGAGTAGATTCCTAGGAGTAGAATTGCCGAGTCATATGGTAAATTTATGTTTTACTTTTTAAGAAAACACAAACTATTTTATTGAAATGACTATGCAATTTTATATTTCTACCAACAATGCACAGAATTCTAGTTTCTCCACATCCTAGCCAACACAAATATTGTCCACCTTTGTTACTACAGTCATTAAAATTACATTGTAATTGTAATCTGTATTGCCCTAATGACTAGCGATGTGCCAGGAAGTCTTCTTAGTGGTAGTTATAAAAGGTGAATAATACATAATACCTGCGTTTACAACATTTAATGTCTAAGGGAGAGAGAGAGAGAGGCAGAGAGAAGCAAAAATTACAACACACACTTTAAATATACACACATTCTTATACCTTTTACCAAATAGTTTTGGGAAATTTGAATATTTTCCCTTATGAACGAAGAATTTTGTGGAAATTTAACTAAGATTAAACCAGGCCCAAGATTATATACAAGCCATCAACCTGTGAAGTATTTCCTCCGTGTACTTCTGATCTTTAAAGCAATCATGTAAGAGATTCTCTCAACCATGTACTTCATTTTCTTTAAAGGACATTTGCAATAGTATAGAGTACAAAGTAACGCTGTATTTAAGTATCCTCAGGGAAAAGAAATGAACATTATTATTTCAACAGAATGTCCAAAAGGTGATTTCAACAATAGACTTTTCTGATGAATGATTTTTACTGATTTTCTCATATATAAAATGTTTATTACCAAATCAGTTAATCCTATAGCAAATGGTTTCTATAATATCAAAATATCAAAAATATCAAATGGACTTTCAAAAATATCAAATGGTTCCTATAAAATGGAGATCAAGGCACATGAAAGGATCTCTAGCAATCAGCAATCCTAAACACTTCTATTAAATATGGAATAATTCTATACCTCTTGACCTCTATGATTGCAAAGCCATATAAATGAGCTGTATCTATAGTAATTTTTCTTAAACCAAGTGTTAAATTATTTTTTAAGTCTCTCAGATGGCCTACCTCTGAACCCAGTAAAAACTGAAATAGGGGTGAGAAAATGCTGACCTCTTGAATTATATACAAAGTTGAAAATATTCTTAAGGCCCTACCAAGAAGTAGAGAATTACCATCTGAGTCTTGTATCCATCAGAACTCCGGTCTAGAGATGAGACCTAATACACTGCCACATTATTAAAACATATAGATAAAAATATGATGTAACATTTTTTGAAGGTTGAAGGAATGCAGGAATAGGCATTGTGGAAGCTCCAGGTAAGGGAATAGTGATTTAATAGTAGCCAGGCACTGAGTATTACAAGAATTCCTCCTTCCTTCAAAGAACTCATTGTCCAGTGAAGAGATACTGGACATACAATGAAAATACAGTACCGTAAAAGCAGCTAACATTTATTGGATACATACTATCTGCCAGCTATCATTTTTACTTAGATTGTCTCTTTCAATCCTCACAACAAAACTAGAAGGTGGATACCATTATTATTCTCATTTCACAGATATGGAAACAGGCTTAGAGACACAACTTGCACAAGGTTACTTGACCCACCTCTAACCGACTCAAGTGGCCTGTATTCATAACCACTGAGGCAGCTATATTGCCACTTATACCACTGCTATAAACATACGGATGTTAAAATAAAAATAGCAGGCACAATGGAACAGAGGACCGACTTGCCAGAGAGAGTCAGAAAAACCTTCACAGAGTGTGCTCTGAAAATTAACAGGAATTTTCCAGACAGAGAAACAGAAGAGAAGGATTCCAGGTTGGGGGGCAAAAATATACGTGAGAAAAAGAAACACACAGGGAGATAACAGAAACCACTGTTGTATTAGTTTCCTATGGCTGCTGTAACAGAGTACCACAAACTTTGTGACTTAAAACAACAGAAGCTATGCTAGTTCATAGTTTGGGATGCCAGAGTCTGAAATCAATATTTCTGGGCCAAAATCAAGGTGTTGGGTGGGCCACGCTCCCTCCAGAGGCTCTAGGGGAAAATTCATTCCTCGCCTTTTTCAGCTTCTGGTGGCTGCCAGTATCCCTTGGCTTGTAACCATATTGCACAACTTTTAAGTCTAGCATCTTGAAATTTCTCCATGTCTGTAAAGATCTCCCTCTGTCTCCTTCTTATAGGGATACCCGTGATTGCACCTAGGGCCCACCTAGATAATCCAGGACAATCTCCCATTTCAAGATCCTTAACTTAATATCTGCAAAGACCCTTTTTCCAAACAAGGTAACGTTTACTGGTTCCAAGAATTACACCTGATTTCTTTGGGGACATTTTTCAGTCTATCACAACCGTGGTAGAGGAGTCCATGTTGGTAGAATTGGAAAATACACAAAGGAGTAAAGGTCATGCGAAATGTGGCAGGTGGGAGGGGTAAAACAGAAGAAACTAAAAGAGGCTAGCCAGTCAGCAGCGACCAGATGATGATGACTAGATTGGCTATAGACATGTTTAAATTGTATCCTATAGGTGACAGGTACAATTGACATGTTTTGATTTGTAGCATTGTATTGTGATATTTACCTGTTAGAAAAAAATCATTACAGAGTTAATAGTGAATAGAGATCAGTAGAAGGCAAGAGATTATTGAAACCTTTAATAATTATTCAGGAATAAAAACAAGAGATGGATAAGATATAAATTTGGTCATTATGGATGAAATATAGATAAAAGAACAAGGAGGAATTTAGGATAACTCCTAAATTTAGTTTTGGGCAACTGGGTGGATAGTGGGGATGATAACTGTGAATAGGAAATACCATAGGAGGTACAAAAGGGAAGGATGAGCTTGGCTTTGGATGTGCAAATCTAGAGATGTCTGCATGGCACCCAAATTGAGATTCCGGTAGATAAATTGATATGAAAGTCTGGAGTACAAAAGGATTTAGAACTTATATGTATACATCTAAATTTGGAAATTTAGAGATCTAGATTTAGGAATCACTGGCCATGAGTATAGTTGAGAGTATCACATAAGTCAATGTTAGTAGAAACTGCTTTTATTGCTGGTCCCAGTGTGTTCCAAGGCAGTCCCTCCAGAATTTTTATGCTGTCATGAATGTTTCAATTTGTTCATTGGTGAATTTTAGACACCTAGACTGTATCTAATTATCTCATTTTCTTTTTTTTTTATTTTTTATTATTATTATACTTTAAGTTCTAGGGTACATGTGCATAACGTGCAGGTTTGTTACATATGTATACTTGTGCCATGTTGGTGTGCTGCACCCATCAACTCGTCAGCACCCATCAACTCGTCATTTATATCAGGTATAACTCCCAATGCAATCCCTCCCCCTTCCCCCGTCCCCATGATAAGCCCCGGTGCAAAAATCCTCAATAAAATAATTATCTCATTTTCTTTAGACACTGCCTGTACCATTTCAGAAAATTATCTTGTTAAAGTCAGCTCAGAAAAAAAAAAAAAATAGAGCATTTAGTGTTCTATTTACATGTGATTATACATACTCAGGGTCCTGGCGCTAGGGACCTCATGAATGCTGAAGAAAACTGCCAATCTTAAAAGGCTTTGGGAAAAAATTATTACTAATATTAACCCTCTAGGGAACTAATGATGAAAAATTATCCTACTCCAGTGCTCCTTAAAACTTTTTCATCCCGTGACTACTCAAGTTCTACATCATTTCTTCTACAATACCACATCACATAACTGCAGAATTTTTATGCTGCTGTGAAGGGAAGAAAGAGATTATCATCTTCATGAGTGCACAGGGTACACTAAACAAATGTTGAAAAGAGAGCACCAGGCAGTGACTGAGAAAAGCTACAGGAAGACTGCAGAGTCTCAGGCTTTGACAAGCAGGTGCTTCTGTGGTCATCAAATCACTATTCATAGACATATTGTTCCAGGCCAGAGAATCCAGCTCTGAGAAACAATGCCTCAGCCATTAGCTCCCAGGAGACATCAATCACTCCTGCCAAGACACACAGTTAGCTCAGGAGGGATTTCAAAACTTAACTGGGTCAAAAATTGCTTCTAAGCAGGTTTTCTTAATCTAATCTAAACTAAAACTTGAGAAAATAGAAGGCATTCTACCTCTTTCTAAACTGTGGTTCCTACCTACATCTCCAGCACTATTTTTATCTTTTTTGTTTTCCAAGTACAAAATGTTTTGATCCAATGTAAATGAGCTATGTATTGCTTTCTATAAGACATACAAATTCCCTCCTACCTTCTCACATCACTTCTTCTACCCGGAATGTCTTCCCTTTCCTCCTTCTACTTTCAAAATACAAATTTCATAGAAATTTGCTGGGACCATGCCCGATAGTAGTCTTAATGCATCTTTAATATTTCTGCTATAATTGTAAAATTTGGAACTCAGTAAATGCTATCTTGCATATATTTGCTTTCTGTATATGTTCTATGCCTCTAACAAGATTTTAAGTTCTGTGGATAGAGTCAGCATTTAATATCTTATTGTGATACCGGTGTCCAGTAGGTCTCAATAGATGAGGATGACAAAAATTGCTTAAAAGCAGACTCCAAAATACGCATCAGCCTTTTATTTCTACCTATGAAGATTTTAACAAATTTTTAACCTGTGTACATTTTTCTAACTAAAATTTTCACCTCTTTCTTACCAATATAGTTTTGTTTTCATAAATGAGATTTCCTTACTATCTTTGCTTTATCTCAAATTTTAATATTGACTAAAAAACAGATAACATTGTAACTTTAGATTAATTTTCAAAGTATCTGATTATTTTAATGCATCAAGAGAAAACAGGAAGAGTAAGAGACTGCCTTTTGTGCTATTTTGCATATATAATTTGCTTTACACAAAAAATAATGCATCCTATGAGGACAGAAAAGGTGTAACATCTTTCTTCACTCGTCATAAGGATCATGGTCAACACTCTTATAATAAAAGACAAGACAACAAGAGAAAAGCATAACAGGTTTATTTAATCAAAGTTTTGCATGACACAATACCCTTCAGAAATGAAGATTCAGAGACCCAAGAGATAACTGTCAATTTTTATGCTTAGATTCGATGAAGAATGGACAGTTGTGTAGAAATGAGACTGGACAGAAAGGATATGACCTAATGGTAATAGACTAAGTGAGGAAACCCAGTAAGCCTTGCCTGTTCTTATTCTTCTTGATCTCTCTGTATAGCAGTCCTTGGTCCTAGGTATAGGGCAGGACCCTGTCTGAAATGAGAATCTTGTGACCTACTACTAGACAAGGTAGACCAGAGAATTTCTTTGTGGCCAGCTCTTATACAGAATGGTGGGGGAAAGTTAGGGTAATATTTCTAAGTTGTATGTCAGGCTTTAGGAGAGAGGGTTTCTAGTTTCTATGGCCTGCCTTGGGAGAGAAAGGGGAGCAGGAGTAAAAATGGCAGGAGAAGGAGAGAAAGATCTTGCTTCTGTGACCCTTTTCTTTAGTTCAACTTATTCAGCAAGCTAAAGTGCCATATTTTGTGGTACCATTTTCAGAGCTCAACATTCCCCCATCTGAAACTTCCCCAGAAAGTTTCACAGTAAAAAAAATTGGGTTGTCTCATAAGCCTTCAAATGAGTCTTTCAGTCCTGAAAATACGTCAGTCCAATTAGACAAATAAATGTTATGTCTAAATTGAGGAGGTGGTATTGCAGGTAGGCTTCCACCAAAGTTAGGCCTCTATATGGTATGAGTAATCACATATTTAACAATAGTCATTTCTATAAAAACGAAAGAAAACAAAAGGTAATGTTTGAAGTAATCCATAAACTTGTTCCTGTGTCCAGAGGGTAGCCAATTGAGACAATTTCTAGATATGGCCTCAAAGTATCTTCAGGTGAAGACAGTGCAGGCAGTGGCAATCTAACAGCTTTTTCTGGCTTCTAGTTTTCAAGTGAGCTTTCTGAGTAATCTGTACAGCAACAGGCATGAAGGTTGTTCATACAAAAGCTGTTGTGGTGATTTCCCTGAAGTCTATATCAAGTCATCAAGTTTCGGCTAATTTTAGGGCTTCAGAAAAAGAACAGTTTTAATTTCAATGATATCAAGCCAGAAGGGTGGGAGAAAAATTAAACATATTATTTTGGAGAGATGTGGCCAGATATTAGAGGAAACTAGAAGAATTTCAGAATACAGCCTAGATTTCAGGTAGATATGGACCCTCAAAAACAATTAGTTAGAGTCCAGTAACAAGTGCACTATAGTTTTCATCTGACACATAAGTTTTCTCTCTATACGCTCCTTCATTTCTAGTAAAGATACTCAAAGTAGACTGATTTGTTTGCAAAATAAGTTTAGTCTCCTTAAACTTCTCCTGATTATTTACATAAATGCAGCAAAAATATTTATTGACCATATTGGCTCTTTCTTTTCTTTTTTTTTTTTTTTTTTTGAGACGGATTCTTGCTCTGTCACCAGGCTGGAGTGCAGTGGTGCAATCTCAGCTCAATGCAACCTCCACCTCCTGGGTTCAAGCAATTCCCCTGCCTCAGCCTCCCAAGTAGCTGGGATTACAGGCATGCACATACTGGCTCCTTTTAAGTTTGTTTTGCTGAAATTTTCAATTAGGAATCTCAGATTAGACTTTTAAAAGCTTCTTGAGGCTAGGAATCCAAGCCAAGGACTCACTGTCAAATTTCCCAGAGTACCTATATAGTTCGGTGAATTCCTCTCTGCTCAAGGGTCCAAAATATCCTGAGGTTTCAGGGCTGTCAGAAAGTGACATTCTTTAGCCATCTATAAGGCAACCATGGGAACTGTGTTCAAGATACCATGCCAATTATTGCAAAGTGGGCTTTATTGGCTCCACAACATCAACCTTAGTTCCTCAATGTTGTCTGAAAATATGACATTCCAGTCAAAGCCTTGGTAACATAGCCAGTGTTTCCGATTGTGTCATGTTACAAGGAGAACAGATTCTTATTGAACTTACACAAATAATAATATTGCCATAAAATAAGAATCCTTACAAATAGTTTCTGAATTCTGGAGGGATACAGTAGAAAAGAAAGTAAATGTTTTAATTCTGCTTACAACATTATACTTTACCAAATTGTTATAAGCTATAGATACCTTAAGAGAAAAAAAATCCTTAAATCTAGAAAATAAACATTCAAAATAAGAACCAGAAAACTTTCAAATAAAAAGTCATGAAAACATTTCCTCATCAGTTGATTCAGTACTGTGTAATTAAATCTTATTATGTTTGATCTTGGTTAGCAGTCTCTTTAAGTCATCTGTTTATTCGTTAGAGTTGTGGAAATTCTTACCCAGTCCAATGATATGATACCAAAGTTATCAGAAACCTGTACTTGTCAGAGTTATTTCCATCCTTTCCCTGAACTTTCTTGAAGACACAACACTTTAGAATTCCAGTTGCTTGCAAAAACTTTTCAGAAAGATAATCAGAATAAAGCAATTAACTATAGACAAGACTTAAAATGATCATGGTTAGAAATCTGTTAAGAGTTCATTATAACCGGCAAATGACAAGGAAATCTGGTGCTTTCTGTGGCACACAACATTTTAACATAATAACCAAAAATTGTGACTAATAGCATATCAGACTTCTAGGAATCTCATAATTTTTAAACATTCATATGAATAACATCCATAAATATAACTTACAGGTTTAGCATCCGTTATTACTTGACAATGCTTCCCATATAATTTAGCATATCAAATAAGCCAACTGGCTTATTTGAGGCCAACTGGAAAATCTCAAAGTTAATTTAAGGTCAAAAAGACTTAGTTCAGAATTTAATTTTGAGAACTTTGCAAAAATGTCAAAAGGTTTAAAACACTTGATTAAATATTATTTTGGATATTTATTAATCAAAATGACAATAAAAAATGTTTAAGAGGCCAGGCATAGTGGCTAACACCAGTAATGCCAGCACTTTGGGAGGCCAAGGCAGGTAGATCACCTGAGGTCAGGAGTTTGAGACCAGCCCGGCAAACATGGTGAAACCCTGTCTCTACTAAAAATACAGAAATTAGCTGGGTGTGGTGGCAGGCATCTGTAATTCCAGCTACTCAGGAGACTGAGGCCTGAGAATTGCTTGAACCCGGGAGGTGGAGGTTGCAGTGAGCTGAGATCGCACCATTGCACTCCAGCCTGAGCAACAAGAGCAAAACTCGATCTCAAAAAAAAAAAAAAAAGAAAAGAAAGAAAAAATTGTTTAAGACAAATAGAGGTTACATAGTTGTGAACAAAAACTGAGTTGTTTTAGTAGAAAACTCAGTTTTCTTAAGTAATTAAAGACTAATATATGACCACATGAAATAAACTGTATTAATAAAACAAAATTGTTTCCTAGGCCAATTACATAAAAGGAACAAAAACTGTCACATTCTCAGACCAAAATACTCCAAGAAACCTTTGTCATTTTAACAGAGAAGACCAAATTGTACTTTTGCTTCAGTGTACTCTTCCTACCAAAGGTAATTTTTAATAAATTTTCAATAAATGTATATAATATCAGTCAGCTTTGACCACACAATATTTTCATAAACTATTTTTAACTTTTAAAAATTGATACATAATAATTATGCATACTTATGGAGTATACATTGCATGTATACAATGCAACATAATCAAATTAGGATAATTAGCATATACATTATCCTCAGACATTTATCATTTGTTTGTAGTGAAAACATTAAAAATCCTCTCTTCTAGCTATTTTCAAATTTATAATATATTATTGTTAACTAGAATCATTCTACTGTGCAATGGAATACTGGAAATTATTAATCCTATCCAGTTGTAACTTTGCACCCATTGACGAGCCTCTCCTCATTTTCCTCTCCCCGCTACCCTTCCCGACTTCTGGTAACAACTATTCTACTCTCTAGTTCTATGAGATCAACTTTTTTAGCATCCACATGTGAGTGAGAACATGTAGCATTTGTCTTTCTGTGTCTGGCTTATTTCACTTAACATAATGTTCTCCAGCCTCATCCATGTTGCTAGAAATGACAGGATTGTATTCTTTTTTATAGTTGAATAGAATTAATTGTATAAATAAGCCATATTTTCTAAATCCATTCATAAATTGATTGACATTTCAGTTGATTCAATATCTTGGCTTCTCTATATCTTATAAAAAGAAGATGCCAAAGTACATAAACTTACAAATAATCATTTATGTTTTCATATTTTAACTTACTTAGAAATAACTCACTTAATGAGTATCTCTATTACTTAATTTCACCATAAAGTTTAAAGTTACCAAAAAGAACTTTTAAACTATGACAAGTTCATTTATAAACATTTATCTCATTCACATTTACCTAACTGTATTCATTCTTAACAGTTATGTTTAAATTGATCATGGGAAACAGGCTATTCATCATCTTATCTTTTTGTTCTTTTATTTTATTTATTTATTTTTTTTATTTTGTTCAATTTTTTCTTTTTTTAATTTTTTTATTTTTTTTTATTATACTTTAAGTTCTAGGGTACATGTGCATAACGTGCAGGTTTGTTACATATGTATACTTGTGCCATGTTGGTGTGCTGCACCCATCAACTCATCAGCACCCATCAACTCGTCATTTACATCAGGTATAACTCCCAATGCAATCCCTCCCCCCTCCCCCCTCCCCATGATAGGCCCCGGTGTGTGATGTTCCCCTTCCTGAGTCCGAGTGATCTCATTGTTCAGTTCCCATGAAAAAATGCTCATCATCACTGGCCATCAGAGAAATGCAAATCAAAACCACAATGAGATACCATCTCACACCAGTTAGAATGGCAATCATTAAAAAGTCAGGAAACAACGGGTGCTGGAGAGGATGTGGAGAAATAGGAACACTTTTACACTGTTGGCGGGATTGTAAACTGGTTCAACCATTGTGGAAAACAGTATGGCGATTCCTCAAGGATCTAGAACTAGATGTACCATATGACCCAGCCATACCATTACTGGGTATATACCCAAAGGATTATAAATTATGCTGCTATAAAGACACACGCACACGTATGTTTATTGCAGCACTATTCACAATAGCAAAGACTTGGAATCAACCCAAATGTCCATCAGTGACAGATTGGATTAAGAAAATGTGGCACATATACACCATGGAATACTATGCAGCCATAAAAAAGGATGAGTTTGAGTCCTTTGTAGGGACTTGGATGCAGCTGGAATCCATCATTCTTAGCAAACTATCACAAGAACAGAATGTCTTCTTTTGAGAAATGTCTGTTCATATCCTTTGCCCACTTTTTGATGAGTTTGTTTGTTTTTTTCTTGTAAATTTGTTTGAGTTCTTTGTAGGTTCTGGATATTAGTCCTTTGTCAGATGAGTAGATTGCAAAAATTTTCTCCCATTCTGTAGGTTGCCTGTTCACTCTGATGGTAGTTTCTTTTGCTGTGCAGAAGCTCTTTAGTTTAATGAGATCCCATTTGTCAATTTTGGCTTTTGCTGCTGTTGCTTTTGGTGTTTTAGACATGAAGTCTTTGCCCATGCCTATGTCCTGAATGGTACTACCTAGGTTTTCCTCTAGGGTTTTTATGGTATTAGGTCTAACATTTAAGTCTCTAATCCATCTTGAATTAATTTTCATATAAGGAGTAAGGAAAGGATCCAGTTTCAGCTTTCTACTTATGGCTAGCCAATTTTCCCAGCACCATTTATTAAATAGGGAATCCTTTCCCCATTTCTTGTTTCTCTTAGGTTTGTCAAAGATCAGATGGCTGTAGATGTGTGGTATTATTTCTGAGGACTCTGTTCTGTTCCATTGGTCTTCATCTCTGTTTTGGTACCAGTACCATGCTGTTTTGGTTACTGTAGCCTTGTAGTATAGTTTGAAGTCAGGTAGCGTGATGCCTCCAGCTTTGTTCTTTTGACTTAGGATTGTCTTGGAGATGCGGGCTCTTTTTTGGTTCCATATGAACTTTAAAGCAGTTTTTTCCAATTCTGTGAAGAAACTCATTGGTAGCTTGATGGGGATGGCATTGAATCTATAAATAACCTTGGGCAGTATGGCCATTTTCACGATATTGATTCTTCCTATCCATGAGCATGGTACGTTCTTCCATTTGTTTGTGTCCTCTTTTATTTCACTGAGCAGTGGTTTGTAGTTCTCCTTGAAGAGGTCCTCTACATCCCTTGTAAGTTGGATTCCTAGGTATTTTATTCTCTTTGAAGCAATTGTGAATGGAAGTTCATTCAATCATGAATGAACTTCCATCTTTTTGTTCTTTTAAAAAACAAAACCAATCATTTGCCAGCCTTGTCCTAACCAAAGCTTCTGAAACACTGGACACAGATACCCTCACCATTGTTCACCCCAGTCATCCTGGGTCTTAAACATCCATGCAGCACCCAGAAGGCTACAAAAGGCAAGGCCCATTTGGATGGTACAGAGCCCAGGACAGAGGACAGGAAACAGACAGCTGTGAATACCATGCCTGGAGTACTTGACTCCTCCCAAGATGGCCAAGAAGCAGAGTTAGGCCAGGGAGTATGGGGCCATACTGGGCTTGGCCCTCCCCTGTGGTTGACTGGCAGCCCAGGTGCTGTAGAAACACACGTCCCAGACTTCACCATAGCCTCCTTCCCAAACCCCAGAATCCAGAGGCTAAAAACTAAATACATAGGTTCACAAGATGCACACAAGGCTTCATGGGAGCCTAGCAGTCATCCCCCCTAGTTTCAACCTACCAATATGTCAGGCAAGTATCAAAAATATCAAAGAAGCAAAAAAGTTAAAAGTTAAATGTGGCTTTTCCTTCTCTTTTTTTCCCCCCATGACTCATATATATTTTAGCAATTCATATTTACTGAGCATTCTACTCTGAGGTTGGATTTAAAATGTTATGACCTTAAACACCTAGCAGAGGTAACATACCTGTTTCATCAGCAAACATATGCAAAAATGTCTATATTATATTTAATGACATAAATATACAGAAAGAAGCAGATCTTACAGCTTTCACTTTAAGCCACATGCCAGGTCCAATAATTCAAGACTCACTAGTTGAATTTGGCTGGACAAGTTAAGGTTACCTACTCAGATGCTACAGCTTTTTACCAATTTGTATGGAGAAGGCTTCTGAGACTTTTCATGTGACCAGTTTCGAAACATTTCTTTCTTTCTGATGACAGTCATCTCCCTGAATTTTGTATTTCCGGAAGATAAATATCAAGTTCTAGAGAAGTCAGCATAGGAAATTTACATCTCAAAGGCACACAGAAAGAATGCAAGTTTTTTCATGCAGTTTCAGGAATGTTCACCTATTATCAGCGATCAATCTTATGAAGGATGTGGACTAGATTTTAGGCTGGTAACTGAGGACAAATCTAGTGTATAAATGTCTTCAAAGCCCCGTATGAGTGGTACAAAAAAGTACATAAATGAGCCTAGGCAAAAATTCAGGAGTCTGTTCAAAATAACCAGCTGATCCCATTATTACACTGGGTTTTGGGTCTCTTAGAGCTGAGATAAAAGCCTAAGAAGACAACTCCCCAGAGTTGGGTCATACCACATTTTCGCAATGTCTTTTATTGCATGGACATTTTCTTGAGGCCAGTGTGTAACCTAATGTCAACCAGCCCATTTTGTGTCCAGCTTATCCTAACACAGGAGTCTCTGTCTTTATGTGCATGTGTGTGGTAAGCACTCTAGTAGCTTTCAAGTGCGCAAACGATGCACACCATCAAATTGTGGCTTTGGCTCTGAAATTCCTTTGACCAACTTAGCCAGTGATTTTCCCATTTCTGTCTGACCCAGTCAAACACCTGAGGCTTCCCTTATGTAAGGGCACAAGAAAAAGAAATTAAGAGGATAGAAACAAGATATAATACCTGTGAATTTGGAAAACCGGAGTTCACATCCCCTACAGCAAAAACCACTTATGGCAACCGCTCTCTGTTGTAACGAAAACTGCAGCTCTTCCCAGTAACTGGTCAACCACCATGTATCCAAAAGTCAGGTGCCTTCTCACAGCACAAACTAATCCTTGGTACCCCAAATGCCAAAGATATCAAGGAGCTCAATGCCAAAGAGAGCAGAGCTCCAGATGTGAGAAGGACTAACTCATGACTCTTAGGGAAGACACAGGACCACATGAGGAAGACAGAGGACCACAAAAAGGAGGTCAGGGGCACCTTTCCTATGTTTTTCAAGGGGTCTCAGAGTCTTTAGAAGTCTCCTTCCGGTACCTACATATGGTTGCCAGAATGCTGATGTTTTCTCTTAGTAATTTTTTATCTGCTGACCAACAAATGGAGGAGGGAAGGAGTTGAAGGCCCACTCAAGGAAACCGAATGGAAGATAGACGGTGGCACAAGGAGGATACAGGAGCAGAAGAAATGGAAAGAAGAGGCTTAGAGGAGCCAATCTGGGGAGATCTTAAGTTCACCAAAAAGATCAATAAAGTTCCACATTGTCCTCAACAAAAATCACACCAATAAGGAAGGATGTAAACAGAAAAACAGAACATGCAGTTAGCAGGGGTTTGAGAAGAGGAGTTTCAGTTAACTGAGAAGTTCCCATGGGAGAAGCAAGATCCAATAGAGAAACTCAGACACCTTAGAGAAAGCCTGAATATCAGCTTCCACTTAAATTGACTTTTCACCATAAAGCTCTTTTAAAAAATCCTTTCAAATCTCTTATTATCAGATTTCAGCCAGGACGAACAACAAATAATTCTGATTTTTTTTTTCTTTTTCCTTTTAAACCAAAGGAAGGTATCCATCAAGTAACTCAGAACCAAAACCAGTAAGTCTTTTATGACTCAACCGGTGATAAGAGAGATGTCCTCAAAAGAGGGTACAAAAAGTTACAGTCCTGCAAAGATTCAGAGCCACTCCCAAAGTAGTCAAAAGAACAAAAGACCTTTGCTGCCACAGGACCAAGCAATGATGGTTGAGATGACACAAGCCCCTTTGAACTGGGACTTCTTATAAGAAAAAAAAAAAAAAAAAAAAAATCCCCTGAGAGCTGGCACAATGAAACAGAGAGCATTCAGGGTTCCAGCCTCATCCCCTGGCTGCCTGACACAAGCCAACACTTACACTCTCTGGCTGACAGAGACCAGGGAGGATATTCTCAAAAGTTCTAGGGCCAAACTCTCAGGATGTAGAGACAAACAGAAAAGACAGAGATAACTGTCCCTGGGAGGGAAAGGATCCATAACAAATAGGTACCCCAAGGCTAAATTTACACAAGAGTCACAATCCGAACAAAGGATGTTTTCCTGCTATCCTGAAGTTGGAAAGGAACAAACACAGATAAAATTTTACCATCCATTCTCAACCAGGAATTACAGACAGAGACCAGGGAAGACCTGACCTTAGTAAAAAATCCTCCCTTTGCCGGCTTTTTGTCAGTTGTCCCAGGATCTCACCTGCAGGTTCTGGAGTGAGTTAGGTGCCTCAGCGGCTCCACATTGAACACCAGAGCTACAGGTGTAGAAAAGGCATGATACCTTTCCTATCTATCAAAAGGGTCACAACCAAGACTCCTGTAAGAAAAGGTTAACATGAAAAGCATAACAGATTTATTTAATCAAAGTTTTATGTGACACAATAGCCTTCAGAAATGAAGGCCCACAGACCCAAAGGAAAAACTGTCCATTTTTATGCTTACATTTGATGAAGAATAGACAGTTATACAGAAATGTGATTGGGCAAAAAGGATATGACCTAATGGTAATGGACTGAGTGGTGAAATGCAGTAAGGCCTGTCTGTTCTCATTCTTCTTGACCTCTCTGTGTAGCATTCTTTCCTCATGGGTATAGGGCAAGACCCCTTCTGAAATGAGGGTCTTGTGACGTACTATTAGACAAAGTAGGTCAGAGAATTTCTTTACGGCCAGATTTACGGTGGGGAAAGGTCAGAATAATATTTCTAGGTTTTATGTCTGGCTTTTGGGGAGAGAACCATCTTGGTGAAGAGGAATGCCAGTTTCTATGGCCTGCCTTAGAGGAAAGGGGGAAGCAGGAGAAAGAGGGGCAGGAGGTCAGAAGGATCTTGTATCTGAGTTCAAAGTATTTGCTTCAGTCCAAAGTACTGAGGATGCCAAAGTGCCATACTTTGAGAAATCATTTTCTGAGCCCCAACAATCTTAATTTGAAAAGTTAATTTATAGGATTCAACCTTTTTTATATTAGAGATGCTAGCTGGGTTGAAGTTTACAACTATGAATGAAAACATAAATTTTTGTTACTGTAGAACTCTTTTTGAGGAAGTCAAGAATATTTACGAGCATGCCTTTTCTTCAGAGCTTAACTAAAGGTCTGTTAACAAATGTAATAGAGTTAGGCAGTATCTTTGAGATACGGTAGCTCAAAAGTCCCCAAAGGTTTTTCCAAAAACAGTGTCACTACCAAAAAAGTTCTATAATCACCTAAGTTTAGGAAATTCTCCCTGTTCTCTTCCCACTTCGGAGACACATATCATGACATCTAGTCCACAAAGTCCAGCAGGAGATACCTCTTTAATTTCATAAACATATTTAACCACAAACACTTTACATCAATTGTGCCTAATAATAGCCTAGAAATCAGAACTAGTAATCATAATATTATTTAGGCACTGTTGATCTGATATAAAACCCTTATTTAACAGATATTTTAAAAAGTGAGAGTCACAGAAGTTAAATAGCTATCTAGTTCAGATACTCTAGACAGTTAGAGCCAAATGAACCCAATCTCCCAACTCCACCTTTCTTCCATGACTCATTCTTTACATGCCAGGGATTTAACCTAATCATCACTTTGTAATTTGCAATTCCCCCATCCAGGCTCAAATACATGTTTGTTTTTTAAGCACACACTAATATATATTTTGAGCATATCCAAAGCTTATGTATTACCCTGGCTAACTTTCTGTAAGTGCCTCCTTGTTTACAAAATTAAAAACGTTGAATCTAATAGCAAATAACCTGAGGCCTCTGTGATAAATGAGACAGGGCTTCGGGGCTTTTCAGCCAGCCTCTCCTGAGACTAGGTTTAAGACATCTCCATCTTCTATGAAGACTTAAATTGTGTTGTAGCAGCTTCAGTGAAATTACTTTTAATTCCCATTTGAGATTTTTTAGAAATAATAGAGCTTTTATGCAGGCATTTGAGGCAGAATCCTTAATGAGATAATGCATGAGAAATGAATTCAGAAGGAAGATTTTCATGATTGGAGGAGTTATGCGTCATACCTAATGTACATTCCAGGAATATTTTATTTAAAGCGAAATTAGTGAAGTATCAATCTGTGGAATTCTACAAGAAATTCATTTTATAACTCCTCCATTATTCCTGTCCTCAGTAACTTCATTTTTCACATATGAGAAGTTCTCAAGTAAATGTCCTGAATATCTAAACCAATGTATTTCAGTGCCCAGAATATACTATACATCCAGGATTCACAGTATTCACTTAAAGAAGATGATTAGAGCAAATTTGTCAGTTAAAAAATAGCAGCAGTATTTAGTTGCATTTGAGGGAATGTGATCTGAAGTACCACAGCAACTTTTCTTAAGCCCCAAGTAATGCAAAGTCATGAGATGTACGGGTTCAGAGACATAGAGCTGATTGAGCAAAGATCCCAAAGAAGATTAATGGTCATCTGAAAGAAGGTAAAAGATTTCTTGTACGTTTTTATTTTACACAGTGTCACACAAAAGTGATCTATGATGTCTCCAATAACAACCACCACCACAAAATAATGGCTAACACATCTAATGCTCACTGTGTAGCAGGCACAGTTCTAAGGACTTTCTATTTATTATCACTTTCTTATTTCATTATCATAACAACTCCATGAAATAGTACTACTATTATCTCCACTTAACATCTATTGAAACTAAGACACAGAGAGTTTAAGTAATTTGCTGAAGGTCACACAGCTAGTAAGAAACACACACGGGTTGGATTTGAATCCTGAAAGTTCAGCTCCAAAATCCGCAATGTCTGAGCCTTACTAAATGCCAAGCACCATGACAGGTTCTTTCTTGCATTACCTCATTTCAATATGCTTATTTAACTTTATTTTTAGGATAAAGTCAACTGTAAAATGTTTTTCTCTTTCATTTACACATTGGTATGGCTTGTGACTACATCCTTGAATTACATTAAAGCATTATTCTTTGCATTGCATAAGTTAAAAAAACTGTTTAGTTTCTACTTCTCTAGCCTTTCTTGAGTAAGCAGCTATGGGTAGTAAAGCATACAGGAGAAAGAGATATCTCAGGATCCAGCTCACCCATTGAGGGAGCTGCAAAAGACAGCAAGGAAGGCCTTCAAGTAATGAGTTAGCATGTTGTCTAACTCTGAGCCAATGGGAATGTCCTTAGGATGTGTCCTATGCTTAATTCAAATCTCTGTGGCACAGCATGGCATCCTTGAACTGGGAGAAACCTCTTTGTAGCATTACCACCAATCTTTCCTAAGTAAAGTTAGCCACTTCCACCTCAGTGAGGCTAATCTTCAAGTAATTTCTATTGTTGAGTAAAGAAGGCATTTTTGACTATTATTCAAAAGTCAAAAAATAACAGATGCTGGCAAGGTTATGGAGAAAAAGAAATACTTACACCAGTGCTGTTGGTAGCAGTATAAATTAGTTCAACCATTGTGGAAGACAGTGTGACGATTCCTCAAAGACCTAAAGTCAGAAATACCATTCGACCCAGCAATCCCATTACTGGTTATATATCCAAAGAATATAAATTGTTCCATTATAAAAACACATCCACACATATGTTCACTGCAGCACTATTCACAATAGCAAAAACATGGATTCAACCCAAATGCCCATCAATGATAGAATGGATAAAGAAAATGTGGTACATATACAACACGGAATACTATGCAGCCATAAAAAAGAATGAGATCATGTCCTTTCCAGGGACATGGATGGAGGTGGAGGCCATTATCCTTAGAAAATGAATACAGGAACAGAAAACTAAGGATTGCCTGTTTTCACTTATAAGTGGGAGCTAAATGATGAGAACACATGGACACATAGAGGAGAAGAACGCACACTGGGGCTTATCAGGGAGTAGAGGGTAGAAGGAGGGAGAGGATCAGGAAAAATAAGTAATGGATACTAGGCTTAATACCTGGGTGATGAAATAATCTGTACAACAAACTCCTATGACACATGTTTACTTATGTAACAAACCTGCACATCCTGTACATGTACTCCTAAACTTAAAAGTAAAGTCAAAATACATGCATGGGAAAAAAAAAAGTCCTGCCAATGCCTGAAACTCAACATACTCCAAATTGAATTGATCCTATCCTATTCCAAAAAGTCAACTTTATTTCAAAGTTTTCTAAATATCCCAGATTTAAATGATTCTTTGATTCCTAAACTTTTTTTTCACTTTGCATATTAACCAGTCACTGGAACCCAACATTCATTCATTTATTTTTCTTCACAACGTCTTTTAGATTATCTTTCCTTTCTGCTTTCAAGGCAAAACAGCATACTTGAAAATGCCTAGAGGCTTGGCATGGTGGCTCACACCTGTAATCCAGCACTTTGGGAATCCAAGGTGGGCGGATCACCTGAGGCCGGGTGTTTGAGACCAGCCTGGCCAATATGGCAAAACCCCATCTCCACTAAAAATACAAATATTAGCCTGGCACGGTGGTGCATGCCTGTAGTCCCAGCTACTCAGGAGACTGAGACATGAGAATCGCTTGAATCCAGGAGGCAGAGGTTGCAGTGAGCTGAGATCATGCCATTGCAATCCAGCCTGGGTGACAGAGTGAGAGAAAGGAAAGGAAAAGAAAGGATAGGAGAGGCGAGGGGAGGGGATGGGAGGGGATGGGAGGGGACGGGAGGGGATGGGAGGGGACGGGAGGGGAGGGGAGGGAAGAAGAAAGCCCATACATAGGAGTTAAGGTAGGTCCTGGATTTTCCATGGACCAACTGCCAAAAAAAAAAAAAAAAAAAGAATTCTCAGTAGAGGATTTCCACTTTCTTTATGCTTTCACATGACTGTTGCTATACAAACGCACCAACAATTTTATTGAAAATGGATTTTTTTTTACATGTAGCATATTTATGCAATCTCTACTGTTGGATCTCTCTATTGTGTATGTTTATACTGAACCATATCTTTCAGTGACTCTGTTCTGCTTTTCAGTCATTTCATCCATTTCTCATTATTTTATTATTCTTCCCATCTCAAATCAGTAGTAGTATTTCTAGGATTTTCATAATTCAAAGAGAGTGAAAATATTCCTTTTGGTTCTCTTAATTAATTCTTCCTCAGGGGAAAAAAAAAAAAAAAAGTTGCTTTAGTTTAAGGTTTCTCCAGTCTAGTATGAAGTGAATTTCAAGAAATCTCAAGGATCTCCAATGAAAGGTGAGAACTCTTTTCTATACTTGCAGTCCCACCTTGAAAATTACTTCTTAAGTAATGATTCCATCCATTAGTGATATATCATGAAAACAGTGTTTATAAAAACTATGGGAAAATTCGAAAAATGTTTTTAAATACAAAAGCAGAATTCCAAAGTGTTTACACAGCAAGATGACATTAGGTAGGTAGGCAGGCAGGTAGGTAGGTAGGTAGGTAGACAGATTACATAGATAGATAGATAGATAGATAGATAGATAGATAGATAGATAGATAGATAACACACACATACACTCATACACAGAAAAAAATCAAGAAAAAACCATTAATTTAAATTTGTTGGAATAATATGACTGGTTTTCCTTTCTTATATTTTTCCTCATTTTTCAGCTTTTTTGAACGATCACATGGTACATTCAATATTAAAAAAAAAAAAAAAGAACATTCACTCTGCAGAATACTTACACATCAGGCAACAAAATATCACTTTCTTCCAAAGACTGAAATTTCTCTGAATCTAGCCCTGCAGCTAAACAAACCTCCCTGACAATGTAATGTTCTGGTTTGGGAGTCTGTCTTTACAAATCCATCACATAAACATAACCAATGACAAAAACCACATGATTATCTCAATAGATGCAGAAAAGGACTTCCATAAAATTCAACACCCCTTCGTGCTAAAAACTCCTAGTAAACTAAGTATTGATGGAACATACCATAAAATAATAAGAGCTATTTATGACAAACCCATAGCCAATATCATACTGAATGGGCAAAAGCTGGAAGCATTCCCTTTGAAAACCAGCATAAGGATGCCCTTTCTCAACACAGTATTGGAAATTCTGCCCAGGGCAATCAGGCAAGAGAAGGAAATAAAGGATATTCAAATAGGAAGAGAGGAAGTCAAATTGTCTCCGTTTGCAGATGACATGATTCTATATTTAGAAAACCCATCATCTCAGCCCCAAAACTCCTTAAGCTGATAAGCAACTCGGCAAAGTCTCAGGATACAAAATCAATGTGCAAAATCACAAGCATTCCTATACACCAATAATAAGCAGAGAGCCAAATCGTGAGTGAACTCCAATTCACAACTGCTACAAAGAGAAAAAAATGCCTACAAATACAACTTACAAGGGATGTGAAGGACCTTTTCAAGGAGAACTACAAACCACTGCTAAAGGAAATCAGAGAGGACACAAACAAATGGAAAAATGTTCCATACACATGGATAGGAAGAATCAATATCATGAAAATCGCCATACTGCCCAAAGTAATTTATAGAGTCAATGCTATTCCCATCAAGCTTCCAATTAATTTCTTCACAGAATTAGGAAAAAACTACTTTAAATTTCATAAGGAACCAAAAAAAAGAGCCTGCATAGCCAGGACAATCCTAAGCAAAAAGAACAAAGCTGGAGACATCACACTACCTGACTTCAAACTATGCTACAAGGCTACAGTAACCAAAACAGCATGGTACTGGTACCAAACCAGATACACAGACCAGTGGAACTGAACAGAGGCCTCAGAAATATCGCCACACATCTACAACCACCTGATCTTCAACAAGCCTGACAAAAGCAATGGAGAAAGGATTTTCTATTCAATAAATGGTGCTGGGAAAACCGGCTAGCCACAGGCAGAAAACTGAAACTGGACCCCTCTCTTACACCTTATACAAAAATTAACTCAAGATGGATTAAAGACTTAAATGTAAAACCTAAAACCATAAAAAGCCTAGAAGAAAACTTAGGCAATACCATTCAGGACATAGACATGGGCAAAGACTTCATGACTAAAACACCAAAACCAATGGCAACAAAAGCCAAAATTGACAAAAGGGATATAATTAAACTAAAGAGCTTCTGCACAGCAAAAGAAACTATCATCAGAGTGAACAGGCAACCTACAGAATGGGAGAAAATTTTTGCAGTCTATCCATCTGACAAAGGGCTAATATCCAGAATCTACAAGGAACTTAGACAAATTTACAAGAAAAAAACAAACAACCCCATCAAAAAGTGGGTAAAGGATATGAACAGACAATTCTCAAAAGAAGACATTTATGTGGCCAACAAACACATGAGAAAAAGCTCATCATCACTGATCATTAGAGAAATGTAAATCAAAACCACAATGAGATACCACCTCATGAGAGTTAGAATGGCAATCATTAAAAAGTCAGGAAACAACAGATATGGGTGAGGATGTGGAGAAATAGGAACACTTTTACACCATTGGTGGGAGTGTAAATTAGTTCAACCATTGTGGAAGACAGTGCAGCAATTCCTCAATGATCTAGAACCAGAAATACCATTTGACCTAGCAATCCCATTACTGGGTATATACCCAAAGGATTATAAATCATTCTACTATAAAGACACATGCACATGGATGTTTATTGCAGCACTACTTAAAATAGCAAAGACTTGGAACCAACTCAAATGCCCATCAATGACAGACTGGATAAAGAAAATGTAGCACATATACACCATGGAATACCATGCAGCCATAGAAAAGAATGAAATATTGTCCTTTACAGGGACATGGATGAAGCTGGAAACCATCATTCTCAGCAAACTAACACAGGAACAGAAAACCAAACACCACACATGTTCTCACTCATAAATGTGAGTTGAACTATGAGAACACATGGACATGGGGAGAGGAACATCACACACTGGGGCCTTTCAGGGGTTGGGGGTAAAAGGGAGGGAGAACATTAGGACAAATACTTAATGCATGCAAGACTTAAAACCTAGATGATGGGTTGACAGGTGCAGCAAACCACCATGGCACATGTATACCTATGAAACAAACCTGCACATTCGGCACATTTTCCCAGAACTTAAAGTAAGATTTTAAAAAACAAAATAAAGCAAAACAAATATACATAAACATAGATACACAATACAATCAGGTAGGCATATACTGAGTGATTTTTAATATAAATTAAATCACATCAACATATGTTTAAAATCCTCCAATAGCCTCTCTTTTGAATTGAAATAAGTCAAAACTCTTCACCTAGATGTACAAAGTCCAATACAATTTAGCTCCTAACTACCTCTTTGACCTCAATCCCTAATGCTTTCCATAACTTACTGTAGGGCAGCTTCTCTGGCTACATTTGTGCTTCTTTCTGCCTAATAGAGATTTTCTGATGGCCGATCCCTTCCTGTCATTAGGTATCAACTCAAACATCACCTTCCCAAGGAGGCCTCCATTGACTACACAGTCGAATCTGCCCTCCATTTCTTTTCCCCAGCACTGTTTCCATCACCTTTAAAAGCTTTTGTATGTACAAGGACAAAACACGGCTGAAAGAAATTATAGATGATATAACCAAATGGAAAACCATTCCATGTTCATGGATTGAAAGAATCAACATGTTAAAATCTCTATACTGCTTTTTTTCCCCAAAATGGTTGATTAGAGGCTTTTATCATGCCTCAGTAACTTGGAAGTAGCATAAAAATAGTGCATAACAATCAACTCTGGGGACTTTAATTCAAAAAGGAAAATGAGAATCCACAGGATTCATGAAGGATACCCGAGATCCCTGGGAGGAGAATGCTGGCGAACAGCTTCCATGACAGCATCTGGCTGACAAAAATGAGTGAAGCCCCAGTATGTGAGAGAAGCAGAGAACTTTATTCCTGAGGTGCAAAGTTGGCTCAATATATATAAATCAATAAATTCACCACACAAACAGAATTAAAGACAAAAACCATATGATCATCTCAATACAAGCAGAAAAAGCATTCAATAAAAGCTAACATCCGTTCATGATTTTAAAAATCCATCAAAAAACTAGGCATCAGGCCGGGCGCGGTGGCTCAAGCCTGTAATCCCAGCACTTTGGGAGGCCGAGACGGGCGGATCACGAGGTCAGGAGATCAAGACCATCCTGGCTAATACGGTGAAACCCCGTCTCTACTAAAAATACAAAAAACTAGCCGGGCGAGGTGGCGGGCGCCTATGGTCCCAGCTACTCGGGAGGCTGAGGCAGGAGAATGGCGGGAACCCGGGAGGCAGAGCTTGCAGTGAGCTGAGGTCCGGCCACTGCACTCCAGCCCGGGCGACAGAGCGAGACTCCGTCTTAAAAAAAAAAAAAAAAAAAAAAAAAAAAAAAAAAAAACTAGGCATCAAAGGAACCTACCTTAAAATAATGAGTCATCTATAACAAACCCACACCTGAACACCTGTATGCATATAAACTAGAAAATCTAGAGGAAATTGATAAATTCCTAGAAACACAAAACCTCCCAAAATTGAATCAGGAAGAAATTGAAACCTTAAACAGAACAACATGAAGTTCCAAAACTGAATCAGTGAGAAAAAACTTACCCACCAAAAAAGCCCTGGACCAGGTGGATTCACACCTAAATTCTACCAGACATGCAAGGAAGAGCCAGTACCAATTCTACTGAAACTATTCCAAAAAATCAAAGAGGAAGACTGCTGCCTATGTCTTTCTATGAAACTAGTATCACTGTGATACCAAAACCTGTCAAAGACACAACAATAACATAAAAGTAAAACTACAGGCCAATATCCCTGATAAACATAAATGTAAAAATGCTCAAGAAAAAACTAGCAAACTGAATTCACCTGCACATCAAAAAGCATTTTACCATGATCACACAGGCTTCACTCCTGAGATGCAAAGTTGGTTCAATATATATAAATCAATAAATGTAATTCACCACACAAACAGAATTAAAGACAAAAACCATATGATCATCTCAATAGATGCAGAAAAAAGCATTCAATAAAATCTAATATCCCTTCATTATTTAAAAAAAATCCATCAAAAAACTAGGCATCAAAAGAACCTACCTTAAAATAACGCGTCATCTATAACAAATCCACGGCTAACATCATTCTGAACAGGGAAAAAAATTGAAGCATTTTCCTTGAGAACTGGATTCATACAATAATAGTCACTCTCACCATTCCTATTCAACATAGTGCTGGACGACCTAGCCAGAGAAATCAGGCAAGAGAAAGAAACAAAGGGCACCCAAATAGGAAAAGAAGTCAAACTCTCTTCTTACTGACAATATTGATCCTATACCTAGAATACCCTAAAGACTCTGCCAGTAGGCTCATGGAGCTGATAAATGACTGACAAAGTTTCAGAATATGAAATTAACATATAAAACTTAATAGCATTTCTATAAACCAGTAATATTTGGCTCTTATCTGAGAGCCCCCTTGTACAATGGTCACCAAAAAATAAAACACCTAGGAATACTTCTAACCAAGGAGGTGAAAGATCTCTATTAGGAGAACTATAAAACATTTTTGCTGAAAGAAATAATGGATGACACAAACAAATGGAAAAAACATTCCATGCTCATGGATTGAAAGAATCAATATCATTAAAATGTCCATACTGCCCAAAGCAATCTACATTTTCAATGTGATATCTACCAAACTACCAACACTATTTTTCACAGAACTAGAAAAAAAACTATTCTAAAATTCATATGGAACCAAAAATGAGGCTGAGTAGCCAAAGCAATCCTAAGAAAAAAGAACAAAGTTGGATACATCATATCACTCAACTTTGAACTATGCTATAAGGCTATAGTAACCAAAGCAGCATGGTACTGTTACAAAAATAGACACACAAACCAAGGGAACAGAATACAGAACCCTGAAATAAAGCCACACATCTACAGTCATCTGATTCTTCACAAAGTCAACAAAAATAAGCAGGGGGAAAGGTCCTCCTATTCAATAAATGGTGCTGGAAAAACTGGCTAGCCATGTGCAAAAGATTAAAACTGGACCCCTACCTTTCACCATATACACAAATTAACCCAAGATGGATTAAAGACTTAAATGTAAGACCTCTAATTGTCAAAATCTAATTGTCAAAATTTTCAGACAACAGCCTTGACAAAGGGTTTATGGCAATATCCTCAAAAGCAATTGCAACAAAAACAAAAATTGACAATTGAGACCTAATTAAAGAGCTTCTGCAGGGCAAAAGAAAACTATCAACAGAGTGAACAGACAACCTACAAAATGGGAGAAAATATTCACAAACTATGCCTCTGACAAAGGACTAATATCTAGAATCTGTAAGGAACTTAAATCAACAAGCAAAAAGCAAATAACCCCATTAAAAAGTGGGCAAAGGACATGAACAGACACTTCTCAAAGGAATGCATACAAGTAGCCAACAAACATGAAAACAAAAATACTCAACATCACTAATCATCAGAGAAATGCAAATCAAAACCACAATAAAATACTAACTCATACCAGTCAGAATGGCTATTGTTAGAAAGTCAAAAAATAGCAGAAGTTGATCAGGCTGAGGAATAAAGGGAATGCTTATACACTGTATGGATGTAAACTATTTCTGCCACTGTGGAAAACAGTTGAGACATTTCTCAAAGAACTAAAAATAGAGCTACCATTCAACCCAGCAATCCCATAATTGGGAATATACCAAAAGGAAAATAAATTGTTCGACCAAAAAGAAACCTGTGCTCATATGTTTATCATAGCACTATTCACGACAGAAAAAACATGGAATCAACCCAGGTGCCTATCAATGGTAAATCTGATAAATAAAATTTGATACATATATACCATGGGATACTATGCAGCCATAAAAAAAGAATAAAATCATGTCCTTTGCAGCAATGTGGATGCAGCTGGAAGTCATTATTCAAAGCAAATTAATGCAGAAACAGAAAACCAAATGTCATCTGTTCTCATAAAGTGGGAGTTAAATCTTGGGTACACATGTACACAAAAATGGGAACAGCAGAAACTGGGGAGGGAAGCAGAGAGGTGGGTAAAGGCTGAAAAACTTCCTATTGGTTGCTATGTTCACTATGTGGGTGATAGGATCAATCACACCCCAAACCTCGTCTTCACACAATATATTCTTGTAACAAACCTGCACATGTACCCCCGACTCTAAAATAAAAATAGAAATTTAAAAAACTGTACATAGCATTTATCACTATCAAGTCTCCTTGATTATTTCTTTAGTTGCTATTGTTTGTCTCCACTCCTAGAATGCAAAATTTGTATCACTGCATCCTTCTTAAAACAGTGTTGGATACATAACAAGAGAACAATAAATAAATATTAAAGGAATAGCAACCAAAGAAAGGGAGTGATAAGAATAGTAGTTTCCATGATACAAATGTTGGTTTTAGGATTCTCTTTAAAAACAAACATAGTTGATTTCCAGTCTTACTAACTTCATGATAACAATGCAGCTGGTGTAACTTAATATATGCAAATAAATATAAATACTTCTGGAAAAAGTCAAGAAGAAAATGTTCACAGGACAGGAGGAGAATATAGAGGTTTTGCTTATCACAGAGAGTAGTAAGAAAAGTAATGGAAATTGAGTCCAATGAGAGTAATAAAAGGGTAATGATAGTAGAGAATTGGTTTCTAGTGGTGGCTGAGGTATAATAGGATTAGTCCAGAAAGCCTCCTTATGGAACATGGACACTTGGTTCTATGCTTTGGTGTGCCACTCCTCAGGCATCTTCTTACTCAGACAGCCCCCCAAGGAATGACTGAAATTAGGGCATTGGTGATCATCAACTAAAGGGTATCTAAATCTTTCTATGAGGTATATGAGACTGCTATATTGACTATATGGTGATCAGTTTTCTCCTATATTAAAATGAAATGCTCTAACCTGAGAAAAACAGGTTACATGAAGAACTAAAATACATATTTTTTAGTTTTCTGGATTAGATATATGTTGCCAAAGTACAAAACCATATAACAGCAAATTACAAATTTAATTATCACAAAACGACCAGCCCCTAAAATATCACCTTTTCAATATATGTTAGGTAGCCAGCAGTTCACCATTGCCATGAAAAATGGTATATCAAAGGTATTTAACATTTTGTAATTTATACTCCACATCCAGGTGACAATGACAAATTGCTCAAGTTCCCTCCTTGTTTTTGCATCATCACTACATGTTTGAAAAATCGATATATCACTTGCGGCCAAGGATTACAAATGCAGCCCACATCCTTTCACTTTCTTTTTTCTTTCCCCATCTATCATAGCATTTCCCTCTCATCATTGCTTACCTATTCTTTCCTCTCCATCTCTACTTATTCTCTCCCTGAGACCATATTTCATCTTCTTCATGACCATTCCAATCTCTTACCTCACACTCAACAAAAACAATTCTTTACCCATCTTTATAATAGGTCAAGCTCCTAGCCATGAGGAGGTCACAGGGCCTGACTGGCACACACTGGGGTGAATGGAAAACCATCCTGGGAATCTAGGGTTTGGTAAGGAGCAAGATATCAGGGAAGAGGCATATGAGAAAGAAGACCATGGACAGGGTCTGAGCAGCACTGGACTGCAGGGTCACACAGAGGGGTCAGGTGCACTATCATCCTGAGGCAAAAAAACACACCAGAAATAAAGAACAAGGTTGGTGACGTCTTTCATCTTTTTATGATTGTTTCTTCCTTCTATTACAAAATATGCACTGGCCATTCATAGGATATAATAAGATAATAGATACCACTTTCCCTTTTCTCTCACAAATTCCCTTATAATCCCTGATAATTTTACTTGTTTTCAGAATGTTAGAGCCAGATAGGTAAAACAAAATTTCAGTTTGGCCACAGACTCAAAGCAAAAAATAGGACTCCTTGAAGTTCATTCGAAATAAATATAGCTTTATTTTTGCTACTATAGCAACTATAAAATCGAAATATTTATTGACATATGCAGAAAACAACATAACATTTTATTAATACGCAATTGAGATGTTATTTGCCTTTTTACATTTACTTATTAATGGGTCATTCATCATTTTAGAACATTTACATGATAGAGTAGTAATTAAAACAAAAAGAGAAATTGAATGCATCCTTTAGCTATAATAAAGGCTAATGTTTATTATGTGCTAGGTTTTCTGTTAGGCACTTGACATTTATCAATTCATTTAATCCTCACAAAACAATGTAGTGTTGGAATTATCCTCATTTTACAGATGGGGAAATGGAGGGCGATTCAGAGAAATGGAGCATATTGTTAACAAGTGATAAAGTCAGAATTGGTACCCAGACTACCAAAGAACTCACATTTGCCAAAAAGCAAAGGTGCTTTTTACACTATTCCAGCATATCTCCCTACAATGACACCAAAGGAAACCAGAATTCAACAAACATAGCCTGAGGGCCTGCTGCATGCAATGCACACAGCAGAATGTGTTGGAGATCATAAACATTTGTCAGAAACAAATGTTATCATCTAAAAGAAGAGATAAAACATGTATATAAACAGCTACAATAAAAGGCAGAAAGTCACAGTTATCAAGAATAAATTCTTTGCATGTTAAGAGAAAGGGGGTTATTTCTGGTGGAGAGCATTAAATAAAACTTTAGGAAGGAAATAGCATTTGAGTTGGACCTTAAAGTTTATAAAATTAATAGTTTTGCACCAACTACTTGCTCATTGACATTTGGAAGAAGTACCCATCTCACATTCCACAAAGAATGTATAGTCATGCATCATTTAAGGATGGGGATACATTTTGAGAAATGTGTCATTAGGTGATTTCATCATTGTATGAGCATCACTGAGTACACTTACACAAACCGAAATGGTACAGCCTACTACATACCTAGGCTATATGGTACAACCTATTGCTCCGAGGTTACAAACCTGCACAGAATGTTACTATACTGAATACTGTAGACAATTGTCTACAGTGTTAACCATTTGTATATCTAAACATGTCTAAACATGGGAAAGGTGCAGTAAAAATACATCATAATCTTATGAGCCCATCATCATATACACAGCACTTCACTGACTGAAATGTCATTATACAGTTCCTGACCACATCTCATTTAGAAATTAGTTTCTAAAAATCCACAGTGGTTCTATACCAACCTTAATCTGGTTTCTTTTTCTCAGAAATGTGTTTAAGTTAAACATCTAAAAAAAATCTCTGTGGAATTTTGAGCTTTGAGCTTAAAAGTTTGAAAACTTGCACTCTGGATTGTGGTTACATGTGAAAAATACTTTTTAAATTACTGTCCACAGCATTGTTGCCTTTTTTCTAAGCTTTCGTTTTTCTGTACAGGATAAAACATTTTATCACCTGAAAATATTTCCAAATAGACCCTTATTGCCCTAATCTTTTTTGTGTTGCTATTAATATAACAGAACACTTAAGACTGGGTAATCTATTCAAAAATTAGAGACTTATTTGGCTCACAGTTGTGGAGGATGGAACATCCAAAGTCAAGGGGTCCACATCTTGTGAGGGCCTTCTTGCTGTGTTATCCCATGGTGGAAAGCATCACATGGTGAGACAGCAAGAGCAGAGGGAGCCAAACTTACATTTTATCAGGAACCCATTCCTGCAATAATAGCATTAATGCATTCATGAGGGCAGAGCCCTGGTAACCTAATCACCTCTTAATGGTTCTACCTCTTAATACTTAATAGGTAGGACATTCAAATCATAGTACATATTGATGTGGATCTTATTATCAGTATTAGGATTCTAATTTATTTATTTTGTACACCTGATGTCAGCAAACTTCAACAAAAATCCATCCTACCACTTGTTTTTATGAGATCTTATTGAAACACAGCTATGTCCATTCATTTTCATATTATCTATGGCTCATGCTACAATAGCAGAACTAAGCAATGTGACAGAGGCCATACAGCACTCGAAACCCAAAATATTTACCATCTAACATTTTACAGAGTTGCAGACCTTTGCCACAGACCATTCATTTACTCAACAAGAATTTATTAAGAGCTTATAAGGGTAGCTGGCTGGTAGGTAGCTAACACAGGTTTTTGGCTGAAAAACTGCAGCCTCATTAAACTGTAGCAGGACAAGCTGCAGACAAAACTCCTCAGACATCGAGTTAAAGAAGGAAGAGGTTTATTTGGCCGGGAGCATCGGCAGGACTCCTGTCTCAAGAGCCAAGCTTGTCAGGTGCTCAACTTCTGTCCCTTTCAAGGGCTCACATCTCTAAGGGGGTCCCCATGAGAGGGTCGTGATCAATTGACCAAGCAGGGGTACGTGACAGGGGCTGCAAGCACTAATGGTCAGAGTGAAACAGAACAGAATGGGAGGTTTCACAATGTCTTTCCATACAATGTCTGGAATCTATAGATAACATCAGTTGCTAGGTCAGGGGTCGAATTTTAACTACCAGGCTTAGGTCAGGCAGGCCCAGGCCTGGTTTCAAGTCTGGTTCCTAGGTGCCGGGCTACCTGCCTTTAGTTTCGCTTCTCTTTCCTTTTCTGAGTATAAAATAATATGAGAGGGTCTCTCTCGTCCCTCAAAACTAAGTTAGAAGTTAATTCATACTGAATTGTATTCTTCAATATAATTGATCATCACATATGAGAAAAAAATTTGAACAACTTTTCCTGTGGAAAAAATGTACTAAGTGACTTGGAATATAATACTACTAGGAGGTATTCTACTAGTACTACTTACACTACTGGGTAACACTTATTGAGCATTTGCTGCGAGCTCAACACTATTATAAACACTTAATATAAATAGTATATGCCATTATTCCTCACTACACCTCTAGGATGTAAGTGCTGTTACTATCCTCACTTTACAAATGGTGAAATTAAGACTCAAACCAATTAATTTCTGAGGTCACACAGCTTATATTTGTTAAAGCTGGGACTGTATAGAAGATGCTTTCATTCCTGGAGATATTAAAATAAGAGAGTGGATAACTTATTAAAAAGGTAAAATGGTATACCTTTTTAAGGGGAGCAAAATATAAATAACTATCATTTATTGAGAGCCTCATATGGTTCTGGCATTATGCTATATGCTTTAAAAACATTCTCTAATTTTTATACCAATCCTTCACGGTAGGTATAAGTTCCCTCTTTTACAGGCAATGAAAAAATAATAGGTTATATCACTGACAAAAGGTACATACGTTGTAAGTTGCAAAACTAAGGTTAAAATTTAGATCTACCTGTCTTGTTCTATAATACATGCTAAATTCCATTTTTTAAAAAATCCTAGGTGTATTTTTCTAATTCATGAAACTGAACTGCACCTACAAATGAAAGCAACAGATGTTCAGCAGCTGAACAATGAAATATCAGATAGGACAAGAAATGAAAATATAACCTACACAACTAAAATAGCAGAGAAAAATACAGAAATATGAAGCATACTTTTAAATGTAAATACAGAATTTGTTCCTAATGGTAGCTAGGATTCCAATCAGAATAAGCTACAATAGAAATTGCTGAAGACACTAAAATAATTTGAAACCTCATTAATCCATTCTCTAATAAAAGCATTGATGCATTCACACTTATCAGATATCTCTGTTGTAATCAGTTATCCCTGTTTCCATGGGAGAAGGAGACTGGTCAACCCATTTCCATATTTTTGCTGAAGAAACATCTAAAGATGTGAACAATACCCTTCTCTTAGATATGATTGAATAATAAAGAAAAAGAAAAAGAAGGGACTCTGGGCTTTAGGACCAAAGAGACCTGAGGTGAAATATTCACCTCTGCTACTTTATAACTGTGTCACCACAACAAGCTAATTGACTTCTCTGCAACTGAGTTTTCTCACTTAAAAGGATGTTTATGAGAGATGCTGTAGAACAGCATCAGGCATGCCCTCTTAAAACACATCTAAGGGAATTATTATTCTTTCAGTTGTAATCACTTTTCTCAAGGAAGATCTTTAAGAGAAAATATTTTCTCACTTATTCCCTTTCCCAGTGGGGAGTAACAGGAGCCAGACTCACCGTGTGATGCCCTGCGTTGCCTTGGGACTCTACAGCATGTCCTTACCAGCAAAAAGGCTCTCACCAGCTCTGGCCCCTTGACCTTTGATACGGTTTGGCTGTGCCTCCACCCAAATCTCATCTTGAATTGTAGCTCCCATAATTCCCATGTGTCATGGGAGGGACCCACTGGGAGGTAATTGAATCATGGGAGCTGGTCTTTCCCATGCTGTTCTCATGATAGTGAATAAGTCTCAAGAGATCTGATGGTTTTATAAAGGGGAGTTCCCCTGTACATGCTCTTTTGCCTCATGTCTCACGCAAGACATGACTTTGCTCCTCATTCGCCCTTCACCTTGATTGTGAAGCCTCCCCAGCCATGTGGAACTGTGAGTCAATTAAACCTCTTTCCTTTATAAATTACCCAGTCTCGGGTATGTCTTTATTAGCAGCACGAGAACAGACTTATCCAACCTTGGACTTCTCAGCCTCCAGAACCATAAAATACAAATTTATTTTCTTCATAAGTTCCCCAGTTTCAAGTATTCTGTTATAGGTAACAGAAAATGAACTAATACAGAAAATTGTTCCCGAGAAGTGGAGTGTTGCTGATAATGAATAACTAAAATTGTGGAAGCAGCTTAGGAACTAGGTAACGGGCAGAAGCTGGAAGAATTTGGAGGAGCAGGCTAGAAAAAGCCTAGATTCTGGTGAGGGCTTAGAAGACAAGACAACTAGGGAAAGTTTGGAACTCCTTAGAGATTGGTTAAGTACTCATGACCAGAGTGCTGATAGAAATATGCACAGTAAAGGCCATTTTGATGAAGTTTCAAATGTAACCGAGGAACAAGGGATTGGAAACCAGAGCAAAGGTCATTCTTGTCATAAATGGGCAAAGAACTTGGCTGAACTATGTTCATGCTGAGGGCTTTGGGGAAGGCAGAACTCAACAGTGATGAACTAGAGTATGTGGCAGAAGAAATTTCTAAGCAAAACATAAAAGGAGCTGCATGGTTACTTTTGGCTGCTTACACTGAGAATTGAAAGCAAATAATAATTTAAAGAAAGAATGTATAATCAAGAGAGAAGGAAAATGGAAAGATTTGGAAAACGCTCAGCCTAACCATACAAAGAATGAAAAAATGTGTTCAGGAGAGGAAACCAAGAGTGTAGCCCAGTGACCACTTGCAAAAGAGGTTACTACACACAGAAGGGAGCCAGGGGCTATTCCTCAAGAAAATGAAAGAAAGACCCTGAAGGCATTTCAGAAATCTTCAAGGCTCTCCCATCACAGGCTCAAAGGCTGAGGAGAGTAGAGTGGTTTCACGGAACAGGCCTGGGGTGCATTCCACAGTTTCATTGCCCAGGGCCAACTTGTGACTTTGCTCCCCACACCCCTGCTCGGTGCTCCATGGATGCCCCAGGCATGGCTCAAGTGGCCCCAGGTGCAGATCATGTCACAGTTCCTGATGGTGTAAGTCATAAACTGTAGCAACATCCATATAATGCTAATTCTGTAGGCTTGCAGAAAACAAGAGCTGTGGAGGCTTGGCAGCCTCCACCCAGATTTCAAAGAATGTCATCAAAAGCCTGGGGGCTCAGGCAGAGACTTGTTACAGGAAAGGAGTGAGCACAGAGAGCCCCCACTAGAGCAAGAAAAAGGGGAAATGTGGGGTCGGAGCTGCTGCAGAGAATCCCCGCTGCATAGGGCAGTGCCTAATGGAGCCATAGGAGCAAAACCACCACCAAAATGCCAGAACTAAATAGCTGCCAGCATACAATCCCAGTCGGGGAGAGCTGAAGCATGGCTAAATCCAGGAGGGCTTTTCAAGGCCTTGGGGACTTAACACTCACATCGGTTTTTGCAGAATGCTAGTCATGGAGTTAGAGGAGATTATTCCTCACCCTTAAGAGTTAATGTCCGCCCTCTTGGGTTTCAGACTTTTTTGGAGCCTGTTACTCCTTTCTTTTGGCCTGTGTCTTCCTTTTCTAACGGAAATGTCTACCATATGCCTGTATAACACCACTGTATCTTGCATGTAGATAGCTTATTCTGATATCATAAGACTATGAATTTTGGACATTTGGGTTGGTGCTGGAACAAGTTAAGAATTTGGGGCTACGATGTGGAAGAAATGGATTTTTATGTGAGAAGGACATGAGTTTTGGAGGGCCAGAAGCAAAATACTATGGTTTGAATATTTTCCCATTTCAAAACTCGTGTTGAAATTTAATCTCCAATGTGGCAGTATTGAGAGAAGAGGCATTTAAGAGGTGTTGGATCATGAGAGCAGAGCCCTCATGAATGGATTAATACATTCATCAATTAATAGATGAATTAGTTAATGGATTAATGGGCTATCATGGGAGTGGGACTGATGGCTTTATAAGAAGAGGAAGAGAGACCTGAGAGAGCACATTTAGCCCCCTCACCATGTGATGCCCTGCACCACCTTAGGTCTCTACAGAGTTCTTGGAAGGCTCTCGCCAGATGCAGCCCCTTGACCTTGGACTTCTCAGCCTCAGAACGATAAAATATATATTACTTTTCTTTACAAATTACCCAGTTTCAAGTATTCTGATATAAGCAACAGAAAATAGGCTGATATATCTACTTAACAGCATAAAAAGAGACTTGGAAACAGAAATTTATACCATGTCCCTGAGTAAAATATTAAATGTTGTAAAATGCTAATTTTATCCTAAATAATCTCTAAATTTGCTATTCTTCCAATCAAAATCTCAACAGGTAAAATTTAGAACTGTAAAACTCTTAGAAGAAAACAGAAAAGATTCATGACATCGGATTTGGCAATGATTGCTGGGTTATAATAACACTAAAAGCACAGGCAACAAAAGTAAAAATTAGATAAATTGGACTACATCAATCTTTAAAACTTCTGTGCATCAAGGGGACACATCAACAGAGTAAAAAGGCAATCTATGAAATTGGAGAAAATACTTTTAAATCACATATATAGAATGATTAATAGCCGGAATATATAAGAAACTCGTACAACTCAACAAAATAACTCAGTTAAAAAAGACTTGAAGAGACACTTTTCCAGAGAAGATATACAAATGGTCAACAAGCACATGAAAATATGCCCAACATCACTAATCATTAGGGAAATGCAAATCAAAATCACAATGAGATGTTACTTCACAACCATCAAGATGGCTACTATCAAAAAAGCTAATTAAGTGTTGGCTATGATGTGAAGAAATTGGAATCCTTGTGTATCATTGGTGCAAATTTAAAATGATGCAGCCACTGTGGAAAACAGCACTGAAGTTCCTCTTAAAATTAGAAATAGAATTACCATAAAATCCAGAAATTTTACTGCATGGTGTGCATCCAAAAGAATTAAAAGCAGAATCAAAGAGATATTTCCAAATCCATATTATAGAAGCATTTTTCACAACAGCCAAAAGGTGGAGGCAACGTAAGTGTCCATTGACAAATGAATGGATCAACAAAATATGGTAATACACACATGGAATATTATTCAGCCTTAAAAAGAAAAATCATGTCGTATGCTACAACATAGATGAATCTTGAGAACATTATGCTAAGTGAAATAAGCCAGTCACAAAAAGATAAATATTGTATGATTCCACTTATTTGAGGTACCTAGAGTAGTCAAATTCACAGAAATAACAAGTAGAATGGTGGTTGCCATTGAGAGATAGGGGGAGGAATAAATAGAAAGTTTTGTTTAATGGGTACAGAGTTTCAGATTTCCATAATAAAAAAGCTTTGAGATTGATTAGATAATAACATGAATGCACTTATCACTATTGAACTGTAGACTTTAAAAATGGTTAATATGGAAAATTCTATGTTATGTGTATCTTCACAATTTTTTTAAAGTTCAATAGGGTAATTATGCAAATGTAACATTTAAAATCAATAGAGGAAGATGGATTATTCAATAAATGATGCTAGGACAACTGATCATTAATTTGGGGGTAGGAAGGAACCATAGATAAATTATAAATCTGAAAATAAATAAAATTATATGAAGAAAATAAGGTAAAATATTTTATAATTGTGGGGCTGGTCAAAGTCAGACTAAGCAAGATACAAAATCCAGAAGCCTTAAGTAAATACACAGATAGAACACTTCATAAAAATTAAAACTTTTACACCATAAAAAAAATAAATACCAAGAAACAGGCTGGAAAAATACTTTTAAAATATTTTTAACAGACGAAGTCTGTTAAATATATTTGGTCTAGAATATACAGTCTAGAATATAGAATTCTGTTTGGTCTAGAACATACAGTCAATTCTTGCTTTCACAGTAATTTTATTCAATAAAGCCACCATGAACACCAAATAAGTAAATACTAAATCATTGCTCCTAAGAGAATGAAGGTTTAGATTCCTGGAGCCTCTGGTCACAATATTTTTATCAACTGAGCAATACAAAATCTTGTTTTGAATATGCTTCTGTTTAAAGACAACTTATTTAACATATGTTTTTGATTTATTAACATTGAACTCACAGCCATGAGTTCCACACTATAACTCATGTCTCAGTGAAGCTTATCTGACACACAGATTTTCTCCATAAGGTACATCACTAGTGTTTCCTATGCCTCTAGAAACACTAGAAAGTACTTCAGCACTACACTGGAGGCCATTTTAAACAGTGAAATGCCCAAGGAAAACCATAAAAATTTTAAAAACAAAAGTGGCATTAAATATAATATGAAAAGGACACTTGTTTCTTGTTTACAATATGGGAACTGAAACAAGAAGGCAGAGTATTGTCTTGTTCAACCTCAACTGGGACTCGACTGGGAACATGTGCAATTTTTCACTGCTCTGTGCATGTCCATGAATGAGAAGAACCATGAAAATAACCATTTATGATCACAAATTTTAGCAAATAAGTGAATTTTCAAATATGGCATCCACTAGTAATAAGATTTAATGTTTTAAAATACACTTCAAAATCAATTATTTGAAAAATATAAGAAGTAAAAGTAATTTGATTCACATGAGAAAAAAATACAATTGTCTCAAACATCTAAAGGGAAACAAAAGTTCTCTCTCACTAATATTCAGGAAAATCTGACTTCAGTCAACAGTGATGATGATGGCTGGGCATGGTGGCTCACATCTGTAATCCCAGCACTTTGGGAGGCCGAGGCGGGTGGATAGTTTGAGGTCAGGGGTTCAAGATCAGCCTGACCAACATAGTGAAACTCTGTCTCTACTAAAAATACAAAAAAGAAAATTAGCTGGGCATGTTGGTGCATGCCTGCAGTCCTAGCTACTCGGGAGGCTGAGGCAGGAGAATCGCTTTAACCTGGGAGGTGGAGTTTGCTGAGATCGTGCCACTGCACTCCAGCTTGGGCAGCCAAGTGAGACTCCATCTCAAAAAAATAGTAATAATAATAATTGATACCTCTGATATGGTTTGGCTGTGTCCCTACCCAAATCTCATATTGGATTGTAGCTCCCATAATCCCCATGTGTGATGGTTAATACTGAATGACAACTTGATTGGATTGAAGGATGCAAAGTGTTGCTCCTGGGTGTGTCTGCGAGGGTGTTGCCAAAGGAGATTAACACTGGAGTCAGTGAGCTGGGAAAGGCAGACCCACGCTTAATCTGGGTAGGCACAATCTAATCAGCTGCCAGTGTGGCTAGGATAAAAGCAGATAGAAGAACGTGAAAAGAATACACTGGCTTAGCCTCCCAGCCTACATTTTTCTTTCATGCTGGATGCTTCCCGCCCTCAAACATCAGACTTCAAGTTCTTCAGCTTTGGGACTCAGAGTGGATTCCTTGCTCCTCAGCTTGCAGATGGCCTATTGTGGGACCTTGTGATCAAGTGAGTGTAACACTCCTTAATAAGCTCCCCTTTCTATAAATATATATATATTTATAGATATATGTATATATTTATAGATATATGTGTAGATATATATCTACACATATATCTATAAATGTATATATATTTATATATATGAATGAGAAGAACCATGAAAACAACCATTTATGATCACAAATTTTAGCAAATAAGTGAATTTCCAAATATGGCATACACTAGTAATAAGATTTAATGTTTTAAAATATACTTCAAAATCAATTACTTAAAAAATATGAGAAGTAAAAATAATTTGATTCACATGAGAAAAAAATACAATTACCTCAAACATCTAAATATATATATACATACACACACACACACACACACACACACACACACACACACACACACACAGAAAGAGAGAAAGAGAGATCCTGTTGGTTCTGTCCCTCTAGAGAACCCTAATACACCATGTGTCATGGGAGGGACCTGGTGGGAGGTAATTAAATCTTGGGGGTGATTACCCCCATCCTGCTTTTCTCATGATAGTTAGTGAGTTCTCATGAGATCTGATGGTTTATAAGGGTATTTTTCCCCCTTTGCATGGTACTTCTTTCTCCTGCTGCCATGTGAAGAAAGACTTTATTTGTTTCCCCTTCTGCCATGAACTAATATAGTAAATTGGTACTGCAGAGAGTAGGGGACTGCTATGAAGATACGTGAAAATGTGAAAGTGACTTTGGAACTGGGTAACAGGCAGAGGTTGGAACAGTTTGGAGGACTCAGAAGAAGACAGGAAAATGTGGGAAAGTTTGGAACTTCCTAGAGACTTGGAGGGCTCAGAAGACAGGAAGATATGGGAAAGTTTGGAGCTTCCTAGAGACTTGTTGAATGGCTTTGGCCAAAATGTTGATAGTGATATGGACAATGAAGTCCAGGCTGAAGTGTTCTCAGATGGAGATGAGGAACTTTTTGGGAACTGGAATAAAGGTGATTCTTGCTATGCTTTAGCAAAGAGATTGGTAGCATTTTGCTCCTGCCCTAGAGATCTGTGGAACTTTGAATGTCAGAGAGATGATTTAGGGCATCTAGTGGAAGAAATTTCTAAGCAGTAAAGCATTCAAGAGGAAGGAGAGCATAAAAGTTTGGAAAATTTGCAGCCTGACAATGTGGTAGAAGAGAAAAACCCATTTTCTGGGGAGAAATTCAAGTGACTGCAGAACTTTGCATAAGTAATGAGGAACCAAATGTTAATCACCAAGACAAAGGGGAAAATGTCTTCAGGGCATGTCAGAGACATTCACAGCGGCTCCTCCAATCACAGGTCCTGAGGCCTAGGAGGGAAAATACAGTTTCCTGAGCTGGGTCCAGGGTCCCTCTGCTGTATGCTGCCTCACAACTTGGCACCCTGCATCCCAGCCACTCCAGCCCTGGCTAAAATGTGTCAAGGTACAGCTTGGACCATGTCTTCAGAGGCTGCAAGCCCCAAGCCTTGGTAGCTTCCATGTGGTGTTGGTCCTGCAGGTCCAACAGAAGACAAGAATTGAGGTTTGGGAACCTTCGCCTAGATTCCAGAGGATGTATGGAAAATGCCTGGATGTCCAGGCAGAAGTTTGCTGCAGGGGTAGAGTCCTCATGGAGAACCTCTGATAGGGCAGTGTGAAAGGGAAATGTGGGGTTGGAGCTCCCAAACAGAGTCACCACTGGGACACTACCTAGTGGAGATTGTTTTAGAACTTTAAGGTTTAATGACTACCCTATTGTATTTCAGACTTGCATGGGGCCTGTAGCCCCTTTGTTTTGGACAATGTCTCCCTTTTGAAACCAGGTGTATTTACCCAGTATCTGTATCCCCATTGTATATAGGAAGTAACTAACTTGCTTTTGATTTTACAGGCTCATAAGCAGAAGAAACTTGCCTTGTCTCAGGTAACACTTTGGACTATGGACTTTTGAGTAAATCCTGAAATGAGTTAAGACTTTGGGGGAATGCTGGGAAGGCAAAATTGACTTGAAATGTGAGAACATGAGATTTGGGAGGTACCAGGGATGGAATGATATGGTTTGCTTGTGTCCCCACCAAAATCTCATCATGGATTTTAGTTCCCACAATCCCCACATGTCATGAGAGGGACCCAGCTGGAGACAATTGGATCATGGTGGCAGTTACCCCCTTTCTGCTGTTCTCATAATAGTGAATAAGTTCTCACAAGATCTGATGGTTTTAAAGGGAGCATTTCCCCCTTTGCTCGGCACTTCTTTCTCCTGCCACCATATGAAGGATGTGTTTACTTCCCTTCAATTATGACTGTAAGTTTCCTGAGGCCTCCCCAGCCCAGCGGAACTGTGAGTCAATTGAACCTCTTTCCTTTATAAATTATCCAGTCTCGGGCAGTTCTTAATAGCAGAGTGAGAACTTACTAGAACAACCTCTTAATAAAAATGGTCAGATAGGCCGGGCATGGTGGCTCACATCTGTAATCCCAGCACTTTGGTAAGCTAAGGTGGGCAGACCACCTAAGGTCAGCAGTTCAAGACCATCCTGGCCAACACAGTGAAACCCCATCTCTACTGAAAATACAAAAATTAGCTAGGAGTGGTGGTGAGTACCTGTCATCCCAGCTACTCGGGAGGCCAAAGCAGGAGAATCACTTGAACCCAGGAGGCAGAGGTTGCAGTGAGCCAAGATTGTGCCACTGCACTCCAGTCTGGGCGACAGAGCAAAACTCCATCTCAAAATAAAAAAATTAATTAATTAAAATAAGTCAGACAAAAACGATCATACAAACAATTAATTCCATACTGTCTTCAGCTGTCCCTACTTTATCCTCCCTGTAGAGCAACTGTGATGATTCAAGACAAGTGAATCAAAAATACCTAAAATGATGTTGCTATGGTTTGAGTGTCTCCCTGCAAAACTCATGTTGAAATTTGACTGCTATTTTAATAATATTAAAAGAGGAGACTATTAAAAGATAATTAGACCATGAGGACTTTGCCTTCATGAATGGATAAATGTCATTACTAATGGAGTGTGTTTGCTATGAAAGGATAAGTTCAACCATCTCTCATTCTCTTGCCCTCTCTTACCCTCTGCCTTGGGATGATGTAGGAAGAAAGCCCTCGCCAGATGCCAGCACCTTGATATCAGACTTTCCAGTCTCCAGAAATGTGAGAAGTAAATTTCTTTTCTTTATAAATTACCCAGTCTGTAGTATTCTGTTACAGCAGCACAAAATGGACTAAGACAGGTATGGATTGAAATGAAAAATGAATGAATGAATAGGTAGGTAGATGGATGGATGAATGGATCAATGGATAAATGGATCAATGGATAAATTGATTGAATGAGTAATGAATGGACAGATGCAAGCAATAACTTGGAAACTATTCTACAGAAACTCATGGTGTCATAATGAGTCATTATGACTTTTTACAACTTATGGCATTTATTTTTTCAGAATTTATAAAATCTTTATTAGAAAAATTAGATCTGCTTGTCATAAATAATTCAATGTTTAAGTATATAAAGCAGGAAGTTAAAGTCTCCCATGAATCTTAAGCCTTAGAAATAACCACTATAGCAGCATAATATACATACTTTCAGATTTTCTGAGCACATACAAATTAACATTGCATATATTAGAATGCACTTACTATATGAGGTTGGTTTATACTATACATACTGCTGTTTAACCTGCCAATCCTACCAAAACTGACAGAGTGATGTCTCTGGAGGCCACAGACAAAACAATAAAAAAATTGCATTTGTATAGTAAACAATTTATAGAGAATCTTGCATTTATATTGAAAGAGCTTCATAACAATCCTACAAACAAACGGGAACTAGACTCTGCATTTTAAAGAAGAAAAAGCAGAGGGTGAGTTACTTGCCCAAGATTTTACGACCAACAAGTAACAATCAGGGCAATTAGTTTAACTAAATTATAAGGTTTCTCAGAGCAGAAACCACACATAATTCCAATTTTGTATCATTTACAGTACCTGGCACAAAATTATAAATAGGTATGAGGAGGGTGTGATGTTTATATTGCTCACTGTTCTATGCCATACATATAACAAACGCTCAATAAACATCTGTGAAACAAATGGATGGAAAGATGTATAAAAGAATAGGAAATGGGAAGAGATTCTAAATGAACTAAGATGCTTATCAAACCATCATTTTTTTTTTAAATTTGGCCAATAAATAACAAATATGTTTAGCAGCTCACCCACTCTGTAAGCATAATACAACATGATAACCAATATCATTGATATCAATATCAAAATGATATCAATTGAATATACTCTAGATAAGAGTGACATAAGCAATTACTGATTTCCTCTTTAACAGTGAAATGCCATAGTAAAAAATATTGAACAGTAGACACTATACACCCTTATTGTTACTATGAGAAGTTATTCCCTGTTTATTTTCTAAAATTTTATATCAAATATTCACATGGAATTTGGCTCAAACACAATAGATATGGAAACTATAAAAGTATAAATAGTCCACAGGGACTATGGGAAAGTATAAATAGTCCATAGAATTATTGTGAAATATAAGCGAGACAGGGAATGTCAAGTGCTTATCACTGCACTTAGAATGTGGTAGGTACTCAATAAGTGTTAGATATGTTACTAACATCAGTATTAACGTCATCATTGTTAACATCATTATCATAAGGCTTTCCTAAAATGATTTAAAAATTGAGGCTTTCCAAAGGCAAAATTATAGTTCGTTTATTTTAAAAGTTATAAAAATAACTGCACAAAATGATAAAAATCTAGATCACAGAAATGCTTGAAGGAAAGTTGAAATGCATTTTTCTGTAAGTAAATGTATGTCCCATCTTCTGCCTAGATGCAGACAACAGGCATATTATCCTAGAATGAATATATGAGAGATGAAATGTCTACTGACCTAATTTCTGTAGCTATTGTATCCGTTTCTTATAGCCACCGTAACAAACCTCCACAAACTTAGTATTATAGCTTAAAATAACAAAATATATTTTCTGACAGTTATTTGGATAAAAAGTTTAAAAGACATTTCACAGGGCTAAAATTAAGGTGTTAGCAGGGCTGGTTACTTCTGGAGGCTCTAAAAGAGAATCTAGGCCCGGCATGGTGGCTCACGTCTGTAATTCCAGCACTTTGGTAGGCTGAGGCAGGTGAATCACCTGAGGTGAGGAGTTCAAGACAAGACAGGCCAACATGGTGAAACCCCATCTCTATTAAAAACATAAAAAATTAGATGGGCATGGTGGTGCAGGCCTGTAATCCCAACTACTCAGGAGGCTGAGGTAGGAGAATTGCTTGAATCCAGGAGGTGGAGGTTGCAGTGAGCCGAGATGGCATCACAGCACTCCAGCTTGGGTAACAGAGCAAGACAACATCTCAAATAAGTAAATATATAAATAAATAAAAATAGAATAGAATCTGTTCCCTGCCTTTTTCAACTTCAAGGGGCCACCTGCATTCCTTGGCTCATAGCCTCTTCTTCCACCTTCAAAGCTAGCATGTAACATCTTCAAATCTCTGCTTTCCTCATCATATCACACTATAAGTACCTTCATAATTACACTGGGCATGCATTGATAATCCAGGATAATCTCCCATAAAATCCTTTAGTTAACAATATATGTCCCTTTTGTCACATACAGAGACATACTCACAGGCTCTAGATATTAGAATTTGGACATTTGGGGAGAAGCATTATGCTGTCTTATCACAGTTCATCCTCTGGACACCAAATAATCACATTCTTCCACATGTAAAATCCATTCATGCCATCTCAACATCCCATAAATCTTAACCCATTACACAACATCAACTTAAAACTCAAAATCTCAAAAATTCAAAAGTCCCAAATCTCCTCATATAAATCAAGTATGAGTCAGACGCATCTGTGAATCTGTGAAACTGGAATAAAAAGTTATTTGCTCCTAAAATTCAATGATATGACAAGTGTAGGGGAACAGTTATAGATATCCCCAACCAAAGAGAGAGAAATGAAAAATAAAAAGTGAGTCAACAATCCGAAGCAATTCAGAATTGCAATTGGGTAAACTCCATTAGGTTTCAAGCCCTGGGAATAATGCTTTGTAGTTCTCAGCCCCACCCTCTGAGTCCTCCTTCCTATTCCATAAAGGTTAACTTATGTTTGCAAACTCAGTAGTTTCATAAGCCTATTTCCTGCCTGCAGAATTTCCGGAATCCAACAGCCTTCTTCCATTTTGTCTTCTGTCCCTTTAAGTCCAAGCTACCAAAGTCTCTGCTAATAAACCATTCGTGAAAACACACTGTGGGTCTCCCAGGTATGTCACAAGAACTTCCTGGATAATCCCAACTCTGAATCTCATCTCAGCATAATTCATCTCATCATAATTCAGATTTGCTTAATCTCTTCAAAGAGCCCTCTGTGTGGTTGAATAATCTCAGTTTTTGATCCTCCTGAGGCACTAGAAACAAGTTATCTAGCCATGTTTTCAGCTTTCTCTCTAAGTACACTCCTTGACAGTGAATCTACACATTTCAGTGTTTTTGCAATCTGGATAGATTGAAAATGTTCCAACCATCAAGTCCTGGTTTCTTTTTGCTTAAACGTTCTTCCCGCAATTTATCTCTTTCCTCCTCTCACATTTCAGTATAGGTAACAAGAGGAAACCAGGCCACACCTCCAACACTTTATCTAGAAATCTACTCAGCCAAATATCCAAGCTCATTACCTACTAGATCTGCTTTGCACATAACCATAGAACATAATTCCTCTAGACTATCTGCTATTATATAACAAGTATGTCCTTTCCTCCGGTTTTCAATAACATGTTTCTCATTTATTTCTGAGTCCTTACCAGAAGCAACTTTAACATTCATATGTTTATTAACATTCTCTCTACAATGATTTAGGTATTCTCTAAGATCGTACAAGTTCTCTCTACCATTTCCCCCACTTTCTTCTGAACCCTTACAGTAGTGACTTTAACATTCATGTTTGTATAAACATTATGTTTATGACAATTAGGTAATCTCTAAGACAATACAGGTTTTCTCTACTACATCACTTCTTTCTGAGCCCTTACTAGCAGAATCTTTAACATCCATATTTCTGTTCAAGGCAATCTAAGCTTTTTATATCACGCTCCTCAAAATTCTTCTAGCTTCTACCCAATGCCCAATTCCAAAGCCATTTCTGTATTTTTATGCATCTGTTACAGTAGCACTCCACTTCCAGGTACCAAAATGTGGAATAGTTTCCTAGGGCTACCATTACAAATTACCATAAACTTAGTTGCTTATAACAACACAAATTTATTCTCTCGTAGTTCTCAAGGTCAAAGTCTAAAATGATTCTCTCTGGGCTAAAGTTAAGGTGTTGTAGGGCTATCTCCTTCTGGAGGCTCAAGGGGAAAATTCACTTCCTGTTTTTTCAGCTTCCAGAGGCCTCTTGCATTCCTTTGGTCCATGGCTGCATCACTCTGACCTCTACTTCTACCATCACATATCTTCTGACTCTGACCCTCCTGCTTTTCTCTTACAAAAACCACTGTGATTACAACGGCTCCACCATGTAATCCAGATAACACCCACAATTCAAGATCCTAAACTGAAGCACATCTGCAAAGTTCCTCTGCCACATAAGGAAATATATTCACAGGTTGTGGAGATTAGAATGTAAATATCTTTCAGGGGAATTATTCTGTATACCACAGCCATGTTCATTATTAACTGATTTCTGTTTAAAATATTTGACCCATACTTTCAATTGCATAGTTATAAGTACTAACCCCACTGATTGCCTATCTTACTGAACTAATATCTTGCCATTTCCACATTTCAAATGTTGGTTCTTTTAAAAATTTTGGGAAGAAAAAATTTAGAAAGAGAATAAAACTATATATTGAATTAAACAATTCCCAGAGCAGTTATATGAATAATATCTCAATTCATTATTACGGTTCAGAGTATTTCCAAAGTATGTAGTAGTTTTATTGTAGGGGGAGAGGGAAAGAGCTAAAGCCCTATCATAAGACCATAACTATTCTGATGTTGAAAGATAGCTCAGGGGTCATCTCCATTTCAAGGCTGAGAAAAATAAGCCCCAGAGAGGTTAAATTATTAACCCAATGACACAAACTCCAATAGAGAGGAGACAGCATATAAATTTATTTTAATATCTAATGACTAACTATATAGAAATCTGATTTAACAGCAAACACATAGAAAGCTGCTGCATTTTCATTAAAGGAATTTCTTAATCTCAAGTTCAGGTAGTTTTTTATTTAGCTATCTGAGTTTTCAGGTAGTTTTTTATTTAGCTATCTGAGCTTCTCAAGTCTTGAGGCAAATGCTAAAAAGGTGGTTTTCTAAACAGCTAGAGGAATTTCAGACAAACCCCATCAAATTCATTAAAATAGATATTTGCCAGAATGCTACATAGGATGGTTATCAAGCCAAATGAAAGAGGTTCCACTGTTGTCAGTCTACTGACTGGTGTGGAAAATCCAAACGTCTATAGGCTCTACAAGTAATGTAGTTTCTGGCTTCCTTGGAGACCAGTGCTCTAATGGAACCCTAAGACAAATATCTTGTCATATATGTGTATAGCATGAAAGAGCTTTTTTAAAAATCAGTAAAAAAAAAGCACTTAAGTTAAATTTTGCTGTGTCCAATACTACCTATCCAGTTGTCCCTTACGAAAAACACCAGAACCACTTGGATACTTTTAAAATGTTAATTTACTAAATATGTATTTGGTGGCTTGATTTTTGCCAATTACAAGATAAGTAACATAGACTTGAAGTGGAAGTTAAGATATAAAGACTTTAGGAAGGCCAGTAAAAAGTGCTATTGATATGTGAATAGGCATCTCAATAAATAAAATAAAAATACTCCAAGTATCCAAAATAATCACACATTTCAATAAGAAAGGCAGAAATTATGTTTGCATTGACTTATACAACTAAAGACTCAAGTGGGCTGGGCACGGCGGCTCACACCTGTAATCCCAGCACTTTGGGAGGCCGAGGTGGGCGAATCACGAGGTCAGGAGTTTAAGACCAGCCTGGGCCTTTGGGAGGCCGAGACGGGCGAATCACGAGTTCAGGAGATCGAGACCATCCTGGCTAACACGGTGAAACCCCGTCTCTACTAAAATACAAAAAAAATTAGCCGGGCGAGGTGGCGGGCGCCTGTACTCCCAGCTACTCGGGAGGCTGAGGCAGGAGAATGGCGTGAACCCGGGAGGCGGGGCTTGCAGTGAGCTGAGATCCGGCCACTGCACTCCAGCCTGGGCAACAGAGCCAGACTCCGTCTCAAAAAAAAAAAAAAAAAAAAAAAAAGACCAGCCTGGGCAATATGGTAAAACCCAATATGGTAAAACCCTGTCTCTACTAAAAATACAAATTAGCCTGGCATGGTGGCATGTGCCTGTAGTCCCAGTTACTCAGAAGGTTGAGGCAGGAGAATCACTTGAACCCAGGAGGCAGAGATTGCAGTGAGCCAAGATCTCGCCACTAACTCTAGTCTGGGTGGCAGAGTAAGACTCCATCTCAAAAAAAAAAAAAGACTCAACTATGGCTATGGCTGTGTGTGTGTATATGTGTGTGTGTGTGTGTGTGTGTGTGTGTATGTTCATATGGGTTATTATGTGGATTGTTTTCAATAAAGATATTATAATCTTATTAAATTGATAATATTTATAATACCTGGCAAAATTCTTTAGAGCTTTTTTTTTCAATACAATCTGATGGTAAAGAATAGAGCATAAATGTGATGTTTAAGGCTCTTTTCACTCCATAGCCAGGGTACAAATGTCTAGGTAAAAGCTTAAAAATTGCATCAACAGTTTGAGGGTGAGTCAAAACATAAAATTTATCATGGCTGTAGAAACAGAAAAAAAAAATTGCTAATAAAATAGCTTTTTACCTGGTAACAGAAATAAACTTCCCAATAAAAATAGAAATTATAAAGAAAATGAAAGTTACACCTAAGAACTTTAAACATTTCACTGAACATAATTCCATACCCACAAACACATACACATGGTCTTACATAAATTGAATCTCACCTATACTATGAGTTTGAAATCAGTTTTTCTCTTTTTCTTTAAGAAAAAAAAAAAGGTTAGGGATATCTTTTCATGTCAATAAATAGGAAAACCACATAATCATTTTTAGGGCTGTAGACTGTCCCATCACAGAAGGCTCCATAATTTATTTAAGCAATCCCCTATTGTAAGACACTAATGCTGTTTACAATTTTTTACTCTACAATAAACATTGATAAACATCCTGTACTAACGTGTTTACCAATGTATTCAATTCTCTCTTTAAAATAAATGTCTACGACTAGAGGAGCTGGATAAAAGAGTTGACAGAGAATGTATATTAAAGTCTTGCTTCTCACAGAAAATTTACCTCTAATCTTTTTGAAAGCAAATTGCCAGAATGCATTAAGGTCCCCAGATGGGTGGAGGGTCGGGGAGAGTGGTCTGCTGAGCTGTGGAGAGTGGTGGGGCTGAGGGTGGGGTGGAGAGGGTGGTGTCCCTGCCCTGAGGTAGGGGCTGTTGGGTGACAGAAACAAAGGGGTGTGTGATGGGGCAGGTCACAATGGGTAGAGGAGGATAAAAGTGGTCCTGCAGGGTGGTTTAGCAGCAGCGGATGGTTCAGGTTGGGAAGAAGAGCAGTGGGACTGCCAGTTCAGGTTGTGGAATCAAAGAGCAAAGGTTGTTGTGAAGTGGAATATCAGGCTCAAATGGAAGTCCCTCCCAAATGAGCACTGACATCTGTGTGCCTGGATATCCACGAGGGCTCCAACATCTGCGCTCCTGACAGCTCCATGCACTAAACAGGGCACAGTCTGGATCCAGGGGACCAACTGTCTCTGGCATTGAGCAGTTGGCAATCAATACCCCACCCTGTTCTGAGTCATTTGGGGACAAAAAAGAAAGCCTGTAGAACACAACTGCTGGCCCACCTGCCAGAGTGGCCAAGGAAACAGGATGCTCACTAAGGCATGTTAAGGAAGGTGTGGAGCAGCTGCTGGGAACTGTCTTGATAAAAGAAAGACATGGAGGAGCAGTGTATGTTACCGTATTACACTGCCCAAAGCAGCCCCGCAATGGGCATGTTTAATACCTCCATGGGGAAGCTTCAGCGGCAACTGTACAAAGGCGAGTATACTATATTCAGGTATGCACCCATGTTTGAGAGCGACTTTATCCAGATCAGCAAAAGAGGAGAAGTGATGGATGTGCACAACCGTGCCCGAATGGTAACAGTGGGCATTGTTCGCACCAGCCCCTGCCTCACACTACCTGATGTCATGCTGCTGGCCCGACCAGCTGCTGTCTGTGACAACGCCAGGTGTGGTCCTGCCACCCAGAAAACAGATAGTCCGCCTGCAGAGATCTTAGAACTAACCAGACTGCTTCCCTTGATGTTTGTGAAAATAACCATCCACAACAGCATAAAAAAACAGCTCCACCTGAAGCTTGCCACTGGCCGCTCTTTTTATCTTCAGCTGTGTCCCCCCTCAGATGCAAGTGAAGACCTTTTTGTTCACTGGGAAAACCTTGTTTACATCCTGAGACCACCAGTGGAGGCTTACAGTGGTACCAAAGCTATCCTAGCTGGGAGCACATCAGACTCATCTGTGTTTGAGGAAGTGCAGAGAAGCCCAGTGGTGAGTCTATGCAGAGACTAGATGGGGCCAGGATGCTTTTGGGGAGAGCAGGTAAAGGTCCTGTAGAGCCTTTGGTGTTGCAGCTCACCTGGGAAATGCATTGCATTTGGAAGGTCTGAAGGCCAAATGAGCTTCCATTTGGAGGCCATGGCACATTGAGGAGGTTCCTAGTGCTTCTCCAGTGTTCCCCAAACCTGAATTTCAGAGATTTCTTAGCTGTCAGCAACTTTTCATTTTATATTCACAGCTGTTCATTCTATATCCAATGTTGTAATGCTATCCAAAACATCCTGACCAGTCTATTCTGAAACCCATACTATGACCTAGGTAGGCTGATATGTTGTAGGACATGTCTCCCTGCGATTGCCACTTATATACATTGGTGGCAACACAACATGCTTGTGTACATGTGCAATACTTTATTTTTGTTGTTTACCTATAGGAAGAGAAAGGAGATCTTGCTGGTCTCACTTTCTTTGCTTATTTGTTTTCTCCCTAGGGATATGCCATGAAGTTCTGTGAAGAGAAGGAGCAATTCAGAATCAGCAGACTTCACATGAATGCTGAAATGTTTGGGTCCACCTATTATGATTATACAATAGAGATATGAATCCAACATACCTCCCACATATACTACATTCAAGAGTTCACACATTCCTGCAGTCATAAAACCTATAGTGCCTGATAAAGGGGCAGGTTAGCAACAACAGTAGTGATGACAGTAAGCACCACCGCAGGTGCCATGGATGTGGCTGCAACCAAGTCTGCAGGCTCAGAAGAGAAACACAGCACTGGCAAAAGCAGCCTTCAAAGGTCCAGGAGGAAGTATAGCCAGCATGGCTATCGTGGGTGCTTCTATGTCTTAATCTTGTTATAGCAAGGGCTGCATAGACATTCTTGTCCTAAAAGAGTACTTCAAGTACATCAGTAAGTGCTACTGGCCTCTCCCTAGAGAGCAGCATGAATGTGGTGACTACAGGAGCAGAGAGAGACTGTCAATGCAACAGCCTTGTCAGTCTCTCTCTGCTCCTCAAAGACTGACTCTCTGCCACTCAGCATTGGGAGTCAGTATCTCAACTCTGCAGGATGAGGCCACATGAGTGAATGGGATGGAAGTCAGAGGGTCTCTACCTAGCTGGATTGACTCTGCAGTAATAACCTCAAAGTCTGGTACTACACATGGTGCAGAGGTGGACATCTCACCTAAGACTGTGGAGGGGAGGAACATGATTCACCATAATAAAATCCATCAACTCATATTATCTGCTCTAATAACATATGCTCTATTGACAGGAAGGGTAGCAATAAAACTAATAGCAATTTATGATCAGGCTCTGAAAACTATCTTTAACTTTCCCTTAACTTTACATTTTTTATTATAAAAGATAAATAGATGACATAAAATTAATAGATGACAGAATAAAATGTTGAAGATTACTCTCAAAGATATGATCCTACATCAGAAGAATTCTTCTAAAACTATTTTCCAAAATATAAAATGAGAACCCAGAAACACACACACACTCTGTCTCCCTCTCTCTTTCTCTCTCTTGCTCCCGGTTTGAATCATAGCATTGCCACACATTAACTGTGACCTTTAGTAGACTGTTTCTTTAAATGGTCACCTTGAGATTATACATGTATAATATCTGGTACATAGTAGGCACTGTGTAAATGGTGGTGTTGAGAAACAAATTCTGAGTTTAATCATACTTTCCAGAAAGGGCTTAATTTTCCCAGTCTTTTCACTCTTGATTTCCTTTCTTAAATCTTAATTAACTGCTTTGCAATTGTCCCATAAAAGCTCTATTTACAGTAAATCTTCTTAGTATCTTCCCAAGAATTTTAATCCCCTGATATTATTTAGAATTCTAAATTTTCATGAATTTGTACAAACTTCAATCTAGTCACAACAGAAAGACAATTTCAAAGCACTCATCTTTTAGCTGATTCTCTCCAATTTTACTATTCTTGGAGACAGAAAAATAAAAGAACACCTAATATAGGATCAATTCATAATCTGGAAAAAACTGGAAATTAGATAATTTTAGAATTGTAAGATCCACATCCACGGGATTAGCCAATATTCTAATTTTGCAAGTAAAAAATCTGCTTTAGTCTAAAGTAATACCTCATATGGTTTGATAATCCAGAACCAGAATGTATAGGCAACCTGGCCCCCAATTAAGTCTGTATTGTTTCTGTAATACTCATGTTTCTGATGAGCACTATGCTTTGAATATAAAAGATATTTGATACATGTTTGCTGGATCCAATCAAGGGCTATAAATGCGAAATATAATTTATTCCAATCCAACAAATCTGGGGATATAAAATTTTACATAGTACTGTACTAATGGTACAGATCCCAAAGGTTCCTATATATATTGTAAGGAAGCAGTTTACCAGTAGACCCTCACAGCGTTCATGGCTTAATGATTTTTAATGGTCTCCAAAAGTGCTTCAGACCTGAAAAAATGGCTTCAAAATATGAAAAACATTTCACAGGTTAGATGTTCTAGCTTTGTGAATTTCAAGGTTACATTACTGAGAAATCACATCTAATCATAAATCACTTTTCAGCAAATAATGTCAAATGAAAAACTTTTTAAAATAAAACAATTTTTGTTGTTCATGTGGTATGTAGTCCAGTATCATATGATACTGGAGACTCCCTAAGAGGCTTTAAAATGAACATATTGCCAACTCTTAACAGAGACCAACTTTATCTTTGTATTCAAGGACTGTCAGCATGCTTACCACATTGTAGTACCTTGATAATCACAGAAGGGATCATTGCTAAAAGCACTGTGCATTTTGTATCTCTTCTCTAAATCTTCAATCTGACTCAGTCTCTTTTTAAATTGTATATTCCTTTGGTAAATATTTCAATCTGCTTCTCATTACAAATCGTGATGCTTATTACCATCAATCAGATCCTGTTCCTAGGTAACAGTTTTCTTAAAATTCTAAAACAATACATATCCTGGTACCTCATCTCTTGTAATCAAAGTTTAAGAGATAATTTAGATGATACTTATAATAACAGAAAAATATTTAAAAATTACCATTTGTCAATGGTTGAGATGGTTGAATCCTAGATAATAAACTAAAAAACCAGATGAATTCAAAAATGTTGCAAATTGTGTACGTGTGTATGTGTATACACTATATATGTAAAAATATACTATATATACACACAGAAATATGCTATATATAGTATATTTTAATTGCAAAACTATAAAAATTCTTTAATATATTTTGCAATAAAACATATATAAACATGTTATATATACATAAAACATGTTTATATGTGTATATATATACACACATATGCACACACAAATATAAATGCTAAAGGATAGCCCTTAAACAATAATATTCAGAGACACACACACACATTCTTAAGAATTTATAGTGAGTGGCTGGGCGCAGTGGCTCACGACTATAATCCCAGCACTTTGGGAAGCCAAGGTGGGCAGATCACCTGAGGCCAGGAGTTTGAGACAAGATTGGCCAATATTGTGAAATGCCATCTCTACTAAAAATACAAAAATTAGCCAAGCATAGTGGCATACCCCTGTAATCCCAGCTACTCAGGAAGCTGAGGCAGGAGAATCGCTTGAACCAGGGAGGCAGAGGTTGCAGTGATCCAAGATCGTACCACCGCACGCCAGCCTGGGAAACAGAGCTAGACTCCGTCTGAAAAAAAAAGAAAAATTTATAGTGAGAGAAAGATCAGTAAAATAGTCTCATTGCTGGTTTGTTAGATTAAATCCAGTTAAAAAAAAATCTGCATCTCAAATACATTTATAGATTTAATGCAGTAACAATCAAAATCCCAATAGAGATACTTTTTAAACTCAACGTAGTAATTACAAAATACAGATTTTATAAAGCAATCAAGTCAGCTACTAGTTTTAATTTAATAACGAATAGTATCAACACTGAGTCATGTGGTTTAAAAAGTAGAAAGGCAGAAGTAAACAAGCCTTCAGAAGTAAAGCCAAAACAAAAGGATAAAAACGAGAGGAATGTGAGTTATTGTTCAATGGAAAGTCATAGGAAACTATGTATCAACAAGCAAAAAATAATATAGAGCCATAATTGAAATTTATGTTAAAGGGAGTTCTAGATAAGACAAATTAAATGAAAAATAGAACTCAGAAGCTTAATCAATTGGATAGTTTTTAAAAATTACATGATGCACTTGTACACATACAAATTAAGACAAAAAGAAAGCTGCAGACTGGAAAAGATTTTGTGGTAAATGTAACTAGAACATCTGAGGAATTAATAAACTTATTGAACAACACCAGTCTTCACCAAGGAAATGGCCAAAGGGAAAACAAATCTAACATTAAAAATTGTAAACCAAAAGCAAGTTACTACCAAGCCTAATAAAATGTTAGTAAGGTGGTAGAAAATCAGATACAGTCATACTGTTGACAGTTTTTGATTTGCAGTCATCTGGCCATTACAGTAAATACCCTGATACTTTATTTTGTTTCAATAATTCTTTTTAAGATATAAGGTAAAGTAGTGGTTAGGAAATGCATTTTTACAAACACAGTTTTATGAGGGGAAAAATAGGTTAAAACATTTAATTATTGATAAACTGCTAAGCAGATAAGGGTAAGCTAATAAAATACAACATATGCTTGTTAATTTTCTTTCCCTTTACCCATGTAGATATGAGGTAAAAAACCATATGTAAAATCTTTAAGTGAAGACATGACACCCTAGAATATACACATTTGTTCACTGAGATTCATTCAACTATTACTTCATTCCAATTATATTTTGGGTGTTTTTTTTGTTTGTTTGTTTTATATACATCAGATTTTGCTTGATAAAGAAGACATTTTTTTCTTTTGTTTTCTTTTTTTATTTTCTTTCTTTCTTTCTTTCTTTTTTTTTTTTTCTTTTTTTTTTTTTTTTTTGAGACAGGATCTCACTCTATCACCCAAGCTGGAATGCTGTGGTGTGATCACAGCTCACTGCAGCCTCAACCTCCCATCTCAGCCTCCTGACTGGCCAGGGCTACAGATGTACACTACCACGCCTGGCTTATTTTTGTATTTTTGGTAGAGATAAGGTCTCACTATGTTGCCCAGGCTGGTCTTGAACTGCTGGGCTCAAGCAATCCACCTACCTTGACCTCCCAGTGCTGGGATTACAGGTGTGAGACACCACATCCAACGCATTCTTCTGATTTGCCAGGAACTACGCGTTAGACTGCAGATGCTGAGCATCAAAGTTTGAATCTCTACCTTTATGGAACTCACAGTTTAGTATGTATTGACAACAATTCTGTAAAGGTTACAGTAAACTGTCTTAAAGTCCTATGAAGAGATTTTTTAAGTACTATATACTGATTTGAATATTCTACTTTGCTTTCTACAATAAATTAATACTGAAATTTGAGTGGCTATGATCAAATTATGATACAGACATATGGAAGATGTGATGGTTTCTTAGACATAATTGCTTTGTATTTGTTGTGACAGAAGAGAAAATATCTTTGAGATGTAACGCTTTTCTGGATAAGTACTGTGAATCCTTTTCTGTCCTGGACTGTTTTTTCTACCCACATTCTATGTAATTAACCTCTTACCATTATACCCTTTCATATTAAGTTATTTACTTATTGTGCAGAGACATTTTCACCATGACTTCAAATTTCCTATCTCTGGAATATTTTAGCCATTTCTGAAACTCCTCTAAGGGTATATGATTCACAACATTCAACAGGAACCTGAAGGTGATACTATAGAATTAAAGTAGACTTAATGATATGAAATGACTTGAAACTAATAGTCAATATTTTAGTGTTCCGTTTTCATTTTTGGATTTTATTCCAAAACCTTCAGAAGTACACATTCACATTATTCTACAATGTTCCATTGTGATGAGAAAAATATAATCACTGGTTATGCTTTTAAAGAGCCATAATATGTTTCCTTATATCTGTAGATAACTTTTAGTTACTTTTTAAAAATAGCATTCTTTAAAATGATATATTTCTGGATTCAAAATATTAAAACCTCATAAACAAGACAACTTTTCTGCATTATAACCAAACTAAATAATATTAATTTTTTACATAAATTATGTCTCCGCATATGCACACATCTACACACTAAGTTATATGCACATTTTACTTGAGACTTTGAGAAAAACCACAAAGTAAACAAGATCCTAATTTGATTTTTGAAGGGGAGGGAGATTTTAACTTAAAAACATAGGCAACCATTTTTGTTTTATTGTACCTTAATAAAAGCAAACTTTTACCTGTGCAAGCATGGGGAAGCCAAGGTTCCTACATCCATTACATGGAGTTAATGCTTCCCAAAGTCCTGATGGCCCACACGTATTTTCATCATCATCTTCTTCTTCCACTTCTCCTGGTGACAAATTGATTGTAGATGAGGTTCTCTGAAATTAAATTTATATCATATCAATATATTATATCAATGATATTTAGATATCTTAACACCAATTAAATTCTATAAATGACACGTAGTATATCTTGGTAAACAAGTCAGCTCACTTTTAACCATAGTTACATGGCTGTGCCCTGTGACTGAGACAAAAATATGTATAGTCCAACTTAAGTTAAAAGTGAAAAAACTGGGTGTGAAAGGCTTATAATATATGAAGTTCATAATGAAGAATAGAACATGATAATGGCCTAATAAAATATTTGAATACCAACAAATGAGAAAAATCTTATGGTTTATCGAGAATTTAGGTTTAGGCATAAAATTAAGGAAAAATGCAGTCAGGGCACTAACAGGAAAATATTTTACTGAAATGGGAATTCCTGATAAACCTGTTTGTTCAGAATGCCACCAAAATAAAACTTCATAAAATTTTATATCATACATATAAAAGGGGCAACAGTTTTAAAATTCATAATGAGACTTCCATATTGAGCACATATATTTTCCTTTGTTATCTCCCAAATCTCACTAAAATGATGGTAGAACATTTATAAAAATGTTTACACCATAAAAATAAGAATGACAGGAGAGATGAACAAACAATATTAAGAAAACTTCTGGATAATGTTGGGTAACTTTTGGATCACAGGTGGGTAAGTATTACCTGACTTAGCAAACATGAGAACACTGAAAGCAAAGTACCTTCATGTGGAAAGAATTGGAAGGACTGGCTACCTGTGAAGGTATAAGTGTCAGTGGGGCAGACACAGAATGAAACTCAATATCAGAAAGAATTATACCCCTAGACCCATCTCCTTTTCACCCAGCCAGGAAACTAAATCTTCACCACTGGCAAGAAATTAGAGGTTTATTTTTCTGGAGAAGTTGAAGCAAAAGGATTATGAATTCTAAGAGTATAGATACACCGAGTCTCCAAAAACAAGAGAATTAATATCTATATAGTAATGAAGATCCATAACCTACTCAGTGCCTTACCATATTTGCATTAGACAACATGGCAGCAAGGTTTATACCCCCAGATAAACAACTAGAATACTCTTCTCTGTAGAAACAGACCTCCCAAGAAAAAAGACCTATAAATAAGCAGGAAAATGGTGGGATCTATGTATTAGTCTCTACTGTGATGCCAACCTCTCAGCAAGTTCCACTCATAAGAATCATATATTTGAGAAAAACCTCTAACAGACACCAAAATAAATATAGAGAAAAAATTATAAATAGTATCTTCAGAGAGAAGATATTTATAGCCATGAAACAAGAACAGAAAGTTATAAAATACATAAAATCCAATACAAGAGTTAGAAAAATCTGACAAAATTTCTGAAAAGATGAAAAGAATTTAAAAGGGGAGAAAACTAGGGGTCAAACAAAGACCTCTAACATCTGAACAACAGGAGCTCCAAAAATTAAGAGTAGAGATGGGAGGGTCAAAGAAATAAAGCATGAAAATTTGCAGAAACTGAGGAAAAATTTCATACTCTAAGAGCCTGTTGAATACTTAGCAGACTGAATTTTTTTAAAAAAGTTGTATATACATAAATAAAAAGAAATACAATAAATTGTCTAAAGGCCCTCTGAATGTACTGTTCAGAACAACATTGATAGATCATGATTACTAAAGCAAGTAAATATATTCTACATATTGGATTGTAAATAGCATCCTGCCCCCAAAATTGTTGCTTTTAAAAATAGAATATAAGATTTTATTTTTCCTCCTATTTAAAAGAATTTGTTTTCTGCATTCACATTTTAACTTTCCCTTGATCACTTGTCAGTAACTAAGAAGCAATGAAATTAAGTTGCCCCCCAATCAGTCACTGTCTGTAAAACACAATAATAATAATAATAATAACTGTTAGACTGAGAACTTACAATGTGACTTGGAGTATCACTGGCCTATTGTCTGTTAACTATTTTAATTCACACAGCAGCCATTTGAGGCAAATATTTTTCCTCTCACTTTATAAATGAGGAAACTAAGGGCCAGAGAGATCAAGGAAAACCCAAGATCACGAAGCTGGCAAGTGGTAGAAAAAGGATTTGAATCCAGACTAGGGGGCTGCAAAGCCTACTCTCCCCTCACCACTATGTTCTGTGACCACTCCTTTGGCACAATACCCTGTAAAAGACAATATACTGAAAAACCACACTGATGTAAATAATTGCAGTTTAAATAAAAGAGGTATATTTGGTGAATATGTTTCTGTTACACAAGTATACTCCTGAGAGCATTTTGCCTTCTGTGACAGGGAGTGAAAATTTCTGCAATTTGATACATAGTGGCCCATGCTTTCATAAATACTTCTCAAATCAATAATAGAAGGTAATTATCACAGGGATATTTGACCCTACAGATCCTTTGAGTAAAATATATATATATAGGGAAGTTTAAAATCTTAATCTGAAAGAGTATGTGTGTGTGTGTGTGTGTATATATATATATTTGATAAAGTTGTTGACAGGAATAGATAAGATGATCAAAAAGGTATCTCCTTTACCAACTCATGATCAGCTAAGAGTTTGACCATCAACATTGATAGCTGGCCAAGAATTGTCAACATTTTAGATTAATCCATTCTTTTCTATTTTGTTAATGGTGCTACAATGATTTAATCCAATCACACAGGGAACTTCCTCTATCTCTTTCTCCTCCCTCAAAAAAAAAAAAAAAAAAAAAAAAAAAAGTTTATTTCTCTTACCTGCTCATAAAGCTCCAACTATTTCCCATTTCACAGCAAATAATATCCAAATTCCTTAATCTGGCTTCAAGGTTCTATAGTCAAATGATTTTTTAGCCCTTTTACTTTTCCACTACACTCACCTCAGATTATAACCAGGTGGAATTGTTTACCCTTGCCTAATCATGCTCTATGCTTTCATTCTTTCTTTCACTTTACTTGTCTGCATAGCATATTGTAGTGGTTAAGGGTCTGGGCTCTAAAATTAGACAGTTCTGGATTCAAGTTCCAAATATCCCCCTCACTAGCTGTATGATTTTCACCAGATAAGACCATTGTCAGCCTCTCTTGCCTTATCAATGCAATGGAAAACAATACAGTGGAACCTCTCTCAGGGCTTATTCCTGATGACTAAGTGAGGTAATAAATATAAAGTGCCTGATACATACAGCTTCAATAAGTATTAACTATCATTTTTATTATTTTCTTATAATCCCACTGATTCAAAATAGAGTTCAGATTTCGTCCCTTACCTAAAATTTTCCAGATTTCCCACAAACATGCATGATATCACGTTCTTCTGCTTGTCTCTAGCTCTTTGTGCAAGTGTTTGCATTTGGTATTTCAGATACCTTGAGTTGATAGATGCTATAGTGGCAAAGAGCATTGCCTTTTAACTCAAACAGATATACATTTAAATCCTAGCTCTACCACTTCCAAGCTTTGTGACTTTGAGCAAATCACATAATCTTATTAATCCTTAGTTTCCCTATCTGAAAACATTGTGTAATAATTTCTATTTGCAGGGCTATATGAAGATAACATTAATTGCTTGACAGAGACTGGCACATAACAATCAGTAAGTACTGTTATTTTATTTTTTACCCTAAAAGAGTTGTATACACACACACACTGTGTGTTTGTGCAAATACAGTACACAGACACAAGTGTGGCTTATTTACCCTTGTTAAGTAAGTTATTTGAAAGAAAACATTGCCTTATTCACATTGTATCTCCTACAATGTGCTGTGCATAATGAAGCAATAAATATTTATTGAATGAATCACTGAATAAATGAGCTTCAAATTATCATTTTCATTTGACTACCTAGAAAATTTTACTAATATTAAGGGGTGTGTATAACTGTATCACAAATATCAAGATTGCCATTTTAGCTTTATTTTATATTAACTATTACCAGTAGCTTTAGCAGAAATGAAGAAACGTATCAGTGGTTTAGCACTGCCCCCTAAAGACAGCATATAAATTGGCTGTGTAAAATCATAATTTTTACTTCATTTCTTTACAGTTAAAGATTTGAAGGAAAATATTTTATCAAGCTACATAATCTTCAATTATATATGGGAAGAAGCCACCAGAACACACTTAACCTCAGATGGTTTCCTTTATTCCAAATGCTGTTCAAACTTTTCACTGGAGAACAAAGTGTGTTCCTGAAGTTCCAAAAAGATGTGAAAATTCTACTATAAAAAATAGACCTAAATCTATATAGTTTGAATCCATTTGCTTTGTTGGTTATTACATGGTAATAAAGGAAGGCTGGACCAAGTCTATGTTGTCGTAAACTGAAAAGCAGTCACAATAATATACTGTGGGGAGACAAACTTGAGCTCAATCAAAGAAAAACACTTTTGAGAATAATTATATCAGTCTAACATTGAAGAAATGGAATTTCCCTGTGAGGCAGTATGTGTGTGTGTGTGTGTGTGTGTGTAAATTATATGACAATGATAGATAATGGTGCTCCATAATTTATAAAATGCTTTCAGATATAGAATAGCCCAATAAAATAGAGTCAGAATTATCCCTATTTTACAAGTGTAAAAAACTGATGCTCAAAATGTTACTCGATTTGCAAGATCATCCTACAAATGAGTCCAGATTATAATCCAAGTCCTCTAATTCTAGGTCCGTTTGTCTTTCTATCACACCATGGAAGCCATCTCCTTAATTAGTAGAACTCTTCAAGGGGACAACAGATGTTCAAGATTGTCAATGCAAAGGGACCAGGCCAAAAGGCAGAATCCAGGAAAGAGGAAATAACAGAAATGGTGATCAAAGCAAAAGGCAACAATCTGGGATGAGTTAGCAATCTAGACTACTTTATAGCATTGCCACAGGCCTTTTTTTGCCTTTGTTTTCTAAAGTAAAATTGACTTACAGATTTTTCAAGGAAATTTAAAGTAACACATGCTTATTGTAAAACAAATCATTCAAAATAAAAAATTATACATGAGAGAGTGAAACTTTCCTAGCCTCGGTCCCACTGCAAACATTCAGTGGGTATACTTCCAGACTTTGTAATACTTACTCTACTTGCCTGATGACTTTCTCAGGATAAATTCATAAATGAGAAATTGTATACACCAAAGAGTATGCCTACTTTTTTTTTTTTTTTTTTTTTTTGAGGTGGAATCTCACTCTATTGTCCAGGCTGCAGTGCAGTGGCACAATCTCGGCTCACTGCAGCCTCCACCTCCCAGGTTCAAGTGATTCTCCTGCCTCAGCCTCCCAAGTAGCTGGGATTAGAGGTACCTGCCACCACACCTGACTAATTTTTTGTATTTTTTTAGTAGGGATGGGGTTTCGCCATGTTGGCCAAGCTGATCTTGAACTCCTGACTTCAGGTGATCCACCTGCCTTGGCCTCCCAATGTGCTGAGATTACAGGCATGGGCCACTGTGCCTGGCCTAAACTTTCTAAGTATTGCCAACGTTGTCTTTAACCTGTTCTCCACAGTGATCAGAGAAATATTTTTTTCATATGAGAATGTGATCATGTTTTTCTCTTCCTTAAAACCTTCAATAGTTTTTCATTGTTCCTCTGACGAAGTTCAAAATTCTTACTACGATCCAAAAGGTTATGCATGATCTGCCCCTACCTCCCTCTGTATCCCACCACTAATCTGGCAGGTCAGGTCTCATTAACACCTGAACAGGAAGGCCTCCATGACAACTGTTGCAGCACTGACGGAGTGGTTAAGTTAAATATTTAAAGCTGATAGAGCCACTAGCCCTTATACAAAGGCTGGAATATAACGAAAGCCCACCAAGAGTTTTGCCTAGGTCTTTCCAGGGCCTTGAAGCATGATGAAATAACAAAGGAATTCTTAACAGAACCCATTTAGTATTAAACAGGTTTTACTGGGGGTCTGAAGGAACTTCCCAGACCTCCACACACAAGTGTTATTGGGGTCTAAAGGAACTCCCAAATCTTCATGATTTAGCTGGAGACAAGATAAGGGTAATCACCCCTGGTAACTGGACCCATCTAGATTAAGTAAATTTACTGAGGCTCCAGAGGAAGGTCTTAAGGACTCAGACCTTAGTTATAGATGAGAAGAAGTTAATCACTTATGTCTTTAGATGAATGCACACTTACAGGTAAACATACAGCTTAGAAGGTATATAATCTCTGGAAAACTTCATAATTTTGATTTGGTCTGGTGATATTTTCCCCAGCCTTCTCCCTGTACCTGGTTACAGGTAAATCTCTTCTTTCCCAATTTGTCTGCATCTTGTTATTGGACCATGAGAATAAGCAGCCCGACTCTCGGTTTGGTCTGGGAACACTAACACTCTTCTTCCCCTTTGCCCATAATGTTTAAACACACTGAGCTTCCCTCTTTCCCTCCAGTATACCAAACTTCCTCTTGCCTTGTACCTTACCTTAGCACATATGGTTTTCTCCGGCAAAGACTATTAGTCATCTCCCAATATACATTCTCCCCTCCTCCTTTTGTCTTTAGTAACACCTTCCTTTATTCTTGTATAGTACTAAAACTCCACTTTTAGTTGGGCACATGTCTTCTTCAATAAATACCACATTATCCAGTGTCTGTTGCAGCTAGGTGTGACCACATGGCTAAGTCATAACCATGGGATATAAGAAGTGCTCTTAAAGTGAATAGGTGTGCCCTTATTCCTCCCCTTCTTCTTCCTGCTGATTGAATGCTAATGAAATAGCTGGAGCTGGAGCATTTGTCCTGGGCCATGAAGTATCCTTGGAACTAGACGACCTGTACAATTGAACAACAAAAAAGAAGAATCCTGGGTTCCTCACAGAAGTGATCCCTACCAGCCTTGGACTGCCTAGCTCTAGGCTTTGGAAGTGGGAATAAAATAAACTCTTTCTCTTTAAGCCATTATTAATATTTTAGATGTTTTTGTTATTTGCTATTGTGTCAAATCCTAACAGATAAATTCCTTTGTTTGTCTTCATCAGGATTAATCTTACTGGTGCTTTAGGTATAAATATAATTCACTTCCTTTGGAAGGCCTTCTTGAGGCTCCCATCAAGATTAATTTCCTTTCTTACATGACTTCACAGTGTCCTGCTTTTTTATAGCAATTATCACAATGATAATTTTATAGTTACTGAGTGACTTTGGCTCAGTATCTCCTATCCTTAGTCCATAAAAGCTGCATGATTGCAGAGATGCCTGTTGCATTAACTACCAAAGCCTGATACTTGGCTAGTACATCGAAGAACGGTTCATCACGTATGTGTTGAAAATGAATGAAGAGTAAATGAATGAATGAATGCCAGCTTGCCCTCATAGATGTTTTATTAGTGTGAACATTTTCACTAGTTCTAAGAGGAACCAATTTAACTATAACCCAGATTTTAATGTCCTTTCTTCTCTTACTCCATTTGCTCCCAGTCTTCATCCCACATTCAAAGTAATGTAGAACTCTGCATCTATTTGATTTCATGAAAGAAGACATTTATGACAACCATTGGTACACAATTTAGATTTTACCACAAACTCTATAGTGGAGGTGAATGGGCATTAAATTGCATGGCTTAACTCCTCTTCCTCCCCTATTAATATTTTTTCTCCTATGGTGATAATTGGGTAGAAGGGTGCTTTTCATCTCCCCTTCCACCAAAAAGAATAGAATTCTTGGTGTCTATTTTTCCCTACAGACTGTTTTCATTAGCTCTTTAAATTCTTCTCCTCTTTATTATGCAAGCAATTTCACACTGGGATACATCTTATCTGCAAACTTGCATAGCCAATCTCATTACACAAGAGACCTTACATGAGAACTACTATTTTGTCAAATTAAAAGGCAACAACTATATAATAGCATGATATATCATATTTTCCTTTTTACAATCTTTTAAAATTAGGGATCTAAGGGCTTAGTGGGGCACCAAGAAGAAGAAAATGTGAGGTGTTAAACTGGTTTAGTTATTCCAAAGCAATGATAGTATTAATGATCAAATAGATGATAGGTCAGTGTTTATATTACTCACCAAGGAACAGACTCTATCATCTTAAATTTAGTCCTGGGAGAGATATCACATGCCACAGTTGAATATATTAGCAATGATCAGAAAACCTATTGTCAAATATGTTTCTATAAGCTTATTAACACTAAACATCTGTTCAAAATTGTCTGAAAATTACCTTGCAAGGCTACCCTGCACTATCTTTTCACCACAACCATTTGTTCCACGTTAGTAAAATTCACAAAAGCTGCCACATTTAAGTCTGCTGAAAAATAAAATTTCTCTCAGATTAATTTGGAGTTAGCCGTGAATCCTGTACTGCATTTATATCTGCAAGGAAAAGAAAGGAAGAAGAAAAACAAGACTTGATGCCAATGAGTACACTGAATACATCTCCTAGTATCTGCACTCCAAAATGACGTTACTGTGTATGGTGATATTTTAAACTTGAGGATTTGCCAGTGCCAAATGTATTTCACATTTATTGAAGGATAGAATTGCTATTAAAGCAATCGTTTTAGTTGCAAGAAATATTGAAGAATAAAGTAAGGAGAGCCTTTCTCTTTTTAATAGTACATGAGACATTACAACTCCTCTGAAACACTTAGTTCCAACACATTATATTCCCACCTGCTGTTTACATATTTGACATCCTCTGCATAACATCAGGAAACTTCAAAGAAGAACATATTTTGTTTGCTAGTCTACTTATATACAATCAATTTGAATGTTTTTATTATCTCTCAAAACTTTTGTTCATTTATCTGACCCTTACCTAGTAATTAATAGTGTTTATTATTACAATATTAGAAAGAGCTAAGTCTAAACTGATGCCAATTTTATGCACAATACACAGAAGCTAATTTAAAAAAAATGTTAAAGTCACCTTGGAAAGTTTAAACTTTTTTTTTCAACAAGACAGTACAGAAGACAAAATGTATAACTTTGGGAAAACTAAATTATCCTCCATGACAGATCATTTTATATGAACAAATAACATTTTTCTAAAAGTTTACTTCTTTGTTTTAAAATAAAATTCATTAAAGTATCATTTATATACATAACATGCACCCATTTTAAATCTATATACCTGTGTATTCACCACCACAATCAAGATACAGAATATTTCTATCACTACAAATGGTTACCTTGTATCCCTTCCGTACCAATATTTCCCTACTGGTAGCCCCAGAAATCTTTTCTTCTGCCACAATATGGCAGCATATGTACCTCATGTTTGGCATAATCTTTCTACAAAGTTTATTAACACTAAACATCTGCTTAAAATTGTCTGAAAATTACCTTGCAAGGCTACCCTACACTATCTTTTCACCACAAACATTTGTTCCATGTTAGTAAAATTCACTCAGCATAATGTTTTTGACATTCATTCCTATTTTTGCATATCGGTAGTTTATTCCTTTTTCATCCAAAGTAATATTCCACGATACGGATATGCCAAAGTTTTGTTTATACAATCATCTATTGATGGACATTTGGGTTGTTTTCAGTTTAGGGTCATAATGAATAAAGTTGCCATTAAGATTCACATTGAAATCTGTGAGTGCACATAAGCTTTTGTTTCTCTTGGGTAAATATCTAAAATGCTAGGTCACATGGTAAATGCATCAAACTTTTTAAGAAACTGCTAAAGTGTTTTCCAAAGTGTTTGTACCATTTTACACTCCCATTCATTGTGTCTGAGAGTTTCAGTAGCTCCACATTCTTGGCAACACTTAATTTTAGTTATTCTAATGGAATGTATGTAGAGTTATGGCAATAGTATGTAGTTATCAAATGGTATGTAGAATTATCACAATCGTGCCTTTAATTTACATTTCTGTCATTGCTACTAATGTGCTAAACATCTTCTCCTGTGCTTAGAGGCCATTTACCTTCTTCTTTGGTGAAGTATCTGTTCAAGTCCTCTACATATTTTTATTGGGTTGACTTCGTTTTTGTTTTTTTTGTTTTTGTTTTTGTTTTTCTTTTGAGATGGAGTCTCACTCTGTCGCCCAGGCTGGATGGAGTGCTGTGGCGCAATCTTGGGTCACTGCAAGCTCCGCCTCCCAGGTTCACGCCATTCTTCTGCCTCAGCCTCCCAAGTAGATGGGACTACAGGCGCCCGCCACCACGGCCAGCTAATTTTTTGTATTTTTAGTAGAGACGGGGTTTCACCATGTTAACCAGGATGATCAGGATGGTCTCGATCTCCTGACCTCGTGATCCGCCCGCCTCGGCCTCCCAAAGTGCTGGGATTACAGGCGTGAGCCAAGGTTATTTGATTTCTTTTGCTGTGTTGTAAGAGTATTCTTTTTAAGTATTCTATATTCTAGACATACCTCCTTTGTACTGTTGGTAAATATATAAGAAATCTTTGCCTAACACAAAGTTAAGATATTTTCCTATATTTTCTTCCATAAATTTAACATTTTTGCTTTTACATTTTGATCTCTGTTCTACATTGAATTAATTTTCATGTAGAGCATGAGGTAAAGGTTGAGATTTGAGAAACCTATTTTTTAAATATATAAATAGAAGTAGTCAGCCCCATTAGTTGAAAAGATTATCCTTTCCCCATTGAAGTGCCCTGCAGTTTTTTTGAAAATCAATTGACCATACGTGTATGGGTTTATTTCTGAATTCTACTTTGTTCTATTGACCTGTAAATCTCTTCTTATGCAAATACCACATTGACAGACGTTTATAAGCCTGGAATCAGAGAATCCTCCAAATCGGTTCTTCTTCGAAATTATTTTGGCTATTCTAGGTTCTCTGCCTTTTCATATAAAGTTTAGAGTAAGCTGTCAATATCTGAAAAATTAGCCTGCTTGGATTCTGCTTGGGATGGTAGTCCATAGTACAATTTGGGGAGAACAAATATCTAAACTACATTGTCTTTCATTTCATGAACATGGTGGTATATCCCTGTACCTATCAGGTTTTCTTTAATTTCCATCAACAATATTTTTATAGTCTTCAGTGTATAGGTCTTGCACATATCTTGTTAAATATGAAGGGGTAAACATGCATTTCATGTTTTTGGAAAATTTTTTGAATAATATTATTAGGTTAATTTAATTTTCCCTCTTGCATTATTGGGGCATAATTGACAAACAAAAATTGTATATATTTAAGGTATATGGCATATTGTTTTGATATATGTATAATTGTGACTTAATTACCACAATCAAGCCAATTAACATCTCCAGCATGTCATATAGTTAATATGCTGTATGTGTGTGGGGGGGGCATTGAGGATACTTAGAATCAACTCTCTTAGCAAATTTCAAGTATACAATGTGACGTTATTAACTATAGTTACCATGCTGTGCATTTGATCTCCAGAATTTATTCATCTAATAACTGAAAATTTGTAACTAAACTTCAAATTTGTACCAAATTTTAAAATTGAATTTTCAGCCAAGTGCAGTGGTTCATGCCTATAATCCCAGCACTCTGGGAGGCCAATGCAGGCGGATCACTTGAGGTCAGGAGTTCGAGACAAGCTTGGCCAACATGGTGAAACCCTGTCTCTACTAAAAATATAAAAGTGTTAGCCAGGTGTCATGGCATGCACCTGTAGTTCCAGCTACTCGGGAGGCTGAGGCAGGAGAGAATCACTTGAGCCCGGGAGGCAGAGGTTGTGGTGAGCCAAGATCGTGCCGCTGCACTCCAGCCTGGGCGACAGAGCGAGACTCTGTCTCAAAAATAAGAAAAGAAAAGAAAAGAAAAAGCTCTGAATTTTCGGTTATTGATAGTTCTTCGTGTAAAAAAACATTTTAGTTCTAATTTCTTTCCTATAGATATTTTAGGATTTTCTATGTAAATGATCATATCACCTGTGAATAAACAGTTTTACTTTTCCCTTTAAAATCTTTATGCCTTTGTTTTCTGGCCCTTCTCTTATTGCACCAGCCAGAATTGCCAGTACAATGTTGAATATAAATCTTAAGTGAAAAGCATTCAGCCTTTCAACGTTATGAAGTATAACATTAGCTGCGGCATTTTTGTAAAGGCTTTTTTATTATAAGGTTGAGCAAATTCTTTCTATTCTCAGTTTACTGAAAGTTTGTATTATGAATAGATGCTTTTCTACAATGACTGATATGACCATAAGGTTATCTTCTTTTATTCTATTAATGTAGTAAAATGTATTAATTGATTTTATCTGTTAAAATAACCTTGCTTTTCTGGCATATATCCCACTTGGTTGTAATGCATAATTTTTTAATGTATTGCTAGACTTGATTTGTTACCATTTTATTGAGGATTTTGATACTGTGTTTATGAGTGATATTGATCTATAGTTTTCCATTTGTGAAATGTCTTTGTTATCACAGTAATGCTCACCTCATATAATAAATTGGGAACAACCCTTATCTTTTATTTTCTAAAAGGATTTCACCAGTAAACCATCTCTGTGTAGTTTCCTTGTGGGTAAGAATTTCATTATTATTTAAGCTTCTTTAACATAGGATTATTTAGATTTTATATTTCTTCCTGAGTCACTTTTCCTAATTTAGGTCTTTCAAGTAATTCTTCCATTTCATCTAGGTTGTCAAATTTATTGCTATAAAGTTATTCATATCGTTCCCTTATTATTCTAGTCATTCTCTTGGATCTTTATTCATATCCCCTCCCTTTTATTTCTATTGGTTGTTTATATTTATTTTACTGATTTTCATTTTAATCATTCTTACTTTGGGTTTAATTTCCTCTTTTTTTTTTTAATGTGGAAGCTTAGGTCTTTCATTCAAGACCCTTCTCCTTTTCTCATTTAAGAACTGAATTCTATGAGACTCCTTCTAAGCACTGCATTAGCTTTACCTACAAAATTCAACATTCTCTGTTCTTATTTGCATTTAGTTAAAAATATTTTCTAAGTTTCTTTGTGACTTTAGCAACTAGATTATGATGTATCTTTGTCTAGTTTTCTTTGTTCTTGTCATGCTTTGTATTTGCTGAGCTTCTTGGGTTGGAGTGTTATAGTTTTTATTCAAGTTAGACATTTTTCAGCCATTGTTTTTGTTTACTCTCTCATTCCTAAACCCTCCTCTCCTTCAGAAACTCCAATTACACACATTTCATTGCATGATCTTTTTTCACAGGCTCTGTTATTTATTTTAGTCATTTTTTTCTCTGTGTTTTATTTTGGGTACTTTCATTTGCAATATTTTCCATTTCACCAGTCTTTCCTTCTGCAATGACAGTCTGCTGTTTATTGTATCTACTTTATTTTTCATTCCAGATATTGTCTTTTTCATCTCTAGATGTTCCCTTTGAATCCTTTTATATCTACATTTCTTTATTCATGTCACCTCTTCCTTTAAACTTTTGAGTATATCAAGCATATTTATAGCAAATATTTTATTCTCTCAAATACAAATTCGATCAACTCTATAATTCCAGGCCTATTTTTATTGACTAATTTTTTGCATGTTCATAAGTTTCATTTTCCTTATTCTCATGTGTAGTAATTTTCTTATGAGATGGGTTCTCACTCTGTCACCTAGGCTGGAGTGCAGTGGTACAATCAGAGCTCACTGCAGCCTTGACTTCTTGCACTCAAATGATTTTCCTGCCTCAGCCTCCTGAGTAGCTAGGACTACAGGAATGTCCCACTACACATGGCTCTGAGTTTAGCTATATTCCTTTAAAAATTACTAGACATTGTTGTGGCACAGAGTACAGCTATTTGGAGATCAGTTGAATTCATTCAAGGCTTGCTTTTACTTTTTATTTTTAGGTGGGTCTACAGTAACCTTTACTCTGGAGCTAGCTTAACTCCACCATTAAGACTTACATACATTCCCTCTGGAATCTCTAGTGAATGCCTCATGTATTAAGCATGATCCCTCTACTTGGGCTGGTAGTTACTTGAATGATTGTTGGCCTTGTGTGAGTTCCAGGGACTTTTCTGCTTATGTATCTCCGGTATTGTTCTTTCCTTGGAGGCTTTTCTTTTACTGTCTTCATGGAGTTTCACTCTTGAGCAGATTGATATTCAACTAAAGATATAAAGATAACTTTAGGTAGTTTTCTGGACTTATTTTTCTGTATAGTGCCCTCTTTTCTGTTCCTCTGCCTGCAAATTCTAGCTGACTCAGCCTTATCAACTCTAGTTTCTGTATTTTCAACTCAGAGAGATTACTTGACCCTGTTTCTGTTTTTCTACCTGGCGCCGTATTTAGGAATTGTATTCAGGCAAAAAGCTGGGTGATAGTAGGGTTTGCCTCCTTTGTATCTTTTCTATTAGGGATCACAGTCCTGTCTTTTATCCAAGTCTGATCATGAATGTTTGACATATTTTTGTACAGTATTCAGTAGTTTTCAGAAGGAGTTACTCCATGCCCTATTACCTCATGGAAGTTTGACAAAAACTTTAAAGGTCTGACAAAAACACTTTTTAAAAGAAGACATGTATATTATTCATATCTGTTTCTCCATTTTAGATATCTCTTTACTTCTTACTGGATAAATAATCCCATTTCCTCTATTTTGTACAAATCCTTCAAATATATTAATATTCTCTTCCTCCACACTGTTAACTCCACATTTATCACATAGTCTTTTCTTTCCATCATCAGGCTTGTCTTGCCAATTTCCTAATTCATAACAAATAGATGGTCCTAGGAAAACAATCTGACCTGTAATATGATAGTTATTCAATTATTTTTTGCATCAGTGAATATACATATCTTTTACAACCAACCTGAACTTCTTGTGCACATAATTTCATTGCTACTTAGCTTGAGTTAATGTAAAAATTATTGTTTATGCCCAATATTTCAAATAAATTTATTTAAATTTATTAAACATTTATTGATTAAAAACTACTGTCTACAAGGCTAAACTCTAGGGTGAGGGAAGAAAAATATAAGTATGTCATAAACTCTGAACTCAAGGTGTAAAGACACATATCTATATATAACTAGACAGTAAAACTAGACCAAAATTATAAGCATTACAGAGATACAAGGTATTAGAAAACATAAAGAGGAAGCAACCAGGGCAAGTAGAGTAGAGAATTCATAGATTGCTTGCATTTGAGCAAAAGCACCTCATGAGATAAGAATTCTGACAGAGAAAAGGGGAGATGGGAATGAGGCACAGAGTTTGCATGATTAAGGCAGTATGAATGTCTTGCTGTGTTTGGCAAATTAACCATGAGGAACAGCATGGTGGGGAGATGGTACACAAAAAATAAATCAGGGCTCTATTATGGAAAACTGATAGTTTAAAACAAGTTCAACATTAGTCAAGGCACAATTTTCTACTTCTTATTCTACTGAAGTCAAAAAATAGAAAGCTTCTATGTATTAGGTACAAAAGGATTCAGAGACTGTTCCTCTTCTCTAAATTCCCATAATTCAGATGGTTTGGACAACTCAATCTATTGCTTTGAACTATTTTCTGGAGATTACATAAAGTATATCTTATCTCTGTCATTGCAAGAACAGTATTTTGTATTATTTGTGTATCCTGCAAAATGACTAGCACAGTTCAGGGCACATCATGTGTGTATACACTTTGATTAGACAACTCTTGTTCCTTCACGTTCTCTATTTCGTCCTTAGATGACTACAAAATGGAAATGCTTTCAGTGCTGATGTGTATGTCAATACGTACATGTATGCATATGTGTGTGTGTGTATTGGACTGACAAACAGAAATTAATAGGCATGTTTGATCAAAAAAATGTGAAGAAGTCTTTCAACAGCCCAACAATCAAAAGATAAACATTCCCCTTATTAAAAAGCAATATTTTATCATTTTCAATATACAACATATATTCCTTGTCTTTTCTGATCTTTTTTTGTATACATATTATTTCTATCATATTTTTAGTCATTTTCTGGGAAAGCAGTTGCTCAGTTATATGAAAATAAAATTTTGAGGAAAAAGTACATAATTGAAATGTACATTAAGTCATGATAAATGAACAAAACTTAGGACTGAAGCATTTTATATTGAAAATAAAATGAAAATAAATTAGACATTAAGTCTGTTAGACCATAAGTCTGTTAGAACTGACTAACTCTAGTTCACGACACTAAATCGAGGTAGCATAAATAAAATGGGAATAGATATTGATGATTTTGCACAGCCTGTTAATATTAATATAACCAAGGGTAGGTTAAGGACATAGTGCTGCTAAGAGATATGGAACAGATATTTTACACTGATTTGATACGTTTGGGTGATTTCCATGATTCACATTATTGGCTGGAGGAAATTACACAATAAAAAACGGTCCTCAATTTCTTAATAAAAGAGGAAATATATTTTACTGCAAACATTAACAAAATAAATCTCAAACCATCCTCAAGGGTAGATACAGTTCCCACTTCTCCCAGTTCATATACAGATAGTTCATGATAATCCACAGAGAAAAGTGTGTATGTAAAGGTAATATATGTAAACAAAACTAAAATCTAGATTGTAGTTTGGTCAAATCATTTATTCAAGAGACATAAATTAGCAGCAAAAAAAAGATATTTTAAAATATTGAAATATACTATAACACATTCAAAAAAAGAAGATTTAAAATTTCTTTTAAAATAAATACAACAACATAAGTTTAAAAAAATATGTCTCCACATCAAGTATTTTTGTTATTGCCAGGGTGTATGTGTATGTGTGTGTGTGTATGTGTATTAAATATACCTAGTGAATTTGTTTTCCAATGCAGAGAAGTTGAATTGTTTAATATGTTTTTAAAGGCTGTGCACCCTGATGGAAATTATTTAAATTTGTGGTCTTGCTTTATAATTGACTCATGCTCAGGATAAGTTTAGATTTAAGGTAATTTTCTATTCCTAAAAGCATTTTCATCAATTCCACCTGTCACAGTGAACATCATGGTGTGCATGCTGGGGAGAAAGAAAGGAGCCTAGAAGAAAGCTTCAGAGGCACACCTTTAAGGTTAATCTCTCACCTCAAGGTCCAACTTTGACATGGCTGATTTTAGCTCAATAAACAATACTATCTAAAATACAATCTTTTCTCAGGGGTAACAGCTTGTAAAAGGGAGAGATCTATATCTTACTTATGTTTGTATTCCCAATATCTAGAGTAGTATGTGGTACAGAGTAGGTACTTGAATGCCAAATTTAAAATGCCTCTTTTGTATGCTCAATAGCATTCAGTAAATGTTTTTTGGTTGAAAAATTTATTAATTAACATTAGCCAAAGAAAATAAAACCTGATGTTTTCCCTCTCATCCCAAGTTACCTTTAATAATCATATTAACAATGCTGAGTGATTTTGAAACTCGTTTTGGAGATAATTTTTTTTAAGTAGAAAAGAATTTTTCTGATGTACCAAGACAAGTTCAAAACCATGGCAATATCCTTTAACCTATGCAACATTCTCACCATCTTCTCAATATTTAATTAAATCTTCCGGACCCAAGTTCAAATGCCAGAATTGGAACACCTGAGCCACATCCTATCTAGCCAAGGCATTAAACCCATGCTGGATAAGTCTTCCATCTGAAATAATAAAGTAGGAGGTACCCAGGACAATCAAAGACATCGGCAACTTCTGAGTTACCAGGTTTACTCTTAATTCATTCCCCATTGCTTCACTTTGGTCTTCCTAATGGTGAACTAATTTCATCTTGAAGAAAAGGAATTTTTTCTACTCCTCATCTATGGATTTCCATATCTGAAAATCCCTTTCAAATACACACAACAAAACCTATTCCTGTGGCAGCCTGAAGCTAATAACCAGTTGAAGAAGTGCAGCTACCTCCTCCAAACTGAGAACAATTGTGAAAGGCCACCCAGCTTCTGAGTTCCTGTGATGTTGGTCAAGCAGAAACAGATCATTCAGTGGACAGCACCTACATAAACCATCTCCAGTAAGGTGTGAATCCCAACCTTAGGGAGAAGGGCTCTCTTTCATGACTGTTCTTCCTCGGATACTCTCCCTCAGCCACAGAATACCTTTATAGTTTGTTTTACATATTTACAGTTACTCTCCTATCATAGTTTAATAATCTTTTGTGTTAAACTTTCTTGGGAACCTTCAACACAGAAACAGAAGCAAAAAATGATAAGAAAAGAAAAGGCTAATGTTGAGCTAAAGACACAATAAAACTGGTTTAAATAAGAAAAGAATACCTTATGAAATTTAAATTATTTTGTCTCTAAAAGCCAAACTGATTTTACATAAAATCAAATTAGTGTTTTGGTAGCCAAACTGGAGACATTCACCAAAATCCACACCCTCAAAAAGGTCAGAAAACATGGTGTATTGAAGAAATCAAGAACACTGATCTACTCTAAGACCATATAATCTTAGGTGAAGAAGCTTGAGCAGAGAATATAAAGGAGATGATCAAAAACATAATAGAAGAAAACTTTCCAGAATGAAGAAAGATGAGGTATACAACAAATGCCTGAAAGAAATAATGGAAAATAATCATATCAAGACATACTCAGGCAAAATCTTTTAATTCCAAGGAAAAAGAATCACCTATTCAAGCTTCCAGAATGAACAGTCAGATCGCCTACTATACTAGCCAGGATTCTTAGATGCAAATAATAGAAACAAACTCTGTTAAGTAAATCAGATACTTTGTTTTTATATCCCAAACATCCAGAAAACAAAGAAAATTTAAAAATCCCAAAGTCCACCATATCTACGCCAAGGATAAAAAACATCATGTTGACCTCATATTTTTGCAATATATGCAATATAAACAATAGTATAAGCATTATATGATATAAAATGTCAACTGACTACTCAAAGTACAAGGTTATAACTCAAGAATTTTACACCAAGAAAAGTTACTGGTTATATTTAAAAGCAAGACAGAAAATGCAGCCCTCATGAATAATTCTAGAGATAATACATTTATCCTATTTGAAAATAAATTACAACCTGCCAAGAGACAAATTAAGGAATCAAAAAGGTGCAACATGTCATATAAAGTATAATTCATGAATATTGAAATAAATACAGAGTTTTAAGCATAACAATATTTATTAATATAATTATAGAATATGGTTATGAATATGGTCTATAGAACTCAAGATCAGCTGAAAATTATAATTTAGGAGAGTAAAGTATGGCAACTAGTTACAAGATAAATATAAAAATCAACAGTCTTTCTATTTATAGGCAAAGACTTCTAGAATATACAATAGGAAAAGCACGTGATTCAAAAAATTTAAAAATCAAAAATTAAAACAGCTGACAATAACCTTAAATAAGAAATGTTGGTGCCCTAGGGAAATAAAACCATTTAATTATGAAATAAAGAAATACATGTCAAGAGACAAAGGAAAAGTAGTTTAAGTGGAGAAAAATGTCATAATAATGTTTGAGAAAGCTGAACTTTCTAAAGATGGCACATCATCCTCAAATAAAAGTGTATTTGGGATTATAATAATCTATGGATGCTTTATATAAGTTATACATAAAGTGAGGGCTGAACCTTTGTCGTATTTTGTTATATCTAAGACTACAACTGTACATAAGAGACATTTGTTTAACAATAAATACTTTCCAATAAATTGTTAAAGTAATAAATTAATCCTAGCTGGATCTGAGAGAAAAGATGGCAACATGAATTTAAAAAACCACTAGAAAATAAAAGAAAGAAGAGAGGAGCTAAGGAAATGTATGAAAAAGAATATAAGTATTATGAAAAGTAAAACACTATAGGACTTGTGCAAGAATAATAGAATAAATAGTTCTAGTTCAGAACTTAATATATAATCTTTATTATATAAACACATGAAAAAGAAGCACCAAAATTTATAAAAAGTAAGTGTATTACTCAATAAACTATGATGGGAAATGAGTTTATGTGTCTGAAAACAAAACATACGAATTGAAGTCTTCTGTGGGAAAAACAGGCATTTTCTTTTAAAGGCATTTCTACTATAAATAGTAGTTAATATAATAGAAGAAATGATTTATAAACTTCATGTCATTAAAAAATTTAACCCCTGTATTTGAACATTAATACTAAAATACTAAAACATGTTAAAACCTTGGAAATTATTTACAACAAATATAACAAAATAATAATATCCTTAATATGCAAAGACTCTATATACCAATAAGAAAAATAGCACAGTAAATGAAAAGCATACAAAAGACTTGGAAAGATCATTTTAAAAATAACACAATTGACCACTGATCATACGAAATATGTTTAACTTCTTTAGTATTTATAGAAATTAAAACTCATATAGCAAGGAGATAACATGTTTTATCAATCAAACTGGTATGCTTTCAAACCATAATGTTTGGTGAGGGGCTTTGTATTGGGAATGAAAATCAACAAAAATATTTTGAAAGATAAGTTGGTAGTGTGTGTAAAGAATCTTTAAAAAGTTTATTCTCTCTAGGAAATTCCACTTCTAGTTATCTATACTAAGAGAATAAATGTTATATGTATGTGTAATGATATTCATTATTCCATTGATATAAAAGCAAGTAATTGAAAACACCTAATATTTAACTGAAAAACACTGTTTAAATAAATTAGAGTATATCTATATAAGAAAATATTTAAAGATCTTTAAATTCATATTCTCAGAAAATAGTACTATGAAAAACTGTCATTTTATTATTTTAATACATTGCACTGTTTTAAAAAGTAGTATAACAAACCCTAGGCAGACTGAATTCCATTTTTAAATCTTTTTTAATAAAATTCATTTCTAAATAGTGAAATAATGGCCTATTTAAACGTTTTAATACTTTTCTGAATTTTGCAAACTTTCAATGATCAATTCAGAATGCTTTTGTAATCAAATATTAGTGATGTTATGTGCTTTAATGAACTTATTTCACCTCTACCAATCTAACCTAAAAAAAAGGTTGATGTGCACAAAGAATTTTTACTCAAGGATATTTATCATCATATTATATATAATAAAATAAATGTATAAACAATCTAAATGTTTAACCATAGAAAATAATTAAATTGTGCTACCTGTGTGTGTATACATTTATATATTAGGATATTATTACTATAAGTAAAATTTTATAAAACGTTATTGGCATGGGAAAATTTTCATGAAAATGAAGAAATAAAATGCACAGCATGTTTCATTTTTATAATGACTTGTGATAGGGTTTGGCTTTGTCCCCATCCAAATCTCATCTTGAATTGTACTACCCACAATCCCCACATGTCTTTGGAGGGACCCAATGGAAGATAATTGAATCACAGAGGCAGTTACCCTCGTGCAGTTCTTGTGACAGTGAGTGAGTTATGATGGTTTTATAAGGGGTTTTTCCTCCTTTGCTTGGCACTTCTCCTTCCTGCTGCCATGTGAAGAAGGACATGTTTGCTTCCTCTTCTGCCAGGTTTGTAAGTTTCCTGAGGTTTCCCCAGCCCTGTGGAACTGTGAGTCAATTAAACCTCTTTTCATTATAAATTACCCAGTCTTGCGTATTTCTTGATAGCATTGTGAGAACAGACTAATACAATTGCATATATAAAAACTAAGATAAAACATATTAAAACACATCTCTGTATGACAGGTGAATTTTCATTATTCATAAGTATCCTATTTTCCAAATTATCTATAATAAGAAAAAACAAGCTTTTTAAAGAAAAATGGAAGATTGCTTCCCCATTTAGAATCCTGTAATAATACTAAGTGTTGAAAGTGATTTGTTGAAATGTTCATCAGAAAGCAGAGGCAATCCTAAAAATTTAACTGCACATTACAGAATTTTCCTATCTTCACACTTTCTAATTGCCAAATAATTTATAAAAATAAGTAGGACTTAATTTCATGATATGTATTAAGATAAATAAAGTATATAGTTTTCAATTTAAAGTATTCCATGAAGCCTTTTCTACCTTGGGCTTATGAAATGTATGCTTGCTTCTAATTTCTTTTTAGGTCTTTGCTTCCAGAAATGTTAAAGTAACATGATTACTAAATATATCTCAATTTCAAAGTTTCATACAGCTACTGTAAAGTCAAAATCTGGAAAACAAGTAGAAAAGTTGAGTACTTACTGTTGGCAAGAACTACCACAGAACCCTAAGACTATTGTTCTATAAATGTTAAATTATAAAGTGATACAAATTAATTAGATTTTAAAAGGGAGGAGTGGAGTAGGAAGAAGGAGAATGAGACACAGTAGAACACACAGGAAGAGTTGAGGTATGTATCTTTATTCTTACTGACATATATCCCAAATAAAATCAAAGCAAACTCAATATTTCATGTATTCAGATTAATAACACCTATTTCTAATTTTAATATAATAGGTTCTTTAACAAAAAGTTTTCAAAATATTTCAAAGGGCTTATAAAAGTGAATCCCTAGTTTCTTCTAAGTACACTTTTGCTCTCCTAAATCTTTCATAGCCTAGACCTAATTTCTAGTTTCTGGCCTCATCCCCGTTTCTAGGTCCTGCTCCACAGACATGTGATCAGGAGGGCCATGCACCATGACAAAATTGACATGAGTTAGATCTTAAAAGCAGTACCAGTTGCCCCTCCTCGAAACTGTATTTTCTTTTTTTACACTTAAGGCTGCTCACGAAAGTAGCAAATAATATAACCTAAATAATATATGATTCGGTGAGGACTTTTTTGGAGGGGAGGAAAGGGATGTGATTACTTTATTTAAAACTGCACAAGTGGGAAACAATTTCCAAATGCTTTTCAGATAATATCTTGTAATTAGATTCTCTTTTAAAACTGCTAGGACTTTGAAGTAAAATAATTTCTGCTGCTGAGAACACTGTTGAATTGCAGTTAACTCCTACTAGTGATCAAAATGACCCAGTCAAATCTCCAGCTGCTTATGTAATTCTGAATAAATTCTCCATTTCTTAAGATGGATACACCAAAGAAATAAAGTTCAGTTAGCAATGGTTCACGCTTGTAATCCCAGCACTTCAGGAGGCTGAGGCTGGCAGATCATGAGGTCAGGAGATCGAGACCAGCCTGGCTAATACTGTGAAACACTGTCTCTACTAAAAATACAAAAAATTAGCCAGGCATGGTGGCATGCGCCTGTAGTGCCAGCTACTTGGGAGGCTGAGGCAGGAGAATCTCTCAAACGCAGGAGGTGGAGGTTGCAGTGAGCCAAGACTGCACCACTGCATTCCAGCCTGGGTGACAGAGCAAGACTCCATCTCAAAAAAAAAAAAAAAGAAAAAAAGAAAGAAAGAAAAAGAGAGTTCAGTTAAAAGGTACCCACTAAAACAACTCTGTCTTGGAAAAAATAGCAACACTTCAATAAGGGGGAATATCTGGCATGTTCCATTCGTTATTCTGTGATGTACCTTACTAGAGACAACCAAATAAGATAGAACCAAATCTATGTTGAGAACTTACTGTTCTACTTAACACAGGAGTGGAGTGCTTACTGTTAGCAAGAACTGCCACAGAGCCCTAAGACTCTAGTTCTATAAATGTTAAATTATAAAATGATACAAATCGTTTTCATGATTCTGGGAAGACGGCAGCCTGTGTCCATATTCTCTATTCTTTCTCCTTCCTAAGTCCCTGGTGTGGCTACTTTTCCTAGAAAATAATTGAAGTCTACTCTTGGAGGCTAGAAAGAACCTAGAATCATCTGAGATTTTAAGTCCTAAAAACGAATATATAATTCTGGCCTAAAACTTACTGGACAGTGGTCAGAGCCCCTTCTAGGCTACTTTTTCTTACATAACTTGGAACAAATGCCACAGATTCATGGATAATCATAATCAAGGAGAGAAAATTCTCCTACCTGTTTACTAAGAGAGCCCAAGCGTCCCTTTACACTGTAGTGTTAGGGTAAGTACAATCCATCCCTGACTGCGCCAAACATAAAAAGTATCTCTTTTTCTAAGCCTAAATTTCACTAAAAGCATTCTGGAGCTAAATGCTACCATTTAATTATTAATTGTTGTTTAATCACCATTTTGTTAGAGACTCCAAAACCTGAGCAGTACAAGTGTTGACCCAATAATCCCATGCCCAATAATATGAATGCCCATTAATATGAACAATAAGGATCAACAAACCATTTTATGAGATAGTGGCTTAAAAGAAGGAAATTTAAATAATCAACAAGAGTAGTAGAGTTAAAAATAACAGAGGACAAACAAAAAATGGGGAAAAATGTACCATAATCTCTTTAAAAAATGAAATTAGAATGTGTAAAAATAGTGTCTAGAACTAAAAGAAAGAGTTCTTGAATTTTAAAATTCAGTTGAGAAAATGAAAATGTCACTGAAGAAAAGTAATTTTGTGTTTTAGAAAATCAAGTGAAGAAAACAGAATAAAAATAAACTCTAATAGGTATCAAGTACAGATTTAACATTTGTAAGTTGTTGAATAATGGGATAAAAACAAATGAAGATGTGATGATCAAAGAAATAATAGACAAAAGCTCTCCTCATCCGAAGTTACACTTGGATTAAAAGAGCTCACTTGTTAAATAATTTAAATGGCATGCATTTAAAGATAATCTGATTATTTTTGAACTCTAAGATTTTTTGTTGTGTTGTGTTGTTTTGTTTTGTTTGAGACAGGGTCTGGCTCTGTCACCCAGGCTGGAGTACAGTGGCACCATCTTGATTCACTGCAACCTCCACCTCCAGGCTCAAGCCATCCTCCCACCTCAGCCTCCCAAGTACCTGGGACTACAGGTACGTACCAACACACCTGGATAATTTTTTTTTTTTATTTTTCGTAGAAACAGGGTTTCACCATGTTGCCCAGGCTGGTCTCAAACTCCTGACTTCAAGCAATCCACCCATCTCGGTCTCCCTAAGTGCTCAGATAACAGGCATTGGCTACCATGCCTGGCCAAACTCTAACACTGAACTGGAAATATTGTCAGTTTCAACAAGGGAAGAGAAAAACAGATATTTTCAAATAAAAAAGAACCAAATTATTATCAAATTCTTAACTGTAAGATCAGAAGTTAGAACACAATATACCAACCATTGTAGATTATGGAAGAAAATAACTGTTAAAAATAGGCAGGGGGACTTGAAATCCTGCCTAAATATGGAAAATGGCAGACAGGAGGCAGAACTAACTTGGAGCGCCCACTCGGATGGACAGAATAGCATGTGGAGACTCACATTGTGAACTTTTGCTCCAAGAACTGCCACAGGAACATACCAGAAAAACTGAAAGAATTCACAGACCCTTTGGAAGAAGTGGCTTGTCACTGCAAATTCTGTGAGACAGTTGAAAAAATGTCTTTAAAAGGGTGAAAGGGGAAAAGCCTGCCTCCAAGCTCACATCCTCCTTGGGGAACCTGAAAATCCAGACCACAGGAGGAGGATTTAAACTTACCTAGAGCTGAAACAAATTTAGACAGCCAAGCCAAGCAAAATACAAAAGTAGAAGAAGCAGACCAGGTACAATGGCCCATGCCCATAATCCCAGCACTTTGAGAGACCAAGGTGGGTGGATCACTCGTGGCCAAAAGTCCAAGACCAACCTGGCCAACATGGCAAAACCCTGCCTCTACTAAAAATACAAAACCTAGCCAGCCATGGTGGCAGACGCCTATAATCCCAGCTAGTTGGGAGGCTGAGGTGGGAAGATCACCTGAGCCCAAGAGGCAGAGGTTGCAGTGAGCCAGGATCACACCACTGCACACCAGGCTGTCTGTTAAGATTCTGTCTCAGAAAAAAAAAAAAAAAAAAAAAGAAGAAGAAGCAGGAAGAGCCCTGTAGGTACTCTCAGGGGAGCCATTTCTGACTTTATCTCACAGGGGTCTGTGGGAGGGCTGCAAGTGGAATTGGGGAATGACCACAGGGAGAAAGAAACTTCCAGCTGAACTTCTGTAATAATTTTGACCAAGCATGAATTTCCCTGGGCAGAATCTGTTGAGGGGCGAATGGGAAGTGTGGACAGGAACACAGAAACTGTTGCAGGCAGGGAGGGGTGAAGCCTGAAATCCCTGCTTGCTTTCTCAGCTCTCAGTGTGTAGGCTTGTACCCTGGGACAAGATCTCACTACTGCTCACAGGCTCCCTGTGTATAAACTCAGTGCTATTGGAGGGGCATGATAAGAGTTAGACTAGCTTTGCTGGCTGCGTGGGAGCTGAGTGAGGCCCATCACTGCCAGCTTTCCCTCACTTCCCTGGTGACCTGTATGATGTACCAGAGGCAGCCATAATCCCCCTAAGAACATAACTCCATTGGTCTGAGAACCACACTCTCATCCCCCACAGGAGCCACAGCAAGTCCTGCCCAAGGAGAGCCTTAGCTCAGACACACCGAACCCAGCCTCCAATTCATGATTTTTCTCCACCTGCCCTGGTAGCCAAAGACAAAAGACATAATCTCTTGGGGGCTCTATGGCCCCACTCATCACCTGAGAAACCTGAGTACTTATCCAGGCAACCTTAAAGCAAGCTTGTATCCCCCTATACTATGCAGTTGATCTCTCTTGAAAGTGCCACCTCCTGGCTAGAGGCCAACCAACTCAAACCATTACAGCAACTCATAAAAGAACAACCCCACTCCAAGGAAGAAGAAAACAAGAGCTAATTTCACTGCTGTAACATCCTAGCTAACCAGAGGTCCTGAATCTGTCCATGTGACAACTTCACTGCTAACACAACTAGCATTGAGAAAACCAGAGCAATAAACAAAACTACAACCAAGGACATTCACAGAGTCCACTTCACTTCTCTGCTACTTCCACTGAAGCAGCTGCTGGTATCCACAGCTGAGAGAACTGAAGACGGATCACATCACAGGACTCTTTGCAGACACTCCCCAGTGCCAGCCCAGAGTCCAGTAGCTCCGCTGGGTGGCTAGATCCAGAAAAGAAATAATAATCACTGCAGTCTGGCTGTCAGGAAGCCTCATTCCTAGAGGAAGGAGAACACCACCACATCAAGAGAGCACCCTGTGGGACAAAAGAATCTGAATAGCAGCTCTTTAACCCCAGATCATTCCTCTGACATATTCTACCCAAATGAGAAGAACCAAAAAGACAACTCTGGTAATATGACAAAACAAGGACTATTAACATCCCCAGAAGATCACACTAGCTCACCAGCAATGGATCCAAATCAAGAAGAAATCTCTGAATTGCCAGAAAAATAATTCTGAAGGTCACCTAACACAGAAGGACTCATGTAAACTCAAGGTAAAGAGGTGGAAAAAGATATTCCATGCAAATAGACACCAAAAGTGAGCAGGAGTAGCTATTTTTACATAAGACAAAACAGACTTTGAAGCAAGAAAAGTTTTAAAAAACAAAGAGGGACATTATGCAATGATAAAAGGACTAGTCCAACAGGAAAATATCACAATCCTAAATATATATGCAGGAGTTCCCAAATTTATAAAACAATTACTAATAGACCTAAGAAATGAGATAGACAGCAACATAATATTAGTGGAGGACTTCAATACTCCACTGATAGCACTAGACAGGTCATCAAGTCAGAAAGTCAACAAAGAAACAATGAACTTAAACAATACCCTATAATAAATGGACTTAACAGATATTTACAGAACATTTTCTATCCAACAACTGCAGAATATACATTCTATTCGTCATCACATGGAACGTTCTCCAAGATAGACCATATGTGATAGGCCACAAAACAAAGCTCAATAAATTTAACAAAACTGAAATTATATCAAATGTTCTCTCAGACCGAAGGGAATAAAATTGGAACAAAAGGAACCTTCAAAACCATGGAAATACATGGAAATGAAATAATCTACTCCTGAATAATCATTGGGTCAACAATGAAATCAAGATGGAAATTTAAAAATTCTTTGAACTGAACAATAATAGTGATACAACCTATCAAACCTCTGGAATGCAGCAAAAGTCGTGCTAAGAGGAAAGTTCATAGCATTAAATGCCTACATCAAAAAGTCTGAAAGAGCACATATAGACAATCTAAGGTCACACTTCAAGGAACTAGAGAAAGAAGAACACGCCAAATCTAAACCAAGCAGAAGAAAAGAAATAACCAAGATCAGAGTAGAACTAATTGATATTGAAACAACAACAACAAAATACACAAGACAAATGACACGAAAAGTTGGTTCTTGGAAAAGATAAACAAATCGATAGATCATTAGTGAGTGTATTAGTCCATTTTCATACTGCTAATAAAGACATACCCGAGAATGGGTAATTTATTTAAAAAAAAAGAAAGGTTTAATGGACTCACAGTTCCATGTGACTGAGGAGGCCTAACAATCATGGCAGAAGGCAAAATACACAAGTACATGATGGCAGACAAGAGAGAAAGAGAATCAAGTGAAAGGGGTTTCCCCTTATAAAACCACCAGGTCTCATGAGACTTATACACTACCATGAGGAGAGTATGAGAGAAACTGCCCCCCATTATTCAATTATCACCCACTGGGTCCGTCCCACATGTGGAAATTATGGGAGCTACAATTCCAGATGAGATTTGGGTGGGGACACCACCAAATCATATCAGGGAGATTAACCAAGAAAAGAGAGAATATCCAAATAAGCTCAATTAGAAATGAAATGGGAGATATTACAACAGATATCACAGAAATAGAAAAGATTGTTCAAGACTATTATGAACACCTATATGATCACAAAGCAGAACACCTAGAGGAGATAGATAAATTCCTGGAAATATACAACCATCCTAGATTAAACCAGGAAGAAATAGAAACTCTGAGTAGATCAATAACAAGCAGTGAGATTAAAATGATACTAACAAATTGCAAACAAAAAAAGTTCTAGGACCAGAAGAATTCACTACTGAATTCTCCAAGATAGACCATATGTAATAGGCCACAAAACAAAGCTCAATAAATTTAACAAAACTGAAATTGTATCAAGTGCTCTCTCAGACCACAGTGGAATAAAATTGGAACAAAAGGAACCTTTAAAACCATGGAAATACACGGAAATGAAATATCAGACATTCAAGGAAAAACTGATACCAATCCTACTAACATTATTCCAAAAGATAAACAGGGAATCCTCCCTAAATCATTCTATGAAGCTAGTATCACCCTAATACCAAAACCAGAAAAGGGTATTTAAAACAAAAGAAAACCAAAAACCAATATCCCTATGAACATAGATGCAAAAATCCTCAACAAAATACTAGTTAACTGAATCTAACAGCACATCAAAAAAGTAATCCACCATGATCAAGTGGATTTCATACCAGGGATTCAGGGATGGTTCAATATACACAAGTAAATAAATGTGATACATCAGATAAACAGAATTAAAAACATCATCTCAATAGACACAGAAAAAGTATTTGACAAAATCCAGCATCCCTTTATGGTAAAAACCCTCAGCAAAATCAGCACAGAAGGGACATATCTTAAGGTAATAAAATCCATCTAAGACAAACCCACAGCCAATATTATACTGAATGGGGAAAAGTTGAAAGCATTCCCCCTGAAACCTGGAACAACACAAGGATGCCCACTCTCACAACTTCTATTCAACATAGTACTAGAAATCCTAGCCAGAGCAATCAGACAAGGCACAGAAATAATGGGCATCCAAGTCGGCAAAGAAGAAGTCAAACTGTCACTGGTCACTAATGATATGATTGTATACCTAGAAAAGTATAAAGACTGATCCAAAAAGCTCCTAGAACTGAAAAAATGAATTCAGCAAAGGATCAAGTGACAAAATCAATATACACAAATCAGTGGCACTGCTATACACCAACAGTGACCAAGCTGAGAATAAAATCAAGAACTCAACCCCTTTTACAACAGCTGCAAAAAAAGAAAAAGAAAAAAATACTTAGGAATGTATCTAACCAAAGAGGTGAAAGATCTCTGCAAGGAAAACTACAAAACACTGCTGAAAGAAATAACAGATGACACAAACAACTGGATATACATCACATGCTCATGAATGGGTAGAATCAATATTGTAAAAATGACAAATCTACAAATTCACGAACTAGAAAAAGCAATCCTAAAATTTATATGGAGTCAAAAAAAGAGCCTGCATAGCCAGAGCAAGACTACTCCAAAATAACAAATCTGGAAGCATCACATTACCCAACTTCAAACTATATTATAAATCTGTAGTCACCAAAACAGCATGGTACAGGTATAAAAATAGGCACATAGGCCAATGGAACAGAGTAGAGAACCCAGAAATAAAGCCAAATACATGCCGGCTTGATCTTACAACAAAGCAAACAAAAATACAATGTGGGAAAAAGGTACTCTATTCAACAAATAGTGCTGGGATAATTAGCAAGCCACATGTAGAAGAATGAAACTGGATCCTCATCTCTCACCTAATACAAAAATCAACCCAAGATGAATCAAAGACTTAAATCTAACACCTGAAACCATCAAAATTCTAGAAGATAATATTGGAAAAACCCTTCTAGAAACTTGCTTAGGCAAAGACTTCATGAACAAGAACCCAAAAGCAAATGCAACAAAAACAAAAATAAATAGATAAAACTTAAACTAAAAAGTTTATGCACAGCAAAAGAAATAATCAGCAGAGTAAACAAACAACCCACAGAGTGGGAGAAAATCATCACAAACTATGCATCAAACTATACAAACAAAAGGACTAATATCCAGAATCTACAAGGAACTCAAACAAATCACCAGGAGAAAAACAAACAGTCCCATCAAAAAGTGGGCTAAGGACATGAATAGACAATTATCAAAAGAAGATATACAAATCACCAACAAACATATGAAAAACTGCTCAACATCACTAATGATCAGGGAAATGTAAATCAAAATCACAATGCAATATCACCTTACTCCTGGAATAATGGCCATAATTAAAAAATTAAAACATAATAGATGCTGGCGTGGATGTGGTGATAAGGGAACACTTTTACACTGCTGGTGGAAATGTAAACTAGTACAGCCACTATGGAAAACAGCGTGGAGAGTCCTTAAAGAACTAAAAGTAGATCTACCACTTGATCCAGCAATCCCACTTCTGGGTATCTACCCAGAGAAAAAGAAGTCATTATATGAAAAAGACATTTGCACATGCATGTTTATAGCAGCACAATTTGCAAATGCAAAAATATGGAATCAGCCCAAATGCCCATCAATCAACAAGCAGATAAAGAAAATGTGGTGTGTGTGTGGTGTGTGTGTGGGGGGTGTGTGTGTGTGTGTATGTTTATTATATGTTATTATATATCTACAAGTAAATATATTATAAATATATTTATTATATATAATATATATAATATAACAATATATATTATATAATATATGCTATATATAATATATAAAATATATATAACATACAATATATATGTTATATATATATAATGGAATACTACTCAGTCATAAAAGGGAATGAAATAATGGAATTCACAGCAACCTGGATGGAGTTGGAGACCATTACCCTAAGTGAAGTAACTCAGGAATGGAAACCAAACATCGTACGTTCTCACTTATAAATGGGAGCTAAACTATAAGGATACAAAGGCATAAGAATGACATAATGGACTTTGGGGACTCAGGGGAAAGGGGTGGGGATTGAAAGATAAAAGACTATGCATTGGGTACAGTGTACACTGCTTGGGTGATAGGTGTACCAAAATCTCACAAATTACCACTAAAGAACTTATCCATGTAAGCAAACACCTATTCCCCAAAAAGCTATTGAAATAATAAATAAAATAAGAGTAATTTTAAAAATAAGCAGAAGGCCATTAGCCTGAGGCTGTCTCTGTACTATGAGTTGCTACATGATGAACCATAACCTAACTTGGTATATAAACGAACCAAAATGTAACTTAGGAATATAACAGCCAAGTTTCAGCTAATCACAAGCAGCCAGGTTTCAGTCACTTACAGGCAGCCAGCTTTTCACAACATGCCCATATAAGGCAAATGCCTTATCACACTATGCCCAAATAATGTAAATACCTCATTGTAGCCAATCGGATGGTTTCTCTACTTTGCTTCTGTGTTGAACCAATAAAAGCTCACTGCTCATGCTGCTGAGAAGAGCTCTCTGAACCTCTTCTGGTTCTGAGTGCTGCCTGATTCCTGAATTGTTCTTTGTTCAATTAAACTACATTAAATTTAAATTGTCTTAAGTTTTTCTTGTAATGAAACTATGAATCAAGAATCCTATTACCAATCAAGATATCACTCACATGTAAGAAAATAATTATGACAATTATAGACATGTAAGCGTTCATTTACATTATTTAAAAATTACTCTAAAAAGCATTTTAAGTAACTCAGACCACATCACACATATTATGAAAACCTTAGAACAGTATAGTTCCATTTCCTCTTATCATTTTTTGTGCTATTGTTGCCATATATTTTAAGTCTACATGTTAGAAAACACACAATACATTTTATTATTTTTGCTGTATACAGAAGATTAAAAAACAATGAGACAAATTTCTCTTACATTTATGCACCTATTTATCATTGTGGAACTTTTCAGATTTTGGTAGAGCAAACTTTCCATCTGATATCATTTTTGCGCTTTGCCTAAATAACTTCCTTTAATCTTTCAATGAGAAAGATATCTTTACAATGAATTCTGTCTGTGTTTGTCTGAAAAGCTTTTACCTCACCTTCAATTATGAAATATAGTTTAACTGGGAATAAAATTATAACTTGATAGTTTTTTCCTTTACTGTTTTAAAGATATCATTTCATCACTTTGAGCTCACATAGTTTAAGAGAAAAAGTCTGGTTTTATTCTTTTATACATAGTACTCTGGTAAGTAATATGCCTTTTTCCTCTGGTTGCTTTTAGGATTCTTCTTTACATCACTGATTTTCAATAATTTTATTTTAATATGACTCAATGTGGATCCTTTAAGTTTATTTTGCACACAGTTTATTCAATTTATTGGATCTGTGGGCTTAGAGTTTCCATCAAATGTTGAAAATTTTCAAACATTTTCTTAACTAATTTTTCTACTTTTCTCCCTCCCTTTCAGGAAGTCAGTTACACATAGCTTACTGGCTGAGTTGGTCACTGCTCACTGATGCTCTGGTCTATTTTTTTCCAATCCTTTTTCTTTCTGTACTTCATTTTAGTTTCTATTGCTAGATCCTCAAGTTCACTAACCTTTTCTGCTTCAGTTCTACCTCTGATATTAATCTCATCTAGTATACTTTTCATTTTAGCTATCATATTCATTATCTCCAGAAGTTCCACTTGATTCATTATCTCCAGAAGTTCCACTCATTTTTTTCTTACATTTTTCTCCTCATGCTCATGTATCCCTTTATGTGCTTGAGCATTTTATAACACTGTTTTATATATACATAATATAACAGCTATTTTATAAACAGTTTTGCTGCTAAATCTATTATCTCTGTTTCTATTGATTTATTTACTTTTCTCCAGGTTATGGTTTCTTTACACACAAAATAATTTTTTACTGTTTGGTGAACATTGTGAATTTTACATTGTTAGGTGCCGGATTTTGTTATATTCTTTATAACCAGGACATAGTTAATTAATCTGCAGATCAGTTTCATTACTTTGAGGCTTCCTTTAAACTTCGTTAGGATAATTCCAGAACAATCATTTTTGAAGCCACATTATCCCCATTATTAAGGTGAGACTCTTCTGAGTACTCTATCCAGTGTCTCGTATCTTACAATTTAGGTCTCTTCTTTTCACTGTTGGGAATATAAAACATTTCCCACTCTGTGTGAGCTTCTGGAATTGCTCAGAGTATTGCTTTTCAGTGGGTCCTTCCCCAGCCTCACTGTGTGCAGTTCCCACCTCTCTAATACCCTGACCTACAAATCCTAGCAACCTCGAGCTACCTGAAATCTAAACTCTGTCTCCCCATCAAGAACTCTCTTCATGCTTTGTAGTCTATAAACCACCTTCAAACACATAGGCGGGTAATTGTAGGGCTCGCCTCATTTGCTTCTCTTATCTCAGAATTTACAGACCTGTATCGCCTAATGTCCAACAACTGAAAACAGCTGTTTTATATACTGTGTCCATTTTTCTAGTTCTTTACAGTGGAAAAGATATTCCCAAAATAACAAATGCCTCTTGATGAGAGAGTGATCATTTTTGGAAAATATCAACATAAAGAAAAAAGGCAGGCCAGGCGCAGCGGCTCACGCCTGTAATCCCAGCACTTTGGGAGGCTCAGGCGGGCGGATCATGAGGTCAGGAGATCGAGACCATCCTGGCTAACAAGGTGAAACCCCGTCTCTACTAAAAATACAAAAAATTAGCTGGGTGTGGTGGTGGACACCTGTAGTCCCAGCTACTTGGGAGGCTGAGGCAGGAGAATGGTGTGAACCCGGGAGGCAGAGCTTGCAGTGAGCCGAGATCGTGCCACTGCACTCCAGCCTGGTGACAGAGCAAGACTCTGTCTCAAAAAAAAAAAAAGAAAAAAGAAAAAAGGCACCAAGGGCTGTGTCTCAAGCCTGTAATCCTAGCACTTTAAGAGGCTGAAGTGGGAGGATCACTTGAGGCCAGGAGTTCAAGACCAGCCTGGGCAACATAACAAGACTTGGTCTCTAGAAAAAAAAAATAGCCAAGCATAGTGGTGCACATCTGTAGTCCTAACTACTCAGAAGGCTGACGTGGAAGGATTGCTTGAGCCCAGGAGTCCAAGGCTGCAGTGAGCTATGATTGCACCATCACACTCCAGCCTGGGTGACAGACTGAGAATCTGTCTCTAAAATAATAATAATTAGATGAGCAAGTGCTAAATTTAAAAAAAAAGAGAGAGGAAAAAAATGCAAATTACAAAAGTTGTGAATTTCTTACAAGTAATATATTTTAAGGGTTCCATTGTGTATTAAAAAATCATCTATGTGATCTTGGACCAGCTATTTAGACTTTTTAGCCCTAAAATCATCTCAATTCAAAATTTCCTCAAATTGAAGAAATTTTCTTCCCCCAATTCACAGTCCTCTACTTCCTCATCTTCAATGTTCCCACATCACGCTATTGTAAATATACCCTATTTGATATTTTGGTTTCTAGTTTTAAACTATTCAAATCCATCTTTCACTCTACCACTAGATTATTCTATCTAAAACACAAAACATGTCTTATTCATGTTTAAATCCCTAATGATTAGACTGGATTGCTAAGACAAATCTCTCTAAGAAGATCTCTTTTAAGATGAAACCAGGCTAACAATTAGAGCCAGCCATGCAGAGATTAAGAATCAGGCAGAGGGATCAGATAATGCAAAGAATAATACAGGAGTAAGTTTAGTGTGTGTGGCAGGCAGAATTTTAAGATGGCCCTAAGATTCCTATTCTCCGATTTACACACCCTGTATATTAATCCTCCCCTCGTATGTCAGCACAATCTGTGAATAAGGTGCAATATCACTCTTGTGATTATGTTATGCTACATGGCCAAAGAAGTTACATAGATATAATCAAGCTGGGTTAGCTCAAGTTAATCAAAAGGGAGAGTATCCTGGCTGAGCCAGATCTGATCAGGTAAGGATTAGGTCTGCTTACCTAAGGTCAGAAAAATTCATCCGCTGGCTTTGGGAAAGTTAGCAGCCATGCACTGAGAGAGCCATGTGGCTAGAATCTGAGACCAGCCTCAAGTTGAAAGCAACTCTCCTCCAGTAGTCTACAGGACAGTAGAGGCCTCAGTTCTACAACCTCAGAAGTGAATTTGGCCAAAAACACATGAGCCTAGCAGAGAACAACTGAACTTCAGAGGAGACCACAGTCTTAAGAGACAACTTGACTGCAGCCTTGTGAGACCATGTACAGGGGACCTGTATTAGTCCATTCTCACAGTGCTATCAAGAAATACCCAAGACTCGGTAATTTATAAAAGAAAGACGTTTAATTGCCTCATGGTTCCCCATTGCTAGGGAGGCCTCAGGAAACTTACAATCATGGTGGAAGGGAGAGAAGCTGGTACTTTCTTCACAGGGTGGCAGGACAGAGTGAGTGCAAGCAGGGAAATGCAAGATTCATAAAAAGCCATCAGATCTCATGAGAACTCACTCACTATCATGAGAACAGCATGGAGGACACTGCCACCACAATCTAATTACCTCCACCTGGTCCCACTCTTCACTCATGGGGATTACGAGGATTAAAATTCAAGGTGAGATTTGGGTGGGGACGCAGAGGCAAATTATATCACTCTGCCCCGGCCCCTCCCAAATCTCATGTCTTTTCAGACTTCAAAATCAATCATGCCTTCCCAACAGTACCCTAAATGCTTAACTCATTTCAGCACTAATTGAAAAGTCCACAGTCCAAAGTCTCATCTGAGACAAGGCAAGTCCCTTCCACCTATAAGCCTGTAAAATCAAAAGCAAATTAGTTACTTCCTAAATACAATGAGAGTACAGGCATTGGGTAAATACAGCCATTCCAAATGGGAGAAATTGAAAAAACAAAGGAGCTACAGGTCCCATGCAAGTCTGAAATCCAATGGGGAAGTCAAATCTTAAAGCTCCAAAATAATCTCCTTTTGACTCCATGTCTCACATCCAGGTCATGCTGATGCAAGAGGTGGTCTCCCATGGCCTTTGGCAGCTCCACCTCTATGGCTCTGCAAGGTACAGCCCCTATCCTGGCTGCTTCCACAGGCTGGTGTTGAGTGTTTGCAGCGTTTCCAAGTTCACGGTGCAAGCTGTAAGTGGATCTACAACTCCGAGGTTTGAAGCATGGTGACCCTCTTCTTGCAGCTCCACTAGGCACTGTCCCAGTGGGAACTCTGTGTGGAGGCTCCAACCCCACATTTTCCTTCCCTACTGACCTAGCAGAGGGTCTTCATAAGGGCTCCGCCCTGTAGCAAACTTCTGTATGGACATTCAGGCATTTCTGTACATCCTCCGAAATCTATGCACAGATTCCCAAACCTAAATTCTTGACTTCTGTGCACCCACAGGCTCAATACCATGTGGAAGCCACCAAGGCTTGGGCTTGCACCCTCTGAAGCAATGGCCCAAGCTGTACCTTTGCCCCTTTTAGCCATGGCTGGAGCTGAAGCAACTGTGATGCAGGGCACCATGTCCCAAGGCTGCACAGAGCAGGAGGGCCCCGAGCCCACCCTACAAAACCATACTTCCTCCCAGGCCTCCAGGCCTGCGATCGATCGGAGGGCCTGCTGTGAAGGTCTCTGACATGCCCTGGAGACTTTCTCCCCATTGTCTTAGTGACTGGCATTCAGCTCCTCACTACGTATGTAAATTTCTGCATCAGGCTTGAATCTCTTCCCAGCAAATGGTTTCTCTTTTCCATTGCATCATCAGGCTGCAAATTTTTCAAACTTGTATGCTCTACTTCCTCTTGAACATTTTGCTGCTTAGAAATTTCTTCCACCAGATACCCTAAATCATCTTTCTCAAGTTCAAAGTTCCACAGATCTCTAGGGCAGGAACAAAATGCTGCCAGTCTCTTTGCTAAAGCATAGCAAGAGTGACCTTTACTGTAGTTCTCAACAAATTCCTCATCTCCATGTGAGACCACCTCAGCCTGGATTTCATTGTCCACATCACTATGAGCATTTTGATCAAAGCCATTCAGTAAGTCTCTAGGAAGTTCCAAACTTTCCCACATTTTCCAGTCTTCTGAGCCCTCCAAACTGTTCCAACCTCTACCAAAGTTCCAAAGTTGCTTCCACATTTTCAAGTATCCTTGTAGCAGTGCCCCACTCCCTGTACCAATGCAGGACCCAGTTAAGCTATGCCTGAACTCCTGACACACAGAAACTGAGATAACTAATGGGTGTGTTTTAAACCATGAATTGTGTATTAATCTGTTACACAGCAATAGAAAACTCATGGAGTATGTTTAAGAGGCAAGAACAACAAAAGCCAGTACGACTAGGGTATGGTGGGCATTTTAAAATTTAAAAAATGGGATAAATTGTTATGAGATTAGGTTGGAGAGATAGATGAGAGCCAAATTCTGTGAAAATTTGTTGTTAAAAGTGGGAAGTTTTTTTAATAATTTTGCTTGTTAAGTATATTAGAAAGTCGTCACTGAGATTTAAGCATGGGAAGAACCTGATTGACAATTTTTAAAGAACATTCTGGATGCTGTGAGTAAAATGGATTGTAGGAGGGGAATAAGAGAAGAAGGAATGAGACTAGTTAGAAGGCTGTTACAATAATCCAGGTGAGAATTGAAGAAGGCTAGGATAGTGGCAAAAGAAGTTAGATGTGGTCAGATAGTGGTCATATTTTTTAAAGTGGGGTTAACAGGAATTATTAATGAATCAGGTTGAGGATAAGAAAAAGAGATGAGGTCCAGTGCAGTGGCTCATACCTGTAATCCCAGCGCTTTGGGAGGCTGAAGCGGGAGGATCACTTGAGGTCAGGAGTTCATGACTAGCCTGGGCAACATGGTGAAATCCTGTCTCTATTAAAAATACAAAAATTAGCTGGGCATGGTTGTACATGCCTGTGGTCCCAGCTACTCAGGAGGCTGAAGCAGGAGAATTGCTTAAACCCAGGAGGCAGAGGTTGCAGTGAGCTGAGACCGCACCACTGCACTCCAGCCTGGGTGACAGCAAGATTCTGTCTCAAAAAAAAAAAAAAAAAAGGAAAAAGAAAAAGAAAAGAAAAAAGGAAAAGAAAAAGAAATGAATCAGGGATGACTTTAAGTTTTTGACTTGAAGAACTAAGCTGATGGTGGGTTGTCATTTATTAAGCAGGGGAAGTCTATGGGAGGAACTAGTTGGAATGATGGGATGGGGAAAAGCATGCATTCTAATTTGGATAAGTTGTTTAAATGGCCTGCCCATCACCTGAATGGTGATATCAGGTTAGCAGATGGTTATACATGTCTCAAACTGCAGGCACAATTCAGAGCTAGAAGTAACAGAGTCATTAGCATGTAGGCAGTATGTAAAGTACTGGATGTATTACTTTGGGTGAGTGTGTTAATTGAAAATACAAGGTTTTCTGTGCCTAATCCCTAGAAAATACAACTGACATATTTGAGGTATAGCAGAGGAAGAGCAGTTTGCAAAGGAGACTTAAAAGGAGCAGTCAAGGAGGGAAGAATAAGGAAAAATAGAGTATAAAGTCATTTAAACAAACAGAAGAATGTATTTCAAGAAAGAGAAAATAGTCACACTTTATCAAATAATGCTGAAAGGAAAAAATAAAATACATTAGGTCAGAGAAGTGATCATTAGATTCATAATCATGGATATTTAAATGGTAGACTTAACAAAAGAACTGTTGGAGTATTGGTTGTGATGGATTTCCCATTAAAGCAGAGAGAGAACAAAATCTATGTGTTAAAAAAACAGAAACAATAATGACAGTAGATATCTCTTTCAAGAAATGTCACTGTGAATGGGTTTAGAGATTGAAGCTATTGTGTTGTGACAGCTGGGGTCAAGAGATTTTGTTTTGTTTGGTTGGTGGTAGGATGGGATATATCACAGCATGTTTTTATAAAGTACCTTGGTATCTAGCATACTATTGCAATAAAATTAAAGCTGAACTGATCTGATTCTACCTAACTGAATTTTAGCGCTAAATAAAGCCAAAACTTTAACCAGTTCAGGATAGTCATCATATATATGATGGCAAAATGAATGTTAAAAAATAAACAACTACATTGAGAAAAGATACCAGACATACAGAGTTATTCACAAGTTAAATGACTGGTTCCTACACACTGGTCTTTCAACAAATATTTTTTGGACTTTTTTTTTTTTTGAGATGGAGTCTCACTTGTTGCCCAGGCTGGAGTGCAGTGGCATGATCCCGGCTCACCACAACCTCTGCCTCCCGGGTTCAAGCGATTCCCCTGCCTCAGACTCCCGAGTAGCTGAGACTACAGGCACACGTCAACATGCCTGGCTAGTTTTTGTATTTTCAGTAGAGACGTGGTTTCACTATGTTGACCAGGCTGGTCTCGAACTTCTGACCTCATGATCTGCCTGCCTCAGCCTCCCAAAGTGCTAGGATTACAGGTGTGAGCCACCATGCCCAGCTCTTTTTTGGACATTTTTATTCAAAGTTGTGAGTACCAATAATTTTCTATAAAAGCGTTAGAATTGTCAGACTATGAGATGGGCACGGCGGCTCACACTTGTAATCCCAGCACTTTGGGAGGTTGAAGCGGGCACATCACTGTGTGTGGTCAGGAGTTCGAGACCAGCCTGGCCAACATGGTGAAACCCTGTCTCTATTAAAAATACAAAAATTAGCCAGGCGCAGTGGTGGGTACCTCTAATCCCAGCTACTCAGGAGTCTGAGGCAGAAGAATCGCTTGAACCCGGGAGGTGGAGGTTACAGTGAGCTGAGATCATGCCACTGCACTCCAGCCTGGGTGACAGAGTGAGACTTCATCTCAAAAAAAAAAAAAAAAAGAATTGTCAGACTATGGATGGACTTACCCTCTGTTTTCCAACCATCTGTAATATTTCTATATGGAGTTTCAACAAAACATAATGACATTAAACATTATACTGTAAAAGATAAATAAAACCTCAGCTGACTAAAACATCATAAATATAATATCTTAAAATAATAAGAACACAATTATATTAAGACCTACAGAATGATCCATGTCTAGTGAAACATAAAGTAACAATGTTAAGACTCAAATAGTAAAGAGTTAATGGTTTTCAACACATACATACCAAAAATTAATAATTAATTTTTAATCCATAGAATTTTGGACCATAAAAAGATCTTACATTTTATTTTGCTCAACCTATTCTTAGTGCCAACCTTCTTTTTTCAGCATCTCTGGGAAACCTATGCTTCAGCTTGAATATGTCCATTAAGAAGCTCGTGCTTTCTCAAGGCAAGTACAGTGAAACAGCTTTTATATATTAAGCTAAAACCTGCCTTTCCCAAACTTCCACTCATTAATCTTAGTTTTGTTCTTGGAATGCATACTTAGAAAGCCCTGAAATTAAAGGAATAGGGTCTTTACAAAGCAAAATGTTTGCTTTCAAACTTTTGCTACTAGGAATATCTCAAAGTGGGGGGAAAATAGTGCTTCTGTGCTTAACAAATGAGCTCTGTTAATAATAAAAAAGTAATGTTTACATAAATTATTTGTTATCAGGAAATCCCTAAATTCATAAGTAGCCTATGGAAGTTGACATATTTTAACAAATTACTAAAATTAGCTTTAGTTATCTGACATGGTCAAAGTGTTGTGCATGGCTAGATACAAATACGGCAAAACTTCCAACTCACCTCCTCTTTTCATGTCTCTAATTTAATATGTACTGATTAAATCAAATTTTAATATGTACTTGCTTCTGCAGTAAAACAGATATCTCATAAAGACAAAACTCCCACTGAACCCAGTGGTAGTCATCAGTGCTCAAAGTCTAATGTGCACTGCAAAAACATGTAGAGAAAAATCCATCCATTAAACTACATTGGCTATTGATTCTTTTCTGCTGAGAAGTTCCACCCAGAATTCATTGCTATCACTGTCTTATGTGTGGTGGTGCCTCACTAATGAAAAATTCAGATTTTTTTAAAGGGTCTATCTGGCCTCAATAAGATACGCCACTTAAAAGTAGATTCACAATAAACCAAACAACGCATGTTCTCACTTATAAATAGGAGCTGAACAATGAGAATACATGGACACAGGGAGGGGAAAAACACTCAATGGGGCCTGTAGGGGGAGGGTGGGGGGAGAGAGAGCATCATGATAAAGAGCTAATGCACACAGGGCTTAATACCCAGGTGATGGGTTGATAGGTGCAGCAAACCACCATGGCATATGTTTACCTATGTAACAAACCTGCACATCCTGCACATGTATCCCAGAATTTAAAATAAAACTTTTTAAAAAGATGGCAACAATAGACACTGGAGACTACTAGAGCAGGGAGGGTGGAAGGGGAGCAAGGGTTTAAAAACTACCTACTCAGCACTATGCTCACTACCTGGGTGATGGGATCACTTGTACCCCAAAACTCAGCAAAGTACAACATAACCCATGTAACAAACCTGCACATGTACCCCTTGAATCTAAAATAAAAGTTGAAATAAAAAATAAATTAAAAAGAGAAATTTTTTAAAAAGTAGATTCATAAATTTCACAATTTATAAATTAATACATATATGGTTCATTATTCATCTCATGATAAAATCACTTGGAAAAAATCCAAATTTCATTAGGAAGATATCTACAAGATGATGCAGAGTCATTTTATGGAGTCTACGATATATTGTTAAGTGAAAAACAAAAGCTTCATATCATTCCTACTTGATTTCAAGGTGTACTATAAAGCTACAGTAATCAAGACAGTGTGGTATTGGTAAAAGAACAGACAAACATATTAATGGAACAGAATAAAATCCAAATATAGATACATACCAATACACTCAAGAGATCTTTGACAAAGGAGTAAAGGCAAGTCAATGCAGACAGTGTTTCAAAAATGGTACTAGAACAACTGAATATCCACATGAAAAAAAAAATTTAGACACAGGTCTTATACTTTTCACAAATTAATTCAAAATGGATCATAAGCCTAAATGTAAAACAAAAAGCTATAAAACTTCTAGAAGATAACAGGAAAAAAATCTAGATAGTGTTGGGTTTGGCAATAACATTTTAGATGCAACACTGAAAACATGACATATGAAAGAAAAAATTGATAAATTAGACTTCATTTAAACTTAAATAGAAAATTTTTGCCCTGTGAAACATACTTTTAAGAGAATGAAAGGACAAGCCACAGATTGGGAGAAGATCTTTGCAACACACATATCTGATAAAGGACTGGTATTCGAAATATACAAAGAACACTTAAAATACAACATAAGAAAACAAATAACCCAATTTTTTAAATGGGCAAAAGATCTTAACAGATACTTCACCAAAGAAGATATACAGATGCCAAATAATTGTATGAAAAGATGCTAATATCATATGTCACTAGAGAATTGCAAACTAAAACAACAATGACATACCACTACTCATCAATCAGAATGACTAACATATAAAACACTGACAACACCAAATGCTGGTGAAGACGTGGAGCAACAGGAACTCTCATTCATTACTGTGGAAGTGCAAAATGGTACAGCCACTTTAGAAAACAGTTCGGAAGTCTCTTACAAAGTTAAGCACAATCTTATCATGTAGTCTAGTCATCATACTAGATTTATTGCATTTGAGAATTTCCCAAATGAAAATAAACCCACAGAAATATCTGCACAGGAATGTTTATAGCAGCTTTATTTGTAATTACCAAAACTTGGAAGCAACTAAAATGTCTTTCAGTCAGCAGAACCTATAAGCAAAGTGTGGTATACCCATGCAATGAAAAATTATTCAGTGCTGAAATAAGCTTTCAAAGCATGAAAAGACATGAAGAATCCTTAAATTTATATTACTAAGTAAAATAATCCAGTCTGAAATGGCTACTTACTGTATAATTCCAACTATATGACATTCTGGAAAAGGCAAAACTATGGAGACAATGAAAAGATCAGTGGTTGCCAAAGTTCTGGGGGATAAAGCGAGGGATGAATAAGGAGGCCACAAAAGGTTTTTAAGGCAGTGAAACTATTCTATATGTTACTGTAATGGTGGCTACATGACATTATGGATTTGTCAAGAGCCATAGAACTGTACAACACAAAGAGTAAAAAACCCTCATGTAAACAATGAACTTTAGTTAATAATAATGTATCAATACTAGTTGAACAATTTTAACAAATATACCACATTAATGCAAGACGTTAATAACAGGAGAAATGGGAGAGGTAGGAGATATATGGAAACTTTGTACTTTCTGCTAAACTTTTCTGTAAACCTAAATTTACTCTAAAAAGTAAAGTCTATTAATTTTTTAAATATATAAACAAAAATATATGCATACACAGCATGCTTTTGATTAAGAAAAAAGGCGGTGAAAGAAATGTAGGAAGGATAAACCAGAAAAACAATTGGATTACCTATATGGGGTGGGTACAAAGAGTAGAAGGTATAGGAAAGAGGTAGAATTTCTCTGAGTACACCTGTTTATACAGTTTTGACTTTGACATATTAATATTTTATATAATCAAAAAACAAAACTAAATCAACAAGAATGTTGTGGAAAGTCCTTATAATTTGCTAAAAACAAAAACATATAAACCTAATTATATATCAAATAGATAACATAACTATACAGAATAAAATAAAAACAAATTAATCCAAGAATTTTTTGAATACAATACTGTTTCCACTCTCAGTGGAAATATTCTAAGGACCAAAATAACTGCAAATAAATCTTGAATTTTACTTGGTAAATTTGGTGGTGTTGCTGGTATTGTACAGCAATTTAAGTGTGTGTGTGTGTCCATGTGTGCATGTGTGTTGCACAAGCACATGTACATGTGTTAAAACTGAGTAAATAGGCGGTTACACTGACACTATTGGGAACTGGGATTTTCACCATGAAAGAAAGGAAATACAAATATGGATTGAGGAACAGACAGAATTTGTGGCTTAAGAAGAATGAATCCATGATTTTAGGGAAAAAAAATGCTTTCTACCATTATCTACTAAAAGGTTCCCGAAGCAATAACACTCTACAGCAAAGAATAAGTTCCTTTGCTATATATTTAAGCCTCAGGTCTATGAATCTAACCTTGCATCTTATCTGTAGTTGAGACATGTTGTTTCATTCTTGGAAAATTTCTTTTTCCTCTTTTTTACCTGCTTAATGCTTACTCATTCTTAATGTTTCAGCTAAGTATGACTATTTCTGGAATATAATAAATTACCATCGATTTCTCTCCTTAAGGCCTATGATGACTTCACACTACTTAATAGATATCCAGATATACACGCTCTGCCCACAGTTTTCTTCATCAGATTGTGCTGGACTGTCTTATGTAGCTTGTTTTCTTCCTACTGCTGTTCTCTGTTTGTGTGTGTGTGTGTGTGTGTGTGTATGTGTGTGTGCACGCGCGTGTGCATGCTTTTTATTATCTCTAACATATTTTCTTATTTTTCAAATTTATTCATTCACTTATTTTTTCATTCATTCAGATTCATTCAATGACACGGGCAATGTGTCAGTGATTCTCCCAAGTTCCATTCAGTACTTGGGAACATTTCATTGCCCCCCTGCCGCCCACTTCACATAGCCACACACGTGTGTGTGCATGTGTGCACATGTGCACACACACTGCTGAAATTCTACTTCTATAAATTCTTCAATTAATGGAAGAGAAGTCATCATTTTTCCATGTGTTTTCTTTCTAAAACTGTGCCATCCATGTATCTACCATTCAAATAACAGTGATTCTTTTCATAAATACTTTAATTACTTATTTAATTTATGTTTTCCTCAGCTCTATCTCTTCAGTGCTGACTTTCTTAAGCTATAAAATCCTGGAGAGTAAAAATATATGCCTTTTCATTCCCTTTGCCCTTAGTCCAGCACCTGAGAAGCCTTTGAGAAATACCAGTAATAATAATGCATTATGCACAGTGGTTGCACAATAAATATTGACAGAATGAAAATAATACCCTTAATAAATGTTAAAGAACCGAGTCTTCTTGTATTGCTGTTTTGAATATCCTATAACTTCTGGTCAAATCTCTTTATTTGCTAAAAGATACAAAAATTAAGTAATTTGTAAGACTTGCTCAAGATTTTATACTTTGGGGTAGAGTGTATATTCGTCAATGCAAGTAACTAAAATGTAAAAGAGTAAAATGAAAGAATTTTGATAAAGGTATTCCATTTGAATTTCAACACACAGGTGCTGGCACTGATAAATGTAACCTGAAGATTTAATTCAGAGAAATCTTTGCCTTCAAGCATATCTAAAATAAGCTGTTTGCATTTTCCTGCATATAATTATTCTAACCATGAAAGCACCTTTTAAAAATGGATTACAAATCCAGCTGCCTTAAAATGAAACTAAAACGTTTTCCTTTCTCAGTCTGTTTTTCTAAATTGGAAATTAATGTAACAGAACTATTTTGAGCTTAGAGGGTTAAACTTTCTGACTAAATAATTCATGCTTAATTTTTTAATGTATTTGTGAGTTTACCAAGGTTTGCACAGAAGACAACTTTTAAAATACCAAAAGATTAACAATGCCTGATTATTTTTAACATTGTAATTTTTTAAAATTAGTCGCCTCTCCTCCTAGAGGGATACTTCACTACAAGAGGCATCCCTTGATCAGGCAGGGTTTACTCAGCCAAGTGCTTGAAATGAACTCAGAGGACCCAAAAGCCCTGATATTTCTGGTATTTATTTACAAGAAACAGTAGTTTCCCCATACCCATGGGGGTGAGTTCCAAGACCCCCAGTGAATGCCTGAAACTGAGGATTGTACCCAACCCAACTGCCATCAATAGGAACATGTTTCTTTTCATGTATTCTACTCACAAACTGAAAGCCTTTTCTATCTTAACTAAGGACTTATTACACACTGTTGCTGCACCTTTTGCAGTCTGAGGTGCAACAGCAAAGTGAGCATGATTTTTTTTTTCCTTCTTTACAATTTCATGAACGGAAAGCTCATCCCTACCATAGATCTTAGCAACCTCAGCATATAATATTTTTTTCTTTATTTAGAACTTTCACCTTTTCACTTAAAGCACTTTACAGCTTCTCCTTAGCATATCCCAATTGCCAGCATCACTACTTTTGTGCTCTGGGTCCATTATTAAGTAAAATAAGGGTGACTTAAAGCCAAGCACCATGATGGCAAGACAGTGGATCTGACAACAAAACTAGTTAGTAAGTGACTAATGGGTGGGAAGCATAGATAATTTGGACACACTGAATAAAGGGATGATTCATATCCCAGGCAGGAGAGAGCAGGAACATGCAAGATTTCACCATGCTACTCAGAATAGCATGCAATCTAAAACTTATGAATTGTTTATTTCTGGAAGTTTCCATGTAGTAGTATCAGACAGTGGTACTGCAGGTAACTGAAACCACGAAAGT